>NC_058083.1:181080653-181680653 GCF_014858855.1 Bufo gargarizans
CCTTTACACAGGATGATTATTGGGAACAAACGTTTGTGCGAATGCTCATTCCCAATAATTGGCCTGTGTATAGGTGCTACTACTACTGTCACGGGGCACCAAAGGCGCACTCGGTCTCCCATCAGCCGCAGACCTGCTGCTTAGCTTCGAGAGCGAGGATCTGTGTTTGGCCTCGTTCCCAAGGCGGCTTTTCTAGCTGGGAGGCTCCCTGCTCCTAGGTCTGCCTTGAGCGCCGAGCTGATCACTCGGTGCTCGACTGGTCTGTCTGTCTGTCGGTCATGTGACGCTGGCCACGTCACATGACCCCCAGACCCCACTATAAATACAGGCAGCCTGCTGGCCACAGGTTGCCTGTTAATTCTAGGTTTCTGGCTATTTGTTGGACTAATGATTACTCACCTGATCCTGTTCCCTGACGATCCTTTGCCTGCTCCTCCTGTACTGCGCATCCCTCCTGGTATTGTGACCTCGGCTCCCACCTGACTACTCTGCGGACTCCTCTGGTACTTCTCTACTCTCCTGGTATTTGACCCTGGCTTCTCCTGACCATTCTTTGCTTAACCCTTTGTACTGTGTAGTCTTCTTGGTTCTGACCCGGTCCGTTCACATTCCGTTAATTGTCTGGTCTGTCTTCCCAGCAAGTATCCTAAGTTAGGGACTGCCGTCTAGTTGTCCCCTGTTATTAGGACTTGCAAGGCAAGTAGGCAGGGCTAGGGGTGAGGGTGGAGCGCAGTGGTCACTATCCTCCCCCCTGTGTGTAGTGTACGTGACCGTCACAACTACATGCAGTTTTTGCAACGACATTATGGCGCGAAATAATCTTAATGTAACTCAATTTTGTAATTAATATAATTCAGTTTTGCTGTGCGTATTCCCTTTGCTGGTCGAAAACGCATCATAAACACAGATAGTGCCGCACCAAAAACACTGCACAGCCCTGATGTGTGGCAGCACCCTTAGAGCCCGTTAATACAACTTTTTTGGGTGCTGGCCACCTGGTGGTCAGAACTTAGTCTCGTCTGCACTGGCATGTCGACTTCCAGTTCTGTACAGGTAACTTTTCAGAAGCCATCGTATCACAAGCAGGATTACAATGACAGATATCACCCTTGTGTATACATAAGACAGGATCCGCCATTCACAATAGGTTATATTACAGCTTATCTACTCCCTCCTGTCCATTGTATCAATGGCCCATGTAGCTACAGTTAAAGAACAGGATATCTTAGGCTTGATGGTCAGTTTTTAAACTATAGGATTTAAAAAAAATAAAATATATATATATATATATATATATATATATATATATATATATATATATATATAATTTTATTTTTTTAATATAGTGATTTAAACACTAAGTCATTTTCTGATGTCACATTGCCTTTAAGGCATACATTCAAGGATTCTGTTCTTATGATGAAACAGAAGAGTGATGCCCAAAGCAGATATAAACAAAGGCAACATTTTGGGACATACAGCAATTAAAAGGGTTTTCCGAGATTTTTATACTGATTACCTATGCCCAGTTTTGAGAAGGCACTGGTGCTCCTGTGGGTGTGGCAGCCTTCCCTGTGCTTACCAAGCACAACGCCATACAAAAGTGAATGGGGCTGAGCTGCTCCTAGGTCATGTGACAGGTGAACGTGTCACTCGGCCTAGGAACATCAGAGAGAAGGTCGCGGTGCTCACAAACAGCCGATTGGCGGGAGTCCCAGGTATTGGACCCCCACCAATCAGAAACTGATCATCTATCCTGGGGACAGGTCATCAGAATCATAATATCGAAAAAACCCTTTATTCTCAGAATGAAAAATGATGTTACTTTAGCATGATGAATTCTGCCACGCCAATCGCTAAATCAATGCATTAAGTTGGCGCACCTGTGGCCAACCTACCAGTTACTGAACCTCAACTGAACGAACGTATGAAGTGTCTAAAGCCGCATGCACACAGCCGTTGTGCGGCCGTTCCGTGAATTGGGGACCGCAATTGCGGTCCCCAATGCACGGGAAACATCCGTGCAGCGGGCGGAACCCATTCAACTTGAATGGGTCCGTTGTCTGTCCACAATGCAAAAAAAATATAAGATGTCATATTTATTTGCGGTGCGGAACAACGGAAAGAAACACCACGGAAGCACTCTGCAGTGCTTCCGGTGTTCGTTACGTGACTCTGTTCCGCAATTGCGGACCAATTCAAGTAAATGGGCCCACATCCATGATGCGTGGTGCACACGCCGTTTGCGGGCCACGGCCACCCAACGGCCATGTGCATGAGGCCTAATTGACATAGCATACAAGTCAACATTAGGACTGACCTTTAAAGGCACTTCTGCAACAGGTTATTCATTACAAACCGAAACCGCAATGAAAGTCTAAACACAGTTGACTTATGTGGTGCTATTTTTCCTGTCAAACATGGCGGAATTTGTGTGATGTGAAGTAGGGCTGGGTGATATGGCCTAAAATCTATATTGCAATATAATGATATATCGCAATATATTATTTTCTTCTGTATGTATACAAATTACATGGCCATCATGTCCCCCAGCCAGCGCCATCAACCCCATGCCATTGCCACCATCATGTCCCCCAGCCAGTGCCATCAACCTCATGCCATTGCCACCATCATCATGTCCCCCAGCCAGCACCATCAGCCCCATGCCATAGCCAGCCATCCACCCCCGGTAGATTCGGGACCCTGCTAATATAGTTCCCTTTCCTGCAGGGTGCACATCTGGCTGATGGAGTCCACAGGAGACGGACTGCGTCTTCTTCCCTGTATGCACTGAGAGGGACCTGACGTCACACACAGCGTCAGCCAGCGCGCTGACAATGTGTGAACGCAAGGCCCTGCAGCGCGATGCAGAGTCGGAAGGCCTCGGAGCAGTGAGCGATATAACCATGGTGATCTATCGCGATATAACCAAAATCATTATCGTTGCCCGAATTTATGACGATATCATATATGGTTTATATCGCCCATCCCTAATGTGAAGATAGCCTTAATCAGGGATTTTAGGATGGTGTTCAGTTATGGGAAGGTATACAAATAGGTGTATCAATTTCACACTAAAAAAGCATATCTGAAATATAATGTGAACCCATGAAGTATAAGGAAAGAGCTGTACAACTAGTACAACATCGATTGTTACACTCAAATACTCTTCTTCACCTCTAAACAGAGAGACAGTCATAATTAAGTCTATGTATATGTGACAAAAAAAAAAAAAACACCCATGTACACAACAGTCTACAGTCGATTACTGCAATTTATAAGTATGTCCATGTTTATCCAAGAAGTACAATTCTCACAGAAGTAATCATATACAGGGGGGGGACGACTCTAAAATAATGCCGTACGACACTAATTTCACCTGAAAGACAGTGACTTTTCATAGGCACATCTAACCGACCTGATCACGCAGAACTGTCCTATAGGAGGGGACGGCAGCAGAAAGGGCTGCATAATGACAAGCACATGACCACAAAACCAGCACCATAGAGTCTCGGCTAAAAACATATGTGATGCAGATTATCACATGATCTGTACATTTTCTGCCGCTTCATAAAGTCTTCTTGTGTCAAGATGCAACATCAGCAGACTCTCTTTATCAGTGCAAGTTTTCTACATATTGCGCAATGTCACAAGCCTTGATTGTTTGGATCTCTTTGTAAGGCTAAGTTGTCATCCTTGTCAGAGACTTCTTTAGGAGCCTCCATCAAGGATTCCATCAAAAAAGCAGCAAGCCTCCAGAGCAATAGACAGCAGCGCTGATGAAGCAGTAGCGTGGTAGGGAACAGAGCCAAGCATCAGCACCAGGAGAGGGGTCAGGATGAGACAAGAGTGTAGTGAGAAACTAAAACAAAGGTCAGAACCAGGAGTAGAACAGATACCAGGTACTCCGTTCACTCCCCTTCATGCTCTGCCAGGCAATGAAGACATGCCCACACCTGGCCCTGACAGAACCCGGAGGGAGAGGAGAGATAGAGAGAGAGAGAAGCACACACTGTGGTCATTCGTTCACCTAGAAACATTGTGCAGGAAGGCACATCATACATCAGAGCATGCATGGTATAACCTTGAGCCAAAGATCCTGGCCAGTGAGCTCTGGCAGGTACCACAGATTGATGAGAGAGATCTACTGATAGAGCTGTCCTCGTGGATTTATGGTGTTACATTAGATTTAAAGGAACACTGGTGGCAAAGAGGCATGCCAGTGTCACCTGTGACCCGACAACGCTGCATTAAAATAAAAAATTACAGAAAGCATATATAATAAAACCCTATAGAGTAAATATGTTTACAACATGAAATATCTGTAGCAATGAATGGAATAAAATCAAACATTCAGCAGTATGTTTCCATTAATACTAATGGAGGTGGTGGTTAATCCAGTTTTGTTAAAAGGGTTATCCAACACTAACAAATGCTCCCCTATATGCTGAGCCCCTCACACTGATTCTACTTACCTGGCTCCCCGTGCCGTTCCTGGTCCTCCCCGTGAGCGGATGAAAACATTCGGTGTCGGGGGGGACAGCCAATATCAGGAGGCAGCGACGGGGACGAGCCTTCCTGGCATCGCGGGTGACGCTAGGGAGGCTCGTCCCCGTCACTTTCTGGCATTGGCTGACACCCTCCCAACGCACGGGGAGAAGCAGTAGCAGCGGTGCAGGGACCAGAAGCGGCACAGAGAGCGGGAAGCTAGGTAAGTAGAATCAGTGTGAGGGGCCTGGCATATGGGGGAGCATTTTTTTTGTGTCAGATAACCCCTTTAAGTCTTAAATTGTGCTTCTATAGGAAATGGCTGTTTATTTGCTATACTATGAGGCAAAACCTTTTCAGGATTAATGTTTCCATGTTTAATTGAGAGTTGCATCTACAGTGTACATCTACATTTTTCAGTATAATATATACACCTGTGTAAGACAGCAGTTGGCCGCGAGTCAGCGATGGCTGGGCAGGCTTATTCTTGGTGGGTCGCACAAACCTGCACTTGATAGTCAATGGTATCCCGACCACTGTTCGGTATTGGGATAAAATCCTCAGAGCCGCGGTCAGACCTTACGCTGGTGCAGAGAGCCCAAATAGTTAAAAATGTCCAGAAAGCTGGACAACACTTAACCACACTCATTTCTCCTGTTTTGTTTAATATCCCAATTAAAACTGAGAAACGTATAAAGAAATCTGTGTGTCCCAGCAGATCAGCCATGCCCCCCTCTCCTCACAACCCTGTGACTGGCTGTAAACAACTGGCTGAAGCAGCAGCCTCCTCTCTCTGCCCAGCCTGCAGCAGGACAACAAAACATATTGAAGATCCACCGCATTGACTTAAAGGGGTTCTGCAGTTTGTTTAAACTGATGATCTAATAGATCATCAGCATCTTATCGGCGGGGGTCCGACACACGGGACCCCCACGATCAGCTGTTTGAGAAGGCAGCGGCGCTCCAGGAGCGCCACGGCCTTCTCACTGTTTACCGCAGGCCCAGTGACGTCACGACTAGTATCACTAGCCTGGGCGGGGCTAAGCTCTGTTCACTTGAATGGAGCTTAGCCGCGCCCAGGCCAGTTGATACTAGTCGTGACGTCACTGGGCCTGCGGTAAACAGTAAGAAGGCCGCGGTGCTCCTGGAGCGCCGCTGCCTTCTCAAACAGCTGATTGGCGGGGGTACCGGGTGTCATACTCCCGCCGATCAAACGCTGATGATCTATCCAGAGGATAGACCATCAGTTTAAACAAAGTACAGTTTAAAGTATATTTAAATATAAATCAACTACTGGACCATTGGACATGGTGTATATTTTTAATGGGAAGACCAGAGCAACAGAATTTGCTATGATTAAAGAGAACCTGTCACCAGTGACCTCCCTATCCAACTGTTTGCATAGACACAACAGTTTTTCTTTTGTTAATCAGAGGTTCCGTTCCTGAGTAATGATACTTTTTCTTAATTTGCAAATTAGGCCTTTGGTGCAACGAGGACGTCACCATTATCCACTCCTTTCTATGCCTTGACCCGTCAATCAAAGAGGCAAAGGAGGTACAGGTCACAGAAATGAGCAGAGCTTGTGCTTTTTTCCCCCCTTGGTCTTGAGTCTCCCTGTTCCACCGTAGGATGCGGTAAAGTTATGTAGAGGTGCATGGCTCTCATAGATTTGTCACATCCTTCTTCCTGATGAGCGACAGTCTGACGTCTCCAAGCTGCCATAGAGTTATCTATTTACACCAGAAAAGTGGCATGAATTTAGTTGACTGTGCTGGGCCTGCTGCACCGCCCATGCCAATGGCCTCATCATGCCCCCCTTTTCTCCCCACTTCTTAAAAGTTTTGAGAAGAGGGAAAAATTGCAGATTTTGCCACAAAAATGGCGTGCGACAAAATCTGTTAGTTTCATATGCCACTATTGTGGTGTAAGTCACTTACTAAATGCACCCCATAGTTTTTATATAACGAGTGCGGGATAAGATCATTATTGACTGTCCAATGACTAGCATTAGTTTTTGCATAAAACAACCCAATAAACTAATAAAGAATTACACATAATGACCACGTACAGCCACCTGGACCTGAAAACTGCTGTGTAGCTATTTTTTCCTCTCTTTACCTGGCATTTGCAAGCATAAGCTAAATGAGGAGGGCGGTCATTCCATGCAATTACTGCGCGCCTTGTGACTATGGTCGTCCTTTGGCACATACAGCAGTGAGCAGGTGTTAGGCTCGGATCACATCACAATCAATGCTTACATTCAGTGCATTAGAAAACCTCTCAACTCATGTGCCAAATTAAGAATGTTGTATGTATAAAGTTGTACACCATACAGATGCATAGGTGGACCATGCAAAAAAGAAACGCATGTGCCAAAAGACATACTCTGTTCGGGCACACAATGGGTGCACGTGGATCACAGGTCAAGCATAACAATAAAAGATCCTAAGAAAGCACAGAAGACTGCACTTTCCTATATAGCTGGAGGGGGAAAAATATCAATACTTATGCTATCTATCAGGTCCACCAAGTATGAGTATCTGCCAGGAGCAAATGCAGTATAAACAGCCTTTGGGGCACCCAGAGCATTGTGCTGTATTACCACAGTATGACCTATAGGTGGCGGTTTTGTAGTAGTTCTCATCATTGACTTCAATTGGGCAAAACTACATCAAAGACAGTATCATGAATGTGTTTTCCATAAAATGTGTTTAAACAATGATTTCTTAAACATTTTGCCAAGGTGCAAAAAAATAAAAAATTAATAAAAATAAATCTGCACCCTATAACAGAACTGCTGCTTGCGCCTACTATTTAAACAAAATTAAGAGGAAAAGACAAATAGAAAAGAGGAAAAGCATCATTAGCTCACAAAGCTTCATTCTGAACAACCTCTATCACAAGGGCAAATTCCAGCAGAAAGAAAAAAAAAAAAAATGTCTCTTAGGCTACTTTCACACCAGCGTTTTTACTGGATCCGGCAGGGATCAGCAAAAACGCTTCCATTACTGATAATACAACCATCTGCATCCGTTATGAAAGGATCTGGTTGTATTATCTGTAACATAGCCAAGACGGATCCGTCATGATCTCCACTGAAAGTCAAAGGGGGATGGATCTGTTTCTATTGTGCCAGCGTTAAACGGATCCGTCCCGATTGACTTGCATTGTGGGTTACAACGGATTAGTCTTGCTCTGCATCCCAGGACGGAAAGCAAACCGCAGCGGTATGGGAACGAGAGCAAGCGGAACGCAATTTGGAGCATTCCGTTCTGTTCAGTTCCGTTTTGTCCCCATTGACAATGAATGGGGACAAAACGGAAGTGTTTATTTTTTCCCGGTATTGAGACCCTATGACAGATATCAATACTGGAAAATAGTAACGCTAGTGAGAAAGTAGCCTTACTGAAAACTGAGGAATAAGCAGTGTGACTGTTCAAATCAGGCTTACTATTGTTTGGAGGTCACTCTCTCCCCCATATGAAGTCTTATTATCTAGAGATCCTAAAATAACTCAAACACTCTTTCACACAAGCGTGTCCGGATTAGGTCCCGGTGCATTGCGGCAAACCCGTGCGAGTAGGTACGCAATTGCAGTCAGTTTTGACTGTGATTGCGTTCCGTTGTTCAGTTTTTATTCAATGCGTTTTGCACGCGCGTGATAAAAAAAACTGACTGTGGTACCCAGACCCAAACTTCTTCACAGAAGTTCAGGTTTGGCTTCAAGTTTGTGTAGATTGTATTATTTCCCCTTATAACATGGTTATAAAGGGAAAATAATAGCATTCTGAATACAGAATGCATAGTACAATATGGCTTGAGGGGTTAAAAAAAAAAAAAAAATCACCTTAATCCACTTGTTCGCGCAGCCGGCATCTCTTCTGTCTTCGTTTGTGAGGAATAGGACCTTTGATGACGTCACTACGCTCATCACATGATCTTTTACCATGGTGATGGATCATGTGACGGACCATGTGATGACCGTAGTGACATCATCAAAGGTCCTATTCCTCACAAAAGACGACAGAAGAGATGTCGGCTGCGCGAACAAGTGGATTAAAGTGAGTAAAAAATAAAATCAAAAATGTAACCCCTCCAGCCCTATTGTACTATGCATTCTGTATTCAGAATGCTATTATTTCCCCTTATACCCATGTTATAAGGGAAAATAATAATAATATCCCCATCCAGATCGTCACCTAGCAACCGTGCATGAAAAAAATAAAATAAATAAATCGCACCGCATCCGCACTTGCTTGCGATTTTCACGCAACCCCAATCATTTCTTACGTGAAAAACGCACAAAGAGGAGCATGCTGCGATTTTCACCAAACGCACAAGTGATGCGTGAAAATCACCGCTCATGTGCACAGCCCCATAGAAATGAATGGGTCCGGATTCAGTGCGGGTGCAATGCGTTCAACTCACGCATTGCACCCGCGTGGAAATCTCACCCGTGTGAAAGGGGCCTAAGAGTATGTTCACACAGACACATTACATGTAGGAAAAATGTAAAGTGTATTTGCTGCTGAATGTAAGGCAGAGATCTGAGGCTGATCCACCTCTGTGGTTTTTAAATCCATGTGGAAAAACGCCAAGCCATATAAATGCCATCACGGGCACCCATTGCTGATTAATGGAACTTGGGACACATACAAAGTAGAATATGTGCCGAAATCTGCATGCAAAATCAGTCATGTGAACGTGGCTGAAAGGTACTCCCAGATGCAGATTGTTAGGACTTGATCCATGTTAGCACATCATGCAAATAAATATCAACTGCAACACTATACTTAGAGTTAAACTATTTTATTTAATAGAAAATGGTGTAAATAGCGCATTTCTACATGACTTAATTTAAAAAAATATTCCAGCAAACAAACAGATTGACGGGAAAGGACGTCACAGCAGTACAGTGTATACAGATTCCAAAGAAGGGAGATGCCCCCTGCTTCTGAGAGAAATGCATCTAGCTATGCAGCTAAAGAGGGGAATAATTAGGTTGAATTAGGGAAGCCCACAAAAGACCTGTTCCTTAACAGTTATGATTGTACAAAGAAGCACAGCCATAATGTAAACTTTTTTTGAAAACTCAGGTAGGCTTTAAGGCTCCCATATGCATTACAGTATTGTCATACAAACCTGCAGAGAACGGCATGCTGACAGTCTAATGTGTATGGGAAGCTCCCAACTCTCCCTTGACAGAGGAGGTTGGGGACAGAAGGATTGTATGAAGTGAATATTTTCCTTTTGTGCTCCCAAGAGATAAGTAGCCACCTGAAGTGTTTGGCAGCAGCTTCGTATGCTCTCCCCTTAGAATGCACATACATGTTTGGCAGAACCAAATGTGGATGTGTATGGAGGGGCTGGAAGGGTATCAAGATTGATAGCTGTCAGCCAAACAGACAACTGTTGAATGTATATGGCCGTCCTTACCCCAGAGGTGCAAAGGCAGAAACTGGCAGAACTTCAGGTATGACATTCATACAGTATAATTTGGGCTGGTTATTATATTAGGTTATTTTACAGGACAAAAATAACCTGCAGGATGATTTTCATTTAAAAGGAATGTTTCATTAAAAATAAAAAATCTTGTTTAAATGGTCACTGTGTTTTACAACAAACTTTGCATAAATCAATATTTCAGGCAAATACAAGAAACTTTGTAATATATCCTATTAGAGAAAAATACATTTTTCACAACTGCTCTTTTCCGCCTCATGCGCTTTCTTAAAGAAAGGATGACCAAAGACAGCATAAGACAGCTGTCTAGCCATGCACTAAATTTACCAACCAGTCTGATCCCCTGTGATATATTTGGCACATTTTTAGACTGTCTGAACTTCCACTGTCTACATTTTCAGACAGGATTAGTAAATCTTCCTCTGTATATATTCCACTGACAGTTCCAGCAGGACGGTGAGGAATGTTCCCTGCAAGCTATTATGAGATTGCACCCATGTATAACCTGATATTAAGACAATTCCTAATTATAAGTGGGTAGTGATTGAAGTCGTCAGAACTTACGAGTACAGTCAGATTATTCATGTAGATAAATGCTTCATCTGGAATACGGCATACTATATAAATGTATAATAAATCAGAACCAGCCACATCTATATTTAATATCAGTACAGTAATTTTGATAAATTAAATGTGAATGGCTTCCACAAATACATTGCTGACAATGGAGCACCTGCGACAGACAGATTCATCATAATCACAAATGAAATCCTTAAGAGGCTGTTAACTAACATAACATGGCCATTGATCTGGTCTGCCCAGATGACAGGTAGACAAAAATATAATGTAGCACCAGAGGACAAACAGTACGGGCCCATGATGCCTCCAGTTAGACCATGTAATGAGCAGGCCAGAGAGTGTAGAGTAAAAAAATAAAATAAAATAAGGCATATAAAAAAAAATATATATATATAATAAAAAGAGAGAAAAGAAAGTTTTCCCATGAGTCAGTATACAGCGTGTATAATTGTAATCTAGTCTCTGGTTACACGCATCAGTATAGCAACAGACCGTCAATCCAACCGGATCATTACTGCTCTAGAAAAATGACGGCCTGAGGCTGCAGGTATAAAGGAGCCCGTACATGTAACGATATTCATTAAAGATTGTCCTTAGCTGATGGATTCTGGGGCTGCATTCTGACCTGGATTTAGGATGGGTTCTCATCACGTTTTTGCCATCCGTTTAACATATACATTAGTAAAAAAAAAAAAAAAAAATATATAATAATAATAATAATAATATAATGAGGATACAAAAGCATAGCACACCACGCTTTTCTATCCTGCAGAGTCTGGTAAAAAAAAATTAAAAATATGTTAACGTATGTGCTTTTTACAATAGAACTCTATGGTGAACAGAGGCCACTGTAAAGCGTCTGCCTGAGGCATCCGTTAACGTATAGGTTTTTTGTAAACGTTAGGGCTCATTCACACGCCTGTATGAATGAGTCCGTATCCGTTCCAATGGGGCCGCAAAAGATGCGGACAGCACACAGCGTGCTGTCCGCATCCATGGTTCTGTTGCCCCGCAAAAGAATAGAATAGGCATTTTCTATGACTATGTGAGGTCCGGGAAATTGTGCAAAACACCACTGTCGTGTGACTGTAGCATTAAACAGATTGGAAAAACGTGATGTTAACCCACTCTAACTGCAGATTTTCTGTGAGCTAATCAGGGCATGCTGCAGATTATTAAATAATGGAACCTGGTCATGTACAGGAGCCCCTAGACCAGTGATGGTGAACTTTATACAGAACGAATGCCCAAACTGTAACCCAAAACTCATATTTATTGCAAAGTGCCGACGTGTCGATTTAACCAGAATACTACAGTCCAGTATAATAAACCTTCCATGTACTTTATCATTTAGCTAGAATACCTGCCTACATTCAGTGCGCTGCCTGTGCTGTTCATAGTGCGCCCTGCGCTGATGAATGGCAGGAAAAGTCTAAGGCATATTGGTACACCATAGACTTTTTCCAGGGCATGGCTGCCCAAAGAGAGGGCTCTGAGTGCCACTGGTTCGCCATCATTGCCCTAGACTGTACTGTGGCACAGGGTCACTACACCTGATGAAGCATCCTAAAATGGTCTGTTGGATTCCCCTGTGTGAATAGAGCAGTAGAGACCAGCCACACGGTCAGGTTTCTGCATGCAGCTATGGAAGCCAAAATCAGGAGTGGATCATAAAAGGAGAGAATTAGTACAGGACTAATAACACTTATTTTTTTCATTCACTCCTGGTTTTCTGGCCACTCTATAGAATTTGCTTCCGGTCGCCGTTGTCCCACATGACTCTTTGTCTGAATAGCCGATTCACACAGATCCTTTAGTGGGGACCGGAAGTGAGGATCTCTAGTCATTCCTAGGAGACAGACATTGAGGCTTTCACAGGAACAGCCTGGAGCAACAGCATCTGGGAACGGAGCAGCCGGTAAGCTTCATCATTGCACTACTCCACGTCTCATGTGGTTTTCAACTGATACAATGGATATTTCAAGGGATGGTTAGATTACCAAGCCTAATATTTATTATGTTCTTTAGGCCGTAGACGTTTTTTGTGGTCCGCAAACTGCAGATTCGCAAAACATGGACACCAGCCGTGTGCGTTCCACATTTTATTATGATGTTTTATGCCTCACTAGACCATTTTAAAAAGTGTCTAGAAAAGGGGGCAAGACTAAGAAGAGTTCTAAAAAGCACTCAGTTTATTAATAGTGTGTGCCATCACTTTGATGCAAAATATTGGTGTAAAGCCAAGAAGTGGTGCAAAAAGTGGTTTAACCCAAAGTATGGTGCGTGGCATATTTGCACCATAATTGCAACTTTTCACTTCCTTTTAAAAGTGGTAAGAAAAGTGGGTGCAGTTTAGCAGGGAAAAAAGTGCCCCCCCCCCCCCCCCCCCCCAGCCTGACAGAAACTGCCATAATTTATAGTTCAGATCAAAGCTGGTGTACATATGAGCTTCTGGCTTCCCAAGTAGGACTGCCTGGAAATGCACCAAATTTATTAAGGAGCCTGTGCAAATTTGGCACAATTTTTGATGTTGGTCTTTTTAGTAAGAATGAGGTTTAGAATACAATACAATCAATAAGTGATGGATTCGAAAGGCAGCCATGAGAATATGGGTTTCAAGTTCAAGCTTCGCTGCTTTTTCTAAACGTCGATGGTGAGACTTCCAACCCACATGAGAAACACATTTGCATTGAATCATCCATATGTCTAAAAGACAGCAAAAACTGTTGACCCTTAAAATACCCATGGGTTGCCCACTACTCTTTATCACCCATTTTCGAAGATCTACTGTTTTTTGACAGCTCAAGTAATTCTATTGATCCCAATGGATCAGCGGGCACAATCTTAGGCATGAAAAGTATCCTTTCATTTATGTTATACAAAACTTAAAAGGGTTTCCGGTCATAATTTTTTAGCAAGTGCCCGCAGCCTGTCCCCTGAAACTGAAGAGTCATACTTAAAGGAAATGTGGTACCACATTTACTTTTTTGTAATCTCTTTTTATTTTCTGATTGCAGATTTATTTCTTCCATTTCCTGAACATGATTATAGGGGCAGCCATCTTGCTTGAGCTGTTCTTAACAGCATTTACAAAAGCATAAAAAAATTTTGCTTTACGGCAGTCACATGGTCTATAGACACAATGGTCTGGAGGGGACCTCATTGACTTCTATCGGAGAGTTTTCTAGGCATGCTCTGTGCAGCGGTGATTGTACAAGAATGTCAGAGCTTATCTATTTCTGTCTCCTATTGTGAATGGTGGATCCTGTCTTATCTGTCATTCTAATCCTGCCTCTAATGATATTACCTCTGTGTATAGATAAGCAGGTAACTGCAGTAAACTGATCTGTATAGACCAAGAAGTGGCGCCTATTATTAGGCTTAGTGACCAGTGCGAAAACTACAGGATTTTATGGGTTTTGTTTAAATATAGAGAGTGACATGGAAAATTAAAAATACGTTTAACATAAAAATGTCATTTAAACAATACGTCATTTTCTGATGACATATTTCCTTTAAAGGGGTTTTCCAAGACCTATACTAATGACCTATCCCTTGGATAGGTCATCAGTATCTGATCGGTGAGGGTGTGACACCCAGGACTCCTGCTGATCAGCTGTCTGAGAAGGCACTGGAGCTCGTGGTATTTCCTAGGCCAAGTGAAGTCACGTTCATCGGTCACAAGGCCTATTGAAGTGAATGGGGATGAGCTGCAATACAAAGCACAGCCACTATCAAATATATGGCGCTATGCTTGGTAAGCACAGAGATTGCCGCAGAGCTCACAGGAGCACTGGTGCATTCTCAAACAGCTGATTGTCGGGGTCCCGGGAGTGGGTATAAAAGTCTCAGAAAACCCTTTTAACTGCTCCCGCCACTCTGGTCATAAGCAGCCTCTGCTGTCTCCATCTACCGATCCCTGTACGGTTTACATCTGGCAGTACATGGTCACATGCACAGCTGCAGCCAATGACTGGCTTCCGCTGCGACATGGCCACAAGCAGCACATTACTGGCAGGAACAGTGCACACATAACCATGCCCATGCTCCACCAGAAGAAAATATTGCGGGGACCAAAAGATGGATACAGGAAAGTATGGGAGCAGGTAAGTATAAATCTTATGTTTAAGAGGACTGGCTGTGGGAAATTGCTTAAAAAAAAAACTATTACCGGAAAACCCCTTTAATTACTTACCTATAGAAAAAGATATTCCAAGAAATCATGAGAACTCAATCAACAGTCCTATAAATTATATCTTTAAATTGCTTGCAATAATTGTCAAATACATGGTCCAAAACCTGCCATCTACATCTTACAGATAAAGCAAAACCTGACTCACCTTGGGTTGTATTCTCTTGGGTTGGTTCTTCTTGGTGAACTTTTCTTTCATCTCTTCTAAAACAACCTTTGTCTTTTTGCCTTCTGGAGTACTCAGAAGCTTTGGGCTCAGGTGAAGATAACAATGCCACTTGGAAGAATCAAAGCCCCAATGGCAGGTCCGTTTATCTGGCGACCGGTGAGAGTGCATGACAAAAGTCTGTGTGGAGAACATCCCATAGCACTCCAAGCACTGAATGCAGGGGGCATCAGGCTGAGTATAAAGTTGAGGTGCAAACAAACCCTGGCACTTTCCTAAACAATCATGTTCAACTTCAAAGGCACTACCCGTTTCCTTTAACTGAGCCAAAGAGTTTTTTGCAGGCAGCAAGCTGCCATTTTGTGGGTAGGTATGTGGCCGCAAGAGAGCATTGCATAGTCTCTGAGCATCTGTCAAAGTGATCAGACCACAAGAAGGGGCATTGAAAGGAAGAATTCCCAAAACTTTTAATATGTGAAGCTGGTCTGATGTACAACGTGAGCAGTATATGTACATTTCGTCACAAACAATATTAATTTGCTGGAGTGAGAAGTCTCGAAGAACAGAGTTTAAGACTTGAGGCAGGCAGAGTCTTTTCTCACCACCCACCATAAAGCAAGAAATTGATTCTCCTTCTAGTTCAGTCTGGGTGAGCTCTGTGGAACTGTCTGATGGAATGAGGAGTGGACCGGGATGGATTTGTGGGGAAGGAAGAGGCAAGAACACTGTTGGTGACATGTTTTCTTGGGAAAATCGAGCAGAGAAGGCAGCGGGTCCACCTAGAGAACTTCGGCTACTTAGATTAAACTGTGCCAGCGTGTGTTTGAGTCCAGGATTCAGTTTAGATGACCCACCAAGTGGTACACTGGTAGAGTTGGTTACACAGTCTTTATTATCCTCTGTAGTTGGTTCCTTAAAGTCATCTATCTCCATCTTGATAGCCATCACTTTATTTGCAACATTTGGGACATCTACAATAACGTCACTCTCCTTTGCCAGTTTTTTTAACGGGGGACTTCCGTCTTCCCCCATAGTTGCAGTTCCTTCAGATACCAAAACTCTAATGGTAAGACGACAAGACTTTATACACTAGAAACCGACATTGCATCTGAAGACAAGATACAAGTTACTTATTTCCATAGCACATCTATGCTACATTATTTATGTATATGTCTAGAAACAGGGTCTCAAAAATGGCACGAATGTCATGCCTGCAAAAGGAAAAAAAATAGGAATCTGAGCTTTCCAATTCAATCTTTCATCAACCCACAAGTGCAAGAAATGTACAAAGTGCCTGTGTGCACTTAATGGCTTTATTTGCTTCTATTTGGTCAGTTTTAGGTCTCAAAATTGCATCCACGTTACGACCTAGAGAGAGGAGAATGAAGCGAAATGAAGATCTAATGGCGACAGAGCTTCCCGTGTGGTGGCTTTCTAGGATCCAGTTAACATGAGTTATTTCTGCACACAGATCCAAGAACAAAGAGTCGTCTGCTTCTGCTGGCGGTGGTTTCTTTCAATATGTTGCAGTTTTATCTAGAAGAAGAAGAAAAAAAATGTGTGTTCTTTAGCAACGTCAAGGTCAAATGCAGAAAATACGTACAAGCATATTAAAATGTCCCCCTACGGACCTAATAATCTGTGTGGTAGGTGAGGAGTTACGACGTGGGCATGTAACAGAAGGTCATCGTAATTATATCCTTTGTGTTGGCTTCTGAAATTATCTCAGGCATATCAATCGGCGTGCCAAGCCTCGCTTTATCTACACGCCGCGCGCTCCAGATTGCTGGAGGTGCTGCAAGCTGTATTTCAAACATACAATAAAGACCCGTTTAATGACAAACAGCGGAACGTGACAGCCAGCTTAAACACATGGAAATTACTTGGTTAAACCCAATAAGTGGGAAGGAAAAACGGAAGAGAAATCTCTGGGAAGACCGTCGCGTGATAATCCTTCTGTGGTCAGCTTACAGTTCACTGCAGTCCAGCAGGAGGCTGGTAACTAAGCCCGAGAGGCTGATGGCAGGACCCCAGAAATGAGCGTCTCCCATCCATCCCTGCCCGACTGTAACTATCGCCCAGCGCTGTGCTAAACCCCCAAGCGTTTAACCCCCTCACAGCCTCCAGCTTAAAGAGAAGCTGCTTTCTTCTGCCTTGGAATCAAGAGGGAAGGAACTAGGATAATTCATGCAACGATAAGTTTACCAGCGAATGCAGCACTGGTGAAAAGGCACGCGCTTTCAAGTAAAATCAAATCACACACAATCGCCGACGACGTGTTCGTTCTATCTGCAGGGGAAAGGCTAACAATCAGGAGAACTAAAGCAACGCTTGGGTCCAGCCCCACTAGATGAGGGGGTTTGACAATACGGACATCCCAAATGTGGGGGCCAAACAACAACAGGCACAAAATTTATGTATAAATGTACAATCCGAACATCCAGCCAGGCAGCCCGTGCATCTGTCCTTAATAAAGCAGGGAGAAAACAATAGGCTAGGGAATCCCCATACCAAGGAGGCACAAGCAGACGAATCAATGACGGAAACTCTAATTGGAGCCGTGTCACAATGAACATCCCAATCACTGGCCACAGGCACCAGCGCCGCTAGCCACATGGAGGACGCCGCTGTCCCTTTAAGATGCAACCTCAGTAGCTAACCTATGTGCTCTACAGAGAAGGGAAAAACATTCAAATATATATATTATACCAACTAAACCTTCCCATACTAGATGATCCGACCATTGCCACCCCCCCCCCCCCCCCTGAATTATTACACCCGACCACATTCTTAGTGACAATACCAATAAAATATCTAAATACGACACAAATAATATTATCGGAGCAAATGCCTGCTGCTGGCTGGACTATGTGCCCCCAGCATGCAGCCAGCTGGGCATCCCTGTGCACACCCTGGGCTAGCTGGCACAGGTGTCCTGCTAGGTCCAGTTCTACCTGCACAGATGGAGCACTGGCTGCCTGTATCTGAACCAATGTCCCAGCACAAGCGCGGTGGTTCCGTCCTCCATGGGCCCCCAGGTCCCTTTCACATCTGGGGCCACACGCTCAGGCTCCTCACCTGCGACCGCTGGACAGGTGTCCCAAGGACTGACAGGGCAGCCTGCCTGCCACCAGCAGTGGCCACTGACCTCCCGCCACCTGAGCAGAGCGCAGCACCCAGCCCAAATTCCAGGTCGTTACCTTGGCAGCTCCGGCAGTCCAGTTCTTGCTCCGGTGCCATTGCTATTGCGACTCGGTGTCAGGCAGCCAGCCACCCTCCCCCTCTCCCTCCCTGGGCTACGGGGCGTGACGTCACTGCTGCACACAAGCTGCCTCCCTCTTGCCGTCTGTCGGCTCAGTCTGCGGGGCTGTGGGGCGCAGGAAACGGTGACGTCACTGGGAGGGGGAGGAGAGGGGGGGGTGAGGAGAGGGCAGACGCGCGGGTCACGTGGTGTGTGTACGGCTTTCTGCTGGTGAATGTGTGGAGGCGCTGAGGGCTGCTGGGAAACAGACTGTGATGAGGGGCGGCTTGTCCTCTCCGTAAACCCGCGGTGGCGCCTGGAACCTTGACTCATACAGTGTGCAGAATGTCTGCCTGTCCGGGTGTGGTGTTTGTCAGTGTGCACAGAGGTTCAGGCCTCTACACCAGTAAATGCTGGAGGAGTCCTTATTCCAGTGTTCATGTTTCCTTTACATCACGGTTGTTACCCAGAATTTCTCTTTTTTTCTGGACAGCCAACATTTTTACGTACGAATTAGAAAACCATAATGAATGATAAAGATACATGTCTATAGCTCAATATACTGATAAGATCTCATTACTAGAAAATACTGGGAGCTGTAAAATGATGAGAGTTACCACAAAAATAGTCTAGTCGGGTACCGCCAGCCATCCTGAGCATGTCAAGTTTTTACACAGACAGAAAAAAAAGTCACCTGTTTTTACAGACAGTCCAGAAATGTCTAGACGGCTGGCAACCCTGCTTTAGATGTGCAGATAAAGGCTCGTTCACACAACCGCATGTCTTTTTCAGTGTTTTGCGGGCCGTTCTTCCGTTTTTTTTTCAGTAGTGGTTCCATTCCATTTTTCCATATGCCATATACAGTAATTATATAGAAAAAATTGGGCTGGGCATAACATTTTCAATAGATGGTTCCGCAAAAACGGAAAGGATACGGAAGACATATAGAGTACATTCCATATGTGTTCTGTTTTTTGTGTGGACTCATTGACTTGGATGGAGCCTCAGAACGTGATTTGCGGGCAATAATAGGACATGTTTTATCTTTAAACAGTACGGAAATGGAATGCATACGGAGTACATTGCGTTTTTTTTTGGGCGGAACCATTGAAATAAATGGTTTTGTATACGGAACGCAAAAAAACATTTGTGTGAACGAGCCCTTATGGTGTAAAAATTTGGATATATACGATTGTGTAATAGATGGTTGGTCAGGCAAACAGCTGCATCCCACACCCACTGTGCGGGAAGTAAGACCTGTTCACACTTGCTGAATTCTGGCCGAAGAGCGATGATTTAGGTGTCTATATCAGACTAGACGGTTATCGCTTGTCACTCGACCACTTTCACTCAGTTTCGCTATATTTTAAACGGTTATTGACCTGTGTAAAGGGGCCGTTTGCACTCGTTTTTTGTGTGTTTTAAAACCTTTGGGCAGATTTACTATATCTATAGACCAGGGTTCAGCAACCCCCGACACTCCAGCTGTTGTTTTTATGTTTATTTTATTTTTTAAAACTGTTTTATTGGATTTTGCAATGAAAATGACAAACGTTGAGGGCATCACCCTCATTCAAACTAAATAGAATAACAATTACAAAGTGCAAGTAATGAAGATACAATAACATCAAAGAGCCTACAGCAAAGCCCCCGGAAAGTACATCACCCTCTGAGACCACAACAGAACGTGAACAGATACTTTAATAGCAGAGGTCAATTCTTGGCCTGTTCAACAATTCACATTTAGAGGTAATGACGCGATATCCAGAGTACTTCCCAAAGGCTCTAAGTGCCTCTAATATCGCCATAACTACTTTCTCCGCATCCGATAGAAATACAATTATATAATTGGCGAAAAGGCCTAAGAACAGATCAGACGATGACAAAAATATAGCTAAGGGCTCTAATGCTGTATTGAAGAGTAGGGGTGACAATGGACATCCCTGTCTAGTTCCCTTCTGCAATGTAAACGGGGCAGATAAGAAGCCCAAAGTAAACACACAGACTTGTGAGCGATCATATATACGAGTAAGTATTGTAATGAAAGAGCCCCTGAACCCCATTTTGTCTAGTACCTGTCCCAGCCAGGCCCACCAAACATTATCAAAAGGCTTTTTGGCATCGATGGTGAACAAGGCCAGATAGGTGTCCTACTGGGACTGGTGACAGGGGCAATCCAAGACAGACAGTAGGGTCCTGATATTCATGACAGCCGACTTCCCCTATGTGAATCCTACTTGTTCCGTGCCAAGTAGGGTAGACATAACGTCAGACAGTCTGTCTGCTACAATCTTCGAAAGGATTTTTGCATCTACATTAATTAAGGAAATTGACGTATAAGATCCTGGGATTGTCAAGTCCTTCCCCTGCTTCAAAATAAGCTTAATATATGCCACAGAAGCTGATTGAGGCAGACCACCCCTTTTTAAAGCCCTATTATACAAGTAAACAAGAGTCTCTCCTATCTTATCCACCTGTGAACCCGATGGGCCTAGGGACTTAGATGTCTTTAAGCTGCGAATAGTTTTTACTACCTCCAGCATCACGGGGGTATTCAGCCTATCTAATTAATTTTGCGATATGTAAGGAAGTTGCACTATATCCAACAAAGTTCTGAGTTTCGTATATAGGCGCTCGTAAAATTCCTCTAGAACCTTTTAATAGATTTTGGATTATCTTCCATTTTCTCTTTCCCATCCTGAAGCCTAGTGATATATGTAGCTTAAAATCTGCCTTGAGCTAGAGTCGCCAGGACTATCCCCGATTTATTTCCATATGTGAAAAGAGTAGCCTCTTGATCCAAACGATAGTGCTGTTGACACTGCAGTGACCAGTCATTAAAAGCTTGCTGTGCTTGACGCCACATAAACATCTTCACTAGGGTAGGGGCATCTCTATATGCTAAATATGTCAATCTAACTAACAGGCTGGCAGATGTATTACCCTATAGCAACACTCTCCGTCTACCTGAGACATATACAATAATACGGCCCCGTATAACTGCCTTGTCGGCATCCCAATACAAGAGGACTGACACTGATGTTTCTCATTAGTGGAGGCATATTCATCCCACCGGAACCTAGCCCTGAAGACCCTGGAAGGCCCTAGAAGTGGTGGCAGGGAATGAGACTACTGGTTCCTCCCCAGATGAAGGACCCGCGTCTCTCTGAGGCATAGACAACAACACACACAAGCGAACAACAAAATGCAAAACAAAATGCACTTAAATACAAGAAGAATGGAGTAGCAGGAGATCAAAAGGAACAACACACCAGCTCAACCAACTCCAGCAGAAAATATCAACCGCATGGTAAGCAGTGTGATTCAGGACTAAATAGAGTCTTAATAATGACTACAAGCTGTACCTGTCAAGAGGTGTGGTCTTTGCTGAACAACATCACTGCAAGGAGAAAACAGAGACTGTCAGATACTCTCACGTGCTGCCAGTCTCTCCGATCTTCTCACCTCTGTCACGGGAGGGCGATAGTACCGCGCCCCCCCCCCCCCCACAGTTGACTTTATCAGGATGTGCCCTGTGAAAGGCCTTCACAAGGCGACTGGCATTAACATCGGTCGTAGAAACCCACATTCTTTCCTCTGGACCGTAACCTTTCCAGTGCACAAGATACTGGAGAGATCGACTGAGAATTTGTGAGTTCACTATCCTGGCAATGTGAAATTCAAGATTACCATCCACCAAGACAGGAGCGGTAGGTAAGGAGGACGGTTCAGCAGGTTCTACATATCTTTTCAGTAATGATTTGTGAAAAACATTATTAATTTTTAAAGCCTGCTGAAGTTCAAGACGAAAAGCAACCGGATTAATAATGGCAGAGATCTTATATGGCCCAATAAACCTTGGCCCCAATTTCCACGAAGATACCTTTAACTTAAAGGGAACCTGTCACCAGTTTTATGGTGTCCTAACTAAGGGCAACATAAATAAGTGACTGATTCTCTTAGCAAAATGCTGGGTCACTTTCTTTAATTGACCCAGTCAATCTGCCAACATCTTGTATTGAAAAGCTCCAGCTCATAATGATGAGTCCTGAATATTCATGAGCTCCTGACTCTCCCCGCCTACCTGCTGCTGATCGACAGGTATTTTCCATATGAATCAGCAGCAGGTGGGCAGGGGAGTGGCTATAGCTGTTAATTAAATAAACGCTGGACTCAATTACATCACGCTGGACTCAAATCAGCTCCTTAGCATGTGGCATCTTTGTGTGTATATTATGAGGTAACCATCTGTCACACCAGTAAGTGAATACATCTAAGGCACTTTTTAGTAGTTAATGATTGTATATAATTAGTTAGATTATAATCAAATATCCACATGACAGCCACACAGAATCAACCACTCTCGGGTCCAGACCACTCATACGTCTCTTGTCAGCCATAGCTTTATACTTTTTGCCCATTTTTTTTTTTATTGTTTTGAATTTTCCGCCAAATAGATGACAACGAAGAGGAAAATCTTTCCTCTTCCGGTATACCAGAAGTCTCAGTACCAGAAAATGTGCTAAACTGCGAATGGAACCCATATGCTCTGAAAAAAGACGACTTATCAGTGGACTCATGTCTACGGTTATTTATGGCAAACTCAGCCAACGACAAAAATGAAGACCACTGATTCTCCGAGACAAAATATCTCAAATAAGTCTCGTGATTCTGGTTAGTGTGCTCCGTCTGTCCGTTCGACTGAGGATGAAAAGCCGAAGAGGACCATTGGACCCGCAGGCGAGTACAGAACGCCTTTCAGAATCTGGAAACATACTGAGCCCCCCTATCAGATACCACATCAGAAGGAATACTGTGTAGTTTCACAATGTTATCGACAAACACATGTGCGAGAGTTTTAGCATTAGGAAGACCTGATAATTCTATAAAGTGCAACATCTTGCTGAAGCGATTAACTACCAGAATCACAGTTTTCCCTGAGGAATTAGGCAAATCTGTGAAAAAGTCCATGGACAAATGAGTCTACGGTCGGGAGGGGATAGACAAGGGAAGTAGAGATCCTGAAGGCTGAGTATGTGTCACCTTAGCACGTGCACAAGTCTCACAAGCTGACACATAGCCCTCAATACATTTACGCAATCCTGGCCACTAGAATCTCTGGGAAATTAGATCAACCGTGGATCTGCTCCCAGGGTGTCTCGTAAGAACAGTACTTTGATGTTCCTGGAACACCTTGTGCCATAGTTCCGAAGGAACAAACAACTTCCCTGGAGGACAAGAATCAGCTGCATCTCCCTGGGCCTCCAACACCTCTGCCTCAAGTTCATGATAAAGGGTGGATACAACCACCCCATCAGCTATTATCGGGGCCAGGATTCTCAGAATCACCCTCCCGGGAAAGCTACGCAACAAAGCATACGCTTTGACGTTCTTAACCCCAGGGTGATAGGTGACAACTAAATTAAATCAGGTAAAAAACAACAACCATCTGACCTGCCTTGGGTTTAGACGTTTAGCCGACACCAGGTAAGCCAGATTTTTGTGATTAGTAATTACCAAAATGGGATGAATCGCTCCTTCCAACCAATGACGCCATTCCTCAAAAGCCAACTTAATGGCCAGCCACTCTCTATTACCTACATCATAATTTCTCTCAACAGTAGAGAGTTTTTTAGAGAAAAAAGCACATGGCGCCATTTGCTAGGAGAAGGACCCTGCAACGAGACTGCTCCAACCCCTACCTCAGATGCATCAACTTCCACAATGAATGGCTGTGTCACATCAGGTTGCACCAGTATAGGAGCAGAAGCAAAACACTCCTTCACCGCTGAAAGGGCATGTAATCCCTCATCAGACCAGACTGAGAAATCCGCACTTTTGCCTCATGCACACGGCTGTTGTTTTGGTCTGCATCCGAGCTGCAGTTTTGGCGGCTCGGATGCAGACCCATTCACTTCAATGGGGCCGCAAAAGATGCAGACAACACTCCGTGTGCTGTCCACATCCGTTGCTCCGTTCCGTGGTCCGCAAAAAAAATATAACCTGTCCTATTCTTGTCCGTGCTTTGCGGACAAGGGACAAGAACAGGCAGTTATATTAAAGGCTGTCCGTGTTTTGCGGATCCGTGATTTGTGGACCTCAAAACACAACGGTCGTGTGCATGAGGCCTTTCTTAATGGTTTAACAACAGTTGAGTAATTCAAGATAAATTTACAGTAGTAATTGGTGAACCCCAAAAAATCGCATGAGTGCTTTCAAATTTTCGTATTGATCTCAGTCCAACTGTAACGCTCCAACGGGGGGTGGACCCGCTGTGCCACTTACCGGTTTGGCTTTGGACCAAACTTGGGAGCGGAATCTAAGTGTTCCCCTGGTCTTCAGCCTTTATCCCGCTCCAGGATGCGGAAGCTGGTCTTAGTGGCAGGGGAGACACCAGGTTGCTACCGCAAGAATGGTCCCGGCTAAGTGGCAGCTGGCCGAGCAGAACGCCCGGGTGCAAGCACTGGGGATATAGGCAGGTGGAGCAAGCTGTCGCTGGATGGAAGAAGCGCAGCAGCAGAGTCAGATGAAGCAGAGCTGAGTTGGTGATTAAGCAGAGCTGGAGCCTGTTAGAACAGCAGAGCTGAATAGCTCAGGTGCAGCAGGTGTAACAAGCTGAACAGCAGAGAGAGGCATGGTTGACAATCCGAATCATACACTTTAGAGCAGCGAGGTACAGGAGGATCAGGCAGAGACAAGGTCAGGATACAGGCTAAGGTCGGAAGCAGGATAACAACACAGGAACAACGAGCTGGAACCTTCGCTCTAGAAAACTACAATATTGCTCAGGCATCACAGGAAGGGGGAAGCACCCTTTATAAAGGTGGTGCCTGGCCGGGATTGGAGAGAAGGCAGAATCAGGGGCGTGCACGAACCCTTAAAGAAACAGGACGCGTGCAGCTCCTACAAGGTGCAACTGAAGCTGTCGCCGCCTGTGACAGTGCAGGAAAGCAGATCCGGAGCCTGCAGCGGAGAGGAGGAGCCTTGTGTGCAGTTCAACAGAGGTACATAGCAGGATGCGCTGCATGCTGGCGGCTGCCAACTGCCATTGTTGCACCAACACAGCACAGACTTTTTCCGGATCCATACGAAAACCTTAGGATGAGAGTAGGTAACCCAGGAATTGCACTTCTGGAACCGCAAATACACACTTCTCCATCTTAGCATACAATTTATTCTCTCTTAGGATCTGTAAGACCTGTCTCACTTGATCCTGATGCTTCTCCATGTCGGAGGAATAAATTAAAATATCATCCAGATACACCAGATGCCTACCAGATGATGAAAGATGTCGTTGATGAAATGTTGAAAAACCACAGGAGCATTGGTTAACCCAGAAGGCATAACCATATTTTCAAAATGACCCTCAGGGGTATTAAAGGCCGTCTTCCATTTGTCCCCCTCCTTGATCCTTATCAAATTATATGCCCCCCTCAAATCCAACTTCGAGAACACCTTAGCGCTGACAATCTGATTGAACAAATCCGGGACCAAAGGAAGGGGATAAGGATCACGGACAGTAATGCGATTAAGCTCACGGAAGTCTAAACATGGCCTAAGAGTTCCGTCCTTTTTCTTAACAAAGAAGAATTCTGCAGCCACTGGGGATTTGGATGGTCTAATATGACCATTGGCCAAATTCTCTGTGATATATTCTCGCATGGCGGCTTTTTCGATTTCGGAAAGATTATACAACCGAGACTTGGGCAACTTAGCTCCGGGAACAAGGTTGACAGAGCAATCATATTCCCAATGTGGAGGGAACTCCTGG
Organism: Bufo gargarizans; assembly: GCF_014858855.1. NCBI lineage: Eukaryota > Metazoa > Chordata > Amphibia > Anura > Bufonidae > Bufo > Bufo gargarizans. Next base: position 181,106,557 of record NC_058083.1, read on the forward strand.
TCTCCACTTTTAGATAATACATCAGAAAAATTTGAAATAAACGAAGGTACAAATTTAGTGGTTACAACAGAAAGCTACGTGCTAAGACAGTTGTATGCAAAAATCACTCCAATCAAGAATCTGTCTCGCTTGCCAATCGATGGTAGGGTTATGTTTGGATAACCACGGTAAACCTAGCATCAGAGGAGCAGGCAGACCCTCCAGCACAAAACATGAAATGGATTCTTGATGAGAATCTCCCACCTTTAAGCGAATGTCCTGCACCATTTGTGACAAAAACAAAAAATTTTGTGAGAGTGGAGCGGAATCAATCGCAAACACCAAAGTATTTCTGTCTAATGTGCTTGTTGTCAAACCATGCATATGGACGAATTGACCATCCACTAGGTTAACCCCTGCCCCACTGTCAATAAATACTTAAATTCCCACAGTTTTGGAGTCTAGCGCCACCTTTGCAGGCAGGAGAAATCGGGTACTGCCGGTAACACACCACCAAGCGTGAGAAGAGGACTAAACACATTAGTTTTTTTTTTCCTTTTTCGGCCTTGACGTTTAACATAAGGACATACGTTAACAAAATGTCCCCCTTTACCACAGAAAAAGCTGAGTCTTTTCTGAACCCTAACGTTTTTATTACCAGGTCCAGGAGTGACTTCCTCCAACTGCATTGGCTCTTCATTAGACATGGGCTCAAGTGCCTCCCTAGCCAAAATGTAGGAAGAGGCCGTCTCCCCACATGATAGTGTGTCCCGAGCGAGAGGAATCTTAGACCTCTCCCTCAGGCGTCTATCAATACATACAGCCAGAGACATGCCTGCCTCCAATGACTCTGGATATTCGTGAAATGCCAATGCGTCCTTCAGGTTCTCGGATAACCCTTGACAGAATTAACTATGGAGGGCTGGGTCATTCTACTCAGTTTCAGTTGCCCATCTCCTAAATTCAGAACAATAAGACTCAGCAAAACGCTCTCCCTGCCGTAAGCCACGCAACTTAGTCTCAGCCAGGGAGACCCGATCTGGGTCATCGTAGATAAGTCCCAGGGCTATGAAACATTCATCTACTGACCGGAGGGATTGTGATGCGGTCGGCAAAGAAAAAGCCCAAGACTAATCATCACCTTTCAGTAACTAAATAACAATCCCCACTATCGTCCCCAGAAGAGTTAGGACGTAGTCTAAAATATAGTTTTCACAACTCCCTGAACCGAACAAAGTTCTCACTTCTCCCGGAAAACCTATCCGGGAGAGCGACCTTAGGTTCCGGGTAGGCCTGGTTCCTGCTGCTGGAAGCCGCCGCCTGTGCTCTCTGAAACTGTGAGACGGCCGTGCGGAGGTCAGCCACCTCCAAAGAAAGACCCTGCATACGATCGACCAGTGCAGATACAGTATCCATCGCTGCACAGACACAAACAAAATGACAGTATTTTTGGGCGGTTGATAATGTCACGGGTAATGGGGAGGGGATAATACCAAATAACAAACAGAAGGAATAGACCGGAGTCTAGGCCTCAAAACTAAGGGAGAGGGATGGTGACCTCTTAGGAATCCCTAGACCTCTCCCTGACTTCTGCCAATATGAGTAGACCCTGAAGGTGGAAATACTTATACACCGGAACCTAGCCCTAAAGACACTGGAAGGCCCTAGGAGTGGTGGCAGGAAATAAGACTACTGGTTCCTCCCCAGATGAAGCAACCAGCGTCTCCCTGAGGCCTAGACAACAACACACAAAGCAAACAACAACATGCAGCAGGAGATCCAAAGGAACAACACACCAGCTCAACCAACTCCAGCAGGAAATATCAACCGCATGGTAAGCAATGTGATTCAGGACAAAATAGAGCCTCAGTAATCACTACAAGCTGCACCTGCCAAGAGGTGTGGTCATTACCAAACAACAACACTGCAAGGAGAAAACAGAGACTGTTAGATACCCTCACGTGCCGCCAGTCTCTCCGATCTTCTCACCTCTGTCATGGGATGGACCATGGCAGATTACCATGGATTCTTTTGTTGTAGACAACACTCTTGGCAATAGGGATTTGCTGACTAACAAAAAGTATATCCGAGACCAGGATTTATGAGCAGGGGAAAGAAACCTAAACTCTCTACAAGAAGGATTATGATATCTCCAAGGGTATCATATATGTGTTTTTTAACAAGAGGACCCATCACTTTGTCATGTATACAATGGGGTGGACCTCCCATCCCTACATCCTCCTGTCATACAGCTGGGGTGCCAAAGGTTGCAGATCCCTGCTATAGACAGTGTAAGCTCAGACAGGCTGTCTACTCCTACACCACATGTATCACAGGGGCTCAGGCTGGGTGATAAATATGGAACAAGGACAGACACTTTTTTAGTAGCTTTATACCAGCTATTGGTTGGTTTACTCTTGTGGTAGCAATTCAGGAACTAAAGTATTCCTGATGTATCAAAGAAAAGGCTATTCAAGTTCATTGTATCGGTAACAGAGGGGGCACTTGCATTCTCCTGCACTAGATTAGGCCAGAATATGTCAGTCTGTACCAGTTTCTAGTAGTGGGGCTAATGGGTAGCAGATACTGTAAGCATATAAGGGTCTGACTTCCAGTATATTGACATCATTAAAGGGGTTGTGCATCTAAGGCTAGTTTCACACTAGCACTAAAATGATAACATCCAGCATACCTGGAAAGGGTGGGAATACCACCAGGCCCCATTGACTGTAATGGGACTAGGTGGGAATCCGGCCTGTATATCACTTTCCTCAAATACTAAAATTTTTCAACACTGCCTTATTCAAAAGTTATTAGCCTACCCCTGTGTGGTTTCAATTTCAGTTGTTGGTTAGCTACGTCCTGTAGTGGAGCCTTATAATACAGGATGCACATGCTCACTGGCTTTTTTTTTCCTTCTTTTCAATAACCACTCCTCTATGTGCCGTGTCAGTTATGGACGGACAGACAAACATAAGGATGAATTTTGCTCCAACAAATGATGGACATTAACCCCCTTAGTGACCAGCCTGTTTTGGGCCTTACTGACCAAGCGTTTTTCTTCCTATTTTCATCGTCGCGTTCCAAGAGCTATACATTTGTTATTTTTCCCTCTATATAGCTTTATGAGGGCTTGTTTTTTGCGAGACAAGTTGTAGTTTTTAATGGCACCATGTTGGGGTACACATAACTTTCTGATTAACTTTTATTAACTCTTTCTGGGAGGGAGATGGGAAAAATAGGAATACTGCCACAGCGTTTTTACGTTATAAATATTATGGCGTTCATTTTTCGGTATAAATAACACAATATCTTTATTCTCTGGATCACTACGATTAGGCCTCATGCACACGACAGTATTTATTCACGGTCCGCAAAACGGGGTTCTGTTGTTCCGTGATCCGTGTCTGTTTTTTCTTCCGTGTTTCTTCCTTGATTTTTGGAGGATCACCAGACCAGAAAAGTGAAAAAAAAATCTAAGTCAAGTTTGCCTTGAAAATGATAGGGAAAAAACGGACACGGATCACGGACGCGGATGAAAATCTTGTGTGTCTCCGTGTTTTTTCACGGACCCATTGACTTGAATGGGTCCGCAAACCGTTGTCCGTCAAAAAAATAGGACAGGTCATATTTTTTTGACGGACAGGAAACACGGATCACGGACGCGGATGACAAACGGTGAAAGTCAATGGGTCCGCAGAAAATCACGGAAAACGGAACAACGGACACGGATGCACACAACGGTCGTGTGCATGAGGCCTTACAGTGATACCAAATACATATAGGTTTTTTCCGTTTCACAACTTTTTTGCAATAAAACCCTTTTTTTTATTAAAGAAAAAATTGTTTTTGCATTGCCGCTTCCCAAGACCCATATCTTTTTTATTTTTCTTTCTGTGGAGTTGTGTGACGGCTTGATTTTTGCAGGATGACTTGTATTTTTCATTGGTATCATTTTGGAGTAAATGGCGCTTTTTGATCGCTTGTTATAAATTTTTTTCAGTGGGAATAAATTAGCAATTCGCAAATTAGCAATTCAGTCTTTTTTATTTTATTTGTTACGGCGTTCACCGCAGGGGATAATTTACATATTATGTAGTCCATGTATACCTGAGTTAGTCTGTCAATGATTACTGAAAGATCTGTAATTACCTTATAATAACAGCTTTCATTAGTGTCCTCAGTCCCTTTCCACTGCTCTCTTAAAAGACCGTTGCTAGGGCTCATCTGTCTCCCAACTTAATGTAAACAGAAGACAGAGGGGCAGTCCTTCACACTGCATGCCTGCATTAGGCTTCAGAGTGAGGAGGCGTGTCTTTCAGTAATCCAATCTGATTGGCTGGCAGGAAGCTGCTGGGCTGGCAGGAAGCTGCTGGCTACAGCAAGTGTGTACGTGAAGTGAGGGAAAGCAGTTTTGGCCTCAGAGAACTGGCAGAGGAGCCATCTTGAGCAGATCCTCATATTGTAGGATAAGACAGCCGTAACTAAGGGGAAAACGGTGGTATGTGAAGAAACTAAAGATTGCTTTATGCATAATGCTGCTGCAGCAGTAATATATGCTAAAATCATGAAAGCTATGAAAACATGACAGTTATCCTTTAATGTATTCATATGTAACTAAAATATTCATATCTGGCTAAAAGTCTGTATTCTGAATTAACCATTTAATTGTGACTGGCAATGTTTTGCCACATGATGATGATTGGCTACTTTTATATAATGTTTTTTTTTAATAAACGGGTTGCAAGCTAGTTAGGCAGAGATGCTTATTGAGCTCGGATCCAATCATATCTGCATTGTGTTTGGCTTCTTTCTGAAAGACGGTGATCACTGGATATCTCTGTGAATTCAGAACACCAGACGACATAAGGACTGTAGTATTTATCTACAGATTTAGGGGAAACTACTCTAACACCTTGCAAGAGAATTTGACTCCAGAATTCTTGCCCATTGTGCTTATTAAGAGGTTGTCTTACACCTGAAAAAAACAGGCGATGGCTGTGCATGGTAAGCAAATAAAAACACACCTTGGCGGGTAGTACTGTGATGTTCCGTCTACATTCATATCACCACTGACAGCCAATTAGTAGCCTCTATGGCGATGTGTGCAGGCCCGACCTTTGAGTTTGCACATGTCAGTGCCGAGGCCATTGATTGGCCATCAGCAGTGATGTGCATGTAGACGGAAATGGCCACAGGAACTGTGCATGTAGGCGGATTGGCTGTAGACCCAACCGGGAAATTTCTGGGTGGGTCGATGCCTATGGTCTCCTGATGGCCGCAGGCCAGGTACATAATGATCTGATGCTCAATGGACACAGTTGCCCTCCTGAACTCAATTGTATTGCTGTCACCAGGACAATGATACGGTTGAATACTGTGGAGAGGGTGGCAGTATTTTGTGGTGCACTGTGCTATTTAATTCTGCTGGGGTGGTATTTTGTGCTGCTCTATGGTATTGCAGGCCCTCTCTAGTTCTGTTGGCCCTGCCTACTTACTTTACCCTGTATTCTATCAATTTAGACACACCTACAACATGGGGCGACTTTTAGATTTTTTACCGCGGCCACTTTAAGTTGCCAATCCGCCCCTGCAGGCACTGGGATGACTCAACCAGGTGAGTGGATTTTTTTTTGTATTTTCATGTTATGTTCATGCCACGTCTGGCCATCCTGAATTTTTTCAGGTCTCAGACAACCCCTTTAATAGAGTATTTTAGGCTGCGTTATAAATAGAACTAAGAATGCTGTGAGAGATCTATTGGTGATGGTGCCAGACCTCACTGATCGATAACTGCATCTGTCAGGTTCCATCACGGTGTCCATCATTTTACTGGAAAAAATGGCGCTGCATGATGTTTTATTTTATCTGTCAAATGTGACTGAATCTGCAATGGAAACTTGTAGCAGAGCTTCTAAAATAAACTCAGGCTAATTAGGCCTTTTTCACACGACCGTTATTTTTTTCCGTTTAGGGTCCATTCAGATGTCCGCAAATGGGTCCACATCTGTTCCGCAATATGGGGAACGGGTGCTGACCCATTCATTCTCAATGGGGCAGAACGGGATGCAGTCCCGAACTTCTGGGACGCGTCTCCGCAAAAAAATAGAACATGTCCTATTTTTGTCCGCAAGAATAGGGAGTTCTATGGGGGGGTGCCGCCCGGGTGTATTGCGGATCCGCATTGTGCGGATCCACAATACACCACGGACGTGTGAATGGACCCTAATGGGCCATTTTTTGCATTCCGTATATGGAACCATTCATTTCAATGGTTCCGCAGAATAAAACAGAATGTATTCCATATGCATTCAGTTTCCGTATTTCCGTTTTTCCGTTCCGTTGAAAGATAGAACATGTCCTATTATTGCCCACAAATCACGTTCTGTGGCTCCATTTAGGTCAATGGGTCAGCAAAAAAAATTTAACACATGCAGAAATGCATCCGTATGTCTTCTGTATCCGTTCCGTTTTTGCGGAACCATCTATTAAAAATGTTATGCCCAGACCTATTTTTTCTATGTAATTACTGTATACTGTATATGCCATATGGAAAAATGGAACAGAAACGGAAATGAGACTTTACGCAATAACTTCATAAATTAAGTCTACTTTCACACTTGCGTTTTTGCCTTCCGTTTGTGAGAGCCATTCAGGGCTCTCACAAGCGGTCCAAAACGGATCAGTTTGCATTCTAATGCATTCTGAATGGTAAAGGATCCACTCAGAATCCATCAGTTTGCCTCCGCTTTGTCTCCATTCCGCTTCGGAGACGGACATCAAAATGCTGCTTGCAGCGTTTTGGTGTCCGTCTGATGAAACTGAGCCAAACGGATACGTCCGGACACACAATGTAAGTCAATGAGGACGGATCTGTTTTCACTGACACAATCTGGCACAATAGAAAACTGATCCATCCTCCTGTAACTTTCAATGGTGTTGAAGACGGATCCGTCTTGGTTATGTTAAAGATAATACAAATGGATCCGTTCTGAACGGATGCAGACGGTTGTATTATCTGAACGGATCTGTCCATGACCCGCACAAAACGTGAGTGTGAAAGTAGCCTAATTTGTACTGTAAAATACCATTTCCGGAACTTGGGTTCGGTTTGCCTTCCAAAATTATACATTTTGACTTTTTTTTCACTGATCGACCTTCTACACAAAAGACAGCGTCAGACACCTATCAAAGACAAATATCTGTCTTCCATCACATTATACACTGCTTGTTTCCATGGTTATGACCACCCTGCAATCCGTCAGCAGTGGCCGTGCTTGCACACTATAGAAAAACGCACTAGCCTAGGTGCCACCCAGACAGGCCCTGTGATATGAGCAGGATGCTCCGATGCTCTCCTTTGCTCTGCGCTAGATTGCGCAGGGCATGGGCTTTTTATGTTTATAACAACAAAAAGCTAGGCGGAGGCTTCTGCCCAGCAGTGTTCTTGGTGACGTCACTGGCTCTGATGGGCGGGCTTTAGCGCTGTCCTAGCCGTTTTACAGGCTAGGTCAGTGCTAAAGCCTACCCATCAGAGCTGGTGACGTCACCAGGCTCACTGCTGGGCATAAACCTTTGCCTACCAGTCGCTATGGAGAGCCCGGTACGTCACCGGATCTCCTGAAAATGCCTTTGCCCTGCACGATTCAGTGCAGGGCAAAGGAGATCATCAGAGAAGGAAATGCCCCGATGCTCCTAACAGGGGGCTGCCTGGGTGAAATTGTGGGCTCTGAGCCCGGACGACCCCTTTAACTTGAGAATTTCTTATAAACTAAGCAAGGGGGATTTGGAAGCAACTTGATAATGATCTCTGTCCCGGCGGTATGATGGAAATAAATGTCCTGCATGTGCTTTTATTTTCTATCAACATCTGACTAACATTTATCTGAAAAGTCTAACCCCCACAGTAAAAAACCAGACAGGCCTGTGGAGGTCACATGAGAAAACCGTCTGCTCAGTGTCAGACTAGCCAGTCTATTTATATATGAGCGCTGAATCATTGTCTAGAAGCCTGTCTAATCCTCGGCTTATGTCTGTCTCAATTCATAATGTGTCCTTATACAGGGCCTTACTTTTTTTGTTGCTCTGTTTGCCATTTGTGCCTGTCTCTTCCCCAATTTACGTTGTCTCCCTGAATGTGTCAGTGGCTCTCTTTGTCCTGTTCGTGCGTCTTTGTCTGCCCTTTCCTATCTCAGGATGACATACAGGCAGATGCTCTGACCAAGCTGATGAGCAATAGAGATACAAGCAGAAGACAAGAGATAACAAGAACATAGGCAGATAGACAGATAGAGAAGACATAAGAACAAGACACCAGCTATGGCATAGCCTGATAAATACAGAGTTGCAGATGTAACAGGAAAACGCTAGCACATGCAGTTCATCCAGCCCTGTGGGAAGGGCCGTCTTTAACGCGGGGCAAAAGGGGCAGCTTCCCTGGGCCTAGTTGCTCCTGGGGGGGCCAAGGCAGCTGCCTCTTGAGCCCCGCTGGCTAGTGGCGTAGTGTGGGGGTGGGCGTTGCCCCAGGCGAAAAATTCCAGGGGGCGCTAGAAGGACCAAGGAAAAAGGGGGAGAGGAACACTATGGGGCATTTACTAGGGGCACTATATAGGGGTATTTTATACTGGCACATTATGGGGGCACTATGGGGACATTAGCTCAACGGTGGGCATTAAAAGGGGGTATTTTTTTGCCCTGGCACATTATGTTTCAAATGCTTTATTGATAAGTGAAATTCCATCACGTAAAAGCATCTTGACATAGTGATAGGGTATGCATTTTAGTCATACATAAAACACAGGAAAAAAAGAAAAAAGGGAAAATAAAACAATAGTAACAATATCAATCGTCAAAGGGAGATCGCACTGGCACATTATAAGGAGAATTACTACTGGAGGGCATTATGATGGGCTTTATTACTACTGGGGGTCTATGGGGAACATGATAACTAGTATGAGCACTATGGGAGCATTATTACTTCTGGGGCACAGTGGGGACATGTTGGGGGCACTGTAGGAGCACTATTACTACCATGTGTGCTCTAGCAGAGAATTATTCCTATTAGTGGGACTTTTGGGAGCACTATTACTGTGGGGGCACCTTGGCACAGTATCAGCTTACCACAATTATTTTTGGGGGACATTATGTTTACACTATTAGTGTCAGGGGCACTATTTGCTGGGCGCAGTTATTTTAGGGCAATGTGTGCCATAATTATTGAAGGGCATTATCTGCATGGTACTACTATTATCAGGGGGGTTATCTGTTTCTGCAGTATAGTATTGGGGAGCACAGCAGAACAGTATTGGGGATAGTAGGATGATTTGTCCATAAGATGGGAGGATGATGGAAAAGTAGTAAACTAAGATTTTGTTTGTCAAACTGCAGAGACGAGAAATGGCCGAAAAATGATGGTCTGGTCTGAAGGTCTGAAAGGAGAAGATGAGGAAAGAGAACATCTACATCAAAGAGACGTCACTGGATGTAAGAGGTATGTGGCGATGTATTACCCCGTATGTAGGGGTGGATGGAGGGGTTAGTAGTACAGTACTATCTGCACATTGTAAAAATAAAAAGTAATCTGCAAAATACTATATATTTGTGTCAGAAATTGTGCTTTTTTAATTTTTTGAATAATAATACAGCCATTTTATTTACTGATTCTTTTTTTCTTCTCTATATTAAGGGACACTATAGTCACCAGAACCACAACAACTAAACGTAGTAGTTCTGGTGTCTATAGCACGTCTCTGCAAGTTATTTAATGTAAACGCTGTATTTTCAGAAAAAAAGGCAGTATTTACATTACTGCCAAGGAACACCTCTCTACGAGGTGTGTGGATTATTATTTTTTTGTTTGTGTGTTGTGGTGGAGGGGGTGATTGCATGCTAGGGTGTGGGAAGGCGGGATCCAGGGGACCCAAGTAAATTCTTGTCCAGGGTCCAATCAATATTAAAGACGGACCTGCCTGTGGGGATTATTCCTAAACAGATGGGTGCAGGCTCTGTACACAATGACCGACATTCTGGAATAGCAAAAAAAAAAAAAAAAAAAAGGTCTTAGTTGACAGGACAAATAAAGAATGACAAGCTGGTAGGCAAACACAGACACAAAGACAAACAAGCGGCCAGAGGTGAAACAGAAACAAAGGCCATGGCGTAGCTCAGCCAAATATGCAGCAAACTGGTTTTGCATGAAGTCTAGACATAGCCGTAACCCGGTGAAGAAAATGCTGACAGCCACACCTTATTAAACTCATTTATTCCAATATGTATTTTGGTAGTTTTATTTTCCTGCATGTCATAAATAATCCTCACCGACTTTTTTTTCTGGCATAAATATCACATTCGAGCCAGTCAGGGCCGGTTCTAGGTGAAATAGGGCCCTGGGTCGAAAAACAATAAGGTGCCCCCCCTTCCCCCCCATGACACTTGCTGACTTTAACGTCCTGTATTGTAAACAAATGCAAGTGGCAAAGCAACATGTACAAGTAAAAATTTCTTATATAATAGTGCCATCTCAGGGGCGGACATACCGCCTGTGCAGCCGGTTCAGCTGCACAGGGGCCCAGCGTCAGAGGGGGCCCTCCACAGGACGCACAGACAGGTGATTATTCTAATGGTGAAGCAGAGAGCCGCCCGCTCCCAGCTCCACCATTCATAACTCCATCCAGCATGTAGAAGGGCCCCCCCCTGGCAATCTGCCGCTCACTGTCTTGAGTGTGAGGACGCGCTGTGCCGTCCACAGCTCTGAGCAGCAGGGCCTGGGCAGCCCGTCCTGGAGCGAACCATACTGATAAATTCAGTGTGGTGAGCCATGATGACATGGCACCTAACATTACAGTTAATATGTTGATTATATTATTTACTTACCTATGTGAAGAATGGGTTAACCCAGATGCTGTGGGTGCTTGCGCTGATATCTTCAAATTTGATTGGAGATCACTTTAACTGCCAGTTTGAGAACCTATAAAAGAACAGAAAATAACGATTTTGGCTCATTCACGTAAGTATTTTTCAAGTTCCCTCCCTCCCTTCCCTATTTATTTTGTCGCTTTGCTTATTGACGGGGGTTAAGTCACTCTCTGAGTGGACTGAGTGTTATATGGTTTATTGGTTTAAATATTTACTTATTTATATTTGAGAATAAATTGGATTAACCAGATTATAATTAATTGGTTAAGTAATAAGCATTGCGGCCTTTAATTACCCAACTAAATAAATAAAGATATTTGCTTAAATTCTATTTTGAGTGATTTATTCTATTTTGTGAATTGGAGCGTATGACATCATGAGCTGTATCTGTGACCGCCCTGCCTCCTGTGGCAGGCCTGTGCTGAGCCACTTCACGGTGTATGTAGCTCCGCCCCCATCTAGTGATGACGGTAGCTCCGCCCCGTCTACTGATGACGGTAGCTCCGCCCCCGTCTAGTGATGGCGGTAGCTCCGCCCCCGTCTACTGATGGTGGTCGCACCCATCGGTCGCTTCGCCCACATCTGGACCTCTCCTAGCTGTTCAGCACCTCAGAGTTGGTGCTTAATGTGAGGCCCTGCAGCAAACCAGCAACTCAGGAGAAAGTAAGTGAGGACTGGAGGTGGCCCCTGTGCCCACTGTCCCTGCCAGACACTGAACTTGACACTTGGTATGTTATTTGTTTTACCCCACCCATCACCCCTGTCCCCCTCTGGCCCTCCTGTGACTGGCCCTGGCCCACACTCATGTATTTTGCGGTCCGTGGATCGGCAAGATATGGATGTGGTCCATGTGCGATCCGCATATTTTTGCAGACCCATTGACTTAAATGGCTCTGCAGTCCGCATTTTGTAGAGAATTATAGGACGTGTCACATTTTCTGTTTTGTGCAGAACGGACATACGGATATGGAAAGCATATAGAAGTAATTTGCTTTCTGCATCCGTATGTCTGTTCCCCAAAGGATAGAAAATGTGACATGTCCTATACTGGTCCCCAACATGCAGGCTAGTTAATGGGTCTGCAAAAAAAAGGTAGATGGCACATGGACGTCATCCGTAATTTGCAGATCACAAAATGCATATGGTTTGTGTTGTGTAAATTGGTTAAAAGTGTTGCTCAAGGGGTCATTTATTAAGACCAGTGTTTTAGGCCCTGATCTTAAAGGGGTTGTCCAGGTTCAGAGCTGAACCTGGACAGCCCTCCATTTTCACCCAGGCAGCCCCCCTGACATGAGCATCGGAGCAGTTCATGCTCCGATGCTCTCCTTTGCCCTGTGCTAAATCGCACAGGGCAAAGGCATTTTTCAGAGTTCCGGTGACGTACCGGGGCTCTCCATGGGGCTGACAGGAACCCCGGTGACGTCACCGGCACTGATGGGCGGGATTTGGCTCTGCCCTAGCCAGTAAAACGGCTAGGGCAGAGCTAAAGCCCGCCCCTCAGAGCCGGTGACGTCACCGAACACACTGCCGGGCGGAAGTTACCGCCCGGCAGTGTGTTATTAAAAACAAAAGAGCCTGTGCCCTGCGCGATCTAGCGCAGGGCACTGGAGCGCATCGGAGCATGAGATGCTCCGATGCTAGGCTCAGGGGGGCTGCCGGGGTGAAAATAAGGGTATGTCCGGGTTCAGCTCTGAACCCGGACAACCCCTTTAATAACCCTTATATCTGGCGGTGCTTCTGCTGAAGTTATGGAGAGGCGCCAGCCTCTACATAACCCTTGGTGGATCCTCTGCCAGTTCTACATGTTCCAGTTCTAGATGTAGATCATTTTCTACCCCTAAACCAGGCGTAGAAAATGGTGAATGATACAGGCCTGTCGGCCCCTCCCCTTCCATGTCTACTCATTTAGACATGGAGTGAGCGGGGCAAAGTCGCAGATTGCGGCGACTGCATCTGAAATATAGGCGTATTTTGGGATAATAAATGACCCCCTCAGGTTCTTCTGATCAGACACGGAGAAAGAGCAAAAACATTTCTGAGACCCAACAATTATCAAATTAGAAGGGTCCATGTACGATACTTGCTGAGCGTCGCATGGTTGCTTTGTCTGGTGTCGACAAATGGCATGCAGCGGTGTCTCTCCACTTGTGATGTCAGATTAAATCCTCTTTCAATAGCGGATTTTCCTACTGGATGCGATGTGTGCAGCAAATGCTTATCATCCAGACTGAATCCAAACCCATTCATTTCAATGGGTCTGTGTGAGGGTGCACATATCAGGGCATAGTACTGTGAGGGGAACATATCTGGCATAACTACTGTGACAGGGCACAATGTGGATATTACTACTGTGTGCTGGCACAAATGGGCAATAATTACTGTGTGAGGGCACTAAGGGGGCATTAATATGGACCACAGGATCTGAACGGTCTCCACCATCTTTGATGCCCTTGATCACCCCTTCCTCCCCCTGAAGGATCGGGAGGAGCTGACAATCTGGTGTGCCTTCTGCTGTCACACATCACTATGTATTAATCTTTGCCTATGGCCTATGTTTATTTCTGTATGTGTGGTTGCGGGGGGACTAGGGGAAGGGGGGGCAGACCCTCTGCTTTCTGTTTCCACCCCTAGGGGGCACATATCTAGATATCAGTACTGTGAAGGGGCACATATCTAGATATCAGTACTGTGAAGGGGCACATATCTGGTCATAGCTACTGTGAAGGGGCACATATCTAGTCATAGCTACTGTGAAGGGGCACATATCTGGCATAGCTACTGTGAGGGGGCACATATCTTGTCATAACTACTGTGAGCGGCACATATCTGGTATAACTACTGTGAGGGGCACATATCTGGGCATAGCTACTGTGAAGGGGCACATATCTTGTCATAACTACTGTGAGGGGCACATATCTGGTATAACTACTGTGAGGGGCACATATCTGGGCATAGCTACTGTGAAGGGGCACATATCTTGTCATAACTACTGTGAGGGGCACATATCTGGCATAGCTACTGTGAAGGGGCACATATCTGGTATAACTACTGTGAGGGGCACATATCTGGTATAACTACTGTGAGGGGCACATATCTGGGCATAGCTACTGTGAGGGGCACATATCTGGGCATAGCTACTGTGAGGGGCACATATCTGGGCATAGCTACTGTGAGGGGCACATATCTGGGCATAGCTACTGTGAAAGGGGGCACATATCTGGGCATAATTGCTGTGAAGGGGGCATAGTGTGGGCGTTACTACTATGTGCTGGCCTTGGGAGACCTAGTATGAAAAAAATATATAAACACATTGACCCATATTATCAAGATGTATTTTTTATTTTGCACGTATATATTTATATCTGTGTGGGTGTTTTGTTTTTTTTGGGGGGGGGGGTCCTTTGCACAGGGGTCCTCTGCTGTCTGTGTCCGCCCCTGTGCCATCTAATAATGCGCCAGTAGTACGTGCCCCCAATAATGTGCCAGTAGTAAGTGCCCCCATAGATGCCCCCCAATAATGTGCCAGTAAGAAGTGCCCCCATAGTGCAACCTAATAATGTGCCAGTAAAAAGTTCCCCCCAATGATGACCCATGGCTTCAATTTCACATTTCTCCCCCTCCATGTCATGTCATCACCCCCTCCTTTTTACCCCCTCCTTTTTACATCACCCCCTTTGCGTCACATTATTTCTCCCCCCCCTCCATCATGGCAGCACACTTCCCACCCTCCATCCCCCCTCCCCCCCATGGCACATTTCTCCCCCTCCAAGGGCCAGTGGCAGCAGCACATCTCTCCTTCCCCCCCAGCCCTTCATGGCACATTTCTCCCTCTCCATGGGCCAGTGGCAGCAGCACATCTCTCCTTTCCCCCCCCCCCCCAGCCCCCCATGGCACATTTCTCCCCCTCCATGGGCCAGTGGCAGCAGATAAAAATCTGTTTGGGTTCCATGTGGACTTCAATCTGTGGCAAAATTTATGAAGGATTTTCCAAAATCAAGTTGTCAGACAAGGCATTCTATTTACAATAGCAATTCGACTTCCTACACTGTTTTCCGGTACACAAGACAAGATGTAAGTTACAAGCAAAATTATATTTATGTGAATGCTTGGCCCCTCCCCCTATGTTCTTAAGTCATTAAATTATGTATTTGATGCATATGTAATTGCTCCAGGTATCTAGGTCATGTTGCAATTTTCCTTCTAATTACATCGTAAATATAGTTGCAAAAAAAAATATCTAATAAAATATTGTACAGCAAGATATTAAACTGTATATATTGTTAATTCCTTGTGACCTATCTTATTCTATGCCTTAAAGGAAGGTGACACAAACAGCAGCTCGGGCCTACATGCATTTTATATGGCTCCCGCCCACCACCCATCTGGATACAGAAATGCCTGTGTGTGGCTACATGTGTCATGCCTGGCTCTGACTATGTGCGGAGGTCGGCCAGAATAGCAGCACGTGTTTAGTGTTTGTTTTGGAGTCGTGCTGGATCCGCCTCCCTCAGGTGCACTGGGTGGGGTCATTAGTTTAAATGGCTCTCAATTCCAGTGCTCTGAGTGGGTTATAGAAATCAGTCTGGTCTAGGAAGCAAGCAAGCAAGGAAGGAAGGTTTTCTGTCCCAGCTCTAATAAGATAAGTGTGGTTTCTGTTCTTGTTGTTTGCTGTTTTGGTTGTGTTGGTATCTTCTCTCCCATCCAGGTTCTGTGCGAGCAGGCTGCTCCTATTTCCCCTTTTCACCATCTATGGGAATTTAGGGTGTATTAGCCCAGGCACGAGGACACAGCATTCCTACCACCAAGGTCTGCCTGTGGGCTGAGAAGTGCAGGGAGAGAGGTGGGGGTTTAGCTAGGAGGTGACCATTCCCTTGCTTCTCGCTCAGAGCCTGGTTGTTGGTTTTTCTGTGTGTCTGAGTGCTTGTCCGCCGTGACATTATAACCCGCCAAACTTTGACTGTCTTTGCTCAGCGGTTTTGTGATGGCGTCAATTGAAGCGTTAGTTGACCGCATGCAGGGGCTATCCCTAGAGGTTGTGGAGCTACGTGGTTCGGTCACACAGTGTCAGAATGCTCTGGCATCAGGTGCAGGTCAAATTTGTGTGGAGCCTAAAGTGGCTCTTCCTGATCGATTTTCAGGGGGTACGGATGACTTTATCAGTTTTAGAGAATCCTGAAAATTGTATTTTCAGCTGCGTCCATCGTCGTCAGGTGATGAGAGTCAGAGGATAGGAATAATCATTTCTCTGCTTAAAGGGGAGGCGCAATCCTGGGCCTTTTCTCTGCCACCCGGTTCTCGGGCCCTCCGGTCGGTGGAGGAATTTTTTAAGGCTCTGGGATTAATCTACGATGACCCAGATTGGGTCTCGATGGCAGAGTCGAGGTTACGTAATTTATTTCAGGGTGAACATACTGCAGAGGCTTACTGTGTTGAGTTTAGGAGATGGGCTACGGAATCAGAGTGGAATGATCCTGCGTTACGTAGTCAGTTTTGTCAAGGGTTATCTGAGAGATTGAAGGATGCTCTTGCTTTTCATGAATACCCAGACTCTTTGGAGAATGCCATGTCTTTAGCAGTACGGTTAGATAGACGTATCAGAGAAAGGTGTAGGGCTCCCTCCGCGCAAGGGATCCCTTCTGCGAGTGGTTTCGTCTCAACTCCCTCCCCGGGTGATGTTACAGGTAACTCTGGGATAGCGGAGGAACCCATGCAGCTGGGTCAGGTTTCTTGCCATTTTAATAGTAGAGACTTTAGAAAATTGCACAAACTGTGTTACTATTGTGGAAAGAGAGGTCATGCGAAAGTATATCGCCGAGAGTTTGGCAAAAGGTCATATTAGGCCATCTAAGTCTCCGGTAGCAGTAGGCTTGTTCTTTGTAAAGAAAAAGGATGGATCGCTGAGACCGTGTTTGGATTTCCGGGAATTGAACCGTATTACGGTCCGGGATCCATATCCCCTGCCTTTGATTTCTGACCTTTTTGATCAGATTGTGGGAGCCAAGGTGTTCTCCATGTTGGATTTGAGGGGGGCCTACAACCTGATCAGGATCAAGGAGGGGGATGAGTGGAAAACGGCCTTCAATACGCACGAGGGTCATTTTGAGAATCTGGTTATGCCTTTTGGGTTGACGAATGCGCCAGCAGTATTTCAGCGACATTTTTCATCACCTGGTGGGGAGGTTCGTGGTGGTTTATTTGGATGACATTTAAATTTATTCTCCTGATCTGAAGACCCATCAGGATCATGTGAGACAGGTTTTGACGATCCTTCGGGAGAATAAATGATATGCTAAATTGGAGAAATGTTTATTTTCGGTGCAGGAGCTTCCGTTCTTGGGATATCTGCTTTCTGACTCTGGTTTTCGTATGGATCCCGAAAAGGTCCGGGCAGTTCTGGAATGGGACCGACCAGAGAATCAGAAAGCTTTGATGCGGTTCTTGGGGTTTACTAATTATTATAGGAAATTTATTTCAAACTATTCCACCATTGTAAGACCTCTCACGGATATGACTAAGAAGGGCGCTGACGTCTCTGTCTGGTTGGATGAGGCATTGCAGGCCTTTTCGGCTATTAAGAAGCGTTTTGCGTCTGCTCCCATTCTGGTGCAGCCCGATGTGTCTCAGCCATTCATCGTGAAGGTTAATGCATCTGAAGTGGGGGTTGGAGCAGTACTGTCGCAGGGTTCATCTCCTGGCAAATGGATCCTGTGTGCTTTTTTCTCCAAGAAGCTCTCAGTCGCCGAGAGGAATTATGATGTTGGAGATAGAGAGTTGCTGGCTATCAAGTTGGCCTTTGAGGAATGGCGTCACTGGTTGGAGGGGGCGTCTCACCCCGTTACGGTATATACAGACCATAAGAATTTGGCTTACTTGCAGTCTGCCAAGCGTCTGAACCCTAGACAGGCCAGATGGTCACTGTTTTTTACCAGGTTCAATTTTGTGGTTACCTTTCGCCCAGGGGTTAAGAACGTCAAGGCAGATTCCTTCTCTCGCAGCTTTCCTGGGGGAGGTGATTCAGAGGATCCTGCTCCGATTTTGGCGGATGGGGTGGTGGTCTCCGCTCTGTACCCCGAATTGGAGATGGAGGTGTTGGGAGCCCAGGAGGGGGCTCCTGGATCTTGTCCCCCAGGGAGGTTGTTTGTTCCTGAGGGCCTGCGATACAAGGTATTTAAGGAACATCACAATACTGTCCTGGCTGGGCTTCCTGGTTGTAAGTTGACCTCTGATCTTGTGTCCCGGAGGTTCTGGTGGCCCGGGTTACGTAAGAGCATTGAGGTTTACGTGGCAGCTTGTGAAACCTGTGCTCGGTCAAAGGTTGCTCATACTCGACCGGCTGGTTCACTTCTGCCATTGTCTATTCCGTCTCGTCCCTGGACGCACTTGTCTATGGACTTTATTACGGATCTACCGAGTTTCTCCGGGAGAACAGTAATTTTGGTGGTAGTTGACCGTTTCAGTAAAATGGCTCACTTTATATCTTTATCTAGTCTGCCTAATGCCAAGACCCTTGCGCAGATTTTTGTGGATAATATTGTGAAATTGCATGGTATTCCTTCGGATGTAGTCTCCGATAGGGGCACGCCATTTGTCTTCAGGTTTTGGAGGGCGTTTTGCTCTTGGCTTGGCATTCAACTTTCATTCTCTTAGGCTTTTCATCCGCAGTCGAATGGACAGACAGAGCGTACTAATCATAAACCTGGAGACCTACTTGAGGTGCTTTGTGGCTGAGAATCAGGAGAACTGGTCCTCATTCTTGTCTCTAGCAGAATTTGCTTTGAATAACCGTAGGCAGGAGTTCACGGTTAAGTCGCCGTTTTTCGGTGCATACGGCTTTCATCCTCAGTTTGGTACCTTTTCTGGGACTGGTTCCTCTCGGATGCCAGAGGAGGAGAGATTTTCTTCTGCCTTGTCTTCCATCTGGCGGAAGATCCAAGGGAATTTGGAGAAGATGGGTGAGAGGTATAAGGGAATGGCTGACAAGAGACGTGTGTCTGGTCCGGACCTGTGTGTGGGTGATCTGGTATGGTTGTCCACTAAAAATATTAAGTTGAGAGTGCCATCTTGGAAACTGGGTCCAAGATTTATCGGTCCGTACAAAATATCTGCAGTGATCAACCCAGTAGCGTTTCGGCTGGATCTTCCGCAAACTTGGAGGATTCATGACGTGTTCCACAGGTTTTTACTGAAAAAATATGTGAAACCGGTGGAACCATCGCCATTGCCTCCTCCTCCTGTTCTGGTTGATGGAAATTTGGAGTTTGAGATCTCCAGGGTTCTCGACTCTAGAGTTCTTTGGGATTCCCTTCAGTATCTGGTACACTTGAGGGGATATGGCCCTGAGGAGAGGATGTGGGTTCCTGCACGGGATGTCAGTGCCAGCCGACTGGTGAGGGCTTTTCATAGATCCCATCCGGATAAGGTTGGTCCGGGGTGTCCGGTGGTCACCCGTAGAAGGGGGGGTACTGTCATGCCCGGCTCTGACTATGTGTGGAGGTCGGCCAGAATAGCAGCACATGTTTAGTGTTTGTTTTGGAGTCGTGCTGGATCCACCTCCCTCAGGTGCACTGGGTGGGGTCATTAGTTTAAATGGCTCTCAATTCCAGTGCTCTAAGCGGGTTATAGAAATCAGTCTGGCCTAGGAAGCAAGCAAGCAAGGAAGGAAGGTTTTCTGTCCCAGCTCTAATAAGATAAGTGTGGTTTCTGTTCTTGTTGTTTGCTGTTTTGGTTGTGTTGGTATCTTCTCTCCCATCCAGGTTCTGTGCGAGCAGGCTGCTCCTATTTCCCCTTTTCACCATCTCAGGGAATTTAGGGTGTATTAGCCCAGGCACGAGGACACAGCATTCCTACCACCAAGGTCTGCCTGTGGGCTGAGCAGTGCAGGGAGAGAGGTCAGGGATTATCTAGGAGGTGACCCTTCCCCTGCTTCTCGCTCAGAGCCTGGTTGTTGGTTTTTCTGTGTGTCTGAGTGCTTGTCCGCCGTGAAAACATGTAAAAAGGTGGCACACAGTTCAGGAGCAGGGCCGGCAAGCACTAGTGCAACATGTAACCATCTATGATTCCCCCATTTATCAGGAGAAAGGACATCCTTGAGTATTTGAGTCATAATTGGCAGTCTATGAATATGATTCTCTCTGTTGTAGGTTATGGGAGTTGTGAAATGTTAGGTTGTTACCTGAATATCGATTATCTTCAGTATAGAGAGACACATGCATACATTGTCTCCTCCTCTCTAGAGTGCTGATTGTGGAAGAAGGTGACCCCCATTCTCCCAATAAAAAGTCATACCCCTTTTAGATTTATTATGGCCCTTGGGATTGCGTCAGCGTGACAATATGACACTAAGACCAGAAAAGATTGTGCACCCTTGCGGTTTTGATCGCCAAGGATACTTTTTTTAACCACAACCAACTGTTATCAGCAAAGCTTTGAGTGGGCATTTATTTGCCCTCCATTTAGGTGAACTGGAAACAATGAAATACATAAGAGATCAAGTCTACAACAGTGGGAGATAAACAGTGGCTATCTGCTCTGGTCATCGGGGAGTTATCCTGAGGGAGGAAGCCCATCTGAAGTTTATATGCTGTAATAGGGAGGACAACCACTATACAGCAGTTCTAGTACATTCAAAGTATCTAAGGACAGTACTACTACATTGTCATGGCCCATTTAGGCTTAGAGATTATTTGCTTTGGACAGTAAAAGGCTGTTTACACAGGTCAACACAGCAGGCAATTATTGGGAACAATCTGTTTATTCCTGATAATTGCCTGATCAGCAGAGGAGGTGAAAGCTGCATAAAAATGCAGCAAGCAATCACCTCTGCTGTATGTGGACTAGGTATTGCTGCTGTGATTGCTCTTCCCATAGAGAGTCATTGTTTCTGGGCATCAGACACCTATTTGCACATCAAGATTTGCTGCCCAGAAACAATTACTTAGGTTACTGCGTTAGAGCTAATATTACCTGATGAACGAGCATTTACTTGTTCATCTGGTGATCAGCGCCACATTTCCACAGAGCACTTATCAGGAATGAGCGTTCCTTCCCAATAGTTGCCCCGATCAGTGACCTGTGTAAAGGGACCTTTAGAAGGGTCTCTTGATAATAAGCTGACGACAACGATTCCCCCACTTGGGACCTCAGGGGCCAGCTCTAATCTATGGAGGAATCTGGAAGTAAGGTTTGCTCCTGATAACTGCATTTACATCTATATGGGGACAAAAAATTGCTATGTTCATTGTTCCCCATACAGATTAATTGCCAGCAACAACTGTTTACACTGGACAACGTGCTTCCAACAACCAATGATTTATTTTTATTTTTTTATCAAATAATTTTTATTGATCAAATAAAGTCAGCTTATTTTATGACAGTACAATGTCTCTTTTTTTCATTCACAAATGCAAAGTCAATATACAGCAGTATCATATGATATCATCATAAAAGAATCACCATACAACGGTATACAATGTACAGAAACATAGGACAAAAATTAGACAGTAGAAGCCCATAACCTAGCATACGCCCAACCCCCCCTCTCCCCCCTTCCCATGTCCCCCTCCCCCCTTCCCCCCAAATAACTAAGCGATAACTCCAAGATATCCTAGATAACAACATGAGCATGAGACAACCACTCACTCCATAATTTCTCAAACTTCTGAGGACAGCCTCTCCTCGTAAACACATCTCTTTCCATTGTCAACATGTCATGCACCTTCCGCACAAACTCATCCAATGTGGGCGGACTCCCCTGGATCCACCGCTGCGCCACCAACTTCCTGGCCACATACAGCAGCCTCCCCACCGCCACCTTTACCGGCTCACTCCCTCCAATATCTGACACATACCCCAACACACATACCTTAGGGTCCTTTTGAAGCCTCAGCATCAGGTTACGATTAATCAAATTCAGCACTCCATCCCAGAAGTTACCTATCACCGGACAAGACCAAAGCATATGTAACAGGTCCGCACCGTCCTCCATACACTTTGGACATTTGTCATCCATTCTAACCCCCACTTTCTTTAAAAACACCAGAGTTTTATACACTCTGTGGATGATGAATAATTGTGACAACTTGCCCTGTTCACTTAGGGACACTCTGGGAACTACCTCCAGTATATCTATCCACTGATCATTAGAAATGACCCCCAGATCATCCTCCCATTTCTTCATCCTTGTAAGCGGGAACCCTCCTAAAAATGTGTCCAGTAAAAGAGTATATACCTGCGATATCAATCCTCTTTTCCCCCCTGTTGGAAGGACAAGTTTATGAACCACCTCCATTTGGGCTATAATACAACCTTTCCTCATCGTGACCTCAAAGGCATGCCTCAATTGAAGATACTTATAAAACAAGACCCTGGGAATGTCAAATTCCTGCTGCAAACTCTGAAATGATTTGAATACATTGCCCTCAGTCAGTTGACCTATCCTCATCACCCCACGAGATTCCCAACTCCGAAGCCCTGACAAAAATAAGAATTATGGCAACAAGTTATTATTCCTAAATGGGGAAAGACGCCACCCACACCTTGAAGCTGCTTCACCTTCGCCCAGACTTTCTTCATAAGGTCAATAAGCAAGACCTTCCCTCTCCCGACATGCATTCCCGACCCCTCCAGAATACACATAAGGTCCCGACTGCCCAACCAGTGTTGCAGTATCTGTCCCGTCACATCCGGCAACTGGAAGTCAATCCATCCCTTAAAGTGCTGACATTGGGAAGCTAAGAAATAGATCCATGCATTAGGAACAGCCAAACCTCCTTTAGACTTAGGGTATTGCAACGTCTCCAGCCTAATCCTAGCCTGACCGTACTTCCAAATAAGATCTCTAAACATAGAGTGTATTCTCCTAAATCTATCCAGAGGAATCCACACCGGAGCATTGTTCAATACATAAAGCAGCTGGGGCATCATTACCATCTTTAAAAGGTTTACTCTACCCACTACCGATAAGAAGAGCCTACACCATGTCCTCACCTTTAGTCTAAAAGTGGCTAGCAGCCGAGTCAAATTAAGATCTTCAAAATCCGACAGTCTAGGTGTTATATACAACCCTAAATATTAGAATTTATCTACCCAGGGAACCAAACTATTGACACGCCCACCTGACAGGGCCTGCCCATCAACCGGCATCAAAGCGGACTTCTGCCAATTTATCTGAAGCCCAGAGAAGCACCCAAATCTGTCTATTAGCGCCATGGCCGCATCCAGGGATGTCCCAGTATCGCCCAAGAATAGCAGAGTGTCATCGGCGTACATAGCCACTTTATTATGCACCACACCATACCGAAACCCAACAATATTCGATGACAGGCGAATAAAGGCCGCAAGCGGCTCTATTGCTAGAGCAAACAACAAGGGTGACAGTGGGCACCCCTGTCTGGTGCCTCTGGCCAAGGCAAAGCTATCTGACAACCCCCCATTAGCTCTAATTCTCGCCCTGGGACTCGAGTACAGCACCCTTACCCACTGAATGAACCGCACACCGAAACCCATGACTCTCAAGACCCCCCTCCCCCGGGTAGTTCCACTCCACACTATCAAACGCCTTGGTGGCGTCAAGAGCAAGCAAGGCCCTGTCTCCACAATTATCTGCCGGAATGTTCAGGCTAGCATATAATCTGCGAAAAGTTATAGCAGTCGATTTCCCAGGCATAAAGCCCATCTGATCCAGATGCACAATGGTCAAAATCACTCTAGACAACCTGTTCGCCAACACCTTTGCTAGGAGCTTTACATCCGCTGTTAAAAGCGAAATCGGTCTATAAGAATCTGGTAGTTTGGGATCTTTCCCAGGCTTAGGAATAACTACAATGATAGCTCCTGCATAGAATGTGGTAGCGAACCCGCCTCCAGCGAATGTTCAAGTACCTTGAGCAACTCGGGGAGGAGTACCCCCTGCAACTTCTTATATACCTCCACAGGTAGGCCATCTGCCCCCGGAGCCTTACCATTCGCCATATCCCCAAGTGCGGCCTCCAGTCCTTCAAGTGAGATCGGCTTCTCTAACCTTTCTCTATCCACGTCCGACAGCACTGATAACTGTGCCTCTGTGAAGAAGGCGGTCAAAGCCTCCTCCAAGCTAGAGACGGTGGAAGCATATAGAGACACATAAAAACTTTTTAGAATATCCAATATTCCTTTTGTGTCCTGACTAGTATTCCCATTTCCATCTCTCAGTTCCTGAATGCAAGAGGAACCTCTCTGGGCCTGGGAAACAACCAACAGCAGATGACCTACCTTCTCACCCTCCTCAAAAGCTCTTTGGCGATAAAAACTACGTTTCCTCTATGCGGCCTGCACTAAATGGCACCTCGACTGTTCCTGAGCTACCGCCAGAGCCTCGCTATTATTCAGAGTAGGGGATCGACCAAACTCCCTCTCAGCCTCGGCCACTAGGACATGTGCTTTAACATCAGCCTCTCTGGACTTAGATTTATGCTTACTAATTTCCTTTATCAAGACTCCCCTCAAGAACGCTTTCATGGCATCCCAGACTCCGTGTACTGAAGCCGTCCCTTCATTGATAGCAGAGAAACCCCGGATAGGTCGTCCAGCACATTCAGCCAGTGCGAGTTATATTTCCACAGCCTCGGTCCCTGTCTCAGCACCCCCAGGCACAAGTCAATCTGCACCAGAGAGTGGTCAGACAACGACCGAGGATGATAGACAACGCTCCTAACCAATGGCAGCATAACATCATTAACAAGAGCCAAATCTATGCGCGATAGTGAATGATGTGTATCTGCACGAGTATCAGGGTTATGCAATCTCCATACGTCATATACACCAGTTTCACTCATAATATTCTTTAGAGCCACACTCCTCGGTGATCCACCTGATCCTTCCACCCGACATCTATCTAAGGAGTCATTCGGCGTGCAATTGAAGTCCCCTACTAGTAGCCATGGTAACCCAGGGAAGTCCGCCACAAAAGCCATAATATCCCGTATCCAGGGAGAAGCAAACGGTGGAGGCACATACACCGACACCAGCACCACCTGGATCCCATCAATCTTACACACGACACAGACATACCTGCCCTCAACATCCACATATTGCTGCATATGTTTATATCTAATACTTTTATGCACAATCACACTTACACCCCTGGAGTGAGAGGAATGAATTGCATGTACCACATGTCCCACCCAGTTCTTGTTCAGCCACTGGACATTATAACGAGTCAAATGCGTTTCCTGGAGGCAACATGTGGCCGGCTGAAACCGCCCCAAGTATTGGAAAATACACTGTCGTTTCCGTGCATCTGCCATACCTCTCACATTCCAGCTTAAACCTTTAATCACCTGTGTCATGGTAAAACATTGTGCCATATCTGGATCTCACAGCCCACTCAAACATCATCCGCTCAGAGTTCACGCCCCTGTCCCACCCCCCAACTGTCTCCCTACCCCCCCAACCCCCCCTCCAATAATCAGGTTACTGTAAATGAGGACATCAGTCCCCCCCTCTTCAACCTCAAACACTAAAACAGGGCAATCCATGAGCAACTTGCCCACCAACATACAATAATCATAACCGATTTCAACACACTCCCTCAGGTAGAGAATCCTCCCCACAACTGAGAAACACATTACAATCTCCCAACCACCTACTCCCACCTCAGGATCTACCATGCGGTAGCATTGCATAATACACTTCTTAACTGGTGTAACATTATAGTGACATTAAAGTCCAAACACATATATATGTATCACTGAATAATTATCCTACTTAAAACTTAACTTTTAGTCATTATTAGTTAAAATAAGTCCCACAGAAATAATGTGTATATTTATGATAGCTGCATAGGTCAGATACAATGGACTTAGGTACAAAAAGACACAGGGTAAATGTGCAATTTCAAGTGCTCGGATTTGGACCAGGAGTCCCACTCACGGTTTGATGATTTTTTCGTTGTTTGGAGATGAATCATACCACAACAGAATAGACGTAGTGGGAAGGTCCACAGAGATCTTGATAAAAAAGTATTGGGATGGACGGTTTTTCTAGTGCAGGACAGGAAAAGGCAGATGCTGGGGAGATAATATCCCTATCAGGCTATTAAAGTTCTGCCTAGTCCTATCCCTAAAAAAATAGCTCCCAGTGTCTGTACAGCCAAAAAATAAAGAGATTTATAATTCCCAACGCGTTTCCTCCAATACAAATGTGACCGGATTCATCAGGGGAAGAAAAAATGTAGATATGGATAATGAAGATGATGGAGTGGCACAATAGCCCTCAGCAAAATGGCTCTCTATCGATGTATCCAACTGAGTGATGCAGTCCAGAGATCTCTCTGCAACTGCGCCTCTATATGCTGATATAAATTAGCTTAACGATGAACATTTAATAGGATAAATACCTCTTGGAGTGAGTGAAGAGCGGCGTGCATTCCACCATCGGCCAGGCAAAGCCGGAAGTGCGTCATGTCCCATGCGCCGACCGCTGCTATTGGCCGGCGGTGGAACGCAGACCGGAGATGGACCGCAAAGAAACCGGAAGTATGCACAATGCGCCGGAGATAACGTTAACAGGACACTGGAGCGCATAAATATATGCGCTCCAGGGTACATAGGTAGTAGATATGTGCAGAATGATATAAATACATGAAGAAAGACTATTTTATATAGATACAGTCAATAAACATTGTAATATTATGATAATAACGTCAAGTAAAGCATATATAGAATTAGTTTTGAAAAGAGTTGGAATAAGTAATGTGGGACAGTAAATGGAAACGGGGAGGAACATTGTATTGTCAGTACATTTGACTCATGATAAAGTCCTACCATCTGATAGAAGTACCATTTAAATATAGATATTACAGAGTAGACCTATTGCGGTCTGATACCTTCATTTGTAAGGTCCGAAAAATAATAAACACTAGTCTTGATCAATGCAATGAGGTATAGCAAGTTATCAAGGAAAATATTTTATTTTATTTTGTATTAATTTAACCATGACGATGAAGAAGTTGGTAAAGGCATGGCAGAATAATGTATAATTAGTAATATATAGGACTGGAAATATAAGAAAGAACGCCACTGAAGCACATTTAAATGAAGCAACTAAACGACAGGATTTCATTGAGTCCAGAGGGGCTCACCGTTTTTAGACGGTAAGTCCATTCGGACTCTTTCTGTAAGATTCTCTTGTCGAGGTCACCTCCTCTAGGGGATGGACGAATAACCTCAACAACACAGAACTTCAGACATTTTGGATTTCCATCATGGAGATCATGCACATGTCTAGAGATAGTGGTGTCTCTTTTGTGCCTTATGTCCCCAAGGTGGTCTCCAATTCTTCTTCTGAGTTCCCGTTTTGTCTTGCCGACATACTGAAGTCCACATGAACAGATACAGAGGTACACTACCCCGGTCGTTTTGCAATTAGCAAAATCCCGGATATTGTAAGTTTTGTTAGTGGTATAACTCGTAAAATTTTTGGTTTGATATATGTATGGGCAGGCTATACAAGATCCGCATCTGAATGTACCCAAGGGTTTTCTATCTAGCCAGGTGCCTGTTTTTTTGGGCGCTGTGTAATGGCTATGGACAAATCGGTCACCTAAAGATCTACCTCTTCTATATGTTATAGCTGGTTTAGATGGAAGTATATCATGAATGTCTGGGTCCAACAAAAGCATATCCCAGTATTTTTGGAAGATATTTCTAACCTCTCTACTGCAGGTGTCATATGTCCCAATGATACGAAAGATGGAGTCCGTATCTGTTTTTTTGGGTTTAGGTGACAGAAGATCTGTTCTGTTTTTACTCAAGGCCGACCTGAAGGCCCTTTGTAAGGGGTAATCTGGGTACCCTCTTTGGTTAAACCTGGTTTTAAGGTCTTTGGCCTGACTAAAGAAGTCTCTCTGGGTGGTGCAATTTCTGCGGACTCGCAAATACTGCCCCTTTGGGATACCACATTTAAGATTTTCAGGGTGATGACTTTCCCACCTAAGCAGGCTGTTTGTTGCTGTAGGTTTCCTATGAGTTTTTGTAATGATAGTACCATTCTTCAGAGTGATAAATAAATCCAGGAAGGCCAGACCTTGGTTATACACTTCAGATGTGAAGTGCATACCTATGTCGTTCTTGTTCAGGTCGGCCAAGAAGTCAGAGAATAGTCGTCTGGGGCCGCCCCAAAATATCAGAATATCATCGATATAGCGGCCCCAGAAGACTATTCTCGACGTCCACGGACATTCATCCGCAAAGACTACAGTATCCTCCCACCAGCCCAGGAACAGGTTAGCATAAGTGGGGGCACATGCGCTCCCCATTGCTGTGCCCCTGAGCTGGTGGAAGAAACGGGTATCAAAGAGAAAATAATTGTGCCTAAGGATGAAATCCATAAGTCTCAGAACAAAATTACTATGTGCATGATATTGTGTACCACGGCTTTTAAGAAAATGATTTATAGCACACAGTCCCTTATCATGTGGGATATTACTATACAAAGCCTCTACATCTATAGAGGCTATAAGAATGTCATCATCAAGCTGTATGCCGTCTATCTTGCTCAATAGATCGGAAGTATCCCTAATATAAGAGGGAAGGGCTGTGACATAATTTCTCAAGATCTTATCAATATAAATACCCGCGTTCTGTGTGAGGGAATTAATACCGGCAACGATAGGGCGTCCCTTTAATGGGCTTAGTCCTTTGTGGATTTTGGGAATGGTGTAAAAGGTGGCAATTTGGGGGTATGGTGCAAGTATGAATTTGACTTCATCATTGGATATTATTTTATTCTCTAGGGCTTCTATAAGAATGGTTTCAAGGTCCCTGGTGAAGTTATCTGTGGGATCAGCCCCAAGGATTTGATAGTAGTTTTTATCGTTAAGAATGGTGTTACACATTCGTTTATATTCTTGGTGGTTCATAGCCACCAAATTGCCACCTTTGTCGGATGGTTTTAGGATGATATCATGGTTTGATTGGATTTGCATCATGGCCTCTATTTCCTTTTTATCCAGATTAGAGCCATTTTTGGGCTGTTTATGGTCCAATTTTTCTAGTTCTTTAGTTACTATTGTCAAAAATAGATCTATAGAACTGTTTTCCGTTGGGGGAGAGAGTTTGGTGCTTTTTGGTTTAAGGTTGGTAAAGGGACCTTCACCTATTTTTCTTTCCCCTTCTGACAAAAGGTCAGCCAGGTTTTTGACCAGAGGGAGTTCATTCAGGGGAATCCCTAATTTGACGCTTTCCTCCAGGTCACTATGTCTGAAAAATTTCTGCCATTTAAGTTTACGACAGAAGAGGTGTAAGTCCTTCACCCAAGAAAAGGAGTTGTACCTAGTAGTTGGTACAAAGGAGGTACCCCTAGTTAGTATGTTAATTTCAGTATCTGAGAAGGTATAGTCGGTAAGATTAATAATTTGTCCTTTCTGGTGTGTATCTATTTTACTGATCGGGGTCGGTCCCTGAGATCGTACGGTATCCCCCCCGACCCTAAAAAATTGGATGGCAAGCCAGAACCAGATGCACATGGTGCTTCTGAATATGTGGTCTGTGGGTCGTTTCTGGTGTTGGTTCCCCATTTTTGATATTTTCCCCTGCGACCTCTGGGTCCCTTTGATCCTCTATATCTGGGTCTACCTCGGGAGCTATGATCCACGGATCTATCCGTATCCGAGGTATCTACCTCCGAGGAGGAGATTTCCTTTGTTACTGATTTGGTCTTTTCACCCAGGTTAATATATGCTCTTTTTTCTTTAAATTCAAGGAGGTCTTTTTTATATTGATTATGTTTTCTCTCTTTGATAGAGGTGTGATATCTCTCAACGGAGATCTGTAAATTGTTCTCTCTTCTAGAGAAATCAGGATCTTCCTTGAATTTAAGAGTCTGCTCAATGACAGTGTTTAGTCTGGCAGAGGTTCTTTCCAAGGTGGCTCGTTCCTCTGCCAGCAATAAACGCATGAGGTTAAGGGAGCTTTCTGTTAAAGTCTTTTCCCACTTTATTAATAGATCTGGTGTTTGGGATCTAGTGGCGGGGGAAATAAAAATACGTAGTCCTTTGGGGACAATTTCAGATTTTATATAATTTTCTAGGGACTGAGTCTCCCACCAGGACTTGATGTTATCCCTGTAACACACGTATAGTTCTTTGAACAGGGATTTTAGATTGCCTGGTGTATCTACGCAGTCAATATTTTGATCTGAGAAAACTTGGGTGGCCTCAGCCAGCCATTGATCAGTGTTAATCGGACCAGACAAGAAACTAGCCATTCTAAACAAGAATTTCACAGCAGAGAATATGTATACAATGTAGGAATATAAACTTTGTATCACTGAATATCTATCCTACTTAAAACTTAACTTTTAGTCATTATTAGTTAAAATAAGTCCCACAGAAATAATGTGTATATTTATGATAGCTGCATAGGTCAGATACAATGGACTTAGGTACAAAAAGACACAGGGTAAATGTGCAATTTCAAGTGCTCGGATTTGGACCAGGAGTCCCACTCACGGTTTGATGATTTTTTCGTTGTTTGGAGATTAATCATACCACAACAGAATAGACGTAGTGGGAAGGTCCACAGAGATCTTGATAAAAAAGTATTGGGATGGACGGTTTTTCTAGTGCAGGACAGGAAAAGGCAGATGCTGGGGAGATAATATCCCTATCAGGCTATTAAAGTTCTGCCTAGTCCTATCCCTAAAAAAATAGCTCCCAGTGTCTGTACAGCCAAAAAATAAAGAGATTTATAATTCCCAACGCGTTTCCTCCAATACAAATGTGACCGGATTCATCAGGGGAAGAAAAAATGTAGATATGGATAATGAAGATGATGGAGTGGCACAATAGCCCTCAGCACAATGGCTCTCTATCGATGTATCCAACTGAGTGATGCAGTCCAGAGATCTCTCTGCAACTGCGCCTCTATATATGCTGATATAAATTAGCTTAACGATGAACATTTAATAGGATAAATACCTCTTGGAGTGAGTGAAGAGCGGCGTGCGTGCCACCATCGGCCAGGCAAAGCCGGAAGTGCGTCATGTCCCATGCGCCGACCGCTGCTATTGGCCGGCGGTGGAACGCAGACCGGAGATGGACCGCAAAGAAACCGGAAGTATGCACAATGCGCCGGAGATAACGTTAACAGGACACTGGAGCGCATAAATATATGCGCTCCAGGGTACATAGGTAGTGTATATGTGCAGAATGATATAAATACATGAATATAGACTGTTTTATATAGATATAGTCAATAAACGTTGTAATATTATGATAATAACGTCAAGTAAAGCATATATAGAATTAGTTTTGAAAAGAGTTGGAATTGGTGTGGGACAGTAAATGGAAACGGGGAGGAACATTGTATTGTCAGTACATTTGACTAATGATAAAGTCCTACCATCTGATAGAAGTACCATTTAAATATAGATATTACAGAGTAGACCTATTGCGGTCTGATACCTTCATTTGTAAGGTCCGAAAAATAATAAACACTAGTCTTGATCAATGCAATGAGGTATAGCAAGTTATCAAGGAAAATATTTTATTTTATTTTGTATTAATTTAACCATGACGATGAAGAAGTTGGTAAAGGCATGGCAGAATAATGTATAATTAGTAATATATAGGACTGGAAATATAAGAAAGAACGCCACTGAAGCACATTTAAATGAAGCAACTAAACGACAGGATTTCATTGAGTCCAGAGGGGCTCACCGTTTTTAGACGGTAAGTCCATTCGGACTCTTTCTGTAAGATTCTCTTGTCGAGGTCACCTCCTCTAGGGGATGGACGAATAACCTCAACAACACAGAACTTCAGACATTTTGGATTTCCATCATGGAGATCATGCACATGTCTAGAGATAGTGGTGTCTCTTTTGTGCCTTATATTGGAGACCACCTTGGGGACATAAGGCACAAAAGAGACACCACTATCTCTAGACATGTGCATGATCTCCATGATGGAAATCCAAAATGTCTGAAGTTCTGTGTTGTTGAGGTTATTCGTCCATCCCCTAGAGGAGGTGACCTCGACAAGAGAATCTTACAGAAAGAGTCCGAATGGACTTACCGTCTAAAAACGGTGAGCCCCTCTGGACTCAATGAAATCCTGTCGTTTAGTTGCTTCATTTAAATGTGCTTCAGTGGCGTTCTTTCTTATATTTCCAGTCCTATATATTACTAATTATACATTATTCTGCCATGCCTTTACCAACTTCTTCATCGTCATGTTTAAATTAATACAAAATAAAATAAAATATTTTCCTTGATAACTTGCTATACCTCATTGCATTGATCAAGACTAGTGTTTATTATTTTTCGGACCTTACAAATGAAGGTATCAGACCGCAATAGGTCTACTCTGTAATATCTATATTTAAATGGTACTTCTATCAGATGGTAGGACTTTATCATGAGTCAAATGTACTGACAATACAATGTTCCTCCCCGTTTCCATTTACTGTCCCACACCACTTATTCCAACTCTTTTCAAAACGAATTCTATATATGCTTTACTTGACGTTATTATCATAATATTACAACGTTTATTGACTATATCTATATAAAACAGTCTTTCTTCATGTATTTATATCATTCTGCACATATCTACTACCTATGTACCCTGGAGCGCATATATTTATGCGCTCCAGTGTCCTGTTAACGTTATCTCCGGCGCATTGTGCATACTTCCGGTTTCTTTGCGGTCCATCTCCGGTCTGCGTTCCACCGCCGGCCAATAGCAGCGGTCGGCGCATGGGACATGACGCACTTCCGGCTTTGCCTGGCCGATGGTGGAACGCACGCCGCTCTTCACTCACTCCAAGAGGTATTTATCCTATTAAATGTTCATCGTTAAGCTAATTTATATCAGCATATATAGAGGCGCAGTTGCAGAGAGATCTCTGGACTGCATCACTCAGTTGGATACATCGATAGAGAGCCATTGTGCTGAGGGCTATTGTGCCACTCCATCATCTTCATTATCCATATCTACATTTTTTCTTCCCCTGATGAATCCGGTCACATTTGTATTGGAGGAAACGCGTTGGGGATTATAAATCTCTTTATTTTTTGGCTGTACAGACACTGGGAGCTATTTTTTTAGGGATAGGACTAGGCAGAACTTTAATAGCCTGATAGGGATATTATCTCCCCAGCATCTGCCTTTTCCTGTCCTGCACTAGAAAAACCGTCCATCCCAATACTTTTTTATCAAGATCTCTGTGGACCTTCCCACTACGTCTATTCTGTTGTGGTATGATTCATCTCCAAACAACGAAAAAATCATCAAACCGTGAGTGGGACTCCTGGTCCAAATCCGAGCACTTGAAATTGCACATTTACCCTGTGTTTTTTTTGTACCTAAGTCCATTGTATCTGACCTATGCAGCTATCATAAATATACACATTATTTCTGTGGGACTTATTTTAACTAATAATGACTAAAAGTTAAGTTTTAAGTAGGATAATTATTCAGTGATACATAGTTTATATTCCTACATTGTATACATATTCTCTGCTGTGAAATCCAAACACATATATACATTAAACCCAGAAAAACATATATCTGCCTCCTTCAAGTGTCCAGGGCCCCACTTCTCAGTTGCCGCTCGTGGACGTCCAGCCACTGTGCCGCTTCATCTGGATCCTCAAAAAATATGGTGGATCCCAACGCCACCACTCGCAATTTAGCAGGGAACAGCATAGCATACGGAACTTGTAAACCTCTCAGCCTTTTCTTGATATCAATAAATCTGCTTCTCCTCCGCTGCACCTCATTGGAATAATCCGGAAATATGGACACTTTGACCCCGTTCAGGACCATCTCATCATTGTCCCTGGACTGCCACAGAATAGTGTCCCGGTCTTTAAAATGCAGAATCTTCGCCAGTATAGGGCAAGGAGGCCTGCCTGGCGGGAGCGGCCGCATGGGCACTCTGTGCGCCCGCTCCACCGCATACAGGGAAAATAGGCCCTTCTCATGAAACAACTGGTGCAACCATTTCTCCACAAATTTCGTGGCATTGGCCCCCTCCGTCTTCTCTGGCATTCCCACAAATCGCAGGTTGTTCCTTCTTGACCTGTTTTCCAGGTCATCCGTTTTAGCATACAGAGCAGCAATGTCCTTCGCAGTTGTTTTTGCCGCCATTTGCAAAGGCTGAACTACATCTTCCAAAGTGGACACCCTTTTTTCCAATTCAGAGGTGCGCTCAGAAATCTTGTGTAAATCACGTCTAATTATAGACACATCAGACCGCAAACTGCCGACTTGCACTGTGAGCACTTTCAGGGTGCTGTTACAACTGGCCACAACAACCATAATATCTTTCAGAGTGGGCTTCTCTGTAGCCGCGGCCCTAAGGCCTACTGTAACTTTAGCAGGGCATGCAGGAGTCAGTAATGGCTGATCAGCCGCATCCAGGCCGTCGCCATCTAAGGAACCATCCTCCTGGTCAGAGAAGGTAAGTATATCAGTCCCCTTATCAGCAGCCCAATCGCCAACTCCGCTGTCAGTACGGGCATACTTGCTCAGTTTAGCTGCCGCACTCTGGCTCACCATCTCCTGCAGCGCCATTGCCTCCCCGCCATCGGCGCCATGTTGGCCCGCCTCCAGTCTGTCAGACTTCGTGACTTTGCTCGACATTCTCGGCATATTCAGGCTCACAAATTCGCCACAGCACCCACCAGACACTTCCCTTCCACCAGGTAAGGTTATTTCAAAAAAACGAGGAGTGCTACCGATCGTTTGAACAGGATACTAGCAGGAGCAGTGAGCGGTGCGGGCCACGCCCCGAACCAATGATTTTATATGCCAAATAAAAGATATGATCTGATTATTGGGATAGAGAATTTGTAGGGACTCCCGATCCTGATAATTGCCCCACTCCTCGGCCCATGTAAAAGGTGGTGTTCACTTTCTCTAAAGCACCATGACAGGGATTTCCATCAGTGACTAGTAACCAAAACCACATATCTGTCATGGAACCATGAACCAGACGTACAACAGAGATGAGTGGAAATAAGAAGGCTTTATTGGAAATCAAGCCGTAGCAAAAGTCCAAACGGATGGCTAAACCGAAGCAGGGTCTTGCGTAGACAGAGGTCAGGAACCAGGAGGGTGGTCAGACGAAGCCAGGATCAGGAACCAACGGGGTAGTCAGACGAAGCCAGGATCAGGAACCAACGGGGTAGTCAGACGAAGCCAGGATCAGGAACCAACGGGGTAGTCAGACGAGGCCAGGATCAGGAACCAGAAGCAGCAGCAGTCTTAGAAGCATGTGAACACAGGAGGACCAAGCAAGGAACTGAAGCCACAGACCTTCTATATATATGAGCTAGGCATCCAGCTCCTCCCAGTGGGAAGGAGGAGCCGCAGGGTGGGAGGCTACAAGAAACCCAGAAACCAAGATGGCCGCCAGCACATGTCAAACGAAGGAGAACAGTGAGAAGGTAAGACCATGACAATATCAGGTATAATGGAAAGGTTTGCTTCTGTTCTGCATTTTTGACCCAGCCCTTGCGTTTGGCTCACAATTACTGATGGAAATCACTGAACAAACACTAATGCCTTATACCTTATTCACACGTCAGTGTTTTGTCCAGTGATTTCTATCAGTGATTGTGAGCCAAAACCAGGATTGGAGGCTCCATAGAGATAATATATAAGGGAAAGATCTGCATCAGTTCTGTGATTAGATCCGCATCTAGTTTTGGCTCAAAATCACTGACTAAAACCTGACTGTGTGAATAAGGCCTCATGCACACGGACGTTTTTTTTGTGGTCCGCAAAAAAGGTTTCCGTTGTTTCGTGATCCGTGTCCGTTTTTTCTTCCGTGGGTCTTCCTTGATTTTTGTAGGATCCATGGACATGAAAAATGAAAAAAAAAATCTAAGTCAAGTTTGCCTTTGAAATGATAGGAAAAAACGGACACGGATCACGGACACAGATCACGGACGCGGATGACAATCTTGTGTGCATCTGTGATTTTTCACGGACCCATTGACTTGAATGGGTCCGTGAACTGTTGGCCGTGAAAAAAATAGGACAGGTCATATTTTTTTCACGGACTGGAAACACGGATCACGGACGCGGATGCCAAACGGTGCATTTTCCGATTTTTGCACGGAACAACGGCCGCGGATGCACACAACGGTCGTGTGCATGAGGCCTAAGGCATAACTGTGTGAATATGGCCTACCACAGGGCAATGATCATATATTCCCGATAACTCCCTGGTGGACAGTGGAGATGAGGGCTACATTTACATGCAGCAATCACCTCTGCTGTTTGGAGCATGATCTGCTGCAAAGGAACAATTACAATATATTTGGTACCGACCGAAAGGCAAGATCAACCGATGAATGGGCGTTTGTTTTTCATAAGGTGATCACCAGCACTTTTTAAACAGGTCAATTATCAGGAACAAACTTGATCAGCCTGATTATCAGTGTATGTAAAAGGACCTTTAGATTTTAATTCTTAAGTTGAAAGCATTTAAAAGGGTTTTCCAAGACTTTAAAACAGATGAACTATCCTCAGGATACAGTGCTTGAAAAAGTATTCATACCCCCTTGAACTTTTCCATATTTTTTCACGTTATACACACAAATTTAAATGTGTTTTATTAGGATTTTATGTGATAGACCAACAGAAAGTAGCAAATACAAAATCCAGTGTGACCTTCAAAGGTCACCTAATTGGTAAATAGAGTCCACCTGTATGTAATTTATTCCCAGTATAACTACAGCTGTTCTGTGAATACCTTAGAGACTTGAACATTTGTGATCAAACAGCATCATGAAAACCAAGGAACACACCAGACAGGTCAGGGATAAGGTTGTGAAGAAGTGTAAAGCAGAGTTAGGTTATAAAAAAAATATCCCAAGCTCTGAACATCTCATCGAGCACCCTTTCAATCCATCATCCACAAATGGAAGGAGTATGGCACAACTGCAAACCTACCAAGATATGGTTGTCCACCTAAACTGACAGCCCAGGCAAGGAAAGCAATAATAAGAGAAGCACCCATTAGGCCCATGGTCACTCTGGAAGATCTGCAGAGATCCACACCTCAGGTGGGAGAATCTGTTCACAGGACAACTATTAGTTGTGTACTCCACAAATCTGGCCTTTATGGAAGAGTGGCAAGAAGAAAGCCATTTTTGAAAGCAAGCCATAAGAAGTCCCGTTTGCATTTTGCCACAAGCCATGTAGGGGACACAGCAAACATGTGGAAGAAGGTGCTCTCATCAGATGAGACCAAAGATCAACTTTTTGGCCTAAATGCAAGACGCTAAGTGTGATGGAAAACTAATACTGCACATTACCCTGAACACATCATCCCCACTGTAAAATATGGTGGTGGCAGCATCATGATGTAGGGTTGCTTTTCTTGAGCAGTGACAAGGAAGCTGGTCAGAGTTGATGAGAAGATGGATTGAGCTAAATACAGGGCAATAATCCTGGAGGAAAACCTGGTAGAGGCTGCAAAATACTTTTTGTGGAAACTGGGGTGGAGGTTCAAATGTCACGGATGGTGTAACAGAAAACAAGCAGTTACAAATAAGGATCCGACTGGCTTGATCCGAAACTAAGAAACAAAAGGGTGACCCCTATTTAAGCCCTGAAACTCTCCCTGTCTTCTCAGCCCATGCAAAGATCTCTATGATAGAAAATTGCATGCCCTCGTGCCTCGACTGTATGACACCTGAACACCCTATAATAGTGAGGGGACATGACCACCGGCTCCCTACACTTAATACGGAGCGAGTCAGGGTCACCTAGGATCAAGCAAACAGGAAAACACAAATCAATGAACAGACTTATCTGTAGAAGGATCAGTTGTAGCATCCAGCATGTACACACTCCAGGAAGTTGTATAAACCGCAAAGTGATGCAGTATGGGAAGGGATTTAAAGGGATGCAATCAATGCAACTACATGACAGCTGAGAGAGGATAACGAGATGACAAAACGAAAGCAAAGCAAAAGAACCTCAAGCAGGAGGTTCTGAAGAACGTCTGTCAGAGCTTCTCAGATGTCTGGTGGTGACATCACCTTCCAGCAGGACGACCCTAAACATACAGCCAGAGCTACAATGGAATGGTTTAGATCAAAGCATATGCATGTGTTAGAATGGTCCAGTCAAAGTCCAGACACTCTCCATCCAATCTGACTGATCTTGAGCTGTTCTGCAAAGAAGAATGGGCAAAAATTTCAGCCTCTAGAAATGCAAAGCTGGTAGAGACATACCCCAAAAGACCTGCAGCTGTAATTGCTGTGACAGGAGGTCCTACAAAGTATTGACTCGAGGGGGCTGAATACAAATCCACACCACACTTTACAGATTTTTATTTATTTAAAATTTTGAAAACCATGTATCAATTTATTTTCACTTTACATATATTTGGTACTATGTGTTGGCCTATCACATAAAATCCCAATAAAATACATTTAAGTTTGTGGATGTAACGTGAAAAAATGTGGAAAAGTTCAATACTTTTTCAAGGCACTGTATGTCATTAGTATTTGATCGGTGGGGGTACAACACCCAGGACCTCCGCCGATCAGCTGTTGGAGAAGACACCAGTGCCCCTGTGAGGTATCATGCTCAGCCCCAGTCACTTCAATGGGGTTTAGCTGTACCTAGGTGAAGTGACCAATGAACATGTCATCACTGGCCTAGGGAAAACTGAGAGAAGGTCACGGTGCTACTGCGAGCGCTGCTGCCTTTTCAAACAGCTTATTGGCGGGGGTCCTGGTTGTCGGACCCCCACTGATCAGACACTGATGACCTATCTAGAGGATAGGTCATCAGTTCTAGAGTCCCGGAAAACCCCATTAACACGACACTGTCATTGTCCCAGAGAACCCCTTTAAATGTTTTTTGTTTGATCATCATCATATGGCCTCAGAGCATTTACTCCGCACACTATTGAAATATGTATGCAATTTGAGTCACGTGATTTTAGTTTATTATTAGTTCATACTTTGACTACCCATGTGTTTACTTCATGATTAAACTCTTTACTGTCATTTTTCCAGAAGCATGTAGAGCAAACATTTATTGAACAAATGATCCTCTTGTTATGTAAGCTTGCCTGTAGACATTGTGAATAAACACTTTGGCTCCAACATGTTCATGTTGTTTTAACAAACCCCCTTCTCCACTTTACCATGGTCACGTTGGAACATGTGGCAAAATTTTCATGGGAAAATATAAACATTACAGATTAAACTTATATAAATGTGCTACCAATCCAGATGGTCCTGGCCCGGCCGCATTACTTGGTTAATGTACCGTGTGTACAGTACGTGTAATGAGTTTAGTTTGGTATTTCAAATTCATTTAAAAATTACAGCTGTGCTAACTGCAGGATTATGGGCTGATATACCATTGAAACACTAAGAATGAGGGCCCTGCTCGGAAAAGAGCTTGCACTCTATGTATCAATCAATCTATCTTCTCACACTTCTCAACAAAGACTACGCAAGTGTGCAGCTACTTTAAAGTTTGGACTCTGTGTCTCAGTCTAGCATGCACTAGTGCAACCTTGGTATGAAGGATCTACTATAACAGAGTTTAGCAACCTTCGGCACCATAGGTGTTGCGACACTACAACTCCAAGCATGCACATTTACTTGCCTTTTGTGGGAACTTCCATAAAAGTAAATGGAGAATGCTGGGTGTTGTAGTTTCATAACAGGTGGTTGCTGACCCCTGTACTTTAAGGTTTGCAACAAGATGTGTGCAGCCATCCACCTCCACCCTGTGTCCCTGTATGAAGGTAACCACCACCTGACCCTGGGATTTCTGCGGGTGATTTGTACTTTGAATGTCACGGATCCAACCATGGATTAGTAGTAGTCAATTTAGGTAACAGAATAAAGTGCTGGTTAATGTTTTCCCTTGTAGCAAAGAGGCCACTTTTCAAACAGTATTTCCTTTAGCAAAAGTCCACCTCGGTCAACCCTGTTTGTGATATTCTGCAAATAAATATAATGAACTTGTGATTTAAGGTTATTTCAGGTGAATTCCTTACAAAACTAACCTCTGTTGCGCTGACACTCTCATTTCTGTAGCCTTATTATTTCAGCCATTGATATAAAATGTAGATTTTGTCTTATATTTTAATAGTGAACAGATCTTGTAGCGTGCTCTTTAGACTCCAGATGCTCCAGAGACATCTCCAACAATAAAATTTATGGACCTTTTCTTATAGGTTTATCCTTAAATGAGAAGCAGAAGAGATTATTAGATGTTCCATTCACAGCAGATGGGTTGAGTAATTTGTTATAAAGCTAGTAGCACTGTTCCTGTTTGCTTACCACTGCTGCAGGACCATGGGTTCAAAAATGACTAGGACAACATCTAAATTAGCTTTGTACTATATCTGAAGATATGGCAACCATAGATATTCTCCTTTTATTCCCCTTACTAAATCATATACTGTATATTCATGTATTCATTTCTAACTCAGTTGCCACATTAGTTTGGTCTTTATTATCCTAAAGTGGAACTTTTTGCAATAATTTCTGGAATATGCTTTCTGTAATACTTTGGATCCTGACTAGGCTTTAAAGAGCATCTGCCATCACTTACCTTTATGTGACGTGGTCGGCCGCTGTAGATTGGTGATTGTCTGCAGAGTCTGATGATATATCTGGTATCTCCATATGTGTCGTCAATCTGTAGAAAAAAAAGGTATTTTAAAATATGCAAATTACCCCCTAGGTGCAACGAGGGCAGTTCTGTTGCACTCAGAGGCTCCACTCCCTGTCCAGTGCCGAACCCCACCACTGTGACATACAGGGCAGTGAAAACATATTCATGCCTGGCTCTGAAGTCCCTGAAGGGATGAAGAAGTTTACCCAGCTGCTCAAGGTGTGGTATAGGAGAGAGGAGCCTCTGGGTGCAACGGCACCACCTTTGGTGCACTTAGGAGGTAATTTGCATATTATAAAAAGCCTTTTTTTTCCTACAGATTGCCAGCACATATGTAAATGCCAGAGATATTATCAGACTCTGCAGACAAGCACCAATCTACAGTGGCTGATCATTTCATGGACATGACAACTGAGGCAGAGAATGGCAGCAGGGGTCACGTAGAGTATACCGGCACATCACTGCAGCCAAACAAAGCCCAATAGAGTATCAGTGCGGGAAGCGTCAGGGTGTTGAAATAGGTGAATGTTATTTTATTATTTTATGCCATTTCCTGCCTGGGTGGACTTTTTTCATAACTCAGACAACCACTTGTATTGTTCTTTTATGCTCATAAACTGTACAAAACAAAAGCCATGTATATACTAATAATTTTTTATGGTTTAATGATTATTATTTTAGCAATATGATACCAATACTTTAACAAAATATGATTATTCTATTCTTCCTAGTTGTAATACTTTCACTATAGTTTTCATCCAATAAATACATTTAAAACTTAGCGACATTTGTATGTTGCTCATGCCTCCTACCCACCAAACTAAGCATGCCTACTATGTGTGCCTGATGAAACCAGATTGAGCCTTCTTTTAAAACACTTTTAGTATATATACATTTGGACAGTGCCGCAATCATAGTAACAATGTGCTGATCTGGAGGCAGATTGGTAATCCTTATTATCCATGGTTGCCCTGATAAATAATGTGTATTCTAGTGTAATCATGTTTTCACAAACCAAGTTGCAATGTGGAGCAATGAACGCCCACAAAGGATTAAGGTAAGAGTACTCACACATTTATATAGCCACCCGTGGTCAATGTTAATTTAGAAATTAAAAAGGCTGTATTTGGATTGTTAATAAGCTCCACAGCCGAATGTATGTGCTTCACTCACAAAGGAAAGAACAGATGGACACCGTGGAAACATGCAAAGTTAGAATAGACAAAAACAGGGAAATGAATGGTTTGTTGCTAAATTAGACTGTAATATATATTACAGGCTGCTCAGTGAAGGGTCATGAATGAATGAAAGTCACACACATACTTTATAGGCATATATTAATCCAAAGATACTAAGTAAATGTCTGAGCCTAAAAAGCAAGGGGCAATAGGAATGCATCCCTTTATCTGAGACACCAGAATTAGTTCACCTTTGCTTTGAGAGCCTACTCATTGGTGCTGTACCCAAAAGCAATTAATAGCGGTACGTATTGCATATACAGCAACTAGGAGAATGACGTGGGTAGTGACTTGGGATTCGCGTTTCGGAGAGTTATATCCGTAGTTAAAAGTATAAGCTATGACTAAGGATATAACTATCCGAAACGCATAAGCATTAGCAGCATTACTGTCTCATGGGCATGTTGATGAACATGTTGTAAATGTTCTAACAAATTTAGATTTTAACTGGAGCTTCGCAAAAATACTGGAGCAATATTTTTTTATTTATTTTTTTAAACTCTCCCTTTGGGTGAATCCCTGTCTCTAAGAAGATCTTTTCCTGAGAGGTGAGCAGGATATTCTGTTTTGTACAACTCATGGATATACCAATATTGGCCAATATTGGGAAGGATCAGAAGTTTGTCACCCCAATACCATGCCAAGCACTAAACCTATAAAATAATTTCCGCTCAGAAGTAATGCTTTTACCCTCATGGACATGATCATTGGGAGCTTCTAGTATCTTGAGTTTCTATAAATGCACGCATTGCCGTGTAGGCTGGCTGCAGACTTCTGTGGGTGGGTGTGAACTGTTCCCTGTGGCGTGTATGCTCCCTGTGTTTGTTCATGTAAGAGTTAATGTGTCTGAACATCAGGTGTCTTAAAGAACCTGTGGGCGGTCTGCCTGAGATCAGTCTGTCTGCTGTCTCCAGGAAAGCTGTGCTTGCTATCCTGTCCAGAATGTTTGTGACTTCGGCCCTAGCG
Source organism: Bufo gargarizans (assembly GCF_014858855.1). Classification (NCBI taxonomy): domain Eukaryota; kingdom Metazoa; phylum Chordata; class Amphibia; order Anura; family Bufonidae; genus Bufo; species Bufo gargarizans. The sequence continues at coordinate 181,149,301 of NC_058083.1, forward strand.
CATGTAGTCAGCTTGATTGTTCATCGATGTCTGATATGTGTTTGGTTATTTTCTGTCCGTGAACGCCATGCTTCCTCAGTGTATTCTGATCTGCATGGGTTCCGGTTTATGCCTTGATCCTGATTCTGTGTCTTTGATCTGGTTTACTCGTGACCTTGATTCGTGTCTGTTTGGTATGCTTTGGTTCTGGCTGTGTGAACAGGTCTCTGCAGTCCTTACTGCTGGTGCATGGACTAGGTCTCTGCAATTAGCCAGCATAGGGACTGTCGACCACTTGGGGACTATCTTTTAGGACAGATTGTCCAAGCAAGGTAGGGACAGTGGTTGCGTGAGATTAGGTCTGTACTGTTTCCTATCTTTATGTCCAGTTTGATTCTGTTTTCTTTTGTTCCCTTTGTTGAATAAAGCGTTCACCTTTGCATGTTCTGTGTCCTTATGTCTTGTCTGCGAACGCTTGTCATGTGTTCAGTGATTCTGCTTAACCCCTGAACGTGACACTTTATTGATGCTATTTGTTTCACTAGTCATAAATGAATACTATTTGTTATTACAAGTCTGGGCATAAATATTTTGTAGTATTTGCCATAAAAGACCACGTTAATGAAAATGAATTAACTTTCTTAGGTCACAACACATTTGGGTGGACTGGTTTGACACTGAATGATCAGAAGATAAATTTGCACCAGCTGGCTGGACAACAAGTGTGGTTCCGGTGCACGGACCTCCTTTCAGGAAACGTATCTAAATCCATAAATGATCGTTCAGCAGTCAGAACTTTATTTCATATGTTAAAAATTCCAATGGTAACAGTTCTGCGTTTTGATCTTTTTACTTGAAGAGTAATGGAAATGCATTTCTCCCACTCTGCCTATACATTGCACCATCAATCCTTGTACATTGTATGAAAGTTTTTAAAAATTTACCTGAGGCAGACATATTGTTTGCCATAGGGAACCCCAGCTGATGCTAGAGACTGGCGAAAGTGTACCCCAACATGAGTTGTGCCAATCCTGGCTCCATCAGACATTAGATTGCCATTATGTAACTGGCTGTATATTGCATGCTAACAATGATGGAGGGTACTAATACGATGTAGTCCCTCATGTATTTATTCTGTGTTATATACTGATTTATGAGGCAGGTGGTCATAGTATATATCTACAAGATTATAGATTATTATTGGCTATTAAAATATATCATAAATATATATCTAATAAAATGACAGTTTTTTACTTTATATGTATTTTTGTTTGCGTATACCTTTAATTGTTTTTAGGCTTTACAGGGCACATTTATTAAGACTGGCGTTAAGCCCTAAGCTGGCGGTGGTTCCTCTGAAGTTATGAAGAGGCGCCGGACTTTTCATAACGGTGGCAGATCCTGCGCCAGTTTTAAATGTAAGACAGCTTCCTAGTTGTCTTACATTTAGACCTTTTTCTACGACTAAAACATGCGTAGAAAATGGTAAATGAGACGGGCCTGGCGACCTGTCCCCTTCCTCGTCCACTTATTTAAACCTGGCATGAGCGGGGCACAGTCACAGATTGAGCCTCAACTAGGGATATTTCAGCTTAGTAAATGACCCCCAATGTGTTTATTTGGGAGATTTAAATTTAATTTTGGGATATTAAAATTAAAAAAATTGGTTGTTCGCTTTTTGGTATGGTAAATACTCTAGTTTTGTCTCGCTCATCCTGCTGTCTAGATGATATGAGCACTCCTAACAGTAATCAGTGCAATCAGTTGAAATGCTACAAAGCAGTTTATTGTGATTGTACAGTATATATGGCAAACCTGACATGGTAATTCACTGTCTTGCACAGCGAACCTAGAGTTTTTGGACTTTAGCAGATGATCAAACGTGTATGAAACTACAGTGACTGCTGATCATACAGCTTAGCTATTTCTCACCATCTTAAACTGGCTGTGCAGGATACTAAAAAAAAATTGTGTAAACCTTGTCTAATCTCCTACACAGCATAATAGTGCACCTTTCAACTTCAATCTCCATGCTACCGCTGCAATCCATTGTTTAAAACCCGAACTTCCAGGTTGTGGGTGTAGATGAGCAGCAGCCACAACACTTCCCATAGTACGGTGTGCTTCAAGATCAGCCAGAAATGTAAACGCCTACCATACCCTTCCCTGGGCTCCATCATCAGCTTGCTGTCTCCTCCTCACATGGGTCTGACATCCCTGCCATTTGGGAGGGGATTCTGACAGGGGGTACCATGGGACGCCTGGTGGTGATGTCAGAGAAAATCTAGTCTCTGCAGAGGGTGCAGTCACATGATCACTCTCTCGATCTACAAAGTGAGACAGAAAAAGTAGTGCAAGTACATTAGTAAGTTGCAGGGCCTGTCAGGGGCGTTTGGGTCGGCGGCCCTGGGCCCAGGGTGAGTGAAGGGCTCATCGCCATCCCAAATGCCCCATGTGCCACAACAATCCCACAATACACAGTCATCCATAATATGTAAGCAGAACGCAGCAGTAGTGCTGCAATAATAACATTCGGGGCAACGTCAGTGGAAGGAGCGAGCGAGAGTGAGGAACAGGCATATTACTGCACACCTCTTCCAATCACTTTGAAGCTGATAATTCCCGCCGGCCACTGCACCATCACGAATGCCCGCCCCTCTCTCCCCAGTGCCAGCTTCATCAGCTCGTGGCACACTGGGTCTGTGTGAAAAGTCTCAGGCAGAGCAGCAGCATAGAACAATGGCATCCTCCATATTGCCGGAGTGAGCCAAAGCTCCAGAGAGTGGCTAGTCTAAATACAGCAATTTTGTGTGTTCAGTGTCTTGTGCTGGGCAGTGGGCACCTCTGTGACGATAGAGGCACTCAGGCAGAGCAGCAGCAGTGGCAGAGAGACCAAGGACAGCAGCCATTCAGTCAGAACAGAGCCAAAGCTCCAGAGTGGTTCCTCAAATACAGAGATTAATAATCCACCATCTTTATTCCCACATTTGCCTGTTCCTTTATGGGACAGAACACAGAAGGGGGGGGGGGGGGGGGCATTGATAAATAGAGGAAAGGGGCCCAAGTTCAGGAAACAGCCCCGGGCCTATGACGCACTTAATCCGCCCCTAGTCAGGGGAAGCACAGGGAAAGAGAAAAATGTATACACGGATACTCCCTTTACATCATGATCATATAGCATTAGATAGCTTTATTCAGTTTATTCTGAGGATGTCATGGTCGCACCTACCATTGTGTGCACTATCCTTGTACTGTGACATCAATGTATACCTTATTCCTATACCGGGACATCATTTTGCACATTATCTCTGTACTATGACATCCCTATGCACATTATCCTGCCATTATTACATTATTGTGTCCGCTATCATTGTACTGTGACATTACTGTGCACCTTAATCTAGTACTATGACATCACTGTGCACAATATTCTGCCATTATTACATCATTGTGTGCATCATCCTTGTACTGTGACATCACTGTGCACATTATCCGGCCATTATTACATCATTGTGTGCATCATCCTTGTACTGTGACATCACTGTGCACATTATCCGGCCATTATTACATCATTGTGTGCATCATCCTTGTACTGTGACATCACTGTGCACATTATCCGGCCATTATTACATCATTGTGTGCACTATACTTGTAATGTGACATCACTGTATACCTTATTCCAATACCGGGACATCATTTTGCACATTATCTCTGTACTGTGACATCCCTATGCACATTACCCTGCCATTATTACATTATTGTGTCCACTATCATTGTACTGTAACATTACTGTGTACCTTACTCCAGTACTATGACATCACTGTGCACATTATCCGGCCATTGTTACATCATTGTGTGCATCATCCTTGTACTGTGACATCACCATGCACATTATCCTGCCATTATTACACCATTGTGTGCACTATACTTGTAATGTGACATCACTGTATACCTTATTCATGTATTGTGACATCATTTTGTACATCATCCCTGTACTATGACATCCCTATACACATTATCCTGCCATAATTACATTATTTTGTACGCTATCCTTGTGCTGTGACATTACTGTGTACCTTATTCCAGTACTATGACATCACTGTGCATATTATCCTGCCATTATTACATCATTGTGTGTACTATCCTTGTACTGTGACATCAGTATGCATTATCATTTTACTGTGACATCACTGTGTGCATTACCTATGTGCTACACGCAGACCAATCATAAGCTTTTCTGAACTAAGTGATGGAAATAGTTATTGTAAAGTGGGAGCCCATGCCAAGTTTTGCTATGGGGTCCTATGGTCTCTTGTTACGCCCCTGGATGATGTCATTCTTTATCATATAACTTTTGACCATAACTTCTATAAGATATAATAATAAGTAACATCTCTCCAGGAAATATCTATCACAGTAAATGTAAAAACCTGAACGGAGTTGTTCTAATCAGGGACTGAGGGCATTATCTGTAGCACAGCAAACCGTTGCGAGCTTGGGGACAGAATCTTTCCTACGTCTTAGATCCCCAAAGAACCCTTGGCCATCTGTCGTTCAAGAAACAGAGCATTCACGTAGCTTGTTAGGATTCCCTGCACAGTAAAATACAGCAACATATTCTCATTCTCTGCATGTCATTTTAGTGAAGCAGATTGTCCTTCCTTTACATAATAAAATTGATATATAGGTTCCCGGTGACCCCTAAAAGGGCCTGCATAACTCATAACAATGGATTTAATTAAAAATTACTGGACCCCGGAGCAATGATGGTATTAAACCTACAGAAGTGTGGAAAAATATTTAGTATGGTAAGAAAGGGAACAGATATCATGGATAGTTTTATCATTAAAATAGAGGGAAAAAAATACAGAATAAAAAATCATATACTGGATATCATGTTATAAAGTATGTGTATGCATGTAGTGTAAGAAACATATCTATTTACGCCTCTATAGCCCAATGATGATGTGACTTTCATCACCAGTTCCTGTATAACATGTTATGGTTACTCCTCGTTATAGACATATGATGTAGTCATGCATGGGTTGTGCCAAAGCTATTAACAATCTTATAATTTATCAATCAGCAACCTGTTTCTCCCTGTCTGGTTTCCATGTACCATTATTAGATCTTCAGGCTTATATATGTAGGCAAATAAATTACAGGCCATGTTTTGAGGATTTAAAGGTAGAAATTCTGAAGCAAAAGCAGATGTTACAGGGGTTTTCTAGTTTATAGTCTTAAATGTATTTATTTATAGTATATGAAATTATACAGTATTTTTATATACATATACTTATCAGGTTTAAGCCATGATTGATGTAAAAAAAAATGAAGATCAGACACCATATAGTACATGACAATCTCTTTCTAACAAAGTCAGAAACAGCCCTGGTACCTCACATGGATCTAGAGCTCTCCACATTCATTGTTCCAATCAGAGGTGTAGCTAAAGCAGGCATCCTCAAACTGCGGCCCTCCAGCTGTTGTAAAACTACAACTCCCACAATGCCCTGCTGTAGGCTGATACCTGTAGGCTGTGCGGGCATGCTGGGAGTTGTAGTTTTGCAACAGCTGGAGGGCCGCAGTTTGAGGATGCCTCAGCTAAAGGTTCATGGCCCCCCATGCAAGAGTTCAGCTTGGGCCCCCCCTTCCCTCAGTGCTTTGTGGCTAGCGGTGGGGAAACACACAGGGCCAGATTTATCATTACACTTACTGTACATCTTACTCCACTTTTACATATGTCCTAAGTCAGATTTATTAATGGTCCTTTAATACTATGATAAATGTGGTTTGATGGTAGCAGTTTATCCTTCAGTAAGCGGCTTTACAAAAGTCGCACGTCTTTATGAAAAAGTCGCATTCTCTATTAAAAAGTCACATAAGATAAGCATGGTCCTCACTGGAGTGAAATTGTGCAATTTTGTGCGACTTTTTTAAATTGTTGCAATAGTAAATCTGTCTAGAGATTAATTTACATAGGAAAACACGCCCACTTTCAGAAAACTGGCGAGCATAGCTCAGAGCCAATGAAAGTAGCAAATTTTTGCGCAGTTTTAGCGATTGTGCAAAAATTTGTGACTTTTTCACACACTATTTTTACTTATACTAATGATAAATCCGGCCCATAGACTTTCGTGCTGCCTGAGGCAAAAATTGAAAAAGGCACCTAACCCCCATGCCAATTTCTTGACCTAACCCCTTCCCTCCTGCCAGAGGTGCAACTTGACCAGCCTTCACTTTCTATAATAATTTCTGCACCCCCTATAGTTATGCCTCTGGTTCCAATTGTTCTGCTAGATCGTCAGGCTAGCAACTCAGGGAGCCTATCCTTTCTCAGGGAGCCTGTCGTTTCTGCTGCAGCTCTCTCTTTATCACAGCTTAGGGAGCATGTCCGTTCTGTTGCAGATCTCTCCCTGTAACTCTTACAGCATCTAACAGTAGATATGACTTATGGCATTTGAAGGATGGAACTGAGCACGTGCGACAACCTCAGTAGGTGCACATGCTCTATTAGATGCACAGTACTACACAGATTAAAGAGGACCTTTCACCGATTATGACACTGTGAATTAAGAATACAGACATGGAGAGCGGTGCCCGGGGATCTCACTGCACTTACTATTATCCCTAGGCGCCGCTCTGTTCTCCTGCTATGCCCTCCGGTATCTTCGGTCACTAAGTTATAGTAGGCAGAGATTTCAGTCACTAAGTTATGGTAGGCGGAGATTTCAGTCACTAAGTTATGGTAGGCGGAGTCTGCCCTTGTTCTGCTCTAGCGCTGGCCAATTGCAGCGCAAAGCTCACAGCCTGGGAGGTTATTTTCTCCCAGGCTGTGAGCTCTGCAATGCAATTGGCCAGCGCTACAGCAGAACAAGGGCAGACTCCGCCTACTATAACTTAGTGACCGGAGATACCGGAGGGCATACCGGGAGAACGGAGCGGCACTCGGGGATAATAGTAAGTGCAGTGAGATCCCCGGGCGCCGCTCTCCATGTCTGTATTCTTAGTACACAATGTCAGGATCAGTGAAAGGTCCTCTTTAAACACCCAGAGTGCAGTTATAATGAAGTAAAGATAATATCTCACAGCTGGCACATTTTTTGTAACATACAGTGAATTACAAAAACAAACCAGTTTTTCATGCCGATTTACAACCACAATTCCAAAAAAGTTGTGTAAAATGTAAAGAAAAAAAAAAGACTGCAATGATTCGCAAATTACATAGATCCATATTTTATTCACAGGAGATCATAGAACACTTATCAGAAAAGTGAAACATTTTAGCATTTCATGACAAAAAAAATAACTCATTTAGAAATTCACGGCAGCAACATATCTCAAGTTGGGACATGGCCATGTCTACCATTGTGCAGAATCCCCTCTTCTTTTAACAGCCATCTCTAAACGTCTGGGAAGTGAGGAGACCAATTGCTGGAGTTTTTAGAGAGAAATGTTGTCCCATTTTTGATGTAGGATTCTAGCTGCTCAACACTCCTCGGTCTTTTCTGGATTTTTCATTTCATGATGTGCCAAATGTCTTCTACTGGTGAAAGGTCTAAACTGCAGGCAGATCAGTTCAGCACCCGGACTATTCTTCTGTGAAGCCATGCTGTTGTGATGGATGAAGTATGTGGTTTATCATTGTCTTGCTGAAATATGCACATTAAATTCATTTGGTAGGTATTCTGTGCCTAATTCACGAACGTGTGACTAAGGCATAAATCTCCTTCCTGTTTGTTCCTATTTGCCTATATTACACTTCAAATTGCTAAATATAATAATAATTATCTTTATTTATGTAGCACCAACATATTCGGCAGCACTTTATAAATATATAAAGAAATCTTTCTGTGTCCAAAGAGATCAGTCAAGCCCCTCTTCTCTTCACTTTCATATAACTGGCCGTAAAACAACTGGCTGCAGCAGGAGACTCCCTCCATCATCCTCACTGCAGTGAGATCATAAGAACCCACCCCCTTATTTAAAGGGTTTTTGTCATGAGAAATAACGTTATGTAGCTGACTGACATTAGTGATGTGCTAATGTCTGCAGTACATAACAGTATGCTTTAGAACTACATGCCTGCCGCTGTTCTCTTAAAATAAACTTAAAATATGCTAATGAGCCTCTAGGTCCTACTGGGGCGTTGCTTCAGCACCTAGAGGCTCTGTCTTCCCACCCTTTGGCACGCCCAGGGGTCCAGTTGATTGACTTTCGAGTTCTCCTCAGTGTCCCGTAAATCCTGCGCCGTCCCTTTTAGTATTTGGCGCAGGCTCAGGTGCAGTGAGTGAAGGACGCTCTCCAGCTGCCGACTTCTTTCCTTCGGCGCAGGCGCAAAGAGGAAGCCGGTAGCAGGAGTGTGTCCTTCACTCACTGCGCCTGCGCCGAATACTAAACGGGGTGGCGCAGGCGCGGGATTTATGGGACGATGAGGAGAACTCGAAAGTCAATCAACTGGACCTGGGCGTGTCAAAGGGTGAGAAGACGGAGCCTCTAGGTGCTGCAGCGACGCCCCACTAGCACCTAGAGGCTCATTAGCATATTATAAGTCTTTATTTTGAGGGAACGGCGGCAGGCAGGTAGTTATAAAGCACACTGTTATGTACTGCAGACATTAGCACATCACTAATGTCAGTCAGCTATATAACGTTATTTCTGATGATAGAAACCCCTAAAGCTCTGCTACCTCAGCCATCAAAAGGAAATTACCGTAACTCTGTTTTCTGTAGGATTTCTACAAGAAAAAAATATCTTGCAGACTGAAAAATGATTTTTACTGTTTACTTTTATCATTCATTACTAGGTTTAGAAAAAAGTAAGGGTGTCTGTCCGGTGTATTTGAAATATTGCTCCGCTTTGCACTTATTGTTTGTTGAGACTTAGACCCAGCAGACAGCGGTCTTGATGGTGTGCGTTGACAGAGAAGCCATGTAATTTATAATGAAGCGCAGGCCTCGTCATAAATCACATGACTCCTCTGGCAGTCTATGCGCCTGAATGAAATCCACCGCAGCTCAAAGCTGCCGTCGCCCACATTCCGCTATTACCACATCCCTTTTTGTAAAATTGGCAAGGCTGATGTAAAATGCCAATTGCGACTAGAAAAGTCAAAATGGCAGTGAAAATAAAAAACAAACAAACATGGATTTGCGACTTTTCACCGCCAAAAACAGGAGAATAATGAATTTCCCCCTAATTGTCTCCATCTGATCGATATACATACATGCTTGATGTGCAGGGCATGTACACATTTCGCTTGACTGAGCACGTAGAGGCACTAGGCCCATGGGGACATATAGTTTAGCTTGCAGCACAGTCAATCATGTTGCCTAAACAACCACCCAACCGATGACCGTACACATACACAACGCCAGGTTTCAATCAGTCGAATAAAGCACTAGCCCCTAACTGCAGCACACTGGGGGCTCTGACTGCTCTCCTTATATACCATTTGTACCTAGACTGGAGCCTTCTAGTGAGAGGGGTGCAGAAACTCCGCACAGTTAATTACAAAGTTACCACTCCCATCTGATATAGACTTACATTAGAGCTTCAATGATATTCAATGGCAAGGACACAGCAGTTTTTCCAGACAAAAACAAGTTTCCAGACATAACAACATAGCTAAAACCAGACATTTAAAAGGTCAGGCTGTCTGATTTTGGTGGTAAACAAGTCTGGCTTTTTCCCTCCAAAACAGGCTCTTTTTCAAACTCTATAGCAGCTGTGGAAAATTACCAGCTTCTTATTTAAACTCCTAACAGTCTCGCAGTATTCATTAACCCTTTCCACAGAGCCTCCCAAATACAATGATAATGAACAGGATATATATCGCAACATATAAAATGCAGTTACACAGTATTTAAACAGTGCAAGTTAACCCTTTCAAATGAAATAAGAAATGTATAACTTTGCATAGTAGAAATAGGCAAATGTCCAGACTTCAAAGTACCCCTTGCTCCAGGGCACTACACATGCACTACTTTTTTTTGCGGCCAAGTCTCGCACAGGTGAAATTTCTGTTGAATAGAGATGACCTTCTACTGCTTTAAAATGTAAAAATAAAAATAAAAATTTGTAGTCAATTTGCCAATTCTGGAGAAATTCAGCACCATATGGACACTGCCCTTCAAGGCAAGGAAAACCTACATCACTGTGTTCCATAGAAGGAACACAAAATCAGCCAGGTATGCTTTATTTGTGATAAACATCTTCCCCTACAGAAACTGACATGTGCTATCTGGGCATACGAGATTTTAGCTAGGCATAGACATGCTAAATGACGACGCACGCCATTAGTAGACAAATGTACGACCACAAAGTAACTTGGCTTAAACTCTTTGAATGCATCATCACCTCAATCCTTCCTTATAGCATTAAAGAGGTTTTCCAATATTTATTTATTTTTAATCCAGACAGCAGAGGGCACTTTTTAAATGTCCTGTTAGTCGTGCACCACCACTCTGGTGCCCACCACTCCAATCCCCACTGGGCCTGAAGTAGTACATTGAATTCATCATTTATATCAGTGGCCAATTGTGCATAACTGGCATGTGCCTAGTGACTGTCTGCAGCAGTCACATGAATGACAAGTGGCACATGGCTTCTACAGGCCCAGCAGGGACATTTAAAAAGGGAGTTAAGATTTTTTTTTTCTTTATTTCCTACAGCCTCCTGCTCTCTAACAATTGTTGAAAATATATTGGAAGGCCTTCACATATACCCAGTATGGCCAAGGAGAGATTCCAGCCCAAAAGAAATATTTCACTTGGAATTCTGCAAACATTTTCTCCAAGTACATCAGAGTACCTCAAACAGTGCCTGCGAAGCCGAGCTGGGCAGAGTTCCACTAAACCTTAAAATCAGAAGAGGGTGCTTTAAATTTAGGCCCACCTACATACCAACAGTTTAGCACACACCCTTCCCAGCCTATTAAAGGCCATGTTAGGGTAATCAACAGGGGCGGATTGGCCATAGACCTCACAGTGAAATTTCCCGGTGGAGTCTTTGGGGATAAATTTTGTGCTGCTGGCAGTATTTTGTGATGGGCTGTGGTATTTGGCTCTGTTGGGGTGGTATAATGTGCTGCAATATGGTATTGCTGGCCCTGCCTTGCATCAATTTAGACCCAACTACAGAACCGGGTCACTTTTCATATTTTTTTCAGGGCTACTTTAAGTTTCCAGGCACCTTTTCCTGTGGGAAGGGTCTGGGCAATAAAGTTTGCCATTTTCCTGTGAAGGTGCTGTGCCATATTGTTTGCCTATTCAGTGTAGAGACTACTGCCTGACCGGATCCTCACTTGATCTCCGCTCTGACCTGCCCACCCTGATCTCTGGAGTGTTTATCAGATTGCACATACTCTTCCTGCCCTGATTAGTTTTTCTTTTTCATCTCTTGGTGCTGCTGTCAGGTGTCTTTTGACTGTCGTGGGTCAGAAGTCACTTAAAGGGGTTGTCTGGGTTCAGAGCTGAAGCCTTACACAGCCCCATTTTCACACCTCCAGCCCCTGTGCTGGATTGCGTAGGGAAATGGCTTTTTTTTTTGTTTATATTTTTACACTGCTTCCGCCTAGCAGTGTTGCCCTGATGGCAGACTTTAGCATCATTTTAAAGGCTAGGGCAGCGCTAACGCCTGCCCATTAGTGCCAGTGACTTTTACTGGATTTCTTTTTCTTTTAAAAGCCTTTGCCCTGCGCAATTCAGAGCAGGGCAAAGGAGAACATCAGAGCATGAAATGCTCCAGGGGTATGTCCAGGTTCAGCTCTGAACCTAGACAACCCCATTGAGCCTCATTCACCCGTCAGTGTTTTGCATCAGTAACTGTGAGCAAAAACCAGGGCTGGAGCCTCCACAGACAAAGTATAAGATCTGCACCTGTTCTGTGTTTAGAGCCACAACTGGTTTTGGCTCAAAATCACCGATTGAAAACACGGACGTGTGAATGAGGCATTAAACAGAAACTACTCAAAATGATGGTGGTGTTTCCCCTGCAGAGGAGTCCAGATCCTTTTTCAGGGTTTAAAGGGTGAAGGTCTGGGGAGACAATTAGACAATGCCCTTAGGAGTATAGGAGTAGCCACAAATTTAATTTGTTCGAGTGACATAGTGGATCCACATCAGCTCCGTTATATGCATTAATGGTTACCACTAAAGAGAAGTCAGCATTGAACAGGCCAGTGTAAAGAAATAGCTTAATAGAAAAAATAAGAATTTACATAAAGTGACGACACATTGCTTCTGTTGTAACGTGTTTATTTTATTTAGTAATTTTAGTGGAAGCCCATTAATTTATCATTTTTCCTTGGTTTTCCCATCTCCTACTAGACATTTGCGGTAACTCCATACTCCCTTTTAGATTAGTACTCATGGTTTCCACAGAACGGTTATTGTTCAGAATATTCGCTAAGCTTTCTCAGTCATTTTGCTGCCATTCTTTGAGTAGAACAAAATCTCAGACAGAGAAGCATTTCAACCATATTGTCAGTTCCTCTGATGCTTTGTTATTATGTAGAACATTCTCCAGGGCTTTGCAATAAATTTAGCAGCATTCACATTAAACAGAAATGTATGCAACCTCATTATTGTCACACTGTTCGCCATCAATACTTTTTGCAAGACATTTTTGTCATCACTGAAGCAGTCATTACTTGGCGATAACAAGCTTCTGTACAATATGCCTCATTTGTCTTGAATCAACCTTTCCAAACAATGGGACTTTATGTTGTTACCCAGTCAGTGTCACAGTGATACCAATTACCAAAGGAAACCTACCGCTGATGTGTTCTTCTATCTCTATTAATGGGCCTCACTGTGTGCAGTGACAAGGACATGTTTGAGCTCAGAATATAAGGGTCAGGATGCCATGAAAATGTCATATTTTACCCCCTTTGTCTTCACTGTTCTTAAACTCAGGATTGACATTGACCTTCTTGATTGTTTTCTTTTCCTTTCCATCAAGTCAAGAAATGAAACCCACGCAACAGAAAAAAATTGAAGGGGTGTCCATTACATGATATAGGATCTTTTTATTTTGTACAATCACTAGCACAGCAGCAAGTACAAAGTCATAAAATACAGTCCAAAGATATATTGGTCTGTTACATGCATGCTTTCCCCTTCCATGTCAATGTAAAGGGTTAGATGCAATATTGTAGAATTACTCTGGCATTGATAATGAATAGATTTGATATATTTTGAACTGTATTTTAGGTGTATTATCATGTTGAGAAGGTACAGTGGTGCATTATGGTTGTGGCAAGCATCAGGGCATGGTAATGCATTACTAAAAATACAAATAATTGTAAAGGTGAGAGACACTTAACATACCTGAAAGGTAATGCTTTCCTGCACTAATAAAACAACCTATATCGTGTCCGATTGTACAAAGCATTGTAATATATGTAACAGTGAAGAGGAATATTAGAAAACCAACAGCGGCATGTTTTCTGGCAGTAATTGGGCCTAGATGACCTAGAGGGTCTTTCAAGGACCAAATGTGTATGGAGCCCATTTTAAAATCAATGTTGATGAATATTTACCATCTGGGGTGAAAGCTTCGCTCTTCTAACTAGCAGTCAGTAGTACAGGGACCATGACTTCTATTCCCAGCTACAGCAACACCTGCATTGCATTTCATCTCACCGTGCTCAAAGGGTTCTCGGGGGACTTTGGCTTCCTCAGAAAAGAGAAGTGATCACTTGTAGAATGTCCACAACACATTTATTTGGAGTACGTATACTTTCAAACACATGAAAATTTTACCTTAGTCAGTAAACCAATGCGTCATTACAAAATTATGGCCATGTAGTTTAATCTTCCGGATTTTGTTGTGCAAAAGGCTAATAATACATTCTCGTACAAAATAGGTCTTGAATGTTTTTTGCACATCTATATTTATACAAATCAATTAGTAGAAATTAGGATGGGGCTACCCGGTGACCTTGGGTGCCAAACATGCCGCATGGCCAAACATCCCAGAGCTGAGTATATCACCAACTAATGCCAGTGAATTAAACGCTACACTACACTGAGAGCTTGTGCACCTGCTCTGACCAACTTGTCATGTAGCACCCCAAGTTCTGCATAGGTGTTGTTCTATCTTTACACCCAGCATGTATGCCACAAACATCTCCTGATATGTGTTGAACTTGGGGCTCTCACATACAACTGTACAAAAAACACACAATGTGCAATTTTTATTTTGTAGGACCAATTGAATTGAAAAGCATAGCTAACTAGGTTTTTAAACAGGACGCACTTTTGAAAATTCAGTGTCAAAGCCCCTGAGATCCCCACCAATTGCTAGAATGAAGGAGCCAATATTTTCTGCGGAGCAACATAACATTTTTTCCAGCACTGATTGAATTTGCTTGCACTGAGCCAATCCATATTGTTTGTGTGAAAGAGGCCTTAGAATGTCAAAAGATTACTCCAGTCACTTTGTCTATGCGATTAATGCATATCCCTTACACAGCAAATACAACCTTAGGTCATTTTCACACAGCAATATTTGGGTCAAATTTTTTCACCAGTATTTTTAAGCCAAAACCAGGAGTGGGTCAAAAACATGGTTTGGTTACAAATACTGCTGAAAAATACTGACCGTGTAAAAGTAGGATAAGGGTAGGTTCACCTATGCTGTAATTCCCCCCCCCCCCCCCAAATTCTTTATTTTACATTTTGTCCATTGCAGAAACATATTGACAAGTCATGATATAAGTGAGTGGGGTGGGAAAGAAGAGGGTGTGGGTGTGGGTGTGTGTGGTTCTTCTAACATCTCAACCAGCTCCACCACTTATCCTATACCCATAAAGACATATAATCTATCCCACATTGTTCTCCCTGGAATTCCATGCTTGCCATACTTTCCACTTATGCTGTAATCCAGGGGTGCCCAACCTTTTCTGGTTGGGGGCCACATTGTCATGTCATGTCATGTTACACTTCTAGTACTCCCATCTAATGGGAAAATACATGAAAGATACATGTGAGCAGACACAAGACATAGACATACATATCTGTTACCAGATGGTTGGGGGCCGCAAAGAATGGTATTGAGGGCCGTATGTGACCCACGGGCTGTAGGCTGTGCACACCTGCTGTAATCTAATCCAGTTGTCCATTACAGCAAAGAACACATTACCGGAGTATACCATACCCGGCATAGCTGGATAATGATGCACACCATCGGATCCCCACTGATTATAATGGAATACGATGGCCTACCATGGAATTTGTCCGAAAGACTTAATTTATGCCAGACAACTGCCGGATCCCATTATAGTCGATGAGGACCCGGTGGTAAAAGGCATTATTTGGTAATACTGAATATGGCAAATTACGGTATGGTTCACGTAATATGTGAACCTAATCTTACACTTATTTCTTATATTGCCCTAGGAAACAGATCTCTATTCTTCCGAGTTTCCACTAGTAAAGCTGGTCGTCACTACAGCCAGCATGGCAAAGACTGATTTATAGTTTCCCTTTAATTCACATAAAAGCACAATAATGAACATTGGATTGATAAGTAACTTTCACCAATTGTTTAAATCATATCAATCCATCTATTCTATATAACGTTAACAGATGGCTTCAGGATAGGCCACCAAAGACTGATTGGCACAGGCTGGTCCCGGAACCATACAGTTCCATTGTGTAGTGGAGAAAGCTGGTAACTGCAGCACTACTCCCATTAAAATGAATAGGGGTCAGTGCTGCAGTTACCAGCTATGTCCAATACACAATGGATGGCGCTGTGATTACTTTAAGGCAGCTGATTGGTGGGGGTGCGGCATTGTGATTAGGTATTGATAGCCTATTCTCGGAATAGGAGGATATTGCTCCTTCACCTTAGTCACCTGATTTAGCTGGCCTATTCTGAGGATATGCTATGAATATTCTGAACCCAGAAAACCTTTTTAAAATATAATAGTAATGTAATTACTCAGGTACAGAAAGTACATCTGACGTGTTTTTGAATAACAATGTGAAATGTCATCTCTCTAAGTGTAGTAGACAATTTGAAGCATTCAATGATGAAGGACACATCGTTCAGCTGGCACAATTGTGCAGTTTTTATGAATGCGCAAGTTCAGACTTCATATAAACATTTTATTAAAAGAAAGCCAAACTTCAGTTACATCTCATGTCATATGCTGCGTTTCAACATGCAGACAATGCTACGTGGTACAACTTACCGGTACATAACATCTAAATATATCACACTATGCAAGATCTACCTATATGTCTATTATACCCAGGAGTCCGGTGCTCTCATCAGTCGGTGGAAGAAAAATAAAATGGTTACCTGCCCTGAAAACCAAGACTTAGATCTTATCCACAAGCTATAACTAAGCTCTGCAGAATTTACGAAAAAAATAAAATATTTATTTTAGGACTGTGCAATACTCTTACTGGGGAGCCAAAATGGAGCGACAACGCTTGCCTTTGGTGTTAAGCTCTATCATATTTGTCAAAGTATGATTTTGGAATGTCGTTCTCAAGTTTCGTCTGATTTGACAGGAGGAAGAGCATTGCATAAAGTATTCTGTCATATTCTCGACTGTGCCCTACTAACAGCTATTTTTGCTATGGCTGGCTAAAGTCTATGAACCAATAGACTATTGGAGGGGGGGAAAGTGGGACTTAGAATAGGGATCTCATTACTTGCACACAAATTATTTTTTGTACAATAGAATAAAAATAAAAAATAAACTGATGTTCCCACATACATTCTATATCAAGTATTATAAAAAAAAACACGACAAAAGGGAGCAAAGACACTTAAAATATAAAAGAATAAAAAAGGAAGAAAAATTATGAAGAGAGCAAGATCATCAATAACATCATTCCATTAACATACAGGCATCTGTTGGCGATATCTGGCATGGATTGAAAGGCTCATAAATATGCTGGATCTCATGGGTGTCAAAGGTCCCTCAGGTCTACTCTGTGAGAGGCGTTTTAAAGGGCTTGCATGCGTTGCAGTGCATCATACAACTATAAAAAGGGCGGACATTAAATCTGTGATAATGCTCACGTTTACCTCTAGGGATGAGCGAATATACCTTAGAACCAAACCAGAGTTCGAGAAAAGTTGTTTTTTTTTTTTACAGTATAACTCAATTTCTGAAGTCATTATGCGAAGTCTCGCGAGACTTCGCGAAGTAATAACTTCGGCTCATCAAAGCCAATACATTCTAATACTGTACGGATCGCTCGCTCCGTAGAGTATTGAAACAAAGTTTTATGCGAATTGACTTCGGATGTTTCGCTCATTCCTATTTACCTCCCATATGTTAGATCAGGGATGCTTAACCTGCGGACTCTCCAGCTGTTGTAAAACTACAACTCCCACCATGTCCTGCTGTAGGATGTCCAGGCATTCTGGGAGTTGTAGTTTTGCAGCAGCTTGAGGGCCACAGGTTGGGCATCCGTATGTTAGATGATTGAGGCTTCTTAAAAAAGGTTATCCACATGCTGCAAGAATTTTATCACCCTCAGTGACAGATGAGATCTTCAGTGTCACTGCATTAGACGTTGAGTGCTCGGCGTGAAATGTAAAGCTACTTAGAGTAAAATCAACAAGGTCAATAAATGGTGAAATAATCCCATTTTAAATGTAGTACTGGAGGACTGCAAAGCGGCACACCCCCATACCCAACATGGAAGGTGCAATTTACCACCGCTTTCCTCTGAACATCTTATATACTTGGCAGCCATCCCTAACCTAACACATCACAATCAATATCTTGTCAGGCTGTCTGACCAAGCAAACAAAAGAGAGCTCGTCATGTACCAAGCATGTTTATTAATGCTGCATTAATGAAGTCAGCATGCCGCACACGTCTAGGAACTGTGGCACTATTTAGGGAAACTCATTAACACTTCTGTTGGAAATCTGACAGATTAAAATAGAGAAAATACCATGTTTGATGGGAATACTTCCCTCCCCCCAAGTAGTCAGAGACCAGAAATCTAACATGCTGTGCACAGTAATGATGCGGACATAGCTTGCATTCTCCATCAGTGATACACAGGATAGCCAATGTATGCAAACCCCGGAATCGCCAGGCCTCTGAGCTAACACACAGCATCATTGTAGAGCCAGAATCTCAAAAGCTTCTGTTATCTCAGCCTAATGTAAAAATTGAAGCACAGATGAAAACGGGTGAATGAATGCAATTAGTATATACTATCTCTAGGAACACTATAAAAACGTAGCAACGCAGTTTATAAGCTGATCTCGCAGAAGAAAACATAGCCATTTATATAATAAGCTCACTTAAGAAAGGCATGCAGCATGTCTGCCACAAAATAATACATCAGTAGTGAATTTGGCACCAATATACATTTACAGTAAACTCACTTTCCTACTAGTGTTCCCTTTATCAACCACTGACATGGAATAGAATGACATATGCAAGCCTTACCTAGCAGACTGAACTAGTCATATGATGCACAACCCCCACGTATTACATATGACAATACCGGCTTGGAGACACGGCGGGTCATTTCCAACAGACTACAAAATTATAAAGCCCAGGACTGAATCACTGATGAAATACTCAGATTTCTCAGTTTCCGACACCCAATGTTATATATACCCCATTTAGTAGGCTAGAAGCAGAAATGGATCAACCTCGCTGAAGGACACATTATTGCTGGCATGTCGCCATATTTGTTGGCGTTCAATCTCATCTGAGAGACCATTCAGCTTCATTCCAAAGGAAGGTGAAATGCCATTACATTCAGGTCCTGAACAAAATGAAGAAGTATCCAATACTTCTATAAGCAACAAGACATATAAGAAAGAAAGCAAATGGAAAAAATGTATTCACATCCTGCTTATACTGTGTGAAAATGTTCACGGTTTATGTCCATATGATAAATACATGGCATTATAGTAACAGGGAGACAGAAATTCCTTGGTGTACAGTAGTGCCCGGCCATATGTCAGGCTGGGTGCCAGTACAGTGATGGTCTATGTGCAATAGAAAGAGGCCCAGGCACTGCAGTGGCAGCAGCAACGTACAGAACTGTAGCGTCCATCATACACATTCTTCTGCTGACATTAAAAGCGGGTTGATGTATTCAAAACCCTCAAATTCTGACTGGTCAATCTTTCTCACCACATCCCTGGAAAAAAAAAGAAAGGAGCATCTTAATAATCAGCTGTAAATGCAGAGTGTAAAATACAGTGCAATCACACCAAGCAGGGGGTAAAATGGATAAAACAGATGCAAGCTTTTATCAGCGGTGGCAATTACGGGTGTAAAGGGTGGTCCCAGAGCCCAGTGTAATCATTATACTATTAGAAAGAGAGTCAGTTACAGCTCTGACTAGTTGACCATCAAAAGGTCAGATAGATGCAATTAGTGGAGTGAAGGAAACAAGTATCACAGAAAACACCACTAAAACATAACTTTTAATATTACTCGCTAAAATACCCATTATTAATTACCTACTTTTGTTTAATATTAGCGCAGGGTTCATTATGAAAAAGATGTGTCCCTACTCTTCCCCTATTACTATTTAGACCCTACCTAAAAACGGAATGGCCGTCCCGATAGGGGCGATCCCGTGTCAGGAACCTCCTAGTCACCCTACGGAGTCCCTAACACAGAAAAGAATCCCATCACCATAGTATAAAGGAGAGTGTTCATGTCCAGTAGTCATGTCAAAAATGTAGGTACTTCCCACCTAACCTTGGTTATAGAAAAACAAGAAAAAAAAATTAAACCATAGATAGTATACAACGCTTGTTCCCAACACGTTTCACAGTGCCAACAGGCACAAGCTCATCAGGGGACAGTATCACAAAGGAAATATATTCATATAAATACTAGGGTTAAAGAAAGAAAAAAAATCAAAAACCCAAACTAAAGAAAGACCTACAAAAAATATCAGATCAAGGCTATGACATATTACATATACATATACATATACACACACACACACACACACACACACACACACACATCCTGAAATATATCAGGTATACCCATGACCTGTGATACCCTGCAAATAGCTTATGATGTTGTGCGGTACCCTGAACCAACAAATCAGATATCATTAGGGACCATGTCCCATACATGGGTATATGTCAGATATTAAGTCCTGTGACATCAAAGGTACATCTCTCAATTGACCTCCAGGGTCCAATACTTGCACTTATATAGTAAACCCATAGCATGCGTGTGTATTCCAGAGGTTGGATGGAATGGCAGGGATAATTGCAATGTAAAAGAATTGCAGTTTCCGGTCCACACCGCGGAAAATGTCCAATGCCCCACCTCTGGGACCCTCTTCGGTCAAGAAAAGAGCATACACCGCACATGCGTGGTTACTGGAGTCAAGTGTGCTTACTCAGCTATTCTCGGAAGGCTTATAGCAGGGAAAAGAGAAAATCAAGCATTTGCAGCATCCTCTCCATTTCTGACAGGGTCCTGTTCTAGAGAAAGGAGTGGGCCTAGAGGTGGGATCTGCACCATCGGACATTTCTGGTATATCCTGTGAATGTGCTATAAATGTCCAGATGCGAATACCCCTTTAAACCACTTTACGTCCGCCCATAGGATATAAACGTCCTATGGGTGGACCTCTATTTCTGAAAGCACGTTTTAAAACGTCCTTTCAGAAATAGCAGCTGCACGCTAATCGTGCAGCTGCTGATCGGGTTGCCCGCTGTCAGTGACAGCAGGGCAACCCAGAGAGAAGGCAGGGACAGTGCCCAGGTGTCCCTGCCTTCTAGATCGCTGCAGACACAGCGCTCACCGAGCGCTGTGTATGCAGAGCAGGAAGCGCTATGCGCTTCCTGTTCCGGCCCGGCGGTCATGTGACCGCCGGGACCGGAGAGTGCAGGAGCTCTGTGAGGTCTCTCACAGACCTCGATCAGCCCTGCTCTGAGGCTGTACAGCGCAGAATCACGCTGTACAGCCTCTCTGGGGGGTGCATTTCTTCTGTAACTGGGGCGACTATGTCAGCCCCAGTTACAGGAGAAATCAACAGTGAAAAAAAAAAAGAAAAAGTGAAGCAAATGTCCCCCAGAGGTCTTGTATGACCTTATGGGGGACGAAAAGTGTAAAATAAAATAAAAAAATAAAGGGTTGAAAAAATAAAATAAAAAAAAGTTTCACATGTAAAAAAAAAAAGGTCCCCAAGTAAGGAATAAAAAATATAAATTTAAAAATAGAAAAAATAAAATAAAATAGACATATTTGGTATTGCCGCGTCCGTAAAAACCAGCTCTATAAAAATATCACATGAGCTAACCCCTCAGATGAACACCGTAAAAAAAATTAAATAAAAACTGTGTCAAAACAAGCAATTTTTGTCACCTTGCATCACAAAAGGTGCAACACCAAGTGATCAAAAACGCGTATGTCCCACAAAATGGTACCAATAAAACCGTCACCTCATCCCGCAAAAAATGAGCCCCTACATAAGAAAATCTCTCAAAAAATAAAAAAAAACTATAGCTCTTAGAACATGGAGACACTAAAACATCATTTTTTGGTTTCAAAAATGCTATTATTGTGTTAAAGTGAAACAAATAAAAAAAGTATACATATTAGGTATTGCCGCGTCCGTAAAAACCAGCTCTATAAAAATATCACATGAGCTAACCCCTCAAATTAACACCGTAAAAAAAACCAAAAAAAAACTGTGTCAAAACAAGCAATTTTTGTCACCTTGCATCACAAAAGGTGCAACACCAAGTGATCAAAAACGCGTATGTCCCACAAAATGGTACCAATAAAACCGTCACCTCATCCCGCAAAAAATGAGCCCCTACATAAGAAAATCTCTCAAAAAAAAAAAATACTATAGCTCTCAGAACATGGACACATTAAAACATAATTTTTTTGTTTCAAAAATGCTATTATTGTGTAAAACTTTAATAAATGAGAAAAAGTATACATATTAGGTATCGCCACGTCCGTAACAATCTGCTCTATAAAAATGTCACTTGACTGAACCCCTGAGGTGAACGCTGTAAAAATAAATAAATAGAAACTGTGCTAAAACAACCAATTTTTTGGTCACCTTGCCCCATAAAGTGTTATAATGAATGATCAAAAAATCATATGTACCCAAAAATAGTACTAATAAAACTGGCACCTTATCCCTAGTTTCCAAAATGGGGTCACTTCTTGGGAGTTTCTACTGTAAGGGTGCATCAGGGGGCTTCAAATGGAACATGGCATCTAAAAACCATGTGGAGTTCCTTTTCTTCTGCGCCCTGCCGTGTGCCCATACAGCAGTTTATGACCACATGTGGGGTGTTTCTGTAAACCGCAGAATCTGGGTAATAAATATTGAGTTTTGTTTGGCTGTTAACCATCGATGTGTTAAAGAAAAAATTGGATTAAAATAGAAAATCTGCCAAAAAAGTGAAATTTAAAAATTTGATCTCCATTTTCCTTTAATTCTTGTGGAACGCCTAAAGGGTTAACAAAGTTTGTAAAATCTGTTTTGAATACCTTGAGGGGTGTAGTTTCTACAATGGGGTCATTTATGGGGGTATCCACTATGTAGGCCCCACAAAGTGACTTCAGACCTGAACTGGTCCTTATAAAGTGGGTTTTGGCAATTTTCTTAAACATTTTAAGAATTTCTTCTAAACTTCTAAGTCTTCTAACGTCCTAAAAAAATAAAATGACATTTCCAAAATGATGCCAACATAAAGTAGACATATGGGGAATGTTAAGTAATAAATATTTTATGAGGTATCACTTTCTGTTTTAAAAGCAGAGAAATAGAAATTTAGAAAATTGCGAATTTTTCTAATTTTGGGGTAAATTTGGGATTTTTTCATAAATAAAGGTGAAATATTTTGACTCAAATTTATGACTATCATGAAGTACAATGTGTCACGAGAAAACAATCTCTGAATGACTTGGATAAATAAAGGCGTTCCAAAGTTATTACCACATAAAGTGAGACATGTCAGTTTTGCAAAATTAGGCCTGGTCAGGAAGGGGGCAAATGGCCCAGATGGGAAGTGGTTAATGCTGTGAAGTTATCAAGTTCAGTCCATAATTCTAATCCAAATTTGTGCCAGACCTGAAAATACTTGTCTGCTCAGGTTCCCTAAGCCCCAGGAAATTTGAAAAAACATGAACAGTTTTACAAAGAGCAGGGTAAAAATAAAGGCTAATAGTTTATCCCCAAACTTATACCTCTTCTAGATCGGAACAAACAGGTAGATAAGTACAGTCATGTATTGTGTGTTTAATGTCTAATTCGGTTGAATTCATCTTTAAGACTATTATATTGAACGTATATAAGAGAATATATATATTACGCACACAAACATACGCATCTATTTTTATTGGTACTTCTAGGTATACGCTGCTTTCTGCAGTAGGCTTTTATATTGGCCGTTTCCCATTCCTCCTTTTTTCATTAGTGTTTTCTTTCTACCTCCCACCTTCCCTGAAGGAGAATATTATATTGCTGAACAGCTCACAGATAAAATATTGTTTTCCTCAACTACCTGGTGTATACTGGGAGAAAAGGATTTCAGAGGTTGAATGTGCTGCAGAGGTTCAGCCAGTAGGATTCCTTATAAAAGAAAATCCTTGGAGAATGTAAACCCCCCTGTGAATCAAGGCTTTCAGATGGTATTCCCTATAATCTCACTGAATCTGAAATCCCTGCAGCCTAAAGATGAGTATTACAATACAATTCTGTAATGTTTTCCCAATATTAATTAAAATGTTATTCGAAAACTCTACAAGGCAAACTACTACCTGGTAATGCCTATCAAGAAATGCAGAATTTAATTTAATCTGAATAACTGCCATGCAACGCACTACCTACCCTGCATGAAATGTCTGGCCAGCAACAGCTGGTCACCTGGGATTAGGGAAGCGACAATACCTTGTTTCTACTGGTAAAGGGGTTCTCTGAGATCTAGGACATCCCCAAACAGTCTAAAATAAAAAGAGGGTATACTTGCCTCTTTCTCCAGGGCTGTTCTCTGTGCTGCTGGTCTGGTCTGATGCTGCTAGTTTACAAACTGCACTGGTGATGTACTGGTATACAGGGTGTGACTGCGGCATCAAATCATGTGCTGTGCACTGGCACGTGACAGATGCCGTTTATAATGAAGACATGGTAAGATGACAGACCGGCAAGAAAGAGATAAGTATACCCTCATTTTGTTATTTTAGACCAGGGATGCCCAACCTGTGACCATTCAGCTGTTGCAAAACTACAACTCCTAGCATGTTTGGACAGCCTGCAACTTTCAGGGAGTTGTAGTTTTGCAACAGCTGGAGGGCCACAGGTTGGGCATCCCTGTTTTAGAGCATTCGGGGATGTGTCCAAGATTTTTTTTTATTATATCAGACAATCCCTTCTAAGGAATTTAAAGGGATTTTCCCATCACAGACTGTTAAAGCAATTACAGTATATCCTATAATAATCTGGTCTACAACTGCATTCATTATATCGTACCCAGAAAGTACAAATGGTGGCCTATAAAGCCCTGTCTTTGGACCTTTACAAACAGAAAGAGTCCTGCTTCCAAGGAGCCAGGGAACTGCTCCACGTGACTTTCTAGGCTCTGGGTGAATAGGGTTGGGTGCTATTAGCACAGCCATCACACTTGTGTTTTTTTTACTATAGGCAGTGGGCTATTAATGAGACACTTAGGGGTCATTTATTGCAATACAGCCCTGCTTTCTTGCTGTAAGCCCTGTCCTATTCCAAGAAGAATGACTTGGGTAAACATACTCATCGTCAGGCGTGAGTTGAACAGGCTCATTGGTGAACTGCGCATCAAAATTATCCAAACCAAATTCTCCACATATGTTAGGTTTGAAGGGTGGAACCACTTGTTTCTGCTCCATCTAAAATAAAACCAAAAGACATGAACTTAACCACTAGAGTATCAAGCCAAACATCCTATAAGATACATACTGCCCGACAGTGATCGGCAGGGCCAATAAATCAGATTTTTCAACAGTGATTTTGTCAAACATGGGGGCTCATTTAAAGGGGTTGTTTGATTTACGGTACAATACACCGTGAGGGGATTCTGAGCCAAGTACAGCGAGGGTCTCTCGTTCAGGATGTTATCGATCAGTCAGAATGGAGGGTAGCTGATGAGAGCACCTGATGCTCTGGAGGACTCAGCATATCCAATTTTCCATTTTTCCAGGGGCGGTGCAGAAGACAAATGAAATACTTGCTTTTGGATCATTGGAGATTTAAGTCGTGGTACTACCCTTCTAATAAAAAAAGGATTGTCCAAGGTGAAGAACCCCTTTAAAGTGGTGCACCTTTGGTAGGCTTATGCAGGTCATCTATCTGTAGAATTTAGGTTTATTTGTATTATTAATTGTGACTCTTAAAACAGCTCATTGACACATGAATGCCCAAGTTATAGGGGGGGGGTTCTCTAGGACTTCAACAATGATAGGCCATCAATGTTTAAACAGGGGGGATAACTCTGGGACCCCATGATCAGCATAAAGAAGGACAGGCTATTCATTTTTAAGTCCAAGAGAACCCGTTTAAGACGTAATACTTGCCCAGGGTATCCGAGTGTTCATAAGAAGGGCTGCAGAACTACTAAATCTTGTTAGTAAGGCTGTGTTCACATCTCCGTTTAGCTTTCAGTTCTTCTGATTTGTCAGAAGAGCAGGAAAAAAAAAAAAAACAGGATCCTATATCCTATGTTGCATCAGTTGTCGTTTGAGCAATTTCCATCTATGATCGTAACGTTTCTTTTTTAGACAGAAAAAAGTCCTGCGTGCAGCACTTTTTTCCCATCTAAAAAAATTATGAATTGAAGCCACAGGATCAGTTTATATTTTTTTTTATAAACACGGATCCTATACAATCCTATGCATAAGGGCTTGTTCACACAAACGTGTGATGCCCATTGCCGTATTGCGGATCCGCAATACACGGGCACCGTTCCGTGGCCATTCCGCATAACGGATGTGGACCCATTAATTTCAGTGGGTCTGTAAATCCGGAGATGCGGAACGGAAGAATGGAACACTACGGAGTGCTTTCTGGGGTTCCGTTCCGTGCTTCCGCACCGCAAAAAGATAGAACATGCTCTATGTTCTTGCGGAACGGAAGGATCGCGGACCCATTCAAGTGAATAGGTCTGCGATCCCCATGCGCCTGCCGCACAGATGGTGCCTGTGCATTGAGGACCGCAATTTGCATCCCTAACTGATACAACAGGATCCGTTATTTTACAGGATCCTGTTCCCCCCCCTTTCTTCTAACTGATCAGAAGAACGGAAAGCTAAACGGTGATATGAACTCAGCCTAAGCAGTTGGAAAAGATTCTCATTTTGAACATCAATAATTAATAGATATAAAGAATACGCTTACTACAGTAGAGAAACATGGATAAAGAGGACTGCAAAAAATAAATGCATTTACCAGATCCCAGTCAACATTGCGAAAGAACTGGTGTCCCTGGATATCAGCGAATCCCGTCTGCGGGTGGCAGCCAAGGCGATCCTTTGGTTCCTAAAGTACATAAAGATATATTCACATTTACAGAGCAATTATAATACAGAAAAACAATGGAATTAATAAGTGCTTTTTCTTAATTGGACACATGGCTCAAATGTTCACAGCGTGTGCACAAAATATGTACGCAATCTTAAACGGAATCTATGATGAAAACTGGGGCTTCCCATCATAAATATTCATTCATCAAACTTCCTAAAGAACACTACAAAGCCCAAACACTGCATTGTGTAGAACAGTGGTCTCCAACATCTTGAAATTCTCACTGACAAAAAATGTTGTAATGGAATGAAACTTTCTATATGTGAATGTATTGGGGAAAACTGTACAACTGAACGGAGGCTCTAATATCCTGCTGGGCCTCCTCTAGCCTGGATACAAGATGAGATATGGTTGGACATGGAGGCATACAGGTTCTGTATGGTGTCCTGCAGCACATTTGCCCACAGATGTCACAGCTTCTGATAAATCTCTTGCAGAAGAACTAATGCATGGTTTGCCAGAAAGCAACACAAGGTAACTACACAGAGATATTCTCAGGTAGGTAGGCTCACCTTATTCAGAAAGCTTTTGAGAACACTTGCTGCTTTCACGGACAAAGATCTGGGTATACGAATCTGTTTTTCAAGAATAACTGAGAAAAAAAAAGTAAATGATGTCAAGAAACAGTGACAATTTTTCCCAAATAAGAAACATTTCACTATTGAAATACATAAAGCTCCCCTGCATACGTTAATGATAGCACTTATCAATGTGACAGAAATTAAAGAGGTCCTAAAGTGCAACTTTTTACTAAATCTTTATATATACACAATGGGGGAGAGTTTTCAAAATTGAAAACTGCTTACTTGCCCATAGCAACCAATCAGATTCTACCTTTCATTTTTCAGAACTCCTTTTGAAAAAGAAAGCATCACTCTGGTTGCTATGAGGAACTAAGCCAGTGTCCTTTTGCACCGGTTTTGATAAATCTCCCCTTTTGTTCCAATTCCAGCCTCTTTAGCTCCATTTGCTAAAAAGTTATCGTCTTATATAGTGATGGCATATTGATAGGATGTCCCATCTTTTTATCATCAGTAGAGGCAGCGCCGGCGTTAAGGGGGGAAAACTGGGCAATTTCCCAGGGCCCACATCCTCTAAGGGGTCCCCTGCTTCAATGCTGCTGTTAAGCTGAACAACCCTGGGAGCGTACGGGTGGACGGCTGAAAAGCTGCACTTTACCAAAGTGCTGCTCTGCAAACTGACAGCTCCGGACACCAGCAGCACTCTTCTACTGGAGCTGTAGGACCTGCCATGATGTCACCAGCAGAAGGCGGGACTCAGCAGAGAAGAGAGGGATGAAGGACCTGTGATTATCTCAGGGAGGCGTTTTTTTTTTATACTAAATGTCTGCACTGCTGGGGGCAACAGGGAAGGGGGGGGGGGGGGGGGAATCATTATATACACCTGGCACTAGGGTTGGACGATATCAAAAATATTCAGACGATAACGATATTAAAAAATATCGATAACGGTATATATCACGATAAATCCCTGTTTAAAAGAAGAAAAAAAAACACAAGGAGACGTTATACTGTATGGGGGGGGGGGGGGTCACAAGGAGGCGTTACACTGTATGGGGGGGGGCAGCCACAAGGAGGCGTTACACTGTATGGGGGGGGGCAGCCACAAGGAGGCGTTACACTGTATGGGGGCAGCCACAAGGAGGCGTTACACTGTATGGGGGCAGCCACAAGGAGGCGTTACACTGTATGGGGGCAGCCACAAGGAGGCGTTACACTGTATGGGGGCAGCCACAAGGAGGCGTTACACTGTATGGGGGCAGCCACAAGGAGGCGTTACACTGTATGGGGGCAGCCACAAGGAGGCGTTACACTGTATGGGGGCAGCCACAAGGAGGCGTTACACTGTATGGGGGCAGCCACAAGGAGGCGTTACACTGTATGGGGGCAGCCACAAGGAGGCGTTACACTGTATGGGGGCAGCCACAAGGAGGCGTTACACTGTATGGGGGCAGCCACAAGGAGGCGTTACACTGTATGGGGGCAGCCACAAGGAGGCGTTACACTGTATGGGGGCAGCCACAAGGAGGCGTTACACTGTATGGGGGCAGCCACAAGGAGGCGTTACACTGTATGGGGGCAGCCACAAGGAGGCGTTACACTGTATGGGGGCAGCCACAAGGAGGCGTTACACTGTATGGGGGCAGCCACAAGGAGGCGTTACACTGTATGGGGGCAGCCACAAGGAGGCGTTACACTGTATGGGGGCAGCCACAAGGAGGCGTTATAATATAGTCTTGTGGCCACAGGCCACCATACATGCAGACGCAGTAATACTTTGCGATATACTTTTCCCACGGCTGTCTCGCTTGTGTGCTCCAATTCTGACATCATATGCTGGTGGGCCAAGATTTGAATATGGGAGCAAGGAGGAGGGAGAGCCGGGGGCGACCCGCTGCGGGAAGTAATACGTTTCTAATTTTGTCACCAGAGCACACGAGCGAGGCAGCCACAGGAAAAGTCTCTCCAGAGACACCCAGTACTCACACAGAGTTCGCCACATAGAATCGGCACTGGTGGGTGACGGACGGTGATGATGTCAGATGGTGGGTGGAGACTTGACTGAGGGAGGCGGAGCAAGAAGGAGCCAGGAGCAAGAGGAAGTAATGTTTGTAGTTTTGTACTCAGCGCTATGCAAGGTGCAGGGGCGGGCGCACGTTTAGAAGCGGTCAGCCCACATGACCGCTTTGATGACATCACAAAATACCGCAGTATTTAGGAAAGAGCGATATCGCAGTTTTTTTTTATACCGCGGTATATCGCCCAACCCTACCTGGCATTACTGGGGAGGAATGGAGGAGCATTATTTACTGGGACTACGGGGTACAAATATATATATATATATATATACACACACACACACACATACACATAGGCAATATGGGGGGGGGAAGGGGAGCATTATATATTGGAACTAGCGGGGAGCACGACATTAGAGCCACTGGGAGCTTTATGGTTCTATTATAGCTACTGGGGTACTGTAAGGGCACCAGGCAGCCTTGCCGATCAGCTGTTTGAGGAGACTGTGTGCACACGTGCCGTCTCCTTTCCCTCTTCCTGCTCACTGCTGTATGTCTATGGGACAGCAGCAGTGAACTGCACGCACCGTCTGCTCCAACTGCTGATCGGCAGGGGTGTCACGAGTTGGACGTCAGACTGTGTTTTTAGCACATTACTACAAGATTTGGGGCCCCACTTGATTTTGCCCAGGGCCACATTTTGTCTAAAACCGGCCCCGAGTAGAGGTCCAACCATTGGAACTGATGTAGCACTGCACCCTTCTAACTGTTCCCTACATAGTGGTGCTCTCAGCTTCACTTGGACCAGACTGGCTGCAGTGTTGGGAATACAGGACTACATCAGTACAGCATTCCTTGATTTTCAGGGTTGGTGGGGGGTCTCAGAGGTGAGACTCCTAATAATTATGAAGTCATGGCGTACTCTAGTGACGTGCCACATAAGATGGGAATAACCCTATAATAGCACAGAAATCTATTTAGAGTTATAGTACACATTCTTACTTTATTTATTAGCCAACATAATAAAACAGTACATGGCTTATACCTTGAAAAAGGAAATCCTCAGTGTTTTGGTCTGGATTGTCTGAACTCCCCACAATGTCAAACGGAGACCGACCGGCCATCATCTCAAACATCAAGACACCTAGTGCCCACCAGTCCACACTGAAACCTTTGGCAGACATGAATAAGAAGGAAAAAACCATAAAAGTCAGTTGCATTATCTTCCATTCAAAACTAGTAATAATTCACATAATTTAAAATACTTTAAAGTATTACTGTCATTCTTTTTTATTTTTATTTGTGTAATGTGTAGGGGTAGTGATACTGACCATTTTTGTAATATACTTTAATTACTGAAATCGTACATTTTTCTTAGAAAAATAGCCCTAAAGTGGCCCATTTTGAGCCTTAGCAACGCTCCTCTGTCTTCTGTTTACATAACAGTGGAGACTTGCTAACATTGACTGTCATGTAAACAGAAGGCAGAGGAGCATTGCTAAGGCTCAAAATGGCCCACTTTAGGGCTATTTTTATAATAGAAATGTAAAATTTCGGTAATTAAAGTATATTACAAAAATGGTCATTATCGCTCCCCCTACACATTACACAAATAAAAAAAAAGGAATGACAGTTACACTTTAAGTAGCAACTTTTATATTGTTGGTGTCAAAAGCCTCTCTACGGTATAGATCACTACTCTAAGTTGGTGTCATTTACGGGATTTGGCCATTTGACTAATGTACGTGCCCATTCACTAGATATGTATTAAAGAGGTTAGGTGTACAGCCATCTCTCTCCATCTTCCCATACATATCTATGTTTGGTTCGTCCAAGCATGCATATCTAGTGAATGGGAGAGGGCTGTCCCCTTGCAAAATCACCGCCTAAATCATACAACCCAAATTAAAAAAAATTTAGGACGCCTTGTACAATGTAAATAAAAACAGAAAGCAATGATTTGAAAATTTCACTGTCTCATATTTTATTCACAATAGAACATAGGAAACATATCAGAAAGTGAGACATTGTACCATTTCATGATAAATCACATTCATTTACTTAATAGCAGCATCTCAAAAAGTTGGGACATGGTCATGTCTAACATTGTATAGCACCCCCTCTTCTTTTAACAAGAGTCTGTAAATGTCTGGGAAGTGAGGAGACCAATTGCTGGAATTTTGGGAAATGAATGTTGTCCCCTTCTTGTCCAATGAAGGATTTTATCTGCTCAACAGTCCTGGGCATTCTGTGCTGACTTTTCATTTTATGATGCACAAAATCGTTCCTATTGATAAAAGGTCTGGACTGCAGGCAGGCCAGTTCAGCACCTGGACTCTTCTGTGAAGCCGTGCTGCTGTGATGGATGGAGTATGTGGTATAGCATTGTCTTACTGAGCTATACAAGGCCTTCCCTGATGGCCATGTCTGGATGGGAGCATATGTTTTTCTAAAACCTCTGTATACTGTTCAGTGCCTTTCCAGATGTGCTAGCTACCCATGCCATAGGCCCTAATGCAACCCCATACCATCAGAGATGTAGTCTTATGAACTGTGCACTGATAAGCTGGATGGTCCCTCTCGTTTTAAATCCACAGCATACTGTGTCCGTGGTTTCCAAACAGAATTTCAAATTTTGATGGCCAGTTTTCCATTTAGCCTCCGTCCATTTTAAATGTGCTTCGGCCTAGAGAAGACGGTAATGTTTCTGGATCATCTTTGCATGAAACAGCTTTAACTTGCATTCATGGATTGTACGACATTAGCACAATTATGCCTGGAAGTGTCCCTGACCCCATGCAGGATATTCAGTGCAGAATCTTGCCTGCTTTTAATGTTGTAGCAGCACTTGAGGTCCCATAGATCACGAGCATCCAATACTGACCGTCAACCTTGACACTTCAGAACATGAATCTTGATATTATGTACTGGAGATACTGAGATATTCAAAGTCTTTGCAAATTGAATTTGAGGGAAATTTGTTTGAAGTTGTTCCACAATTTTTAGAGTTTTTCACAGATCATTTAGTTCTGAGAGAGACCCAATCATGTGACTCAGTAGGAAACTGCTCCTCCAGCTGTTATTTTTATTTATTAGTACCACTTACTTTTCCAGCCTTTCCCCGTCTTAATCTTTATTGAGATGTGTTGTTGACACCAAGGTCTAAATGAGTTCATTTTTCATGAAATGGTAAAATGTTTCACTTTACACATATGATATGTGTTCAACGTTCTATTGTGAAAATAATATGGGTCTATCAGATCTGCAGATCATTGCATTCTGTTTTTATTTACATAGCGTCCCAAATTTTGTGGAATTGGGGATGTATACTGTGCACCAGCACTAGCGCCCCCAATATAGTTGAAATGGGGGTGTGACAGCATCATATGTAGGTTGGTAGGTGTTTTTTTTTTACTGGCGACAAGTCCTTTATTTATTTTATGCACTTATATAGCGCTGACATAATCGGCTTTACAGACATAAGCATCAAGCTGTCATGGGGGTCACAATCCAAGTTCCCCATCAGTATGTCTTTGGAGTGTGGGAGGAAACCCACACAAACATGGGGAGAACATACAAACTCAATGCAGATGTTGTCCTTAGGGTACTTTCACACTTGCGGCAGGACGGATCCGACAGGCTGTTCACCATGTCGGATCCGTCCTGCGGCTATTTCGCTGTGCCGCCGCTCTGTACCCATTGACTATAATGGGGACGGGGGCGGAGCTCCGGCGCAGCACGGAGGTGCACGGCGAAAGCCGCCGGACTAAAAAGTTGGACATGCAGTACTTTTTAGTCCGGCGGTTTTCGCCGTGCACCGCCGTGCTGCATTGGAGCTCCGCCCCCGTCCCCATTATAGTCAATGGGGACGGAGCGGCGATCCAGTGGCACGGCGAAATAGCCGCAGGACGGATCAGACATGGTGAACAGCCTGTCGGATCCGTCCTGCCGCAAGTATGAAAGTACCCTCAGTCGGATTCTAACCACTGAGCCACTGTGCTGCCACACTTAAAGGGGTTGTCTCATCACAGACCAACCCTTTATTATGGGAGATGCTGAAACAAATGGGTGATCTTATACAGTCATGTGCCTTAAAATGATCTTTATATTAAAAGATTACATAAAATCGGAACTCGAAAAATTTGGTGAAAATAAATCTTAGGTTGAAAGCTCAAATGTGAACATATGAGTGAATAACTGACGTCTTAAATAAGTGACACACATGGTCCATGTAAGCCACAGCCAGCAGAAATGAACAGCATAATTTTTTTACCATAATCTTCTCCACGCAGGATTTCAGGGGCAATGTAGTTTGGTGTACCACAGAACGTACTAGTCGTGTCTCCTGGCCGTAGACCTTCCTTTAAACCATAACATAAAACAGAAATCAGCAAACACATTCATAATCCATCAAGGCACTAAAGTCTAAAGAAATATTCCAACTGACCCGTAAAGGAGGAGAAGTTTTATACCCACACATCAGGCTCTAGGTTTGCCAATAAGAAAGAACCCTCGTTTCCCGAATCTTTCTTCCGGATACTGACCATGTAAAGTGTGGGGTCACATTGACCATAATATAAAATCAGAGTAAAATGTTTCTGTAATATAGTGTCTGCTTCTTAATGTAGACAGAACATTTTGACGTCTTTGTGCAGTAGTTCATCGCTGTCATTAGGACAGATGCACTGTGAGCACTCCTCTTGCGCCACTTGGGTGTGGTGTGGGCGGGGGCGTAGTAGACCCCACAACTTGGCAAATTTACTACAATTTATGCTAGAAAATGGGGTAAACTGTAACTCAAATCTATGTCAACTCTGGCACACAGAGGGTCAGTGATGTGCATAACTCATTAAAGTGAACTGTGCTCTTTAATAACTAAGCACATTTCCCTCCAGAGCACAGAGGATCAAGACGGCTACGCTAATCTTGATAGTTTACCCCCATGACCGCATAGTTCTAATAGTGGAGTGCTGGGCAGGTCGGTCTACCTAAACCACACAGGAAAGGAGCAGTCATCAGTCCACATAAGAAGGACTAAAGGAGTAGAAATGTGCTCTACATCAAGAACGTGGTATGGCAGCTCAACTCATCAAATGGGATGGGTTTAGTGCACTGTGAGACAATACAACCACTAGAAATATACATAAAGACATACACAAATTAATTTCATATCCTTACTGGACTAAAGGCAAACAGCATCAATGTGGTAAAGTACTTTCAGTAGGAATAGAAGCAGGGAGAGTGTAAGAGTCAAAATGGTAGATAAAGCAGAGATAACAGGAGAACAGCAAGGGAGCACAGGAGAAAATGGCTGGTGGTGGGGGGGTAAATAAACAGTGCTAACCAAATACAGGCCAATAACAATGCAAAGAGATAAGAAACAGGCAACATTTTAAGTGCAATACATCACCTCTATTTTTGACCAATTAAAAACCAGATAGTGATGCATTTTCTTTAAAAAATGTATTTATTTTTTATTCTGTTTTTGTTCATGAGGTCGGCCATGTTGCCCTAGCTGTTTGTTAAACACAATTCAATGACATGCTTTACAGCAGCCACATTGAAATAGGAACCTGAAGACTGAAGATGGAATTTGGGGGTCGTAGGAAAATGATCTAGGCATGCTTTGTAACCTGTGCACAGTTGACTGTGCAATAAGCAAGAGTGAGCTGTGTCCATCAGCTATTCTCGATGGTTAAAGGGAACATGGCACCACAAAATGCACTGCAATCTGCAGGCAGCACATTATAGAGCAGGAGGAGCTGAGCAGATTAATACATAGTTTTATGGATTCAATAAAACTTGTAATTTATACATTTATATCTCTGCTCTTTCCGAGTTCAGTTGCACATGGGGGATGTCTTATTAGTGACTGATGGCATTTCCTGTGTATACAGAGATAAAAGTCAATCACGGTTTACAACTGAGCTCAGAAAGAGCAGAGATTTCAATATAAAAATTAAAAGGTTTAATGAATCTTTTCCCACAAAGCTATATATCAATCTGATCAGTTACTTCTGCTCTACAAGGCAGTGTTCACATTAGCTTTTTGTCCCAGGTTTAACATATACATATGACGTATAAGTATGTATGTTAAATGTGAATCAAAAACATGATATGAACACAGCCGAACATGCTGCCTGCAGATTTTACAGCGTTGCATGGAAACAAGTTCTCATCCATTCTGTGTTATGTGCCTCCAGCTTTTGTGCTAGAGGTGTTACTTGTCATTGTATTTGTCCCTGTGTTGATAATGAGATGACTGCCGAGAAGTGATATCTACAAGAAGTGTCAGCCTATTATGAGACTTAGTGACCAAAGTAATTTCTGCAATAACCTTTTTTTTTTCTTTCAGATAAAGACAGTGAAATAAAAAATGTACGAAAATTCTTAAAAGATTAGTTTAACAGATTTAAATCTAAGACTCAAATACGACTACGTTTCACTCTATGTTTTGCAACCTCCTACAATTTTTTTTTCTTTTCCTGCTTTTGCGTCCCTTGACTCCTTGTTTTGTTCTCGGGTCCCGCTATCTAAGACGAGAACTGACTGTTTGGGACTATCACTGTTTCTGTTAGGCTGCGTTCACTGTTGCGTTCTCATTCTGGCAGGCTATTCCATTCTGGCATAAATGATGGGTGTTGGCCAGACAAAAGCCGCATGCAGCTGTGTTTGTCCAGCTGAAAACCCAGCATTTATACCGGAAAAGTGGCCGGATCGCATCTTAGTCAAAGGGGATCCAGCAGTAGATGGTCGTATCCTGCAATGCTTGATACAATGAGCTCCTGTGGCCTGATCTTTAGCCGCATCAGGCTACCGGAATTCAAAACATAACTGTGAAGACTTATATTTTATGACTATTATATGGCCACTGTCTATCCTTAACAGGGCTGTCTTTACCAGTTGCTCCTGGGGGGCCCAAGGCAGCTGCCTCTTGAGCCCTGCTAGCTACTGCCCCGGGTGTCAGGCTGTCGGCTGCACAGGCATCATGATCGTACTGTGTTAATGATCTTAATTCTAGGACCTTAATGAGTTTTGCTCTAGGACCTTAATGACATCATTACCATATGACCAGTAACCTAGCAATTACTGGTCACATGGCTATGAGGTCATCACAGGTCCTACTGAGTGTTGCAGAAGTTAACTGTGGAGCTTTTTTGTGTGAAGATTACATCAGAAAAAGGTGACACTCAGGGGCTGTTATGTTAATATACTGTAAACTACTGTATAGTGGGGTGCTGTATACTGTGTGGTGGGCTGTATACTGTGTGGTGGGCTGTATACTGTGTGGTGGGCTGTATACTGTGTAATGGGTTGTATATTGTGTGGTGGGCTGTATACTGTGGGGGAGTGGGTGGCCTGTATACTGTGTGGGGGCCTGTGTACTGTGTGGTGGTCTGTATACTGTGGGGGGCCTGTATAGTGTGGGGGGGGGGGCCTATATAGTGGGGGGGAGTGCTATACTGCTGTACTGTATAGTGTGGGGGGCTGTATCGTGTATAGTTTGGGGTGCTGTATACAGTGAGGTGTTGTATACCGTGAGGTGCTGTATACTGTGGGCTGCTATACTGCTCTACTATATACTGTGGGGTACTGTATAGTGTGGGGTGCTAAACTGCATACTGTGTGGTGCTGTATACTATAGGGTGCTATACTGCATACTGTGTGGTGCTGTATACTATAGGGTGCTATACTGCATACTGTGGGGTGCACTGTAACACTAGGGTGAGCCAAGCCCTGGTCTCCTTCCTGCAGAGCGATACCCACTTCCAGTCCAGAGCACTGATCTTGAGCCGCTGGAGTCTTCAGAACTGGAAGTATTTACAGTCATTCACTGGACTCTACCAGATGTGTGGATTTTTTGTGTGTGTGTTGTGGTGAAGGGCGTGATTGCATGCTAAGGTGTGGGAAGGCGGGATCCAGGGGGCCCAAGTAAATTTTTGCCCAGGGTCCAATCAATATTAAAGACGGCCCTGATCCTTAATAGTGATTTTCTGATGTATACTATGGGGGCTTTGTACCATAAAAGAAAGAAGATGAAAGTGAAGGCAACATGGTAATATAAGTCTTTAGATAGATATAGAAATGTATATATCCAACATTCTGATTTGTATTGATCCAGAAAGTTGAGGGTAAGAAGACCAACAGTGTAACGCATTGTTACATTAACCAATTATGTTACACTAGGGAAAAATATTCTTGGCTGATGAAATGCAATCAGTTCTACTTCTGGATCAATAATCTTTTAACGTACTCAAGTGTGCAAATATAAAATGGAACAATCAAACTTATCATGTAGTGATTTCATTCTGCTTCTAACACAAGACTACAGTAAAAACTAAAAGGGAATTTTCCACCAGTTTTATGCTGCCCTGAGGGCAGAATAAAGTAGTGCTAAAGATGCTGCTTCAAATGCAGGGGTCACTTACTTTTTTGTTGTATCATTTTTATTTACATTTTTTCTTAAAATCCCTGTAGAGCACCTTCACCGGGATCCAGGTGCTGGTGTACTCTTATTTATGAGCTGCTGCTCCCCCATCATCCCGCAAATGATCGACAGCTTTCTTCTTATAGTATCACTCCTATGCTGATGACACACAAATCTACCTTTCTGGTCAAGACATCACCACCTTACTATCAAGAATCCCACAATGTCTATCTTCTATATCATCCTTCTTCGCCTCTCGCTTTCTTAAACTTAACATGGATAAGACAGAATTCATAATCTTTCCCCCATCTTGTTCAACTCCCCCAACAGACCTATCTATCACGATCAATGGCTGCACATTATCCCCAGTCAAAAAAGCCCGCTGCCTTGGAGTGACCTTAGATTCTGCCCTTTCCTTCCGACCGCACATCCAAGCCCTTTCCACCACCTGCCGCCTCCAACTCAAAAACATCTCCCGCATCCGTGCTTTCCTTAACTTTGAATCTGCGAAAATGCTCGTACATGCCCTCATTATCTCCCGCCTAGACTACTGCAACATTCTCCTCTGTGGCCTTCCATCTAGCACCCTCGCACCCCTCCAATCTATCCTCAACTCCGCTGCCCGACTAATCCACCTCTCACCTTATTACTCCTCTGCCTCTCCCCTCTGCCAATCCCTTCACTGGCTCCCCATTGCCCAACGAATCCACTTCAAAGTACTGACAAACACATACAAGGCCGTCCATAACCTGTCCCCTCCCTACATCTCTGAGCTACTTTCCCGATACATCCCCACACGCACTCTCCGATCCTCACAAGACCTCCTTCTCTCCTCTTATCGCCTCTTCCCACAATCGTACTCCAAGATTTCTCCCGTGCATCCCCCATACTCTGGAACTCGCTACCCCAACATATCAGACTCTCACCTACAGTGGAATCCTACAAAAGAAACCTGAAAACCCACCTCTTCAGACAAGCCTACAACCAATGACCCTGCTGCCTCTATACCGCCATGACCAACTCAACCCGCACCTACTGTGTCCTTCTCCCATACCATGTAGATTGTAAGCCCTCACGTGCAGGGCCCTCTCTCCTTCTGTACCAGTTTGTAACTCATCTTGTTTATGATTAGTACAATTGTCTGTTATGTATGTGCACCGCTTATCATATGTACAGCGCTATGGAATGAATGGCGCTTAAATAATAAATAATAATAATAATAATAATAATAATAATAATAATAATACTATGCTTCGGGGGAAAGCTGCCAAATCAATGCCAGGGGAGCTGGGAGCTCTTGAAACCAGGACTGCCCAGGTCCTGATGAAGGTGAGAGTGATCCTGCATTCGAATCAGGGTCTCTGTTACCGGTTATGCTGCCCTCAGATAGGAAGAGTACTGACAGAGGCCAAAATAAGGAATTACCTTTAATAGCATTGATAATTTCTGTTCATATGCCCTATTAGAGCACATGAATGTAAAAGGGGGAGATCCCCACATGGGACCTCCATCTATCAACACCATGTGAATGCCTACTTGCTGCTATATCAGGCATGCCGTGAATATATGCCTCAAAAACCAGAAACACATTTTGCATTTCTGTACACAAATTGTAGTCACATCATCGTCCAATGGCCACACTGGCCTTACACCGCCATAGAAATAAACCTGCCTGCCTAATACTGTGCAACTCCCCCTCATGCCATCAAAACAGCTGACCCATTGAGGTGTGGATTTCATAAGACCTCTAAAGGTACCCTGTGGTATCGGGCACCAAGATGTTAGCAGCAGGCCCTTTGAAGGGGTATTCCTGCTCAAGATAAAGAAAAAGCTTCACATTCTTCATTTGCTTTATGTTGATGCTAAATTGCCCACTGCAGGCACCTTTGGTGCTGTACTTGGCCCAGCATGGGCACTCTGACCAGTTGGTGACTATGTAGCAACAAGATACTGCATGTCCTGACATCTTTCATAGCCATGAATATATATTTTTTTTTTAGCAGTTTGTGCTACAGTAGCTCTTAGGTGGGATTAGACCAGATGGGTAGCCTTTTCTCCCCACATGCTCATGACCCCTGCCCCATGGGTGAGTCTGTAGAGAATAAGCGGTGTGGGGCTCATGCTTGACAGGCTGTATAGTTATGTGGGAAAACATTCAGTAAAACTTGTAAATTATCATTTTAAATCTCTGCTCTTTCTGAGCTCAGTTGTACACGGGGGCCATCTTTATCAGTGATTAATAATACAGTATTTTGCATGTCAGTGTGTATACAGAGATAGCTGTCAGTCACTGATAGTTGTGCACAGCAGCAGTCTTAAATTCAGAACGAACAAAGGTTTAAATGAATAAATTAAGTTTTACTGAATCACTTCCAATAAAACGATACATCAATCTTCTTAGCTCATCCTGCTCTATAACATGCTGCCTGCAGATTGCACTGCATTTCATGGCGATAGGTTTTCTTTAAATATTCAGAAAAGTTCTTTTGAAATAGATTTCTAGTGCTATTCTAAAGGAAAAATAGCAGGAAACCGCAGTACAGGAAACATAAACCATTCTGACTAAGAGGTAAAGTTTATGTCTGTAGTCTGAGACAGCGTTCATGAAAATAGAGTCTAGGAATTCACGAAGACCTAAAGAAACTACAAAGTCTGCAGATCCTACACACAGCATATACCAGGGATGGGAAACCTCAGGTCACAGTACAGCGCGGCAGGAAGAAGACCAGGGGGGGGGTAAGTGAATATGCCAAGTGGCAGTGCCGTCTGGAGCTGGAGAGATACGTTTATTTTCTTTATTTATTTTAAATGTCTGATCTGAGGTGTGATTTGGGGCTGATCTGAGGGTGGGGGTCTGATGGGGGCTGATCTGAGGCAGGGGGCCTATTAGGGGTCTGATCTGAGGCTAGGAAGGGTCTAATGGGGGTCTGATTTGAGGTTGGTAGGTCTACGGGGGGCTGATCTAAGGCTGGGGAGGGTCTGATGGAGGTGGGGGCAGATATGAGGCAGAGAAAGGGACAAAGGCAGGGACAAAAGCGAAGAGAGAGACAAGGACAGTGGCAGAGAGCGTGAAAGCTGGGTGAACCCCTCTCTGGAGCCCTATGGGTTTAGCTTGGCTGCCATTAATGCCAAATAAAAAACTAAATATATAACATTCTCAACTTACAAAATTAGGACTGCTATATGTGGTCAAAATGGCACCTGTACTATTTGTAATATATAGTGCAAGCGCCATTTTGTGCTACAAAAATACAGCGCTCTAGTTTTTTTAATTGAAGCGCAATTTCTGTAACTTACCCCTAAGTCACTTATATGTTTGACCAAATATAGTTGTCAAATTTTTTACGTTGAGAATTTTTTATGGCCCCCGAACGTTACAAATATCTAAATGGGCCTCGGCAGCAAAAAGGTTCCCCAACCCTGGCATATACCAACATTTAATCAGCTTGAGCAAAAGTAATGTTATTTATCCCTTAAAGGATATATACACCTTAGCAATCTTTTTTTTCTTCTTTGCAGCAGTGCAATAAAAAATGTAGCAACTTTAGGAAATTCTACCTAAAACTTTTTTCAATGATTTTATGGCAGTGTAGTAAAGTCACAAATTTCTGCACAAGCCCCGTTTTGTACAAACATTTGTGACTTTTCCCCATTTTATGCTGTGTACATTACCTTTCTAAAGAGGGTGGTGCATGCACGGGGCCTATGTAGCCCAATAGATTTAAGAAAATTGACACCAGAAAATTGGCGCAAGTTACACCTGGAAATGCTGTAGATTTCAGCTTCTGGTGTTCAGTCCTCCTGTGATGTACCAAAACTGACGGGCACATTCTATAGCAGCAGACTTTAAACTAAGAATGAGGCATGAAATGTTAGTATTAGTAGTTTGACCAACATAAAGGGGTATTCCATCTTGGGCATTGCCACCTCTGGGACCCCCACCTGTACACAAAGTGCCCGAGAGCGCACCGCGAATGCGTGGCCGTCCTATATTCATTTCTATGGGACTGACGAATGCAACGACTCAGATATTTCCGTAAGCCCAACAGAAGTGAACGGCGAAGTGGCTGCGCTTACACGGTGCTCTTCCCATTCATCTCAACAGGGCTTCCGAATACAGCAGAGTGCGCTGCTCAGCTATTTTTGGCAGTCCCATAGAAAAGAATGGAGGATAGCCGTGCAAGTGCTGTGCACCCTCTGGCACTTTGTGGGCTTCGTTATAGGTACGGGTTCCTGTAATGAGACCCACACCTATCACACATTGGGGGCATATTGTAGCGATGTGCCCCCCAAGGTCCAAGATGGGCCAACCCCTTTAAGACTTGAGCTGGCCATACACATTAGATGTATGTCAGCCACAAGATCTGCCAACCATGCAATGTGTATGGAGGTTTCCTGACACATAGGAGCCTGAAAGAAGGATCAGGTTGCTGGATTTCAACATGCCCAATCTTTTTGCTCTACAGATATAAGCTGCTGCCAGATGAGCCTGGCAGCATCTTAAACCTGTATTAGGGCTCGTTGACACGAACGTGTGAAGGCCGTGCCCGTGCTGTGGACCGCATGTCCGTGGGGCAGGCGCATGGGGATCGCAGTCCCATTCACTTAAATCTGTCCGCGATCCTTCCATTCCGCAAAAAGATAGAGCACGTGCGGAAGCACGGAACCCCAGAAAGCACTCCGTAGTGCTTCCGTAGTATTCCGTTCCGCATCTCCGGATTTGCGGACCCAATGCAGTGGAGGAGATCACGGCATGCAATAGCAGCAGTCTCCTCCACTAGCGAGCAGGAAGGAACGCTTCCCTCCCGACAATTTCCTGGTGTAATACAGCCTTTACGCCACACTCCGTATTGAGTAAAGAGATGGCTGTCTGACAGCTATCTAACGTACTGCCCGCCTTATGCTAAATGCTGCTTCATGGTTCCAGACTACAAACAAACCCTGTGTGTATTCTGACCCTGCAGTCATGTGTTACTCCCCTGCCCCCTGGCACTGTTCATTCATCTGTGGTTACAATGAGCCTATAATATGCACATACAGCACGTTATAGGGTGTGATAAGACTTCAGAACTGCATTTTCTCATATCAGTGTGATTAAATAAAAAAAGGCACACAGGCTACAGAATTGAAAGAAGTGGGGCAGGGGACCATAGTTCCCAGGGAACGTCCACCGAGCCCTGAACCTGCAGCTCCACAGGTGCAAATCTAAAACCCACCATGACAACCGTGAGATATAGTAGAGCTATAATAGCATTCTGCTAATGTGAGCTGAAGTGATACTATATACTGTGTAACATCAGTATACATTATATATTATACCAGGACACTGCACTACAAACACAGGTGCCCCAAAACATGTAAAGATACAAAAACTAGCCATGTACAACATTTAACAGCCAATGCTATCACAAAGTAAGAATCTCTGGGAAGAATAGGCTGACATTGTTTTTCTCAGTATTGGACATATTCTAACCTAGGTGGTGTTCGGTCTTCTATATGGGGTTCAATTTATGTTTTCATAAAAAAACAGCTCATTTCCCCAACAGAGACCACCCCCACGTTACCATGCATTGCTCATCATATTTGATGGCTGATCTAGTGCCATGTTTGCTTGGAAGAGATTGTGGACAGAGGAGGAGATCGCTTCAGTGGACAACTACCATAAACCATTTTCCTCACCTTGCACATGCCATAGTCCGTAAGCTTTATGTGCCCTTCAGAATCCAATAAGACGTTGTCCAGCTTTAAATCTCTATAAATAATGCCTCGCTCGTGGAGGTAGTTTAATGCCAGACTGATTTCTGCAGAGTAAAACCTGGAGGGAAGAAAGCACCAGTCTATTACAGCAGGAAAAACGTGAACAAAACCACTATTGGGGGGATTGCGTTCGCATTTTTACATACAAGTGCTGAACTTTGGTTGCAAAATATGCTCAGCCACACACTATCCCCCCCAAAAAACTGAAAAGACGGGTCCCATTTGCATAACACAAGCACGTTGCTTAGAAATCTTTTTGTATGTGTGCAGGACAAACTAATGGCATAACGATAACTATATGCAAAGAGCAGTCACTGAGCAGCCGCCATATACAGCCTTAAGGGTTTATAAAGCCTCTTAGACGGTTTGTGTACCTACTCTCACAAATGATAGACAATTTGGATCAATTTCCTAGTATACCTGATAAAGCTTAATTTTCAAGTACCCCCCCTCCCCCTAATCTACAAGAACCTCAGTGGTTCCAACTACAGGGCTGAAGGGCAAGGAGCTTCTATTGGAGGTGTGTGCAGATCGGCCCCCTGGTGGCAGAAATTGGCAGTACGGGTTTTTATGTGTTCAGAGGAATCGGATCTCTATAACAAAGAAAAAAAGATCCAAGCTTTATCACAACCAGTTTAGGCCCGAATATTACACTATTTTGGCTTATCTTAGTTCAAAGTATTCCTATTTATATGCATTCACAAAAAAATAAAAATATATCATTGAACAGAAGATGACAATTATTTTCCTACCAGTTTGCATTTCTGTTTGTAACAAATGTATTGCTTTTGAGGTTTAACCACTTTTGGTGCTCACATTTTCTATACACCCAATGCTATAGGTTGGTCAGTGAATGTGGCTCTTAGTGACTACAGAGAAAATGTCATATTATTTCAGTCAGGCTGCTATTATTAACCCTT
Source organism: Bufo gargarizans (assembly GCF_014858855.1). Lineage (NCBI taxonomy): Eukaryota > Metazoa > Chordata > Amphibia > Anura > Bufonidae > Bufo > Bufo gargarizans. Next base: position 181,193,482 of record NC_058083.1, read on the forward strand.
CTGACTTGTAGACTGGGATAGGGTCAGCGGAGAACAAGGGGACTAATGACCGCTCTATTGGGCTTAGATAAGCAGAAAAATCACGCCATTCAACAAAGACAACGCTCTGTATGCAACTCCAAGGTCACTACCTGGTCTCCAGCGGATGCAGCCGTACTTCATCACTTCTTTGGAGACTGTCATAGCCTATGAAATTTCTTTGTAGATTAAGGCCTCTTTCCCACCAGCGATACGGAATGAGTCGGGATCTGTTCAGGGCAAAACTGCTGGTTTTGCACGCAAGTTCAATCAGTTTTGTCTGCGATTGCGTTCAGTGTGTATGTTTTTTTCAGCACTGATTAGTTTTTTATGCATTTTTCATGCATGGGAAGAAAAACTGAAGGATGGCCCCTCAATATCTCCTAGCACCCATCAGTGAAAATTGCATCTGGATGTCTTCAGTTTTTGACCCAAGCGCCATTCATTTCTAAGGAGCCAGGGCTGCATGAAAAATGCATAATACAGAACGTGCTGCAATTTATCCAGAACGCAAAGATGATGCGTGAAAAACGAGGCTCATGTGCACAGACTCACTGAAATGAATGAGTCAGGATTCAGTGCTTGTGCGAAAATAGCCTATTCATTGCAGCTGCCATAGTGCACCACCCCGATGCAGTGTCTATATAGACCTCACATAAGGCGAGTGTGTGTCTGCTTCATCTGACGTCGCTTAAGTCAAAACTTTGGAATACTACTGTATGAAGATCAGTCTCCGTACAGTATTAGAATGTATGGGCTCTCATGAGCCAAAGTAAGTTATTCGCCAAGTCGCGCGTGACTTTGTTGAATAACTTCGGTAGTTGATTTTTAAAGTGGAAAACCACATTAAAACTTCAAACTGAATTCTGCTTCGGTTCTGACTGGTACCTCGGAACTGGAGCAGAGTTCGGTTTCAAGTTTTAAACTGGTTTTCCCACTTCAAAAATCAACTAATTAAGTTATTCAACAAAGTCACGCGCAGGTTCGCAAATAACTTACTTGAGCTCATCGGAGCCCATACATTCCAACACTGTACAGAGCTGAATCTCCGTACAGTATTATTCCAAAGTTTTGAAAGATGTGACTTCGAATGAGAGTCTGTAATATGGCCTGCAAACTGGTCCTCATCAGTTCAGAACTGACCCAGTTAACACAGTTCACTCTGCTCTGTACTGACTAGGGGCAATCACCTCTACAGGTGACATACTGTATCCTAAATCATGTCTCAAGGCCTGTTCAACACCTTAAGGATACAGTCAATTTTTTTTTCTCCTCTCCACCTTCCAAGAGCCATAACCTTTAGAATTTCCCATTCACATAGCCAAATGAGTGCTTACTTTTTGCCAGACAAGTTGTATTTTTTTTTTAAAATGGCACCATTTAATTTACTATTGCTTGTAATGCAAAACTGGAAAACATTCTTTGTTGGGTAAAATTGAAAAAATAAAAGAAATAATTCTGATACTTTTGGGGTTTTTGTTTTTAGAACGTTCAGTATGCGCTAAAAATGACATGACAACCTTATTCTGCAGGTCAGTACAATTGCAGAGAGACCAAACATAGTTTCTATTATATTACTTCAAAAATACAGTAAATATTTTTTTGCATTGCCACATTCTGACACCCATAACGTTTTTGATTCTCCGTCTACAGAGCTGTGTGAGGGCTATTTTTTTTCCAGGTTGAGCTGTATATATATTTTTTTATTTCTACTATTTTGGGGTGACTTTCTTTTTGGGGGGGGGGGGGGGCATGACAAAAAAACAAAAACCTCACAACAAAAGAAACAACAGATCGAAAAGAATTGCCATTACCGCTTTCTGCACAGCCTATAAGACTCCTCAAGCATGCATTCTAGGCACTCTCTACATATATAGTACCTTGATGAAGCGTGATGGGAACATAGCCTTGGATATAGCTACAATGCTTTATGACTAATATATATTCTGTGCAAATATATGCATTCGCCGTTTAATCCATTTAGATTCCTAACCAAGTGTGAACCATGACTTGTAATACTAATTGTTAGCATTAGGCGTTTTCCTTCATCTTATAGCCTCGTGCACATGGCCGTTGCCTGGCCTGCATACAGCGGGTCTGCAATACACGGGCATCGGCCGTGTGCACCCAGCATTATGGATGTGGACCCATTTACTTGAGATGCAATGCGGAACGGAAGCACGGATCGTAAGCCCATGGAAGCACTACAGAGTTCTTGCGTGGTGTTTGTGTCTGTGCCTCCGTACCGCAAAAACATAGAACATGTTCTATTTTTTTTTTACTGTGCAGACAGATAACGGACCCATTCCCATCCCAGCAGCCGCACGGATGTTGCCCGTGCATTGCACAGATCGGCCGCACAGTGGCCGTGTGCATGAGGCCTATGTCTGAGTTGGCACGCTATATAATGAAAACAAACCTGGCATGTTCTTCTGGAAGTTTCCTTTGACGCTGCATGTGAAACATCAAATCTCCTCCGTTTACATATTCAATAACGAAGAAGAGTCTGAAACAAATTAAAACAAGCACACCCATAAAAATTGGATTTTTTGTACTCACCGTAAAATCCTTTTCTCGTAGTAGGCATTGGGGGACACAGCACCATGGGTATATGTCCAACTACCACTAGGAGGCACTAGACACAAAAAGTGTTGGCTCCTCCCAGGTGGGCTATACCCTCTCCACAGGCACGAGGCTATTCAGTTTGTACCAAAAGCAGTAGGAGAGAGAAGAAAAGCAAGGAACCAACAACTCCCGTACCGGGAAAGATCAAGAGACCAGCCCGGAGAAGCGGAAGAAAAAACATAGGGAGGGATCTGTGTCCCCCAATGCCTACTACGAGAAAAGGATTTTACGGTGAGTACAAAAAATCCAATTTTCTCGTGCATGGCATTGGGGGACACAGCACCATGGGACGTCCCAAAGCAGTCCCTGAGGGAGGGAAAAGAAGAGACGCGCCACCGGTTGGGCATACAGGTGCAGGAGAACCATGTGACCCAACGGGAAAAAACACGAGATGGGCAAGAGGTTCGATAACAAGGAAGAAACCTCAGAAGAAGCAGGGAAGACTGCCAGCACCCCAGGACAAATGACTGGAAGAAAATCCCAAATGCAAGAAGGTGGCAAAAGGAAACAGAGCGCAGCCAAGGGCTGGAGAAAAAATTAGGACAGCACCGCGTGGTGAAACTACCCAACGCTCTACATTGTTCCAGACCCAAAAAACCTGTGGCCATCCCCTGAAAGGCCAGGGGAGAAAAGAAACAGGGAAGCACTGAAAACCAAACGAGTGGGGGAGCCATAGCAAGGCTCACATGTGAAGGGAGGGGACTCCCCTCACCGCAAGGCCAGGAAAGAAGCTAAGCGCCCCATGTAAAGGTGAAAACCCAAGGCTGCTAGAGGAAACCGCCAACCCTGGAGAAGGAGGGGGTTGTAGGTAAAAAACCAGGAAAAGAACGATAGCTCCTGCGTCCCCAAAAACAGGAGACGAGGCGCAGGCCTCCGAAAACAAGATATCACCGTGAAGCGTAAGACCAGAGGAAACTCTGGGCATGTGAAGTATCATGGAAAAAAGAAAGCCAGATACAGGCCAGGCAACCTCGGCAGGACACACTGGACTGAGAGACATGGGAGTAGAAGGAGAGCACTCCAAAAAACCTAAAGAGGAAAGGTCCTACAACAGGAGGAGGTCCCTCCCGAAGGAGACCATACGGTGGAACTGCAAACCGCAGCACTAAACCACTCAATACCAGGTACTTGACGTGGGAGGATGGAAAAAGAGACACAAATCCCAAGAGGACCTCAAATGAACAGGGACAGGGACTCCAGAAAGGAGTACCCAGTATGGGCTCACAAGGAACCAGGAGCTGAACCACCAGAAGACAACGCAAGCCAGAATATCCAGGAAAGGCGAAAAGAAACCACCATAGGGGAAGGGGCATTGGCCATGGACAACTAGCCGTACCAAGAATATTGACCAGCAAACCTTAAACATTGTCCCAGAGAGGGCAAGTACAGCAGCTCGGGATGTACCACAAAACGACAGACATCCATATGCATAAGGAATGCAGAAGTCGCCATGAAAAAACCGGGGTAGCCTACATAGAAATGTAGAAACCAGCTGCGACCGGCATACAGAAAACTTCCAGGGGGGAGAAAGCACCAGACAGGTGCAGACGACGGCAAGGTCCAAGAGGACTGCCCCTCCGCCACAACTAAGCAGAAAATACAAGGGAATACCGAAAACACCTGGACCCAGAAGGAACTACGGGGCCCTGTCCGATACCAGAGCAATCAGCTGAAAATTCAGACAGGTGTGTGTGGCGCTCAGAGGTCCTGTCCTTGACCCATCAGGGAGGACGTCCAGCAATGATAAAAGCCGTGGACCCAGAAGGATTCCGTGTGGCGGACATCCAGCGATGACAGAAAACCGCAGCCGCGGCCGATGCCACCAGCTACGTGTCCAAACAAGGTAGAAGATCCAGTGGAGATCCTTGTACTTCACCAGGAATGGGCCGCTCAGCAATTAGGAAACAACGCGAGTACTCCCCTATAACATGGGGTAACGCGGAGCACAGCATACCGTAGTACCGTAAAGAGAAGGCAAGAGCAACTACAGCACGAAGGCCAACAACCACCTGGCCACGGAGTAGGGAGCGTGGTTGAATGAGGACCACCCGCCGGATCAGACAGATCAGTCATATACTGGAGCTACCAGAAGTAGCAGTAGACCGACAAGGTGGGGGTTGGGCTGGCCCACACCTGCCAGACATGGTAACCATGCACACGCTGAACGAAGGGGGCCTGGTGCAGACAGTGCCTTGAGAGGTACAAGGAGACCAATGAGCGCGACAGTAAAGGAGTGGCAGATGTATGGAAGAACCGAATGGATGGAATCAACATCCGCAGCACAGATTAGAACCCGTGGGCAGAAAACACCCAGTGATACAGAAACTGTCTGAGCTACAGACCGCACCACAGGGCCCAGCGCTTGGGGTACTACAAACACACGCCTAAAATATGGGTAAAGTGGCTGCATGTTGCCAACTAAGGAGAGTGGAAACATAGCCACAGCATCTGGGAATGAGACAGCATACGGAGGGTACAGGTACACAACCTGTAAAGTAGAAATATGGCTGTGTTAGAGGAACTACATTTAAGATCGAAGCAATGTGGCCGCATGGTGCACCCTAGACCCAGAGAGGTGCAACAGCAACCGCGTTAATAATGGAACCCAGTAGGGCCGCACGGTACCACAAAGAACAAGACAGGTGCACACCACAATCAGGTAGGTGCAATGGCAACAGAAACAGGGCCGCATAGCACACCCTAGAAGCCAGACAGGTTGAACGGCTGCAGCATCGGAGACGGTTCAGGGACTCTACCCATGAAGGGAGTAAGATGGCCGTTTGGTGCACACTATGATGAGGTAGGTGCAATGGCCACGGCAATAGGAGGAGGCCTCAATATCTCGTCCTGTAAGGAGAGAAAATGCCACATGGAACACCATAAAGCCGGACAGGAGGAACGGCTACCGCATCCGGAGATGGCTCAGGTACTCCACCTGTTAAGGGATCAAGGCGGCAGGGAACAGACAGGTAACTGAACCGGACAGGGGCAATTCTACGGCAATTGAAAGTGGCCTCTATATTCCGCCCGTAGGGAGAAATGTTGCCGCATGGAACACAACAGAGCCCGCCAGAGGTATCGGCTACAGCACCGGCGATGGCGTAGGTACTCTACCTGTGAAGGAAGCAAATTGGCTGGGAACAGACAGGCGCAATTGCAGCGGCAATTAAAGGCAGCCTGTATATCTCGCCAGGAAGGGAGAAATAGTGTCGCATGGAACACCATAGCGCCAAGCCAGGGGAATCGGCTACAGCATCAGGAGATGGTGTAGGTACTCCACCTATGACAGGAGCAAAGTGGCTGGGAACAGACAGGTGCAATTGCAACGGCAATTGAAGCGGCCTGTATATCTCACCCGGAAGGGAGAAATAGTGCTGTATGGAACACCATAGAGCCAGCCAGGAGTAATGGCTTCTGTAGGTACACTACCTAAGAAAAGGGGCAAGGCGGCTGTACAATTGCTCTGAACTCACCAACCTACAGGAGGCGATAGCCGAGCTAACCGCTTGCCCAGAACAGGAACTCCCTGTAATGAGGTAGAGTGGTGAACACCAACAACAGGATGGGGACCCCACGGAAACACTCTCAAATGTGTAGAGGATAGCCCCTGGTGTAGGGGAATCAGGAAGGCTTGTCAGGGACAGCCTATGGCAGTGGTGCAGGAACCCCCCTGTTAAGGAGAAGGCGTACGTATCAGACACCGGGTAGGTGACTCAGTATGCTAAACACGGGGACGGCTGCCTTACCTGTGCGGTTGAATACCTGTGCGGTCAGGGGAGCACCATCCGAAAATCCACTAGAGGGGATACCAACCCTGTTTAGGTAGGAGAGGTTCCTCCGTGCACGTAGTCTTGACCTCCCAGAGGGCTTCTATATGGAGGAAGACCGCCTGATGCTCTGTTCCGAGGGAATCGGTGCAGAGGTGTCCCCAGAGGCAACGGATGGGGTGACAGGAAGGATTCGTCACCAGCCTCAGGCCTGTCCTGGGGGGGATCCGAGGATGCCGAGGAGGGGTGGGACCCCGTTGAGACCACCCGAGGGTGTACTGTGAGCTACCCCTCGCCGAACCCGGGTGCAGGTACCCCTAACTAAGCATGCCCCATCTGCAGGGAGGACCCTGGGAGGGCAGAGGTGGCCGCAATTTGGGTTGGTAGCGTTCCAGCGACACTGCCAGGGAGAGTCGGCCAAGGTTCCCATGGCATTGACACGGAGGGACCCATTCATGGGGAACCTACACAAAAAGATTGTTCAGGGAAAACAATGGGATCTGGGAAGAGGTACTGCACACCAGCAGGGACAGGATGACCACATGGCAGCCATTGTAGACAGCGGACGCACGTGAAAACACGTGGCGACCGAGGAGCTGTTGGGAGAAGAGATGCTCAAAAAGCAGCCAGCAGAGGCTGTCTATCCTGACCCGGACGCAGTGTTCCCCCAAAGAGGTGCAGCAGCAGCTGTTCCCCAAAAAAGAGGTGGTTAGTAGGGCTGCAGGGGACATGAAGCAATCGAGGGGTTAACCACCCCCTCCAACAGAAAAAACATGTTAGCCCAGGAAAGGGTGAGGAGATAGCTCCTCCCGAGGGCCGGGCGGGGCTCAGAAAAGCCCGGGAAGCAAGGGGGAGGGGCCGGGAAGGTTGCGGCCTAGCAGGCCCAAAAGCCGGGGCCTCGATTTATGAGGCGGCCGGGAATGGAGCAAGGGGGGCGGGGCGAACCGCGGCCGACAGAGGGCCCACCGGACCATAAAAATAGGTGAGTAGGGTAGGGGGGGAGAAGCGACACCTGGGGATAGGCAGATCAGGGCAAACAGAGCACCTGGGAGCCGGGGACAGGCCATAGAAGATGAGGCCTAGTCCCGGCAGAAGCCGGGGACTAAAGTAGCAGGGAAGCCAGGGAGAGACTGTGGCCAGGGAGGAGAGAAAAGACCAACCGAGGGGGAAAAGAAGGGAGGAAAAACATGAATATAACCCCCCCAGGAGGGGGGTGGGGGGGTTGGCTAGGAGGAAAGAAGAGGCTCCCCAGGACCCCCAGCTAAGGTGGATCCCATCCCCCTGGCCACAGAAGGGAACCTAACCCTGGGGCAGGGACACAGGGACAGGGGAGTATACTCACCATCCGATGTCTTCGGGCGCAGCACGGTCACCCCTTCGGCAGACTCAACACGGGAACCGTGGGAATGCCGGCAAGCCACTGCGGATGCAGTCCGTGGGGACTGGGTGACCGGCGATGGTACCGAAGTACGCGCCCGCAGGGGGGGCAACTAAAGTGGAACACGATGGAGCCCCAGCCTGCAGCAGGCATAACGGTGGAAAAAAACCGACCTGCGGAAGAGAGAAAAAAAAAAACAATAAAAATAAACAGCAGAACCTGCAAAAAAGCAGGACAGGTCTGCCTCCTACGGACACTAGACTAAAACTGAATAGCCTCGTGCCTGTGGAGAGGGTATAGCCCACCTGGGAGGAGCCAACACTTTTTGTGTCTAGTGCCTCCTAGTGGTAGTTGGACATATACCCATGGTGCTGTGTCCCCCAATGCCATGCACGAGAAAACACTATATCGTCACCGTCCGCACATTATATCAGCCCTTCACCATCTATTACACAACCCAGAACAAATATAATTTTCATCAGAGTATTCAATTTCCCAAAAGTAGCCATGAAGCTTCTCCATGATATCCATGAGACAACCCCTTTAACGTCACACACAAAAAATGGTCTGCAAGAATTAAAAAGGCAATGCATTTGAATTGTGTTAATATGAGACTGAACAGCTTAGTGCTAACATATTAGATAAAATCTGTAAACATTCATTCCTATATGTATATGGATTGATCGTATCCACTGATTTAACAATGAACTTCTTTCTAATTACAAAATGTGAAAACGTGAAATCCGGTTTTTAAAGGGGTTCTGCAGTCTGTTTAAACTGATGCTTTATCCTCTGGATAGATCATCAGCATCTGATCGGCGGGGCGGGGTCTGACACCAGGGACCACCGCCGATTACTGTTTACCGCTGGCCCAGTGACGTCACGACTAGTATCAACTGGCCTGGGCACGGCTAAGCTCTGTTCACTTGAATGGAGCTTAGCCCCGCCCAGGCCATTGATACTAGTCGTGACGTCACTGGAGCGCTGCTGCCTTCTCAAACAGCTGATCTGCGGGGGTCCCGGGTGTTGGACCCCGCCAATCAGATGCGGATCATCTAAACAAACTGCACAATCCCTTTAAAGTTATCAACTCCTTACTGGCAAAAGTGAAATTACTGTCAAAACGCTAAATAAGTTCTATTCCTACTACACCGATGAGCTATGTACTGCTGTAATATGTCCTCGACAGTACAGGTTTATCTGGTCATTTTTTAGTAGATTAAAATCCTTTCTTGTTACGCTACCTAAAAGACAACCCTTCTGTGCAATCAATTATGTCTTTACCTGAGTGAATGAGGGGACCTGATCCAGACACAATGCCTGTCCAGGACGTGGCACTTTCCGATACTGAGTTTTAGCTTTATTGCACTTGAAATCTGTTGATGGCCACAATATAAAGGACTATGTTGGACCTTACACTAAAGGCCTCATAAGGCTACTTTCACACTTGCGCTTGATCGGATCCGTTCTGAACGGATCCGATCATATTAATGCAGACGGAGGCTCCGTTCAGTACGGATCCGTCTGCATTAATAACTTTAAAAAATTTCGCAAGTGCGCAAGTAGCCTGCGCGGATCCGTTCAGACTTTCAATGTAAAGTCAATGGGGGACGGATCCGCTTGAAGATTGAGCCATATGGTGACATCTTCAAGCGGATCCGTTCCCATTGACTTACATTGTAAGTCTGAACGGATCCGCACGGCCAGGCGGACTCCCGAACGCTGCAAGCAGCGTTCAGCTGTCCGCCTGTCCGTGCGGAGGCGAGCGGAGGCTGAACGCCGCCAAACTGATGCAGTCTGAGCGGATCCGCTCCATTCAGACTGCATCAGGGCTGGACGGAGGCGTTCGGGTCCGCTCGTGAGCTCCTTCAAACGGAGCTCACGAGCGGACCGACGAACGCTAGTGTGAAAGTAGCCTTAGACTGACCAATTTGCAAGCCAATTATCAGGAACAATCATTCATAGGAATGTGCGTTCCTGATAACTGACCCATATACAGGTCCTTCTAAAAAAATTAGCATATTGTGATAAAGTTCATTATTTTCTGTAATGTACTGATAAACATTAGACTTTCATATATTTTAGATTCATTACACACCAACTGAAGTAGTTCAAGCCTTTTATTGTTTTATTATTGATGATTTTGGCATACAGCTCATGAAAACCCAAATTTCCTATCTAAAAAAATTAGCATATTTCATCCGACCAATAAAAGAAAAGTGTTTTTAATACAAACAAAGTCAACCTTCAAATAATTATGTTCAGTTATGCACTCAATACTTGGTTGGGAATCCTTTTGCAGAAATGACTGCTTCAATGCGGCGTGGCATGGAGGCAATCAGCCTGTGGCACTGCTGAGGTGTTATGGAGGCCCAGGATGCTTCGATAGCGGCCTTAAGCTCATCCAGAGTGTTGGGTCTTGCGTCTCTCAACTTTCTCTTCCCAATATCCCACAGATTCTCTATGGGGTTCAGGTCAGGAGAGTTGGCAGGCCAATTGAGCACAGTAATACCATGGTCAGTAAACCATTTACCAGTGGTTTTGGCACTGTGAACAGGTGCCAGGTCGTGCTGAAAAATGACATCTTCATCTCCATAAAGCTTTTCAGCAGATGGACGCATGAAGTGCTCCAAAATCTCCTGATAGCTAGCTGCATTGACCCTGCCCTTTATAAAACACAGTGGACCAACACTAGCAGCTGACATGGCACCCCAGACCATCACTGACTGTGGGTACTTGACACTGGACATCAGGCATTTTGGCATTTCCCTCTCCCCAGTCTTCCTACAGACTCTGGCACCTTGATTTCCGAATGACATGCAAAATTTGCTTTCATCTGAAAAAAGTACTTTGGACCACTGAGCAACAGTCCAGTGCTGCTTCTCTGTAGCCCAGGTCAGGCGCTTCTGCCGCTGTTTCTGGGGAATGCGGCACCTGTAGCCCATTTCCTGCACACGCCTGTACACGGTGCCTCTGGATGTTTCTACTCCAGACTCAGTCCACTGCTTCCGCAGGTCCCCCAAGGTCTGGAATCGGTCCTTCTCCACAATCTTCCTCAGGGTCCGGTCACCTCTTCTCGTTGTGCAGCGTTTTCTGCCACACTTTTTCCTTCCCACAGACTTCCCACTGAGGTGCCTTGATTCAGCACTCTGGGAACAGCCTATTCGTTCAGAAATTTCTTTCTGTGTCTTACCCTCTTGCTTGAGGGTGTCAATGATGGCCTTCTGGACAGCAGTCAGGTCGGCAGTCTTACCCATGATTGCGGTTTTGAGTAATGAACCAGGCTGGGAGTTTTTAAAAGACTCAGGAATCTTTTGCAGGTGTTTAGAGTTAATTAGTTGATTCAGATGATTAGGTTAATAGCTCGTTTAGAGAACCTTTTCATGATATGCTAATTTTTTTAGATAGGAATTTTGGGTTTTCATGAGCTGTATGCCAAAATCATCAATATTAAAACAATAAAAGGCTTGAACTACTTCAGTTGGTGTGTAATGAATCTAAAATATATGAAAGTCTAATGTTTATCAGCACATTACAGAAAATAATGAACTTTATCACAATGTGCTAATTTTTTGAGAAGGACCTGTAATAGTGCTGCCGATCAACAGGTAAATGGGCAAACGCTTGTTTATCGGCTGACTTGACATGGTTCCGCAGCACGGCTGTTGGCAGCACATCCTCTTGTGTGATCAGGGATGTGCTGCCGATAATCAATAGAACTGAATGAGGGAGGGACGCCGGAGGTAAGCTCCTACATTCACTTGCATTGGTCTGTGTAATAGGCCGGGGAGATCGAGCGCCGAAGGATGCGTTTGTCCATTGGCGCTCGACCTGCCTGAATATGGGGTAGTCTAAGAGGCCTGTAAGATTGCTATTTTACCTTTTCACTCTTCATGATTCGGCTCTTAACTTCCATTTTCCTTTCTACAAAGTTGTATGACGCATTGTCTTTGTGGGAAAGAAGGGGCAATATTGTAGCAGATAGAAATGTAAGCGATACTGCAATTATACTTTGGGAGAATGTTAAAGAGTCCTTAAAAAACACAATTCCAACATTGGGGCAGATTTACTAATCCTATAGATGGTGTAAACTTTAAGGCTGTGTACACCTGCACCAGATGTATCACAGGGGCTCAGGCTGGATGATAAATGTGGAGCAGGGATAGACTCTATACCGACCATTGCTAGGCTTAGTTTGAGACAGAATTGTGGTACAAAGTATTACATATTAGACTACGCCCCATTTCCCCACAAAGACAACCCCTTTTCCAAGTCAGCCACACCCCCACGGTGAGCTACAGGCAAGAACTAGATGTGCCAAATTACCTAAAAAAGCGCCATGTTGTGCCACGTTTTGGTGCAGTTTACGACGGTGTCTAGGTGCACTGACATTAGTAAATGTGGCCAAATATGCAAATGCCCTGTTACTTTAGGGCAGTACTAATTTTCCATCTTTAGCCAGTAGACAACATTGTACAAATCACAATTCACATCAATGTTTGACTGTGGTCTATGATAAGATAAAATAAAAATAAAGAAAATAAAGAACATAAAAAGACTAGCATGTATGTTCTATGGAGACGAGAGGAATATCCGTCCAATCTGACCGTCGGCCTTTGTTCTGCTCATATTAAACCAGTATGTCTCAGCTTATACAGCTGGAGGACGGTAAATAACACTACAGAAAAAACGTGCGCTCCTGCACTCCCCCATCAGAAAATGTGATCACAGTGCAAATCAGCTCTAAGCCATATATCAATACAGCAACAAAAAGAGGCAGTGATCTGTATTAATTCAGTACATCATCTGCGGTAGGAGCGTGCCTGGGGTCAATACAAAGCATTAAGTATTACCTGCTTTCTGTTTGGAAACATGAGTGCAGCCCGACAAGGAAAGGGTGGTTTGAGGCTTGTTCAAACACGTGCTTCTCTGTTTGAACCCAGTCGATATCCTAGATGCATAAAAAACAACAATGAAATATCATGAAAAAAACAACACACAAAGCAAACAGTGTGGAGGATCCACATCCGGCTCTGGAATCAAACTTTAGTCTGACTTAGTTTGTGGGATTAAGGTTTACTGCTCCTGGTGGCTGTCAGGTACCAGGCGAAAAATGCTGAACAAGCAAAATACCGAAGAGGTTTCATGGCCTCGACTGCAGAAACAGGTTAGCTGTGGTGTGCACTAAAAGTAATTTAAAGGTGTCATCACACTCGGAGGAAAGTGAAACATCTGGTTCTACATCACCTTCCATACTTGCAGTGTGCACCACAAATGACGCCATGTATCACACATCTTTAACAGAGGTTACAGAGCTTAACCTTGACAAGAGAGCTGACAAGACTTTCAGACATTTCCATCCATTCTTACATATATAGGCCCTGATTTATCATGCCATTACTCCACAATTCTGTCTCCAAAAAGTCCCATAATAGGGTGTTGAGACTTTCACTATAGTCTTTCACTCTAGTTTGGAAATGTGGGTGGAAAAGTCGGTGTGGTTAGCTATGTTAATGAGTTTCACTTCAAATTTATCATGGATACGTTTTTAAAACGTCACAAAGAAGTCGCCATCTCACTCCAGTAGGAGGATGGAGGAGGAAAACCGGAGTAGCTTTTGATACTCTCAGCGAGTTGCCGGCTCACACAGGAGCTACACAAACGAGTGCTGGGTAATCTGAGGCTCTGGTTATATGTATAGGTATGGGCTCTGGTTGGGGCACAGCTTGCAGACTTAATGCAGTTTAAAAAAAAAAATCAGTTACTTAACTGGAATACCCCTTTAAGGATAGGACAAATAAATCAAACATGAGATATTTGATAAATGTGGCATAAAGTACATCAACACAGACTCGAGCAAAACTGACAGAATATTCCCCTCTTGATAAATTTCCCCCATAGTCTGTGGATGAGATCTCTCATTACAAATGCACATGTTAAAGATGTTATCCCCACTAAATATGGTAGACTACTATACAGGTTACTCTTGTACTATGCAAGAAAAACTATCCTTCTGAATTGGAAGACCCCCCAAAACTCCATTGGATACAATTAGTTAACTCCGATCTAGAATTATACAAGTTTGTCTATGAACATAGGGGGATCCCTGACCAGTTCCTTAAAATATGGGATCCTTGGATCAACGCTCAAACAGTAATACCTTGAATATGTAGGGTTCTCTTGCCTGGGCCTGTGGGGAGTGTATGAGAGACTGTATTTTGTGCACTTCACTTTTAATACTGGGGCTCTTTGTAAATTTCACCCTGTACTGCGACATTGACTCAGTGGAGACCACTGGACTAAGCGTGCTGGCATGATTGTCCGTTTAGGCTCCATTCAGAAATCCGTAACATATTTTGCGGATCCGCAAAACACGGACAGCGGCAATGTGCATTCCGGCACTAATAGAATATACCAATCGCGAACAAGAATAGGACATGTTCTATTTTTTTCGGGAACGGAATTGCGGACCCGGAAGTGCGGGTCCGCAATTCCGTATCCAGGCAGCACATCGTACTGCCCCATAGAAATTAATAGGTCCGCAATTCCGTTCCGCAAAACGCGTAACGAAAGTGCGGACGTGGGAATGGGGCCTTACTGTTTTTTTATTTTGGAGTTGTATTCTTTGCAACTTAATAAAAAGATACTATAAAAAAATAATAATAATCTAGATAGGTAAAGCAGTAACCTCTAGAGCACTAGCAATCAAGGATAAGCAATAATGGGTTTACATGCGAGGCAACACATACACTACAGACAAAATATGCTGTTGGAAACCTGAAGCTCCAATTTTGCTAATGCTGTCTGTACACTTAGAGGTTCTCCAGGATGTAACAATTGATTACCGATCCTTGGGAACACCTTTAACCCCTTAGTGACTAATGACGTACGTTATGACGTGGTGTTAGTTACCGCATCATGACATGCACAGTACATCATGAAATCAAAGTGTCAATGCAAGTATACTTGCTGAGCTGTCCGGCACCCGGCAGGGGACCAATCACATCGCTCCCTGCCTTTGGATTGCTGCGATTGGTCAGTCAGATTTGACTGACCAATCGCAGGGTTCAGCAGCACAGCTCCTCAGTGAGTGTTGAGGAGATTGGGGCTGCACTGCTGTGTTAAGGCTACTTTCACACTAGTGTTCAAGCGGATCCGTCTGCATTATAACTTAGAAAAAATTTCTAAGTGTGAAAGTAGCCTGAGCGGATCCGTTCAGACTTTACATTGAAAGTCAATGGGGGACGGATCCGCTTGAAGATTGAGCCATGTGGTGTCATCTTCAAGCGGATCCGTCCCCATTGACTTCCATTATAAGTCGGAACGGATCCGCTCGCCTCCGCACGGCCAGGCGGACACCCGAACGCTGCTTGCAGCGTTCAGGTGTCCGCTCACTGAGCGGAGCGGAGGCTGAGCGCTGGCAGGCGGATGCATTCTCAGTGGATCCGCCTCCACTGAGAATGCATTAGGGCCAGACGGCTGCGTTCAGGGCCGCTTGTGAGCCCCTTCAAACGGAGCTCACGAGCGGACACCTGAACGCAGGTGTGAAAGTAGCCTTACTGTGCCCCAATCAGGATGGCTGAGCAGGACCAGGTTATAGTGAGGTGGCCGACCTCTCACCCCTCCCCCACAATTATTCAGGATGGCCCAGCTTAGGAAATTGTCAGCTGTTAGAGATGAGCGATTTTCATATTTTGAAATTCATTCACACTTCATTTGGTAGTAAAAGCAGAATTGCGTTATGGATTCCATTACCACGGACCATAACGCAATTCTATGATGGACTGCATAATGGAATGCCTTTAGAGGCATTCCATCATGATAGAAGTCTATGGGCTGTAAAACGGATCAGTTCAGTTTCCGTTATGCAGGGGAGTCCTCCACCCGCTGGGTCACAATAAAATAATTAGATGCAATGGGAATATGAACCCCAATAGAATGATGCATTCTATTACATAAGTCTCAGTACTTATCTTTGCCCCCATTTATCGGTCCACACGGATGCAGCTGTATTATGGCTTGTGGCAGCAACATTGCCACATGTGAAGTGGCGCTTTTTAAAAAACGCCGGGAATACCGGCACACCTTCCTCAGCGGTCAGCTGTCTGCAACGTGACCGGGTCATGTGTCTAACCCGGTGACACACAGGATCATCAGCAACCTGCCCCAGAGGATCAGATGACCACCGCACCTCCCGATCATGTGTGAGGTTCGATGATGCGCGCGCCATGTGACCCAAAGACGTCAGGGAGGGAGTGTCCCTCCCCTCTTGTATCCCTCCGACGGAGGCAGATATTAGAGCAGAGGAGGAGGGGACAATAACTGCGGGATAACAGTGCCTCTCCCCTCCACTATTTATCCTATAGCATTTACTCAATAGTGATAGATTAACTGCGCTTTATTATCGATGCAGATGGCGTGCTATAGGGCATTTTAGACGGCATAAGGAAAAATTTGCAACTCTCCTGTAATACTACAACCATAGCTAACCAACAGAAGGAGTAAACAGAAAGGGGGGTAACAAGAAACAAAAACACACAACTACCAGGCCAGCTCAGATCCATAAACCCACTGCATAGCCCTCCAGCCATAGGGGTAGTACAATTGGAGGGGCAATCAATTAAGGCTCAGTCGAAATAGACTCGCCATCAGACTGGGAACTAGGAGTCAAAGGAATCAGATCGGCTCTGGCTAAATGAAGCAGCCATATAATAGCTCATTGAGCCCCCCAGGTTGTACAGTTCTCAGTTTAAAAATCCACCATGCCTCACGCTGTAGGACTCTTCTACCCCAGTCCCGTCCCCCCCCCCCTCCTCTTTTCGGGTACGGCACTGATTCGATGCCCATGAATTTAACGCCCGAGAGGGCGCCCCCGTGGTGACTCGCGACATGCTTTGCCAAGGGGGTATCCCTACCATGTCGCATGTCTCCCACACGCCTTCCGAGTTCACGGGTAGTCTTACCCAAGTACTCAAGGTTGCATATACACGTGGCTTTATATAGGACACCTTTTGTTCGACAGTTGATAAATTGTCTGATGGAATACTGTTTCTCGGTGACATTACTCGTGAATTCACAGCCCTGGGCGAAATAGTCGCATGCCACGCATCCACTGCAACGATAGCAACCCCACAATGGTCTCAGCCAGTTCAGCCCTTTATTTCTAGCTGAATCAAGGAAGTGGCTGTGAACCAGCCGATCCCGCAAGCTACGTCCTTTACGGTATATTCTTTGTGGGGTGCTTGTAATCACATCCTTAATATCAGGGTCTAGTTGCACTATTTCCCAGTGTTTCGAGATCCCCTTTTTGAGCTTATTGGTCGCTCCGTCATATGTGGCAATAAGGCATATTGGGTTGGTGACTGCCTAACAGGGTGGGGGATGTAGAAGTTCTGTTCTGTTACTTTTCAGTGCCCTTTAGTAGGCCTTTCTTAAAACTGCACTGGGATATCCTCTATCTAGGAATCTTTGCTCCAAATCCTTTGCTTGCAGTTTGAAAATCGGCAAAGGAGGAGCAGTTCCGCCTTATCCTTAGATATTGGCCCACTAGTATCCCCCTCTTTAGTGGCTCAGGGTGGTGGCTGTCCCACCTCAAGAGGGAATTAGTTGTTGGGGACTCATGATTATGCACCGGAGCTGTTCAATTCCAGGTTTTGGCAAAATGGCTGGGTGAAAAGAAGAAAGTGAGCCAGCATTTTGCTAAGGGGATCTGTCATTATTTTATGTTGCCCTTCGTTGGGACACCATAAAACTGGTGATAGATTCCCTTTAAGACAGCCATGGTTCGAACCATCGTACGGCGACAGATATTCCTTCTGACTTCTCAAAAAATATGCATGTTTTTTAATGGGAAGAGGGGAACAAGCCACTGACAGCAACTTATCGCTTATGACGATTGCTCATTTGAAATCCTACATGCCGAATCCCTGTCAAGATTCCCATATAAATTTGAAGTCAATGGGGCCAGAGCGGTAGTCCGGGGGCACGCGTGCACTAGTGGCAGCACGGATCTGACAGGCTGTTCACCCGCCGCAACAGCCTGCCAGAGCTCCTTGCCGCTAGTTTAAAACTAACCTAAGAGGTCCTTCACACACAGTTTTGGTACTGCCACTTTTTGGGGCCAAAAAAGCCCCAATAAACTCTACAACTACTTGGAGGTATTTTTGCACCTGGCATTTTTTTTCATGGCACCTGCCTTTTTTTTCCAATATGAAAGTGCATGTCCATCTGTGATGTCCCTTGATATACAGAAAATCGCTTGCTGAGGCGGGTCATCGAGGCAGCCAGTTTTTCGCAGTATTCGCAGTATTCAGAAAGAGCACCATATTTATAATGCATCTCTGACCCATTGATGTGCCGCTTGTGGGACATGTCACCACTGCAGCAGCACATGTGACCCCTATCCATGCTGGAAGTTTATAAGAGGGGGGTCAGTGCATGGCTCACAGAAGTGGACTGAAGAGGTGAAGGGGCCAGACAAAATTTGTTAAAAAGCTGGAAAATCTCTTTAAGTAATGATTATTTAAACAAACTGCAAACCCCTTTAAGGCCTCCAGTTTAATTGGAGCAATCCTGGTAGAACAACAAGGAAAAACACTATTAATGAAATGGACAGAAACAAAGTATATGTGTGTACAGAAAGAGCATATAATACACAAGATATTTTCTATAATCCCAGTGTATGTAATAATGCCTACCTCATCATCATTAACGAGTTCTTTTTTCACCACCTTCATTGCATAGATACGCTCTGTCTTTTTTAACTTCACCAATAGGACCTTGGCATAGCTTCCTCTTCCAATAACTCGGAGCAGGTCAAAATCTTGCAATCCAAGGCTGGAGGGGGGCTTCTCGCTGTCCCTGCTGTTCCTGGCCTGTTTTAGAAAAATAAAAGTTCAAAAAGTAGCTGATGAAAGCTGTTATTTCATGTTAGAGCACCCTTTGTAGCTATTCAGTCTCAACTGGTAGGGAAGAAGCAGATAACTCAGGAAGAGCAGCTTTCATGAAAGACTCCTGAGGACAAATGCAGCTAAGAATACAGGATCCATTATTGCAGAGAGAAAGAAAAGGAATCCAGAAAGAAGAAATAACCCAATGTGCGCTTGTTCAATCAGCCGCAGCCAACTTATTACCATCAAACCAAGCTTTCTTCATATAGCGAGTGCATCCTAGAAAAGTGGGTTACAGCATCATTTCTTATTCCTAAAATGTATCTACAACATAATAGGAGTCTTATGAAAGTGCCCGTATAGAAAACTATCAATAAGGCATACAGCATACCCCTGCACCCACTAGAAACACAACCCCAACAAGGACGACAACTCCAGCGACACGTGAAACTTCAGGCTTGATTTCAGTAGGAAGATGAGAACCGACTTTCTTCTCAGAGGGGGCCACACATTGTAGAGCTCCCCTAGCTGTCCCTACATGCTTCCAAAATATGGAGGGAGAAGGATAGTCACATGTGAATCTACACAGCAATACTTTCAGGTACTGTTCACATATCGTTTTGGCTACGTCTGAGCTATACTAAGCTAGTATTCCTCAAAGTATACTTGGAATACATACATGTATACAGATGGACGCCACCAATGTCCCAATATACATCAGCTTACAGTATACTGTGTGCTATGACTTTTTTTTTTATACTTTCCTTTGCATACAAAGTAGACTATGCTTTCCTATACATTATTAAAAAAAAAAAAAAAAGTACGCTGACCCATATCAGCCCAAAAGGACAAACTCTTCGCATATATTTGGTGCATGGGACGTTTGGTCCCATTTGGTGCATATGGACACATTTACCATGTCCACTGGGACCATCCCACCAAACGTGTGCAAAAAAAAATTGATGTGAACTGATCCCTAGGGCTGTATATTTGCCAAAACTGGATCAGATTCCACCAGAGAGAAGCAGGAGAGATACATACAAGTTAAAGGGAACCTGTCACCTAAAAAACGCCTCCCAAACCACCAGCATTACCGTAAAGTAGCCAGCAGTATGTTCCTAAAGATCCTTTTCTTCCTCTGGCCAGATGCACCAAAATCTTGAAAAAAAAACTTTAATCCCCTGCGCTATGTAATAACAGAGTTTGAAGTCAAGGGGGCAGCGGCCTCCTCGCTTCAAGTCAAGATAACCACACCCCCTTTCCCTGCCCCTTCACCTCTGATTGACAGCCGTGCACGTGAAGGTCAGACGCATACTCGCACTCGGCCGGCTTTGCTGAACAGCCGAAAGCCATCGGCTGTCAATCAAAAGCAAAAGGGCAGGGAAAGGGGGCGTGGTTATCTTGACTTGACTTCAAATTCTGCTGTTACATAGCGCGTGCAGGGAATAAAGTTTGTTTTTCAAGATTTTGGTGCATCTGGCCGGAGGAAGAATAGGATCTTTAGGAACATATCTGAGAGTAACGATCATTTTCTTCCTGCAGGCAGATGCAGAAAAAGCTGTAAAAACGTTCTTTAATCCCCTGTCGACACGCTTCTCTAGTCAGGCTTGAAGTCACGGAGGCAGCGGCCTCCTTGCTGACAACCAGCAGTTCGGCAAAGCCAGCCGAACTCTCATGCATAAGCGCTGTCAGTCACAGCGAAGGGGCAGGGAAGGGGAGCGGTTAGAGTGACTTGAAGCAAGGAGGCCGCTGCCCCTGTGACTTCAAGCCTGACTAGAGAAGCCGGCAGGGCATTTATTATAGTTTTTACAGCTTTTGCTTCAACTTCCTGCAGGAAGAAAAGGATCGTTACAAACACACTGCTGGCTACTCTGAGGTACTGCTGCCGGCTTGGGATGTTTTTTAGGGGTGACAGGTTCCCTTAAGGCCTCATGCACACGACCGTTGTGTGCATCCGTGGCCGTTGTGCCGTTTTTTTTCGCGGACCCATTGACTTTCAATGGGTCCGTGGAAAAAAATCGGAAAATGCACCGTTTGGCAGCCGCATCCGTGTTTCCTGGCTGTGAAAAAAATATGACCTGTCCTATTTTTTTCACGGCCAACGGTTCACGGACCCATTCAAGTCAATGGGTCCGTGAAAAATCACGGATGCACACAAGATTGTCATCCGCGGCCGTGATCCGTGTCCGTTTTTTTCCTATCATTTCAATGGCAAACTTGACTTAGATTTTTTTTTTTTTTTTTCATTTTTCATGTCCGTGGATCCTCCAAAAAACAAGGAAGACCCACGGACGAAAAAACTGTCACGGATCACAAACCTACGGACCCCGTTTTTGCGGACCTTAAAAAAAAAACGGTCGTGTGCATGAGGCCTTAAGGTAATGCTGGTGGTTCCCTTTCATGTACAGTAGCTGTGTGAATGCACAGTCCACCTTATTTCTGCTGGTACAAGAACAAGCCAGAGCAGAGCCCCCCTCAGTGTGAGCCCCCTGTATGCAGTAGGCCAGATCTCAGCTCCCTGGTACTCTGAAAAATGAGTGAAGTAGAGGATTATAGTGCTCATCTCCAGTCAATAGGTGTCATGTCAAACTACTGTTCTTACACACTGTGCAGGAAGCCAGCACTTACAGGTTTATATATCTACACTGCAAGTAGTGATCAAAGAGTTTGTCGCTTCAGCAGGACAGTTACCCAGCATTCACTCTGTCTGCATTATGCTAGCAGTGACAGGTTCCTATGCTGTTATTATGAAAGCTAGCCGAAGGACCCATCTGACAAGACCATATGATCCTGATGTACGAGTACCTGATGTATGAGTTGCCAATACCTCATTCATATAGTGAATACTGTATTAGTTTATATATTCTATGTTTGCAGAGTACTGTTGCATTGTGTTTTCTTGTACTTGATCGCTTGTTAGTGATGATCTGCCTGTGTAATAGTGCTGCAAATGATCGTTCATTGGGCAATCGCAATTTTTAAGCAGGCTAATTGTTTGCCGGTGGCAGATTGTGCAGTCTAATCAGGGGCTGCTGCCGGAAAGTAATGATTTTGTATGGGGACGAGCAATGGCATTAGCGATTGCTCCTCTCCATTATGTGGAGGAGATCTCTGCATGTAAAAGCAGCAGTCTCCTCCAATGACGAGCATGCGATTGTCAGGAAGAAATGCTTCCTTCGCGACAATCGTCAGCCTCATCTGCTGGTTTAATACCCAAGCGTCACACTGCTGGGGTGCAGAGGATGTTGAGCGAGTGGGAAACAGTTTACTTTATTTTATTTTTTATCTTTCATGTTTTTTCAAATTAACATACAATAATTTACATTCACATTTAACTTAGATTAAAAACTGTTTCCAGGTGGAAATAAATATTCAAGGATCAGACTGCAACAGATTTTTTTTATACTTGGGCACACACTAGTTGCAAATTAAAATCTCCATCACAGGAGGAATTACTTCTGAAACCAAAAATTATCGTGAGAACAAACCAAGCAAATAGTTCTAAAATAAGTTCACACAATGAATACCCCAAAGACTACCCCTGAGTCTTAAAGAAGCACTCCTACAAAACTCTTTATTCTCTGACCTGTTAGAAAGGTACATGATGTAAACTGTAATCTTCTTACCATTAACTGTATTTGTGAGTTATAACCTCCCTTCTGAGCCTCAGCTGTGTCATGTGACCAACTGACACAGGGCAGGAAGTCAGTTACTTCTCTATTCATTCCTATGAGATAGACATTGAGGCTCCCATATTAATATTAATACACAGGGAAACTGGTCTACACAAGATGCTGTGTCAACTGGAGGTCAGAGTGTTGGTCACATGACACAGCTGAAGATCAGAAGGGAGGTTATGAGTCACAAATACAGTCAATGGTAAGAAAATTACCTTTACTACAGTTTACATCATGTACTTTAATAATCCCTGCCGCTTTAAATCAATGTAAAGAGCTGAGGAGCAATTTAGAAAACAGAGTGCAAAGATACAGTAGAGAAGACGTCAACAACCAACTTTATTGTCAACCTGCTTTAGATACTTTATAATATCTATGATATGACTAGATGTTATAAGAAACACCTCATTTATTTCAATAAAATAGAAATCTGTGTGGATTCAGAGCATTATAAAATCTTAAAGGGGTTGGCTCAACTCATACATTGGTGGCATATTGCTAAGATATACCGCCAATGTCTGACAGATGTGGATTTCACCTTGGGTTCTGCACCCATCTCTAAAATGGAGCCTGCAAAGTGGAGGAGAGTGGATCATGCATGTGCAGCCGCTCTCCATTCATTTCTAAGGGAGTGCTGGAAATAGCCAAATGAAGTGCTTGGCTATTTTCAGAAGTCCTATAGAAATTATGGGAAACGCACCACGCAAGCGTAGCCTCCGCTCCATTTACTTCTAGGGGGCTGATGGAAATAGCAGTGCCAACATTTAGATACTTAAGGCAATAAATGGCAAGCGTGGTCTGCTCTCCTTCACATGTCCTAGCGATATGCCACCAATGTATGACATAGGCCGACCCCTTTAAGCCAATGTAGAAAATCAATGTAAAAAAATAAAATAAAACACTGGTCACAGAGCATCTAAGTGTGGGCCTGGGCAACATACACAGAGCTTTCAGACCCACTATAAATGGTAGAAATAGCAGGAAGTCTGGTTAGCGTATCAAAAAATAAAAAAATCCCAGAAACTGGAAAGGCTTCCAATAAAGAAGATATTAGACAAGCAATGCTTGTAGGTTATTCCGAAGGAATGGTCTCACTGGTTTCCAAGAAACAGATCCAATTTAAAAGTACACTGGGTAATAAAAATAGCAGATATATGACACTAGGTATTACAGGTCACCGCTGTCCGGCACCAGCTATTAATTTTCTTCCTCAAGTGCAGCAGTGACCAGACAATTACTAGCACACTACCTGCTATTGAGGCTTATTTCTCTTGTTCTCATCTTGAGGGATGTCAAACTCCCACACAAATGGCTAAACAATGTCAGGCTGCAAACAGTATAGAATATAAAAAGGAGAAAACTAACTCAAGTCAGCAACGCCATACAATAACAAGTCTTTAAAATTGGTTTACCTCTTTCTCTTCACCATCCTGGTCTATACTATTCTGGCTCCTATGCCTATAGGTGGATTCTAGAGGGGGAAAAAAATAAGAAAGCATTTCTGGTTTAGTAGCTTATTTTCCTAAGGGTCTATGCTGGGCTATATGAACACACTTCGGGGAATGTGTGACATCGCAGCTGGCACAGCAGTTTCCAGCTATCCCACATCTGTCACACAGTCATTTATGCATATTGGTCACTTGTGCCCAGCTCTCTAGTGACGCGTGTAGGCCATCATTGAGGAGTTTCGTTACAATCTGAACTGAAGCACCCTAGAGTCCAATATTCTTTTTCGTTCTCTAGTTTTATGACAAAACAGAGAAACACGCCCGCACAATACATCCCAGTGCTAAACCGGCAGATGCGAGCGCATTATATTTATCGCCACCATACCACTCGTCTGTAACATAGGCCGCACACATTACAATAATGTCAGCTGGCTCTTTAAAGGGTAACCAAGCTTTTAAATAATTTCATTAAAAACTATTCTAAATGGCCTATAATTCATTTTAATAAAATACTTTATTTTCTGTAGACAGTGCAGGGACTGGATGATGCTGATAGCAGAGGATCGATATATGAATCTTCTTTTTCAAGAGGCAGGCTGCGGGCATTACATAAATTATAAATATCACCCCTTTAAGGTGTATAGGGGGGTGTCCTGACCTCCTGATGACAGAGGACAGGGAAAAGAAGGATCATGTTATTGAATTTCAACACATCTTTTTGTCGTCAGGTGTCTGGCAGCGCAATTTATTCCCCATCCCCACTTAGAACACATGTGTTACATGAAGGGGTCAGAAGTGCATGGCCAGCTTAACCTCTTGTACCCCAGAGGTTTTTTTGTTTTCGCGCTTTCGTTTCGCACTCCCTGCCTTCCCAGAACCATACCATTTTTATTTTTCCGTTGACATAGCCGTATGAGGGCTTGTTTTTTGCGGGACATGTTGTACTTTCCAACGTCCCTATTTAATATTGCATATGATGTAGTGGGAAGCAGGAAAAAAAACAGGGTGCATTTTTTATTTACGACGTTCAACGTGTGATAAAACTGACCAGTTACTTTCATTCTACAGGTCAGTACGAATCCAGCAATACCTTATATGTCTAGTTTTTCTTGCGTTTCCATAGTGATAAAATAAATAAAAAAATCTGATTTATTTTGATTTGGACTGACCACGGCACCTAAAATGTCCAGTCGCAGACATTAGCCCCTCTTGTCTGCTGTATAAAACAGCAGGCACTCCGAAGCTATGGCACCAGCTCCGCTGAGGAGTGGGGGCGATCTTTCAAGACCCGGCCGGCGCCATACTAGTACGGCGCTGGTCGGAAAGGGATTAAAGAGGACCTGTCTTCTCTCCTGACATGTCCATTTTAGTGACTACTTGCATTCCCCATGTAATACCAATTCTGGAGCTTCTACTCTCATGACTCTGTCATGTGCCATTCCTGTATTATTCCTGTTAGAAGTTTACAAATGAATTGCCAGCAGTCTGCAATAAAGGTACTGCTGGGTGTTACCAGTAGCGGGTATGTCTGACTCTGTCCAATCAGTGCTGCTAGTGTCAGACTGTGCAGGGATGCACCCCCAAATGGTAACACCCATCTGTACATTTACGGCAAGTTGCAGGCAATTAATTGACTTCTAGTAGAAATAACAGCGGAAAGGCAGAACATAGCATCATAAGAATAGATGTTATGACATAGGGAAAGCAAGTAGTTATTAAACCAGACATCTCGGGAGAGGTGACAGGTCTTCTTTAAATTACTAGATATCATTGATCTACCAACATATCTGGCTCCTGATAATTACAATAAATTTTTTAATAATGCAGTGCTGTTATATACCTTGATCAACTTGTGGATTCATGCTTGGTGTATCCATAGGTATAATTGGTTCCTACAATAATAACAATATAAACAAAAACCTATTAGATATGCACGTCTACACATTAGTTTTAGCTATGCTGTAAATCACAAATTTACAAAAGGTAAAAAAATAAAATAAAAATAATAATAAAAAAATGGATTGCATCTGAAAAGCACGGTAACTGTTACTTACTGCTATCGTGTGTCGCCCACATTCAATGCTAACAAGTTTGTGGCATTTCTTATGAACCAGCAGCTTGCAGTTGATACACTTGTAACCTTGCCGTCCTAGCCCCCATATTCGGTCAGTGCAGATGGCACAGTGTGCTCGCTGTAAAGAGAAGGCCACAAGTATAAAACGCCCATTTCATGACCCTAAGCATTTAAAGCAGCTTGTAGAATATTCACCTCTAGATAGTCTATAAAAACCTGACACATGCATCCCCAGCCATTAGCAGCCAAAGGCAACGCAAACCCTAGAGACGCGCTCTTTCTTGCACACTGAAGTATAACCTGACAATATGATTTTCAAAATTATGTCAAAGAAGTCACATATATAATAGGGGCCCATAAACCGGAGAAGCTAACCAATCAGATTCAAGCTTTTAGCTTCCAACCTGCACTGGAAAACAGAAATCTGATTGGTTGCTATGGACAACCTCGATCGTTGTCTGCTTTGTGATAAATAATGATCCCCATGTTCAAGAAGGGAAAGATTTACAAGAATAGGAGGCTACTGTCGGATTCTGAGATGTACAGCGGTGATACAAGACAGGTCCAGCAATTCTAAATAGGATTTTATATATTGGGTTAAGGGGTAAAGAGTACTAAAGTCCAGCTAAATCATAACCCTTATAAAGAGATTAACTTTTAATAGTAATTACACAACAAATAGAGGTCCACTGATGTCCTGATGTATATGGATTCCCCGGGAATATAGCATGCTCATTAACTCGATGGGGGAACTTTCCCTAGATGCATGCCCTGAGGCTAAGCCCTCTGCCCAGGGACGACCCCTTGTGGTGGGGACCCCCTGCCCCTCGATCCTAGGCTAGCAACTCCTGGATTGCCCTATTTTATATGGGCTAGTAGTTATCAATCTAACGGTGGACTCATATACATCCAGACAGAATAACTACTAGCCCATATAAAATAGGGCAATCCAAGAGTTGCTAGCCTAGGACCGAGGGCAGGGGGTCCCCACCACAAGGGGTCGTCCCTGGGCAGAGGGCTTAGCCTCAGGGCATGCATCTAGGGAAAGTTCCCCCATCGACTTAATGAGCATGCTATATTCCCGGTGGGTCCATATACATCAGGACATTGGGTGATACAAGACAACCATAACACAGACAAACCTAGGACAAATGCTACTAACTCTGTTAAATCTCTTGGCTTGGAAGGTATGTCCATTTGCACAGTATAGTTTTCGCCACCTTCTTGCTCCGCGTCGATAGATGGACTCTGATAAAAGTGTCCAACAAGAAAACGTGTTAGAATTCTATAACATTTCTTCAGGAATCATGCAGGATGCAGTCTGACCCCAAATCATGTAATACTATCTATGTAGACTGACATGCAAAGGACAGGTTCAGATTTCCATGTATTTGCCTGTTCAACTTTGATATTTGTCTTTGGTGGTTAACGTAGGAAGCCTCTGCCTTTTCCAATAAAAAGAAATCATCATGTGGCTGGGATCATGAGTAACCAGTGTCGATCGCAGGATGACATCATACAAGAGGTCACATGAATGTGATGACTCACTTCACCACACGTGACGTCATCATGCCACAGGGCCCGGCTATTAGTAGGCCTGATACCTGTACAAAGTTATTAGCCTGGGGATCACCAACAGCCTTACCCAGATTCTTCTCATTTTTTGAAATATGTTCAGACAGGAAAAAAAAAGTATCTGGCACCTGTAGAACTGATCACAGATATGGCTTAAAGAGGACCTTTCATTACAATAAAAAAATCTAAACAAAGCATACAGACATGGAGAGCAGTGCCCAGAGATCTCCCTGCACTTACTATCATCCCTGAGCGCCGCTCCGTTCTCCCAGTATTTTCAGATTTTCAGCTTAACTGGGTGGAGCCTGCCGGCGTCTCCTTCTCCCAGTCTGGAGTGCTGGCCAATCGCAGCGCTGGGATAATAGTAAGTGCAGGGAGATCCCTGGGCGCCGCTCTCCAATACTTAGTTTAGATTTTTTATTGTAATGAAAGGTCCTCTTTAAGGGGGTTGTCCAGGATACATGGCTGCTTTCAACCAAAAACAGCACCTTTCCTGTCCATGGGTTGTGGCTTCAATGGCGTCAATGGGTAAGAGCTGCAATACTACACACAACCTGCGGACAGGGGTGGTGCTGTTTTTGGAACAAAGCAGCCAAATTTCTCTTATCTTGGATAACCCCTTTAAAGGGGTTAAACCAAGTTTTACAGTTATTCCCTATAAACAGGATAGGGAACAACTACCAGACCGGTGGGGGGCTGACCACTGTGACGTCCACTGATCCCCAAAATGGGGGGGGGGTCCTATTCTCTCATTCGAAAGAAGAGGCAGGTCAATTATGCACAGAGGTTCCATTCATTCTAGCAAGAAACTGACGGACAAATGAATACTACAATTATAAGATATTTTACAGTGCACCCACACTTAAAGGGAATGCATGAGCTACACTTTATTTTACTAATGAAAATGAGATATGGATAAAGTTTGTGTGTGTATATATTTATATATATATACACACACACACATACAAAGTGACTTCTATGAGACTAGGCATGCTCTATAAGCTTGTGCAGGGAGGTGGAGCCAAATTGTGTCCATCACCCATTGTTAAAGGTGTAATCCTGTGTTTTCTACATATACAGCTAATATCTGATGTGAAGGTGTCAGTCTATTATCAGGCTTAGTGGACCGAGTGAAAACTGCAATATATCAGGATTAGGTTTTAATATTTTAATACAGTATCATAAAAACGTAGATAAAAAAAAAAAAAAAAGAAGATTAAAAAAATGTTGAATATGAAGTATGATGAACCAAGAGGCTCCAAATTGATTACGAGGGGCAGGCCTCTTAAAAATCTTCTAGCAATCAGTGCGCCAGAAAATCCAATCAACATCAACCAGGTTCTGCAGTAAATTATAGTCAAATTATAAATCTGACAACCCAGGAGAGGCTACCCCACTTCTGCAAAGTACCACCTACTTTTTTTTATTTTATTTTTTTAAACGTGACAAGAGCTTTGTAAAATTGAAAAAAAAAAAAAAGACTGTAAATATATATATTTTTTAAAGTCACTTGCACAAAAGTGTGAGACGTTACCTGGCATACTCACAACTGCCCTCTATGGCTTTTGTGTTCGTGGTGATGTTGCCATGCTTTTTATTTTGTATTTCAAACATGCAAACAATCAAACAAAATCTACTTACTGTCCTCTCCTAGGCAGGGCATGCCAGGCCTCTCAGGTGTACAGGGAAAGACTAAAGAGAAACACAAGAGATTAACAATGCCAAACCAAAGTGCAAGGCGCCCAACGTACACGGAGAAATGTGTCGATATATATACACACAAAAGAGACACCAAAAACATAACGGAACGGCACAGTAAACCACAGTATTGTATACAATGACATTCAGAAGAAAAAAAAAGAAAAAAACACTTGTGCGACCAGTAAATGACTTCTCTAAAACAAAGCGCATGCATTACGAGCATCTATCAATAATCCAAGCTCAGCGCAGCGTCGATTAATGCGGCTCCACAGATTGTACTTTTCTCACCGTGAATTAGCAGCTCGGAATCTTTATTCAGTTCATACAACCGGAAAGCTTCTTCTAGCTCAAGCTGTGAGGACACAGTGCATGGGTCTCCTGATATCAAAGAAGGCAACAGCACATTAACACAAAAATATATATGTATATATATATATATATATATAAAAAATATTTTTTCATTAAATAGATGGAAATTTAGTGCTACAGTATTAACACATATGAGATGGGGGATACAGGATTTTTATCGAATCACTTTATATGTAATAATATGAAGTTGGCATATCATTAAATAATTACTTGTAAAACAAGGCATTGTACCATTATCTCTGTTATTCCTCTTAGAAATATACTGACCACTGGGTGTACCATTCCCCTTGAGGATAGGATGTGTCCCTACACAGTTAGATACTGTCAGAATGTGTAGGGACATGCCCCATTGACAGGGGAAACGGTAACGCACAGTTTTTTATTCATACATTTCCAAGAGGAATAACAGGAATGAAACAATCCAATAACTAAGGCAATACATATTGAGCAGTAAGCAGCTTGCGCTGGAGTCCCCTCAATACAGAGCACAAACTCAAGAGTCCTGATATTCATGAGTCCCGGGTCCTTGCTATAAGAAGAGCAGGAGCTCATGAATATCAGGACTCCTGAGCTGACATTTGTTACAATGGAACCCTATAGGTGCCGTCTGCCTATACAGTGGCATACTTTGAAGGGATAGGTTGGTAAATCTTCATGATGTATACCATTTACTAAAACAGACATGTCAGGAGAAATTCATTCTATGGTGCAAATTTATCTTGAGCATAATATTTGAAGTCATATTTGCTGTCTGTGTTGGTGTACGTAGAGCCAAATTTATCAAACACTGCCCACTGTTAGGGTCCATTCACACGTCTGCAATTTTGACCCATTCATTTTTATAGGGCAGCACAATGTCCGGGTCCGCAATTCCGTTCCCAAAAAAAATAGAACATGTCCTATTCTTGTCCGCAATTGCTGACAAGAATAGGCATATTCTATTAGTGCCCGCAAAATGCGGAACACACATTGACGCTGTCCGTGTTTTGCCGACCCTCAAAGGGGTTGTGTCACTTCAGCATTCAGTATTGTCATTTATCACTAAAGGGAAGTTAACACAAGGCACTTACTAATGTATTGTGGCTGGATTCATTTTTCCATCACATTATACACAGCTCGTTTCCATGGTTACGACCACCCTGCAATCCATCAGTGGTGGCCGTTCCTGCACCTTAGGAAAAGGCCAGGACCAAGTGAGTGTGCATAAGAAATCT
This sequence comes from Bufo gargarizans, assembly GCF_014858855.1. NCBI lineage: Eukaryota > Metazoa > Chordata > Amphibia > Anura > Bufonidae > Bufo > Bufo gargarizans. The sequence continues at coordinate 181,224,217 of NC_058083.1, forward strand.
TTCTTTCCTATAATGCGCAAGCACGGCCGCCACTGCTGGATTAAAGGGTGGTCATAAACCCTGGATATAAGGCCCCTTTTCCCACAGGCGTCCCAGAAGAGGTCCAGATGCGTTGCGGGAAACCCGCGCGGGTGTGCACGCAATTTCAGTCAGTTTTGTCTGCGATTGCGTTGTTCAGTTTTTTTCTGCGCGAGTGCAAAGCGTTTTAATGCGTTTTGCACAAGCGTAATAAAAAAAACTGTATGTGGTACCCAGACTTCTTCACTGAAGTTCAGGTTTGGGTTTGGTGTTATATAGATTTTATTATTTCCCATTATAACATAGTTATAATGGGAAATAATAGCATTCTCTATTAAATAATGGCAAGTATAATGTCCCTTGAGGGTAAAAAAAAAATAAAAAAAAAATAATAATAATAATAATTTACTCACCTCATCCACTTGATTGCACAGCCGTTATCGTCTTCTTTCTTAATCTTGCAGGACCTGCACTGACGGCATCGCGCTCACCACAAGGTGAGCGCGGTGACGTCAGTGCAGGTCCTGCTGAATGAAGATAGAAGGATGGGTGAAAAACATCGCTCATGTGCACAGCCCCATTGAAATGAATAGGTCAGGATTCAGTGCGGGTGCAATGCGTTCACGGATTGCACCAGCGCTGAAAACTCGCCCGTGTGAAAGGGGCCTAAGCAGTTGCTTAAGTTAAACAACCCCTTTAAACTTTATGCTCTTGTCTAGAAATGCTATTCCAGTTTTTTTACACTACCCCCTACTGCAGCGAGTTTACAACTTTATTTGCGACTGTTTTTTTTTTTAAAAGGTCACAGTGATAGAACTCATTACCACAGCTAACCATACTCTCAGATTTTAATAGCAGATGCCAGTGACCAAAAAAAAAAAACAACTCACAAAAGCCCCATTTGGTGATGCTTTGAAGCCAGAATTCTGGAGCACAGGGAGCAATGAATTCCCCTAATGCATTCTACCAGGAGTCAGCAACCTCCAGCTGTTGTGAAACTACAACTCCTAGCATGCTCTATTCACTTATAGGAATTCTGAGAGCAGCCAAGCAAATGTGCATGATGGGAGTTGTAGTTGAACAACAGCGGAAGTGCCGAAGATTGTTGACCCCAGCGCTATACAAAAAATCCAGTAATCTGCCAGGTCCTCAATGGCAGTTTTATAATGGCTCCAAACATGATTTAAATATGTATTTTATCACCCAAAATAACAAAGTAATAAAAACTGTTATACATGATTTCTATTGCAATCAGGAATATGTATGAAAAACAAGTACAGATCCACAAAAAAGAGCAAATCTGTGCTTTAGGGTATTGAGTGCTTGGTAGCTGATTTCTGTGCCGTTTTCCACACCACAAGTCATATTAGCAAAGTTGGCATGAAATGTTAACCCGCTGCATCTACCATCTTGCCCGGAATCAAACCTGCCTAAAACACAACCCTCATTGCTCCATCCTCTGCCATGTATAGCTAAGGTCATAAGTAGAGATTTAGGTGGAGGGGAAATCTTACACATCTGCTTTTCAACCCTTGATAGCGGGTACAGAGGCCGGGGGCAGCATGTGCGATGCAGGTGAATACATCCTATATTCTATTTCTTCCTACCTCCCAAATACAATTAGGAAAGAATGGAAATAAACAGCAAAGTCACTATTCCAGTTTCCAGAAAGAAGGAGCAGGACTACAACTGAAGTCTAAATATTCATCCATAGGGTTCCATTGTACAAATATTAAAATGAATAAAATAAATCTATACTGTGCAACATAAAAAAATAAAAATTGATGTAACTGTACAGCAATGTATGAAATAAAGCAGTCTACTAACGTTACTTTTACACTCGCGCTTTGGCTTTCCGTTTGTGAGATCTGTTCAGGGCTCTCACAAGCGGTCCAAAACGGATCAGTTTTGCCCTAATGCATTCTGATGGAAAAGGATCCGCTCAGAATGCATCAGTTTGCCTCCGTTCAGTCTCTATTCTGCTCTGGAGGCGGACACCAAAACGCTGCTTGCGGCGTTTTAGTGTCCGTCTGAGGAAACTGAGCCAAACGGATCCGTTCTGACACACAATGTAAGTCAATGGGGACAGATACGTTTTCTATGACACAATCTGGCACAATAGAATTGACTTTCAATGGTGTTCATGACAGATCTGTCTTGGCTACGTTACAGATAATACAAACGGATCCGTTCTGAACGGATGCAGACGGTTGTATTATCTGAACGGATCATTCTGTGCAGATGCACGACGGATCCGCACCAAACGCGAGTGAGAAAGTAGCCTAAACTAATCCATACCATTTTTATGCAGTATACAAACATCCCCTGTTGGGGGAATGGCGTCCCGCGGATGTGCTTATCCAAGCCTATATGACACCAGGGGTCCTTTTACACCGGCAGATTATCTGCCTATAAACGAGCACAGATATACTTCATAGCGTATCAATCAGTGCTAGCAAATGAAAACGTAGCCATGATTGAAAATCACAGGGACGAACAATCGTTAGCAGGTCCCCTACAGTTTGCAAATTGTCGCCAACACGTCCCCTGTTTACACAGGGACATGTGCTGCCGACAAAAGATCATTTGTGCTTCGGTATAAAAGATGGAATTGCTTTCTGGCGGATATATTTACACTTTCCTATCAATGTTCGTAACAAAGGAGAGAACAGAAAAAGGAATGCGGTACTCACCAAAAAAATGCAGCTTTAGAGTATTTTTTTGGTGAGTGCCGCATTCTTTTTTCTTTTCTCTCCTTTGTTGCAAATACTACTTGTTTTTTATGCTGAGCACCACAGCTACTCACATTTATCAGTGCAGCACCAGATTAAATCCCACACCTACAGCAGTGCCGACCGTATCCTCTACATATTACTTTCCTATCAATGTTCATTTGGGCATTCATCGTCCTGTAAGGAGAGGCTATCACAGTGGGATTGGGGCCTAATTTTAGGCTACTTTCACGCTGCAAGCAGCGTTTTGGTGCCCATCCCCAAAGCGGAATGGAGGCAAACTGATGCATTCTGAGCGGATCCTTTTCCATTCAGAATACATTCGGGCAAAATCCGTTTTGGACCACTTGTGAGAGCCCTGAACGGATCTCACAAACGGGAAGCCAAAACGCAAGTGTGAAAGTAGCCTTAATTCTACCTACTAATAGATGTTGGTACCTGTGAAAACTGCACTTTATTTTTCTGCAGATGTGGCAAAAAACAAGAATGCTGCAAAAACAATTACCACAATATTTTTTTTCAGAAACATATGGCAACAACTTCATAATAATAATTAGTGTCCTTTTAAATATGGCAGCATTTAGTGTCCATTTTAATAGTTGTGTTTTTCTGCAAATATTTTTCACTTTCAAATGATTTCCTTGTGCTTATAACTGATTATTTTATTAAAAGGAAATGTATATCTTTGATAAATTACTGTTAATCCTGGGCAGCTATTGCATTCATGGCCTCTCTTCTAATACAGCTATATCACATTATGAAATGTAATCCGCGCAATGGTGAAATATCATAAGCACGATGAAACAGCTCACAGCTATTAATATATAATCAGTAGAAACTGAGACAGATGAGAAGATGGAAAAAGCCGATCCGTGGCTCATGTCATGCGGCTAAGACAAACTGCTGTGCAATGCATGTGAATCTATCAGCGGGCGCTGCATTGTAAAGATTCTGCACATGTACTCCTCTCATGTATATGCACACCATAAATTGTGCACCGCTGACAGGGCACGGCACACGGCTGCGGGGAGTTACAGTGCTTCAAATTATGGTTTGTATAAATCAAAATCAGAGCCATAGGCAAATACCTGGCTAGAACAGGCCCGCTGCTGCTAGATAAAGCAACATCCATTACCAGCATAGAGGAAATGGATGATATATAAAATACTGAAAGATTCCCACATTCTCAATATGATAGATTATCTCCCTGCTCTGGGTTATATCCTAAGCATTCCCCAACCCACTGCCACCAACTGTGAAAATATTGAAATAATCTATGAATGTCATACATAAGAATAAATAATAAGTACTCTCCAGTACATTGTACGTTTGCCTCTTCTTTGCACCGCATGGTACTAACATATGCCTATACAAGGACGTAGCCTGGAGGGGCTGCCTCCCCTCTCACTCTCATGCCTTTCTTCCTTCAAGTTACAGCAGCTAGAGTTTCTTACCAGATGCTGTAACTGGTTCCAGACAGCTGTCTGTCCTTGACGGAGGGGGAGAAGCTCTGCTCTCTACGGCCTCATGCACACGACTGTTCCGTTTTTTGCGGTGCGCAAACTGCAAATCTGCAAAAAACGGAAGCAGCCGTGTTGCCTTCCGCAATTTGCGGAACGGAACAAGCGCCGGCAATATAAATGCCTATTCCTGTCCGCAAAGCGTGGACAAGAATAGGACATTATATTCTTTTAGCGGGGCCGCGGAACGGAGCCACGGATGCGGAGGACAGCACACGGAGTGCCGTCTGCATCTTTTGCAGCCCCAATGAAGTGAATGGGTCCGTATCCGAGCCGCCAAAACGGCGGCTCGGATGCGGACCCAAACAACGGTCGTGTGCATGAGGCCTACTGCTGTGATGGCTCTGCAGGAGAGGCAAGTACATGCAATGTGTGTACACATACATGTGTTTACAGCATACATATGTACATATGTGTCTGCATTGTCTATTTGTGTGTGTGTAAGGAACATAAAGCTTTACTCAGACGGCCATTATTTGGTCAGTATTTTGCATCAGAATTTTTAAGCCAAAAACCAGAAGGGGGTCAAAAACAAGAAATAGGTGCAAAATCTTTCCTTTATATGTTTTCTCAAATCCTGATGCCAAATACTGCCGTGTGACAGTGGTCTATGTCTGTGTGTATCAAAAAGAAAATGCTATTGATGCGTGTGGTATACGTGTTATGTTTTGGGGTGAGGGCGTACATTTAGTAAGCTCTCTGTAGGCAAATGTGTGCATGTTTTGCAAGGGGTTGCCATACCGAATCTTTGCCCATGCCGCAGGAGTTAAGTTAGGATTGTTTGCAGTTCTTACCTTCTTCATCAATCCACTTCATTGTGAAGAGCTGCTCATTGTCAAAGGCGCACATCTCCTTCACCTCGGTACAAAGCCCATCAAAGGTGATGGTGGGGTCAAAATGGGTAATCATGATGTCTCTGTGAAAAGAAAAAAAAAAAGAAGCTAATTTTGATATATGGTCAGAAAGAAGATCAGTGAATAAAACCATTAGGTGAGAAAAGAAATGCACTCCACAGAAAACCATACTTCTCTGCAGCCACTCCAGTGCTCCCAGTGGTGTTTGTTTTTGCCGCTGCAAAGATGACCTTACTTAAAGGGGTTGTCTGGGTTCAGCATCTCCGGCCCCCCTGATAGGAGCATGATTTGTTTATGTTTTTAACAATACTAGGCAGACGTTCCACCTAGCAGTGTTCCTGGTGACATCACCGGCACTGATGGGCAGGCTTCAGCGTTGCCTCAGCCACCCATTAGTGCTGGTGACGTCACCGGGCTCACGGTTAGGTGAAAGCAACCACCTAGCTTTACCTGTGGAGAGTACGTCACCAGATCTCCAGAAAAAGCCTTTGTCCTGCGCAAAGGAGAGCATTGGAGCCAATTACCAGCATTAGCGGTCTGGTGCATTATCATACACTATGTATCTATTCACCATTAGTCATTTTCATAAACAAGGGTACCATGGGACAGCATTAAAATTAAGGCACATATGAAAAGGCAAGAAGCGGTGGATGAGCTGAAGCTGGCAATATAAATTAGATTTTTAGTAGGAAACAGATGGACGACCAATTGGTTGGACCCCCCCCCCCCCCCCACACACACACAAAAAAAAATGGTTTTATGGCCTAACATTGAAGGAACCAGTGCAAAAAAGAAAAATTTTACATAGTGTTAATAGCCAGAACTATTAGTAATTGCTTTCCAGGAATCTGAAGCCACTGACCTGTAAGGGCGGTCACACATATTTAGTAGTTGTTGGTCGAACCATAGTCAACAGACGACTCTCTCTCTCGACCCCCCCTTCCCCATACACATTTGGCTCAGCAACGGGCAGCACACTAAATAAAAATATAAATCCATGTGGAAAGTAAGGCTACTTTCACACCAGCGTTTTTTCACACAAAAACACTTTTGTTACTGATAATACAACCATCTGCATCCATTATGAACGGATCCGGTTGCATTATTTTTAACATACCCAAGACGGATCAGTCATGAACTCCTTTGAAAGTCAATTGGGAACGGATCCATTTTCTATTGTGTCAGAGCTAAACCGATCCGTCCCCATTGACTTGCATTGTGGGTCATGATGGATCCGTCTTGCTCCGAATCTCATGACGGAAAGAAAACTGCAGCTTGCTGTGGTTCGTTCCCGGGATGGGAAGGCAACCAAACGGAACGCGTTTTGTAGCACTCCGTTTTGTTCAGTTACATTTTGTCCCCATTGACGATGAATGGGGACAAAATGGAAGCGTTTTTCTCCGGTATTGAGACCCTATGACGGATCTCAATACCAGAAAATAGAGAAGCTAGTGTAAAAGTAGCCTAACCAGAAAACTCTAGATTCTTACCACTTAAGAAACCAGGGTATTTTTCCTTGGAGAATGTCTAGCAGACTTCCTCTCAATAAATACTGCATATCTGCATGAGGAGGATATCATAAGCCTGCAAGAACTGGGAGCGCTTGCCAAGATACTCCACACAATAGAAATGTAATAGATATTCATAGGAAGACCTGTATATATTATAAGCCTATCTGCTTCGGTTTGCTAATCCCCCGATACACAGCAGTAACAGAAGAGCCGAGTGTGGGTGGGGTGGGAATCACAGATTACACTCATCTTATTTACCATGAAGCAGGTGACAAAGTACCATCACAAGCATGTAATACAGCCAGCTATAATACAGTATATTTACAGGATAAATACATTTGTGGATGGATCTTCTGCCCACGGAGGTATGTGTTTGCAAACAGCTGGCCATCCGTTATCTTTCCCCTCTGCCGTACTAGAAAAACACCAAAAGGAATCTTAACTAGAACTGATCCCATTGGTTTTCTAAGGGATCATTTTTAGCAAACGGCCCTTCGGCTGGAATGTGAACAACAAAGTACAAAGCAGAGGAGTCAGCTCACCACCACGTAGCCGATCGTGCCCCCAGCCCCCAGGAACAACAGCGAAGATACCGCGCACAGAAAGAATGCCAGGCCGGGTCCTGGGTAGCAGAGCAAAAATGCAAGGACCAGATCCAGCACTGAAAAAAAAAAAATAAAAAAAAAAAAAAACGAATTTTATTCAAGTACATATTAAAAGCATCGAGGTGCACATTCACTGGTAGACTGCATTCCCAATGGAGCGTTTCAAGTCCTTTACAGGCTTGAAATGGGTAAGCAGTAATATCTACCCATGGATGTGCCCCTAGATGCTTTCATTCTATTGCATATTTGAATAAAATTGGATTTTAAACTTTTTCTGATGCTGGACCTGGACCTTTTTCCTAAAAAGAGAAACAAATTCCAGCTTCCCAATAAAAACTGTGGTCTTTATTAAACAAGCGATAAAAACTCCCATAGAAAAAAACACTACGCATTTTGGATCAAAACAATAGACTCCTTACTCATAAGTAAGGATTCTAATGATTTAATCCAAAGCGCGTAGATATTTTTTTTATCTATGGAGTTTTTAGCGCTGGTTTAATAAAGACCATCGTTTTTATTGGGAAGCTGGAATTTGTTCCTCTTTTTTGCATTTAACTTTAGGGCTGCGTTCCAAACGATGAGCAGGTGAGTGCTGTGCCTATATTATCAGTTGTAATGTCGGATGTCTCCCTGCACCATCATGCAGCATTCTTCTGTCCTTGTATTTCTGGCTTTGGACATGGGACCGGCACACAAAAATGTCAAAAGGTTCTGCCCAGCTCAGACCTAAAAACTGGTCGAGCACAACTCATGAGGATGAACCCAGCATTCTTCCCTATGCTAATGAGTTTTACATGTTAATGATCCATCATTACAGCATACATTGGGGTCAGTTTCATAAGTGTAGGGGTACACAGAATATCTGGAGGGCACTCGAACATACGATTATACAACATTTGCCCAAGATTCCAGCACTGCGTGACCACCAGGCCACCATGCTGCATTTCCATATAATAGGAGTCATCGTTGCAAAACGAAAATCTAAATAAATTATTCTTGGAATAAACCTTTTGAAGCTTGTGACAATATGGAGATTAGAGGCAGTAATTACCGACCAGCAAGAGACCCACAGGAACTGGGAATGCATACTTATCAACAGTCTCTCGTCCTCCCCCCAGCAGGTAATTACATCCCATAAACGACGGCATTCATTAGAGGTCTCCTCCGACCAGTATATCACCACACGCAAGAAATAATAGCACGAGAACAGAACTACACTAACATCTCATGTTGTGGGCAGTCTGCAGTTCACAATATGAAGGTTCCTTTAAAAATGCAAGATCCAAAAAAAATAACGTTTTCCATGGGGTGCTGACCAACTTGTGTTTTTTGACCCGCTAGTTCCTGATCCTTGGTAAATAATAGTGTGCAGTCATGTCACCGCAGAACGTCTGTTGTGATAACTGGTCCCTGGGAACACGTGACGTCACATACTGGTTATCAGCAGCATGGAACCAAACGGTAGATATTCTAATTTACACATTTAACAAGACAAAAAGCTATCAAGTCCCGGAGAACTGCTTTAGGGTACATCCACATGGGAACTAAAGCCTTCCAGAAAATCCAACATGGACTTTGCCGTGGATCTGCAGCAAAATCTGCATGACTTACATGCGGATTTTACCCTACTGCATTGCAAAGGATGAAATCCGCGGCATAAACTGGCGTGCCGCCACTGTTCTAAAATTCACACCACAGCTCAATTTACCCTGCAGATTTTTTCCATAGTATGTGGATAAGATTTCTTCAAATCTCATACACTCGATTGGTACTACAAAATGGTAAAGACTCTCCGCACACAAATCCACACTTCTTCCGTCGTGTGTGAACGTACCCCAAGAGCTCATTCAGAATTTGCAGGCTAAAACCAGAAGTGGAACACACACTGAGAAAAGGCATTATGGAACGATATGCACCACTTCCATATGTCGGATCCACTTCTGGTTGTGGTTAAAAAAAAAACAAAAAAAAAAAAACACCATTATTTTTCTTTTTTTTCCTCTACTTTTTTTTTTTATTGTAGAATTTTACACAACCTTTTTTGGGCCATTTTTCAGTCTAAGGGAAAAAAGCCTGAAAACTCCAAGAGCATTCTGTATTTTGTCAAAACATAAATGTTATTTCCCATGTTTTTGTTTGTATTCCTACTCTCCCGAGCCTCCTCTGTTTCAGCACTGCTTCTTTGCCCTCCCAACGGGGTCTGCTGTTCTTATTGCAGCAGTGACGTGCACGAGACCACTGCAGCCAATCACTGCCGACGCGGCCAGTAATTGGCTGCAGCAGTCACGCGCTGAATACAGCATGGTACTGCTGCAGCAACAAGGAGAGAAGGGGCCAAAACACAACTTGTTATAGGTGTGTCATTTTGTTCTGCTGGTATTCCCTTAGGAAATGATACAATAGAAAAATTACATTAAAAAAGTTGCATAAAAAAAAAATACATACACATAGTATTTTCTAATAAATAAAAAAACATAAAAAGGTGTAGGTAATATGGTCTGCACTTGTCAGAAAGGACTAGTGGTTTCTTTATGTAAATCATCCTATAGCTCAAACCTCTAGCAATTTGCTGCTGGAGCCCAAAAACTACCCCGGCCCCCAAATCTCCTACTGAGCAGGCCGGCTCCTGGAACAAGTGGCTGCCACACAAACCCACTGCTGATCTTATGGGAGGAAAGATTTGGGTCTGTTAGGCTGTTTTCACACTAGCGTTAATATTTTCTGGTATTGAGATCCGTCATAGGGTCTCAATACCGGAACAAAACTTTTCAGTTTTGCTCACATTCATTGTCAATGGGGACAAAACGTAACTGAACAGAACGGAATGCTCCAAAATGCATTCTGTTCCGTTCTCATGCTGCGGTTTGCTTTCCGTCCTGGGATGCGGATCCATTTTCTCTGACACAATATAAAACAGATCCGTCCCCCATTGACTTTCAATTGCGCCTGAGGAGGAAGTCTACCACCATCAAAACATATTCCTGCAAGCCTGCAGTAATATTCCCATATAGTTTTAGGAACCAAGTTAGAGATTTTATGGCCAGTTCATGAGGGATGTTGGTATACAGAGACACTACGTCCGCTGTGATCCATACATAATTCGAGGACCATTCAATGTTTTCAATAGTTTGCAGAACGGATGCAGTGTCTTTAAGAAAACCAGGTATTAGTGGTATAAGCAGCTGGATTGGCCTAAGGGGAGGTGGAAAAAACATTTTTGTGCGTTTTCGGAAGTGCGTGAAACACTGGAATAACAGGAGATGGAATATAAATATATTCCGATTCCTTATTACTTAGGAAACCTAATCAGGTCTCTAGATCCAGGATATCCCGTAATTCCTTCTGAAAAGAGGGGAGGGGGTTGTCACTAAGGGTGACATATACTGTAGTGCATGGGTGTCAAACATGCGGCCCGCGGGCCGCATGCGGCCCGCAATGAATATTTTTGCGGCCCGGCAAGTATTTCTGAACATGAGCGCGCTGCTATCGGCACGCTCATGTTCTCTCAGCAGCACGGGGAGAAGGAAGCTGTCCTCCCTCCCCCTGTGCTGCTGCCGCTGCCACCAATGAGAAGAGAGGGGGGGGGGAGGAGGGGCGGGCGCACTGCGCCACCAATGAGAATAGAGGGGGAAGGAGGGGCGGGCGCACTGCGCCACCAATGAGAATAGAGGGGGGGGGGAGGAGGGGGGGCGCACTGCGCCACCAATGATTGGACTATTTTCACACAGAGCGGCGCCCAGCACTCACCATTAGTCCTGGGTGCCGCTCCGTTCGCCCGCAGTGCCCCATTACTGTCTCCTCTCCTGCTCCACATGCTGCTTACTATCGGAGCGATGGGAGGAGACATCAGCTTCACTAGTGGGCGTTCCTTCTCCCTGCGCTGCGATTGGACAGTGCTACAGCCAGGAAGAAGGAACGCCCACTAGTGAAGCTGATGTCTCCTCCCATCGCTCCGATAGTAATCAGCAGCATGTGGAGCAGGAGAGGAGACAGTAATGGAGCACTGCAGTCGAACGAGCAGCGCCCAGGACTAATGGTGAGTGCTGAGACATCGCTGGGCGCCGCTCTGTGTGGCCTGATAGTGAAAGTAGTTTAACACAATACAGGAGGCGGGTGCCGGCAGCAGAATCGCATTGCCGGCACCCTGCCCCTGACAGGGAGCTGCGATCAGAGGCAGTTAACCCCTTAGGTGCCGCACCTGAGGGGTTAACTGCTGATCTGCCAGTACCCGCCTCCTGTATAAAGGGGTAATTTATCATTGGTGGTGCAGTGTGCCCCCCCCCCTCAACCCCCCCATCCCATTAAAATCATTGGTGGCACAGTGCGCCAGCCCCTCTCAACCCCCCCAGTATTGAAATCATTGGTGGCAGTGGCCACAGGGACCTCTCCCCTCCCCCTCATTGGTGGTGCAGTGGCAGTTTCTGATCGGAGCCCCAGCTGTGTAAGCCTGGGGCTCCGATCAGTTACCATGGCAGCCAGGATGCTACAGAAGCCCTGGTTGCCATGGTAACATCCCTGATGCTGTGTGCACAAGGCACAGAGCAGCAGGGACAGTGTGAAGTCCTATTCACCCTGATAGAGCTGAATAGGACAAGGGATGAAAGATCCCAGGTTCTCGCCCCTAAGGCTACTTTCACACTTGCGTTCAGAGCGGATCCGTCTGCATTATATTGTAAAAAAAAATCTAACTGTGAAAGTAGCCTCAGACGGATCCGTCCAGACTTTTACATTGAAAGTCAATGGGGGACGGATCCGTTTGAAGATTGAGCCATATTGTGTCATCTTCAAACGGATCCGTCCCCATTGACTTCCATTGTAAGTCTGGACGGATCCGCACGCCTCCGCACGGCCAGGCGTTTTTTTTTTATGCGGCCCACATAAACTTAAATTTAGTTTTTTTGGCCCATGTTAGCCTTTGAGTTTGACATGCTTGCTGTAGTGTCACTGAGCATGGATTCAATCTGGGTCCTATAGAGACCGCTGTCTAGCACGACAACCCCACCCCCTTTGTCAGATTGTTTTATTACAATGTCCACCCTCGATTTCAAATCTTGGAGTGCCTTTTTTTTTCATTTTTAGTGACATTGTTGCGAAGCCCAGGATTCTGATTGATCTGATCATGCAGCAAAACCAAATTGCGTTCCACCAAATCTTGGTATCGATCCAGTGCTGGGGATCTGGATTGAATCGGATAAGTGCAATTACCTATTTAATTCCAGATCACCCAGGACTGTATTTGACTCCTGAAGTTCACATACGTGCATCATTTCATGAAAACTCATATTACTTATATTTTGCGGGCTTACAACATCATGGGTAGAGGGATCACTTGTGGACGCAACAGGGTGATCAGCGTCCCCAGCACGAACATCATCACCACCCACCCAGCACTTCAACAAAATAATTTGTGTATATCCAGCATACACTTTAGGCTACTTTCACACTAGCGTTCGGGCGGATCCGTTCTGAACGGATCCGCTCATAATAATGCAGACGGAGGCTCCGTTCAGAACGGATCCGTCTGCATTAAAATGGCAAAAAAAAAGCTAAGTGTGAAAATAGCCTGGGACGGATCCGTCCAGACTTTCAATGTAAAGTCAATGGGGGACGGATCCGCTTGAAGATTGAGCCACATTGTGGCATCTTCAAACGGATCCGTCCCCATTGACTTACATTGTAAGTCTGGACGGATCCGCACGCCTCCGCACGGCCAGGCGGACACCCGAACGCTGCAAGCAGCGTTCAGCTGTCCGCCTGTCCGTGCGGAGGCGAGCGGAGCGGAGGCTGAACGCCGCCAGACTGATGCAGTCTGAGCGGATCCTCTCCATTCAGACTGCATCAGGGCTGGACGGCTGCGTTCGGGTCCGCTCGTGAGCCCCTTCAAACGGAGCTCACGAGCGGACCGACGAACGCTAGTGTGAAAGTAGCCTTATGCGTATCCTTCCTTCTTTTGCATAGTTATTTTTACTATGTATATGTATGGTTCAATGTTCTTTTGTTTTTTCTTTTATTTTTCACGAGAAGAGCTGTTTGAAGGTGTGGCACCTTTTCTTGGGGGCGGTTGCAGGCCTGTAAAGACAATTAGTGAATACAGGTGCACCCTCCCCTTTAAAAGGTCTCACTTTTAATGTCTTACTGTGTCATGAGGAAGGGCTGGAATGGTCTCTGGTAGCCCAAAACGCGTAGACAAGACTGCTATTTTTGTAACTGATGGATGAGATTTTACCGCAAGCAAAATAAATTTATATTCCTTTATCAAAGTGGAGCTGGATTTCCTTCAACCCTTTTTTTTGCACGGATGCAGACGGTTGTATTATCAGTAACGGAAGTGTTTTTGCTGAACCCTGCCGGATCCAGTAAAAAATGCTGGTGTGAAAGTAGCCTTAAAATATACTATTGCCCAATCCTTAATGTCCCTGACCGCAGACACTGGAGGGGAGCAGGGCTGCCTCCCATACACATCAGATTGTAGGCAGAGTTGCATCACCACACCTTTACTCGGCTTCTTTGCGCATCAATAGATATTGCACGCCTTTATTCTTGATTCTGAGTGCCTTTTATGATAAATGACTGAACCCGCTAATAGAATATATATTTAGTTATAAACACATATGCCAGACACAGAACCTCACTGTTCTTTTCACCTCACTGAAGGGGTTAATGTGTGTCCTACACATTATAACACCGCCATATGGCAATGTACATCCAATTACAGCAACTCCCCAGGAAATCAGCGGTGGTGCCGCGCCAGCTCAGCGTGCTCCGACAAGTCGACGTATTCTCTCCCATCAGTTTCATTTGTGCTGCTCTTTTTCCCCCCTTTCTTTACTAACATCCGCCTCTCCCAGCAAAAATAATTAGACATCATTTGGCAGTATAAAATTAATGAGATCAGCCGTCAATGATCTCTCTCTGCAGCAGCACTTCATCTGTCCACATAACCACCAAGGCTTGCAGGTAATGTACATCTGTATGCGGCATACAAGACAGAGAATATGACAATACAACCTGCGCAGCACAGATCCACAAGCGTGACTAATAGCTTTAGGGCCCCCATGCTAAATCTGTAACAAGACCCCCTTAGGCTCTAGGGCCCAGGTATAACTGCTAGCTCTACACCCCCTACAGCTGGTAAATTACCAATCAGTTCAAGAGTCATTTTAGGCCTAATGCACAGGACCATATTTGTCCATGTCCAATCCACATTTTTTGCGGATCGCAAACAGACTCATTTACAGGTGAAACTCGAAAAATTAGAATATTGTGCAAAAGTTAATTTATTTCAGTAATGCTAATTAAAATTAGAATATTGTGAAAAGGTTCAATATTCTAGACTCAGTGTCACACTCTAGTCAGCTGATTAATCCATACCCCCTGAGCAAAGGGGACCAGAGATTGTGACTTTGGGGGTTTAAATAAGGCTACTTTCACACTCGCGTTTTGGCTTTCCATTTGTCAGGGCTCTCACAAGCGGTCCAAAATGGATCAGTTTTGCCCTTAATGCATTCTGAATGGAAAAGGATCCACTCAGAATGCATAAGTTTGCCTCCGTTCTGCTCTGGAATGGAGCGTTTTGGTGCCCGTCTGACGGAACTGAGCCAAACGGATCCGTCCTGGCACACAATGTAAGTCAACAGGGACGGAACTGTTTTCCCTGACACAATCTGGCACATTAGAACACGGATCCGTCTTGGCTATGTTACAGATAATACAAATGGATCCGCACAAAAAGCAAGTGTAAAAGTAGCCTAAGGCTGATATAAATCAACTTCGCACAATATTCTAATTATTCGAGTTTCACCTGTATTTCATTCATAGATGAATTTCTATGGGTCCGCAAAAAACAAACAAACAAAACTAAAATGGACAGCACACAAATATCATTGTGACCGGGCCGCAAATTATAAAACCTGTACTTTTCTTGTCCGTTTTATTTTATTACAATAGGCCCAGCAAAAATTGCATGATCCACGTGGACTGCATCTGTATTTTGCGGATCCGGGATTTTGCAGATTGCAAAATGGATATGGTTATGGGCAGGAGGTCTTGTGGTTTCTATGAGTATTATGTAACCTCGCTCTGTAACGGCTGATTAGATGGGAAAACAGGAAGAGCAGAGATTTGTTTTCTATGATGGAGATAACTTTTTCCCTTTGGGGTGCATGCACACAGCAGAACTGCTGCTTTTATATCAATGCTCACACAGATATTAGAGGTAGGGGACGTGTGGATGCGGGGGAACAGCCGGCAAACCGCCGATTGTCGGCCGGACAAAAACCGCAGTGTGCTGTCGTTTTATTCCGGCCGCCTCTTGGCATCAGAGATCCAAAGTCAATTCATTCACTTCGCAAATAACTTACTTCGGCTCATCGGTGCCCATGCATTCTAATATTGTACGGAGACGAATCGCCATACAGTATTATTCCGAAGTTTTGAACAAGCATCTGAAGCTCACTTTGTTCAACACTAGTCACAGTCAACAGCAACCACATCTAAATTGTTTGCCAGAGTGACCGATATACCCTCATGCCCCCCGACGCAATTGTGAGTGGACAATTGTTGTTATGGCAGTTGGAAGCCTAACAACCTTCAGGCCTGCCACCTGTGGAAGCCTATTAGGCTCTACCATAAGCAGTGTCTAATAGGCCTGTTAGTATAAGGCCTTATTCACACGTAAGCGCTTGGTCAGCGATTGTGAGCCAAAACCAAGTGTAGGTCAAAGATACAGAACTGGTGCAAATTTTTTCCATTACACCTTATCTCTCTGTAGCCTCCTCTCCTGGTTTAGGCCTCATGCACACGACCGCGCCGTTCTTTTGCGGTCCGCAAGCTGCGGATCCGCAAAAAAACTGAAGCCGCAATTTACGGAACGGGCGGCCCATTGTACAAATGCCTATTCTTGTCTGCAAAACGGACAAGAATAGGACATGCTATATTTTTTTTTGCGGGGCCACGGAACGGTGCAACGGATGCGGACAGCACACGGAGTGCTGTCCGCATCTTTTGCTGCCCCATTGAAGTGAATGGGTCTGCACCCGAGCCGCAAAAAATGCGGCTCAGATGCGGACAACAAAAAAGGTTGTGTGCATGAGGCCTTAGGCTCACACTCACTGATGGAAATCACGGACATATGAAGTAGGGCTACTACAGACAGGTATAATACACTGCAGTACGGAAGTATTAGGGCTGTTTCACACGAGCGGATGCCGTGTGTGACATCCGCTCCGTGAAAGAGTGCCAAGACCCGATGCTGACAGCAGAGGCACGGAGCATTAACATGACAGATAATGCTCCGTGCCTCTCTGTGATCTCTTTACTACGAAATCACGGTGACAACTTTATCTCACTGTGATTTCGTAGTAAAGAGATCACAGAGAGGCACGGAGCATTATCTGCTCCGTGTCTCTGCAGTCTGCATCGGGTCTTGGCACTCTTTCACGGAGTGGATGTCACGCACGGCATCCGCTCGTGTGAAACAGCCCTTAGGGCAGGCATCCTCAAACTGCAGCCCTCCAGCTGTTGTAAAACTACAACTCCCACAATGCCCTGCTGTAGGCCGATACCTGTAGACTGTTCAGGCATGCTGGGAGTTGTAGTTTTGCAACAGCTGGAGGGCCGCAGTTTGAGGATGCCTGCCTTAGGGTGACCGACTATGCAGTGTGCTCTTCATTCGTTAAATGAAAGGAAGCTGTGGGCCGAATGGCTGTGTGGTTCTTGATTGCAGCATGGCTGCTCCTTGTTGCTATATCCCTATAGCAGGGATGGCCAACCTGAGGCTCTCCAGCTGTTGCAAAACTACAATTCCCATCATGCCCGGACAGTCTACAGCTATCAGCCTACAGCAGGGCATGGTGGGAGTTGTAGTTTTACAACAGCTGGAGAGCCGCAGGTTGGCCATGCCTGCCCTATAGTATTAAGCTAGCGCCCCCTACCTCTGATTGACAGGTTTGTTCCATATGAATCAGCAGCAGGCGTTGGGGAAAGCCAGGAGCTCATGAAAATCGGGACTCGCTGGCAGGAGCTAGAGCTTTTCAATATAAGATTTTGGCAAAACGGCTAGGTGAATTAAAGATAGTGACCGAGCATTTTGCTAATGGGATCTGTCACTAGTTTATGTTGCCTTTGGTTAGGACACCATAAAACTGGTGACAGATTCCCTTTAAATGTCCGTGTTACAGCCCAAGAGTGGCTTTAACTAGTCATACTGCTCTGTGTGTCGATACCTCTTATGCTCAGTCTACAACTATGCTGGAGGTTCCTTCAGAAGCCTCCGCGCTTTGACGAAAGAATACCTCTGTATGCAGCACTATTTTGCCACCAAAATGTTGGACACTGTGCTGGAACCAGACAGACCCTATGATAAATTAATAGATTTTTCAATCACCGTAGGTGCCTGTTGTGCTACAGATCTGGCACTGTGAAGCTGGAATGTAGGAAGTAATGGAACAGGAACTAAAATACTCCAGCATGTACTACTAATCAGAAAGACAAACAACATTCTTAATTACACAATACCCCGAGATCACCGGCCATCTCATTATATGAGTCACTGAGGTCTGATCTCAACAGGATCACACTTTCAGGTGTAGAACACAATAAGACCAGTTTGGGAAGGGCTCCAGCATGTACTACAAGCTAACAACACAATTATCCATTTAGATCATTGGCTGAGGCAACCCTGAGATGACACCTTCAAGATAACTTGTGGAGCGCTGAAGTCAGCATAACAAGAGCAGTACCACCCCATTCAGAAGGGAGAATTGGGAACCTTTGTACGATATTTATTAGCTATCCTCCAGATATATACATTTTGTGGGGTAACCGCGCAATAGTAAATGGGGCTGGACGGTATTCCAGTTGCATCCGACAATGCCGGATCTGGCAGGCTGCTCCCAGACGGAAAAGTCTACCGTATCGGCTAATGCAGAGACTTCAGCTAGGTAGTCATGCATAGAGACACGTGTTAAGGTCAAGTTTGTGCTTGGCATTTTCCCAATTTTTGTTTACAATAGAAACTAAAAAGGTAATTTAAAAAGCTTGGAAATCTACAATTCTCTTCTATCCAAAACTTATTCTCAATTTTTGGGAATATGTCTCTAGGGTTGTCCAAGTTGTTTTTATTTTTTAGCAATTCCCCCTATCTAGAGGGACCTGTGAAGGGAAGTATACTGTAATTACCTTATAATAACAGCGTTTAATAATGTCCTCTGTCCCTTTCCACCGACTGTTGCTATGGCTTGTCTGTCTTCCTTTTAGTATAAGCAGAAGACCGAGGGGCGATCCTTCACACTGTATGCCTGCAATAGGCTTCAGAGTGAGGAGGCGTGTCTCTCAGTAATGCAATCCGATTGGCTGGCAGGGAGCTGCTGGCTACAGCAAGTATGTATGGTAAGTGAGGGAAAGCAGTTTTGGCCTCAGAGAACTGGCAGATGAGCCATCATATTGTAAATGTTTAACTTTAAACAGCCGTAACTAAGGGAAAAACTCAAGGAAAACAGTGGTATGTGAAGAAACTAAAGATTGCTTTATGCATAATGTTGTTGCAGCAGTGACATATGCTAAAATTGTTTTTATTTTATGAAAACATGACAGTTACCCTTTAAGGAATTTCAGCTAGCTACAATAAAAAACTGCATCCTAACTGCACTGTGTGCCAGCACCCTAAGATGGTCACAAACCTTAACGGGATACTCCAGTTGTTAGACGTTATTTCCTATCCACAGGATAGGGGATAACTATTTGATTGGAGGGGTTCCTACTGGTAGGACACCCACCGATCATAAGAATGGGGGCCCCATATCTTCTGCAGCCCCCATGAATTGAACTAAGTGGCTAGTCAGGGCATATTACATGGAACAGTTTTTAATCATATTTTTTGTATGGCCCATTTATATATTTGTATAGGTCAATCATGTCTCCCCTTAGACGTCTCTTCTCAAGACGAAATAAATGTAATTCTTTCACTCTTTCCTGATAACTAAAACCCTCCATGCCCCTTATCAGTTTAGTTGCTCTCCTTTATACTTTTACCAGCTCCAGGGCATCCTTTCTATGGACTGGTACAAAGAACTGAACTGGAATACTAATAGAACATTTTTTTGTAGGTAATCCATTACCAGTTTACTGCTGCTGTGAGGGGAAGAGGTTACCTGTTAGCATAATAGATGTAGGATTGGGGATAACAGTATGACAGCTCTATTGTTCTCTTGATAGGCATTGATAAAAATGTCAACAGAGGAGCAGTGCATTGATTAGTGTAATGTGTGATGCTTTAATGGAGTAAAAATAGGGGGCTCTCTCTGGCAGCAGTGATGGTCGACTGCCTGACAAAAAAAGAAGAGGCAGGACAGGAAGTGTAATACAGCGACTTCAAAAAATGATATCCAGAAACCTGTTACATGTAATGTATGTAAATATTCAGATATAAGTTGTTAATATGGGATTAAAAAAATGATGGAAGTGTCCTTGTAAAAAAAAAAAAAAAAGGGCTCCAATTTGTCAGGACTTTTTGGGGTGGGTGAAAGGCAATCCCCAAATTTTAATTAAATCTAATCTTGTGGATCAAGCTTTGGGCAGTCAAATGAAATAAATGAACACAGTGATCGATCATATACGACACCAGGTCATACATGTTCATATTGTAAGTAACCGCAAGACAACCCAATTTTAGATCGTTTGGCCCGACCCTGGTATGCCAACCAAATGGCACTAACGCATGGCATCAAACACTCCATTTACATGCACTGCTGACAGAATGTCAACAGGATCCTCAACATGTGAGCATGGAAACACTCAAGTGACAGCAGCATTTTCTGTGATCACACAATCATGAGTGTACAGTACTTTAGACCCGCCATCAGACAGCAGCCGACTGCACCATGAAACAATGCACTCAGTTCAGGAACCTGCATCAGTGCCCGCATCGCTGAGAAAAATGATATAGTAATATATGCAAATGAGGATCAATGGGGGTGCTGCCGTTACACCTTGAGATTCAGCTCTCTCTGCAACTGCTGCGCATTCTGCACTTTGATTGACAGGACCAGGCAGTGTAAACATCAGGTCCATTTACACGTCTGTGTGTGTTTTGCGGATCCACATTGTGCGGCCCTATAGAAATGAATGGGTCCGCAATTCCGTTACACAAAATGCAGAACGGAATTGAGGACGTGTAAATGGAGCATTACACCTGTCTGGTCCTGTCAAAGTGCCACAGTTGCTCCTAGAGGCTCATTTGCATATATTAAAACATAATTTTTCGCAGCAATGTGCGCACATATGAACACGGGACTAGGGATGAGCGAACGCGTGTTTTCAAGTTCAGGGTATCTAAAAATTCCGTTATGGATTCCGCTATCACAAACCATAACTAAGGTTAAATGCACACGATCAGGATTGCATGTGGATTTTCTGCGCCGATTTGCGTGCGGAAAATCCGCACCGTAGGTCATGTACATTGTATTCTATGAGAATTTGAAATTCTCAATGCACACTATGTGGATTTTTTCAGCGCGGATTTTGACCTGCGGTGCGGATTTTAAAATCTGCAGCATGCCAAATTTATTTTATTTTTGCTGACCGGATTTTCTTCATTCACTTAGGAAAATCCGCACCGAATCCGCACTACAGCCGCATCAATTAATGCGGATTGACCGCGCAGATTTGCCTGCGAACACCTACGGATTTCAGTGCGGATTCTCCGCACATGAATCCTGAACGTGTGCATGTACCCTTATAGTTCGTGGTGGCGAAATCTATAACGGAATTCTTAGATAACCCGAACCTTGTAGGCCGAACTTGAAAAACAGAAGTTTGCTCAACACTACATGGGACCAACACAGATGCCTTAAGCTGCCAAGCGCACATGAAACAAGTCAGCCAGTGCTGTCCGCATCTTTTGCGGCCCCATTGAAATGAATGGGTCTGCATCCGAGCTGCCAAAACAGCGGCTCGGATGCGGACCCAAACAACAGCCGTGTGCATGAGGCCTAAAGGACATGAATTCAATGCACATTTCCAAAACCGGCAACTAAAGTAAAGTATAATGCATGTGACCTATTTTTATTACGGTACATATAAAACAACATCCACGCATAAAGGACTACATCTATATGACAACAAATTACTAGTCAGACAATCATCAGATTAGAAGATGGGGGAGGGGGATAGTCTAATAAATATTCCTAAAAAAAACATTCCACAGCATATATAGCATAAAGCACAAGATCACCCGTGGTCGTGCGATTGATCTGATCTCTATAAACCTGTTCAGATCAATAGCAGATATACACAGCTGTATATGGATTAGGCCTGCAGTTGCTGCCCCTTCAAATAACTGATTGGCAGGGCTGCTGAGAGATGAACTTCCACAAATCCAATACTGATTACCAGTTCACCCGCGAACACATGCGGGCTGCCATCTTAACTCACAAGTCCGGCGAGGCACAGGTAAGCTCTTAACTGTGCCGCGAGCCGGTCTGAAAACAAATGCGGTCACCGGGAGCAGGCAGTTCCGAGAACAGCCCGATGAAGGCCCCCGGCGGCTGTTCTCAGAACTGCCTGATCCCGCTGACCGCATTTGTTTCAGACCGGCTTGCAGCACAGGTAAGGGCTTACCTGTGACTCGCCAGACTTGTGAATTAAGATGGCAGCCCGCATGTGTTCGCGGGTGAACACCGCGAACTGGCCATCACTGATTACCTTTTCTAAGGAATGGCCACTAAATTTAAAGGGAGTCTTGTCACGTTACTTTCACTAATATAACTTCCGGAAATGGCCATCAGAATGTTGTAAAAGCAATAAACCATACCTTCATGTCACCTGGGTGTTTATTCTATGTCCAGGAAAAGCTCTTATTCCTATGAAAAACGGCTCCCAGGTGTCCAGCATGGTAGGCTTTCCTTTTCAAAATGTCTAATCCAGCCGCCCTTCCCTGCCGCCTGATCCTTTCTTTACCATCCAACGCTTCCCCCCTCTTTCCCCTAGCGTTACCACAATGTAGAACCAAAAAACTCGTACACGCCCTGTGCTTTGCTTCCAGCGCCAAGCTAGACACTTGGGAGCTGTTTTTCATAGAAATAAAAGCTTTTCCTGGAAATGGAATAAAAACCCAGATGACACACAGGTATGGTTATAATTAGTGTTGAGTGAAGCGATCCCCAGCACTCGCATCCCTTGGAGCGGGGGAGGGGGTCGGGCGAGAAAGCTAATATCGGATCGCGATGGGGGAAGATCTATGGAAGTGCTGGAGATGGCAGCGATCAGCCATCTTTGGAGCTCCCATTGAAAATGGGACATGCTAGCGGAAAACCCTGATAAATGGGTTATTCAGAGTGTACCCATCATAGGTGCACACTGGCATCATAAACATGCCTTTCAGCCAAAGTAAACATTGGGAGTCATTAGCGCAGTGACTTATCTCAGCCCTGGCCTCTCAGCAGGGTTTAGAGCCACTGGATGCCATTTCTTGGCGAGCTAAAGCTATGCAGCCGTGACTAGAGTTGTCACAATACCAAAATTTCGATTCGATTTCGATCACATAAAAAAATATTGTGATACTCGATACTACGTGAAAGAAAATTAAAAACACAAAAAAATCTGCATTGTGCATTTTATGGAACGTCTGGCCCATAATAGAACAGTCCTATCCTATTTTTTTGTGGGGACAAGGTGACCCAAAAAATGGCAAATCGACTTTTTTTTTTAAATAATTTTCTTTTAGGGCGTTCACCCCATAGGAGATATTTAATATTTTAATAGTTCAGACTTATTTGGACGTGGTGATACCTAATTTTTTATTGTTTATATATTTTTATATGTCAAATTGGTAAAGGGAGTGATTTACCGTATATACTCGAGTATAAGACGAGTTTTTGGGCACATATTTTTGTGCTCAAAAAGGCCCCTCGTCTTATACTCGAGTCTATCTTACTTTATCTTTGCTCCGGTAATAGCAGGCAGTGCGGGGGGCGGCGCTCACTCACTGACGTCACGCGCCTGCGCCGCCTAGTGGGAGCAGGCGCGTGACGTCAGTGAGTGAGCGCCGCTCCCCGCACTGCCTGCTATTACCGGAGCAACGATAAAGTAAGATATCCAAAGAATACTGATAAATAAAGAATACTGATAAATATACTGCTTATACTTTATAAATATACTGCTGTGAGCGTCGGGGAGGGGGATCTGTGGATGGCACTGTAGGGGGATCTGTGGATGGCAGTGCCATCCACAGATCCCCCTACAGTGCCATCCACAGATCCCCCCTCCCCTAAACAGTGCCATCCTGGCACTGTTTAGGGGAGGGGGGATCTGTGGATGGCACTGTTTAGGGGGGATCTGTGGATGGCACTGTTTAGGGGGGAGATCTGTGGATGGCTCCCTGTATTTAATGCAGAGTGTGTGTGTATATAATGTACACACTCTGCATTAAATACAGGGAGTCAGAGTCAGACTCCCATCAATCTGAGTCACCCTCTTGCAGATGTGTGTATATAATGTAGAGTGTGTGCATTATATACACATACACGCTGCATTTCCCACCCTAGTCTTATACTCGAGTCACTAATTTTTCCCATTTTTTTGGGTAAAATTAGGGGCCTCGGCTTATACTCGGGTCGGCTTATACTCGAGTATATACGGTAAACGTTTTTTTACTTTTTATTTAATAACTTTTAGCCCCTTTAGGGTGCTAGAACCCATGTCCTATTCACCCCAATAAAGATATCTTAGGGTGAATAGGACTTAACACTGTCCCTGCTGCCCTGTGCTTTGTGAACACAGCATGGAGCTTACCATGGCAGCAAGGGAGGGTTTCAGTGGCGTCCTGGCTGCCATGGTAACCGATTGGATCCCCGTGATTTCACTGCTGGGGCTCCGATCATAAGCTGCCACTGCCACCAATGAATGTACCGAGGAAGGGGATCCTGTGGCCACTACCGCCAATGAATGTAATACTGGGGGGGCGACGACACTGCTCTACCAATGAATATAATTAACCCGTTATTACATATGTAGACTGCGGGTGCCAGCCGTATTACCGCCACGCTCAGTCATTGAGGCCAGGTGCTGGCTGTGTGACACTGCCAACACCCACCACCTCCATTTGTATTAACGGGTTAATTATAATCATTGGTGGTGCAGTGGCCACAGCTCCTCCCCTCCACTTCAATGCTATTCTCATCGGTGGAGCAGCGGCCGCGTGACAGTGGGGATGGAGGGACTCTCTCCTTCTCCACTGTGCCATCTGGCGAGTGTACTGCCCTGTAATGTGTTGCAGATGTTTTTGAGGTAGTCAGCACTCAAGTGCGACTGCCCCTATGACAAACACTAAAATACTGCTGTATTTAAAGGGAACCTGTCACCAGGATTTTGGCCATAGAGCTGGGGACATGGGCTGCTAGATGGCCACTAGCACATCTGCAATACCCAGTCCCCATAGCTCCCTGTGCTTTTAGTGTGTTAAAAAACTTTTTTTGATCCATATGCAAATGAACCTCATATGTGTCCTGTATCCGAGATGAGTCCAGCGGAAAGGAGCCCAGCACCGCCCCGCGTCCTCCGAATCTCCTCCTTGCTGGCTGACGTCACAGAGCTGGAGTGCCGAAATCTCGCGATGCGCGAGCTAGCGCATGCGCAGTGTCAGCATCATGTTCATTCCCTGTGCTGGCATCAGCACAGGGAACGAACTACGCATGCGCTAGCTCGCGCATCGCGAGATTTCGGCGCTCCAGCTCTGTGACGTCAGCCAGCAAGGAGGCGATTCGGAGGACGCGGGGCGGTGCTGGGCTCCTTTCCGCTGGACTCCTCTCCGGATACAGGACACATATGAGGTTCATTTGCATATGGATCAAAACGTTTTTTTAACACAATAAAAGCACAGGGAGCTATGGGGACTGGGTATTGCAGATGGGCTGCTAGATGGCCGCTAGCACATGTCCCCAGCTCTATGGCCAAAATCCCAGTGACAGGTTCCCTTTAAGAAACAACGATATTGCAGTATATCGTGAATACGAAGTTAGAGGCCACGGCACTCCTCTGAACGTTGCGGCCTCTTCAAACAGCTGATCGGCAGGTGTGTCGGGAGCCAGACCCCCACCAATCAGATAACTGATCACCAATCCTGAGGATAGGTCATCAATATTTATATCCCGGATAACCCCTTTAATCATGTGGGGGGAATGCACGACTGGTGAAGTCATACTGAGTATATGGAGAGGGTGCTGATTCCTGAAGGCCTTTGTTAAGGGTATGTTACCTTTAACTTTCACAAAGGCTTATGCGAACAAAATGTTAGGTTTAACAAGGGTTCAAGACCGAAGCTGAATTTTATTCAGTGCTAAAATAATTGTTAATGAGCCAAATAGAAGTCATCGAGTTGTCAGCCGAGGTTTACAGCTACTTCATTTGCAGAACACAGCACACAATAAAAGGGACCTTGAAACCTGACACCTATAGTACATGGCAGCACAGAAATGAGTGAAAGTAGCGAGTCACCTCCTCCCACGGGTATGACTATCCCGAAACTCAGCCTAGGGAACCTGTGGGAGACCACCATGTCACATTACAAAGTGTGGTGGAAAGCAGTCCCGACCATGTAGGCGTTCTACCGCCATGTCATTATACGCAACACTGAAAATTTTATCAAGGCTGATGTGTCAAGGTGCCACATAATACAAGTTATTTTACAGAAAACTATCAATTCCGCCACAATTAACACTTAAGAAGGAGATCTTTGAATGATCTTCACACTGCAAGTAACTGAGTCTGCACCACACATCCAAGCAAAGCCCCTATGCAAGCGTACCAGGCTAATATGTAGGGGCATAAAATACGGGTAAAGTTCAAACAAGTCAATGAAAATACAAGTAGGTACCCCTGGGACTGGGAAAAACAAAGGGCACCATCTTCGAATTCTGTAGCTTTACATATCAGGACATAAGGCCGCATGCACATGACCGTGGTGTGTTTAGCGGTCCGCAAATGGCGGATCCGCCAAACACGGATGGCATCCGTGCGCGTTCCGCAATTTGCGGAACAGCACGGATAGCCTTTACATATAACTGCCTATTCTTGTCCGCAAAGCGCGGACAAAAATAGGACATGTTATATTATTTTTTTTGCAGGGCCACGGAACGGAGCAACGGAGTGCTGTCCACATCTTTTGCGGCCCCATTGAAGTGAATGGGTCCGCATACGAGGCGCCAAAACTGCGGCTCGGATGCGGACCAAAACAACGGCTGTGTGCATGAGGCCTAATAGAGATAAAAAAAAAACATCTAGTCATTAGTAGGTCTTAAAATTAAAGCGGTATTCCAGATATAACAGGTTATCCCCTATCCACATCCCTGAGATGTGCAATGCATAAGATATTATTTTCTAATTTGAAAAGTTGCTGCAAAAACTCCATGTGTGAATACAGCCATAGTTTCACCTTAGTATTACGTCTATGAAGGTTCTTGATGCCTGGCCACCAAGTAAACTGACTCCTTTAATGAGCCAATTCAGCCACTGTGAGATCTGCTCTGAAATTTGCAGCATGTGAAGGCTGCAGATCTCCACCACAGATTTCATCCTTTGCAGCAGGGAGGAAGACATTTACAACCATTTCTACGCCAGTCACCTGAAGGACAGAGGTAAATCTACTTGCATTTATATTTTTAATAATACATTCATTTTCATGACAGATTGGTGGACCTTTAAATATAAGGTACAGATTATGGAGCTGCTGGCACCGCCAGTGCGCTCCACGGGTCACTGCAGATCAAGCAGTCATGCACAACATAGGCGGCTTTTATTTGACTTCATGCTTTTTGTTTGCCTTCTTTAAAGGTAATGGAACGTACAGACTGTAAAAGTAGTGCGTACACAAGCAACCAAGCTCTCCGCAGGGCTAGGGATAAAGAAAAGGACTCAAAATATCCAAATTAAATGGCAAAAACAGAGCGCCCCCCCATGTTACTCACAAGAAGTGGTGGATAGACACCCCCCTCTGTGACTAACATTAAGAGGTACACATACAAACCCCCCCCCCCACCCCCTCTGTGACTAACATGAAGTGGAGCACGGACCCCCCCCCCCCCCCACATGACTTACATGAAGAGGTACAGACAAACCCCCCCATGTGACTCACATAAGGAGGTACACAGAGACCTCCCACACGACTTACATGAAGAGGTACACAGACAAACCCCCACGTGACTCACATGAAGAGGTGCACAAATAAAATACACAGGATATTGAACTCCTCCTAACACATCAAAATAGCATTCTAACATTGGATACCCCTTTAAGATGTTCCATCAGATGTAGCTGACCAGACACTGATTCCCACTTCAAACCTGAGGTCTCAGAATTGTCTTCAGAGCTAAAATTCAGACACAGCATTTTACAAGTGTGACTACTTATGCCCCCACCCCCGCCCCGTTGACTTCCTGTTGTTAATACAGCCTTGATATAATCCACAGTGATGTAGAGAGGTTGTCGCCATTCACATGGTCATCACATTCCTGTACAGGTCCTCTACAGCTGACCACAGGCACAGATACCACTCTGGATACATGCTTGACTCCTGCAGTTCTTTTTTTTTTGGGACACTCAAAATCTGTGAGATTTTCTGACAGACGGCATTCCAAAAATTCACAAGACTTACTGAAGAGGAACAAAAATGCAAGAAAACAAATACTGAAAGCTGAAAGTCCGCATAATTGTCCTGTAGGCATTTCTATGAAAAGAGGCCGTGACGGTCAATGATTCGACCCGATTTTGTTCAAGTCAGTTCTGAAGACCCAAAATAGTTGATTGTCAAGGATGCAGAGTGTCAGACACCCGTACATCAGATACTGATGGCCTATCCTGAGCAGAAGGTATAATTCGGGACGACAACGTTTAATTAGCAAGAAACCATACAATAATGCTTTACAATAACCATTTTCACATTGACACGCACTGAAAAATAAGGCACCGTCCGCCAATTTCTCAGGGCAGGCTTTTAATATTAGATCAGTGGGGGTCCGACTCTTGGTACCCATGACGATCAGTTTTTTTTTTTGTTTTTTTAAGGGGCCTCTACAGTTTGTCCACCTGCACACAGTCTACTTGGCAGTGTGGGATATTAAAGCTTCATCCCATTCAAATGGAGAGGATGAAGCTGCAATATTAAAGGGGATGTCCAGTTTCAAGGGTAAGCCAGACAACTCAGGGTATCGACCTTTAATAAAGAATAGATGATTACCTGACAAATCCAGCGCCGCTGCTCCACTTCTCCTGGCTGCAGCAGTGACATCACGTGGACAACATGTGACCGCCGCAGCCAAACACTAGCCTCAGAGGTGCACTGAAGAGACCAGTGATTGGCTACAGTGGTCACATGTTGCATGTGTGATGTCACTGCTGCCATCAGGAAAACAGAGCTATGTCGGAAGAACTGGAGCGGCATCTCAGGATCTGTCCGGTATGTAATCATCTATCCTTTATTACAGGTCGATCACCTGAGCCGTCTGGATTCCTCTTGAAACTGGACAACCCCTTTGGGTGCAGGTTGCTGCTGGTGCTGAGAGCTGGACTCCCACCGATCTGATACTGATGGCTTATTCTGGGGACAGGGAATTAATATAACCCCAGAAATCCCCTTTAATGATTATATGCTGAAATCACACCACAACTGCAGGTGACATGAAAGTATGGCCTCACTGACAAAAGATTTTTCTGATGACATGTAGAGTGGGAGCGGGAGCCTGAAGAACCAGATCTACCAGTAGCAGGGATAGATTTGTAAAGCATTAGGCTACTTTCACACTTACGGCAGAGGATTCCGGCACACAGTCCGGACGCAAATGGATGCATTTGTGAGAGATCTGGATCAGTCTGACAAATGCATTGCAATTCCGGATCCGTCTTTCCGGTTGTCATCCGGAAAAACGGATCCGGTATTTATTTTAGTTTGACTAGTTGGCCACAAATTTTGTAGCAAGAAAAAGAAAATCATTTTTTTGGTATGGTTCTAAATCTCCCAAATAATTTGACATTTGCATGGTGGATAAAGTGGCGCCAACACTGGTTGCTGTAATGCTCCGGCTTGCCACCGCTATGACAGGTCTTCCATTTTGACAATGTGTGACCCAAGCACAGGCGTGTAATAAAGGGAACGTGTCATCAGTATGGATGAGGCACCGGTGTGTACAGGAGCAAACAGCGAGCGGCGGATTCAGTGGACAGCTGCAGTACAACTCTTTACTTATTAATGTCCTCCAGGCAACAGTGACAAATCTTCTACAACAGCGCCCGATTTCCTAACCATATGGTAATTTATAATTTATCGTTACAATATGGTTTCTACACCATATCAGCTCATGACCAAGAAACTTGTCAGCCATACTGGATGTTCAACACACACTTCCCATCCCGAAAGTGCACACAGTCATGTAAAAGATCAGCCCCAAAAGGGAGGAGTAAAGAATTCAAGGGGTAGGGTCCCACCTCTGGGACCTGCTCTTCTCTCCTAAACAGGGCCCCCAAAGTGAAGGAGAGCAGACTGCGTATGCTCACCAAGGTGGGCAAGCTCTGCCATAGCTGTTGGCACTTCCAAAAGAACAGAGCACGTCCGCTAGACTATGGCAGAGGTGGGGGTAGGGTTGGGCGATATATTGCGGTATTAAAAAAAACGGCAATATCGCCGTTTCCTAATTACCGCTGTATTTTGTGACATCATAGAAGCGGTCATGTGCGCTGACCACTTCAAAATCTGCGTCCCCGCCCGCCCCAGCATGATTCTATACCAATTGCTGCCAGCAGCGGCTACCCCGGCTCCTCCATGCAGGCTCCGCCCACTGACGTCTGAATCAGATGACAGGCGAGGCTGCACAGCGCAGGACAGGACAGGAGCGCCACCAACACTTCTGCTTACAGCCTGCAATACACCTAGTAGGAGATGACAGACAAGATTACTATAAACCACTTGTTCTGGTACAGAATTAACCCTGTAATGTTTTTGTTGTTACTAGAAGTCAATCGACTAGTTACAGATACCTGAAATGGTGAAAAATGACATAAAAGTATAACAATTAACGTCTCCTTGTGGCTGCCCCCATACAGTGAAACGTCTCCTTGTGGCTGCCCCCATACAGTGAAACGTCTCCTTGTGGCTGCCCCCATACAGTGAAACGTCTCCTTGTGGCTGCCCCCATACAGTGAAACGTCTCCTTGTGGCTGCCCCCATACAGTGAAACGTCTCCTTGTGGCTGCCCCCATACAGTGAAACGTCTCCTTGTGGCTGCCCCCATACAGTGAAACGTCTCCTTGTGGCTGCCCCCATACAGTGAAACGTCTCCTTGTTTTTTTCATCTAAATGGGCATTTATCGCGATATATATCGTTATCGAGATAAATTTCTTAATATTGTTATCGTGGCAATATTTTTGATATAGTCCAACCCTATGTGGGGGTGGCCACCTAGGGTTGCATGGCTGCTCTCTGTTCACTTTTGGGCATGGGTGCCAGAGGTGGGACGCACACTTATCTGGCATTGTCCCAGATGGGCTAACCCCTTTAAGAGGAAATCGGAGTTGGTCACATGATTAATCATTTCCAAACTGCATTAATCATAATGGATGGAAAGTGTACATATCTATTTTGCAGTCATCAGAACTGATCATCACAGATGTAGGACACGAAGTTACGACTTTTTATGGGTTTTTTTTTATATATAAAAGAACAAAAACAAAATAAAGACTTGTGAAAAGGACCACATTATGGATTCGTAATACACAACGCATAAAAATCTTGGAAGCACATTGAGATTCAAGATGGGCCCCGATTTCATACATAGTTTTTTTGTTGTTTTTTTTTTTGCAGATTCATACAGGATCCTTGAGAAAATTGTGGCCTGTTCCATAGAATTATGGAGGCTCATTTACCGAGATTCCATACGGCGCCATTCAGAGTAACTACAGAAGGGTTCGTCAACAAGAAGCCTGCCAGCAAGTATTCAATATCCCTACAACGCGAATGAATGACCTGTAAAAGTCGGACATGCTAGGTCCTCCAAAGTGAGGGGCGCTTCCTGTGTACACTTTCTGCTCTGGCTAGGAGCTGAAGCCCTACCCACTATAAACTTTTCAAAAGTCAGCCCTTTCACATATCCATGATGACATCTGTGATCAGATGGTCTGCGGTTCATCCATGAAGAATCTGTGTTTGGTCAGTGTGTCTGTTTTCTGTCCTCTGTCTATTATCTGTACTCCAAGGATACTGCTAGGCCAGGGGTCAGCAACCATCGGCACTGCATCTGTTCTGAAACTACAATTCCCAGCATCCTCATTTCATTTCTATGATAGTTCTTAGAAGAGCAGAACAAGTATGCATGCTGGGAGTTGTAGTTTCACAACAGCTGGTGTGCTGGAAGTTGCCTGCCCCTGTGCTAGGCTGAAAATTCATTTTCAGAGCATCTTCTACCAATGGTATGTGAAAACCACAGATGGCATCCACGTTTTGTCCACAGTTTTCATGGACCCATAGACTTAAAAGGGTTATCCAAGGCTTTAGTACTGATGACCTATTCTCTGGATAGGTCATCAATATCTGATTGGTGGGGGTCCGATACCCACGACCTCCGCCGATCAGCTGTTTGAGATGGCACTGGCACTCTTGTGAGCCCCCGGGCGATCTCACGGCTTACCAAGCATACCACTGTATATTGTATAGCGGCCGTTCTTGGTATCGCGCTCAGCCCCAGTCACTTCTATGGGACCGAGATGCTCCTTGGCCATGTGACTGATGAACGTGTTATCACTGGCCTAGGAAAAGCCGTGAGAAGGCCGCGGCACTACTGTAAACACTGCTGCCTTCTCAAACAGCTGATTGGTTGGGGTCCCAGGTATCGGACCATCACCAATCAGATACTGATGACCTATCCTGAGGATCGGTCATCAGTTTTAAAGTCTTGGAAAACCTCTGTAAGGCTACATGCACACGAGCGTTGTTTGTTTCCGTGTGCGTTCAGTTTTTTTTGCAGATAGGATGCGGACCCATTCATTCCAATGGGTCTGCAAAAAAATGTGGACAGCACACCATGCACCATGCATTAGTATGTCAGTTTCGTAGCCCCGCAAAAAAATAAATAAAATAGAACATGTCCCATTGTCCGTTTTAGGCATTGTTACAATGGATCTGGAAAAAAAAACAAAAAAACGGATGGCATATGGATGTCATCCATTTTTTTTTGCGGACCGCAAAACACATACGGTCGTGTGCATGTAGCCCAAGACTAATGTGAGGGATCCCTAATCACAAACAAAAATAGGGCATGCTTCCGTTTTGTCACCATGGACCCATGGTCTCACTGATGTGTGAAAACACACATTAAGGTCAATGGGTACGTGTGCTGTACTTGGAGAACATCCGTGATGTGTGAAAGAGGCCTTAGGTTGGAATCACACGTGCCGTTTTTGAGGCAAAGCCAGAAATGGATCCAGTAGGAATAAGTATAGATACTTACAAATTTTGCTCTGGGGCCTCAGGTGATGCCTCTTTTCCATTCCCTATACCGGGCATAGGAATGCTTCCCATACCATCCAATTAGTAATTTTACTTCATACCCTTCAACAGGGAACATCTGTGCAGAAATCTAGCGACTCAACATTTCTGAATATCTAGACCATGGGCAATACACATGTGGCCTCCCTCATGCACAATTATTTGAAGGATGTTAGAACCAGATCTCTGTAAATCCAAGTTTAAAGAATGGGATGGGCTGAAAATGTCAGAACTTGTGCTAGTATATTGTCAAAAAGGCAACATTCCGCGTTTCCGGTTTCCTAACTGCTGATGAGTATACAGTCTGCAAATGTACAAATGCCACGGCTGAAAGAGAGCTTCATGTAAAAGTCACAGCCAACTAGTAAGGCTGGGTTCACACGGGTGTGTCCGGATTAGGTCCGGATGTGTCCCGGTGTATTGCGGGAAAACCCGTGTGAGTAGGAGCGCAATTGCAGTCAGTTTTGACTGCGATTGCCTTCCGATGTTCAGTTTTTATCGCGCAGGTGTAATGTGTTTTGCACGCACGTGATAAAAAACAGACTGTGGTAACCAGACCCGAACCTCTTCACAGAAGTTCGGGTTTGGGATCGGTGTTGTGTAGATATTATTTTCCCTTATAACACGGTTATAAGGGAAAATAATAGCATTCTGAATACAGAATGCTTAGTAGGTGATCAATTGAGAGTTAAAAAATTAACTCACCTTCTCCTCTTGATCGCGTAGTTCCCACTCTCGTCTTTACTTCTTTAATGATGAACTACCGGCTAGGACCTGTGGTGACGTCAGATCACATGCTCCAATCACATGGTCCATCACCACGGTGATGGACCATGTGATCTGACCTCACCACAGGTCCTTTAGCTGGTAGTTCATCATTAAAGAAGAGACCGGGAACTACGCGATCAAGAGGAGAAGGCGAGTTAATTTTTTTTTAAAAAATTTAACCCTCAATTGATCACCTACTAAGCATTCTGTATTCAGAATGCTATTATTTTCTCTTATAACCATCTTATAAGGGAAAATAATACAGTGAATAGACTGTCACTTAGCAACCATGCGTGAAAATCGCACCGCATCCGCATTTGCTTGCGGATGCTTGTGATTTTCACTCACCCCTATTCTCTTCTATGGGGCCTGCGTTGCGTGATAAACGCACAATATAGAGCATGCTGCGATTTTCACGCAACGCATAAGTGATGAGTGAAAATCACTGCTCATGTGCACAGCCCCATAGAAATGAATGGGTCCAGATTCAGTGCGGGTGCAATGCGTTCACCTCCCGCATTGCACCCGCGTGGAAATCTCGCCCGTGTGAACTCAGCCTAAGGCTGGGTTCACACCTGAGCGTTTTACAGCGCGTTCCTACGCGCTGTAAAACGCTCAACAAGGAGAAACCAATGGTTCCCTATGGGAATGGTTCTCACCTGGGTGTTTTACAGCGCGTACGATCGCGCTGTAAAACGCCCGACGCCCCAAGAAGTACATGAGCTTCTTTGGGGCGTCTTGTCGCGCGTTCCCGTACATAGACTTTCGGGAACGCGCGACAATGGGCGTTCGCTTGTCTCTGTATGCGCGATTGCAAACGCCGGTACAATCGCGCATAAAGAGCGCTGCATCGCGAACGCTCAGATGTGAACCCAGCCTTAGGGTTTAGACAGATCCTTCTTGTACAAAGTCATAACAACCTGCATCCATTTTACCCACAAGAAGCAAGCACCCTTGCTGTTGTCGTTGGTAGGGGCCCCAGCTTTTGGACCCACTATCAGTCATCCTGCACATTTGCAGTTTTTGACATAGTTTTTTGGGCCTAAGCCAGGAGTGAGAAATATATAAGGTTGACTTCACACACGGTAGATTTTGTTGCAGAAAATTTCTAAAGCTGAAAATGAGTTCCATTCACCATTTTAATATTCCATACAATGTATTGAGAGCTGGAAAAAAGTATTAGGGTTCATTCACACGTCCGTAAGTGTTCTGCGGATCCCCAAAACACGAACACTGGCCTTGTGCATTCCGCAATTTGCAGACCGCACATCGCCGGCACTATAACAGAAAATGCCTAATCTTGTCAGCAATTGCGGAAAACAGAAGCACAGATGCGGAAGTGCTGATCCGCAAATGCGGATGCGGACAGCACATTCCGGCCCCATTGAAAATGAATGGGTCTGCACCCATTCCGCAAAATTGCGGAACGGATGCAGACCCATATTGCGGACGTGTGAATGGACCCTAAATGGGATGAAGTTAGGAAAAATAAAAATAAACACAATCCTGTTATTGTTTTCTAGGTTTGGTATTTATGCTGTTCACCAGGAGGTAAAAATTACCGTACTTTCATCCTGGGGGTTGGTACAATTATTGACATTAAATGTATAGACTAGAAACAAATTATTTGCCTCGCCATATTCTGACACCCATAACTATGTTATATGTCCATCTACAGAGCAGTGAAAGGGCGGGGAGAACTATAGTTTTAACTGATACTATTTTAAAGTATGTATGACTTTTTTATCACTTTTAGGCCCCTTTCACACAGGCGAGTATTCCGCGCGGATGCGCTGCGCGAGTTGAACACATTGCACCCGCACTGAATCCCGACCCATTCATTTTTATGGGGCTGTTCACACGAGCAGTGATTTTCACGCATCACTTGTGCGTTGTGTGAAAAATCGCAGCATGCTCTATTTTGTGCGTTTTTCACGTAACGCAGGGCCCATAGAAATGGATGGGGTTGCGTGAAAATCGAAAGCATCCGCAAGCAAGTACGGATGCGGTGTGATTTTCACACACGGTTGCGAGGAGAAGATCAGGATGGAGACCCAATCATTATTATTTTCCCTTATAACATGGTTATAAAAGGGAAAATAATAGCATTCTGAATACAGAATGCATAGTAAAATAGCGCTGGAGGGGTTAAAAAAAATAAAAAAAAAATTAACTCACCTCATCCACTTGATCGCGCAGCCGACATCTCTTCTGTCTTCTTTCTTTGCTGTGTGCAGGAACAGGACCTTTGGTGACGTCACTCCGGTCATCACATGATCTTTTACCATGGTGATGGATCATGTGATGACTGGAGTGACGTCACCACAGGTCCTGTTCCTGCACACAGCAAAGAAAGAAGACAGAAGAGAAGCCGGCTGCGCAATCAAGTGGATGAGGCGAGTTAAAAAAAAAAAATTTAACCTCTCCAGCGCTATTTTACTATGCATTCTGTATTCAGAATGCTATTATTTTCCCTTATAACCATGTTATAAGGGGAAATAATACAATCTACAGAACACTGATCCCAAGCCCGAACTTCTATGTAGAGGTTCGGGTTTGGGTACCAAACATGCCGATTTTTCTCACGCAAGTTCCAAACGCATTACAATGTTTTGCTCTTGCACGGAAAAATCTCGCATGTTCCCACAACGCACCCGCACCTTTTCCCGCCACGCCCGTCTAAAAGAGGCCTTAAAAGGGAGTCTGTCACCAATCTGACCGGTTTTAAACCGATCACATAGTTCAGTGGGACACAAAGACATGACACAGATGGTACCTTTGTCTTGTTTTTCAGATCATCCAAATTGGCCAAAAAGTAGTTTTTATAATATGCTAATGAGCCGTCGCAAGTGCCCAGGGGCGGAGAGTTTGCTGAAAGTGCCCAAGTTCTCCTGCCTCACTCGCGCCTAACTCCGCCCCTGCTGCAGCAGTAACAAATGCTAAAATTGATTTTTTTTATGAAAACATGACAGTTACCCTTTAAGGCCTCTTTCACATGAGCGATGCAGAGCTTGCGCGAGTTCAGTCTATGAAATACTAACGTTTTGCTTCAGTGTTTACTGCAAATATGTCAGGTTCTAATGTTTTTCCACGCCGTTGCAATCAGTTTTTGATTTGTTTTTCTTTACGTGTGAAAAACGCTCTACATCTTCTAGCAACCATTAGGCCCCTTTCACACGAGCGAGTTCCACAGATTGGACACACAGCATGTGTCAGCGAGATCACCAGTTCTGACAGGTCACATAGCATTGTATTGATTTAGGATGCCATGTAACCCTAAGGGCCGCTTCACACGAGCGTATGCCGTGCGTGGCATCCGCTCCGTGAAAGAGTGCCAAGACCCGCTCCAGACTGCAGAGGCACGGAGCAGTAACATGACTGTTAATGCTCCGTGCCTCTCTGTGATCTCTTTACTACGAAATCACAGTGTGACAACTGTGATTTCGTAGTAAAGAGATCACAGAGAGGCACGGAGCATTAACAGTCATGTTACTGCTCCGTGCCTCTGCAGTCTGGAGCGGGTCTTGGCACTCTTTCACGGAGCGGATGCCACGCACGGCATCCGCTCGTGTGAAGCGGCCCTTAGGCCTCTTTCACACAAGCGTGACGGATTAGGTCCGGCTGTGTTCAGGGTGCAGTCCGCAAAAAAAAAAAAAAAAAAAAAGATGATGTTCCATATGGCATCTGTTTTTTTTGCAGATCCATTGTAATAATGTATATCCTTGTCCGCAAACTAGAGAATAGGACACGCACTAATTTTTTTTGTGGGGGAACAGACATACTGATGTTCGGTGTGCTGTCCACGTTTTTTGCGGACCCATTGAAATGAACGGGTCCGCATCCTATCCGGAAAAAAACAAAAAACGGAACGGCACGGAAACAAACAACGTTTGTGTGCATGTAGCCTTACACAATACATTCCAGACCTCTAAGGGTTACATAGCATCATAAATCAATATAACGCTATGCGATCCTTTCAGTGCCAAGTAGGTCATGAT
This sequence comes from Bufo gargarizans, assembly GCF_014858855.1. Classification (NCBI taxonomy): domain Eukaryota; kingdom Metazoa; phylum Chordata; class Amphibia; order Anura; family Bufonidae; genus Bufo; species Bufo gargarizans. Next base: position 181,261,746 of record NC_058083.1, read on the forward strand.
GGGAGGTCTTGCTGACACACGCTGCGAGTCGAACTCGCTCGTGTGAAAGGGGCCTTAAACAAAATCGCATTGCATCCAGATGCCTTCGGTTTTTAATATGCAGTCACATTCATTTCTATGGAGCCAGGACCGCAATAAACACACAATATAGAACATGCTGAGATTTTCCTGAACGCAGAGATGATCAGTAATAACGGTCGTGTGCATATACTCACTGATATGGATGGGTCAGGATTCAGGCCGGAGCGCACCTGGACGGTATACTCATTCATGTGAAAAAGGTCTTCGGCTTATTTCACACAAGCGAGTCTCCTATCTGGACGCAGTCCGTTTTACAATGGGCAGCATAGCACCCGAACTGAACTCTGCCCCATTTATGTCAATGGGTATATGCACATGAGCATTGTTTATCGCTACCATCTGTCCGTTCGAGAAAAGTTGCAGAATCTTCTCTCTTCATCTGTTTTTCAAGCAGGACTGGTTCATTCAAGTAAAAAACAAACTGACGGCACATGAATGGCATCCGGACGCAGTCTTTCACTGATGATTGCTGGGAGATGCTTTCACACTTGCGTTGTTGGATACCATTTGTAGACGGACCGGATGCGGATCCGTCTCACAAATGCATTGCAATACCGGATCCGTCTCTCCGGTTGTCATCCCGAAAAACAGATCCGGTATTTATCTTTTTCACATTTTTAAAGTTTTGCGCATGCGCAGACCACAAAACCACATCCGCTTTTCCTGAACACTTGGTGCCGGATCCAGCATTAATGCATTTCAATGGAAAGCAATGCCGGATCTGGCATTCCAGCAAGTGTTCCGGAATTTTGGACGCAGAAAATACCGCAGCATGATGTGGTATTTTCTCTGTCCTAAAACCGTACAGTGATTGAACTGAAGACATCCTGATGCATCCTGAACAGATTGCTCTCCATTCAGAATGCATTAGGATAAAACTTAATACCGCAAAAGTTTAACGCTAGTGTGGAAGTACCCTTATTCTTCATGAGCATGACAAACGGATGTGAACGTGATGGAAAAACGTGAAAGGCAACGCTTCCGTTACAATAATACAACCGCATGCATCCATCATGAACAGATCCGGTTGTATTATGTCTTCTATAGCCAAAACGGATCCGTCTTGAACACCATTGAAAGTCAATGGGAGACAGATCTGTTTTCTATTGTGCCAGACTGTGTCAGAGAAAACGGATTTGCCCCCGTCGACTTACATTGTAAGTCAGGACGGATCCGTTTGGCTCAGTTTCATCAAGCGGACAGCAAAACGCTGCAGGCAGCGTTTTGGTGTCCGCCTCCAGAGTGGAATGGAGACTGATCAGAGGCAAAGTGATGCGTTCTGAGCGGATCCTTTTCTATTCAGAATGCATTAGGGCAAAACTGATCCATTTTGGACCGCTTGTGAGAGCCCATGACGGATCTCCGTAACGGAAAGCCAGAACGCCAGTGTGAAAGTAGCCCGACATGCAAAATCATCAGTTTTTCACTAAACAGACCCTGACACTTTACATATTGCTCATGTAAAAGAGACCTATATTTTAATAGTTTGGGCATTTTCGGATGTGTCGATACCAATGATGTTTTTTTTCCTCCTTAGAATTATGAAAAGGGGAATACTTTGAATTTTTTAAACTTTTTTCTCCTTATTTTAATGTTATTTTTAGTCTCCCTGGGAGACTTGAACATGTGATCATTGGATCACTTATACCATACACTGCAATCAAATAGTATTGCAGTCTATGGCAACATCTCTGTGTTCCTATTGAGCCCTTAAAGGGAACCTGTCACCTGCCGCCTATGGAACAGAATGAGCTGAGCTGGTTGATATATAGTTTTTTTGACAAAAGAATCAGTAAAACTTGTACTGTATTCATTTAAAGCTCTACACATTCTGCTCTTTGAAGTCCAGGAGTTGGTCCTATCAGTGATTGACATCCTGGTCTCTATGACTGTGTATACAGAGAGAGCTGTCAATTAGGGATGAGCGAATCGACTTCGGATAAAATATCAGAAGTCGATTTGCATAAAACTTTGTTAGAATACTGTACGGAGCAAGAAGTTTAACAGTAGAAATTAATTTCTGAAGTTATTACGTTGTGAAATCTCGCGAGACTTCGTGTAATAACTTCAGCTCATCGGTCCATACAGAATTCTAACAAAGTTTTATGCGAATCGCCTTCGGATGTTTCATCCAAAGTCGATTCACTCATCCCTACTGTCAATCACTGATAGGACTGCCTCCTTACTTCAAAGCCCAGAAAAAGCAGAAATTTAAAAGAACCTACCACCACTTCTGACATGCCCGTTCTAATAGCTTGGCTTCATGCCTTCCCCATGTAATAACAGTTCTGGAGCATCTATTCTTATGTCTCTATGATGTGCCATTCCATTATTATTTTTACTAGAAGTTATGACTGATTTTCTAGCAGTCTGCAGTAAGGGTACAGGGGGGAGGTAACCAGTTGGGGGGGGGGGGGTGTACCTGTACAGACTGACTCTATCCTATCAGTGCTGCCATTGTCAGACTGTACAGGTACCCACCCCCCTAATTGGTTACCACCCCCTGTACCCTTACTGCAGACTGCTAGCAATTCATTCATAACTTCTAGTAGAAATAGAGGAACGTTACAACATACAGACAGAAGAATAGATGCTTCAGAATTCTTATTACATGGGGAATGCATGAAGCTATTAAAACAGGCATGTCAGGCGTGGTGACAGGTCCTCTTTATATGAATGAGATAAAAGGATTACTAAATCTGCTCAGCTCCTCCTGCTCTATAACATGGTGCCTGCGGCTGATACACCATGTTCGATAGGACAGGTTCTGTTTAGTGGGGTTCTCTGGACTTTAAAAAAAAAAGTCGGTCTGCCTTCTGCCCCAGTGGGAAGAGTATGGCTTACCCCCCCATCAGGCTGACTATTTTGCTGTCCTCGTTGCGCTCACAATGGCTGAGGGCTCTTCGGCTCAGGCTTTCAGTGTTCCTGTTCAGCCGTGTATCCAGTAAGGTGGGGCAGGTACTGACCAAACTCTTCCCACAACAGGGCAGCAGGCAAAGTGTTTTTAAAGCCCAGAGAAACCCTTTCATAGAAATTTTACTTTGGCCTTCAGAAAGCTCCAGACCACCACAGCAGCAAAGGCTCCCAAGATCTAGCTGCGGGTTACTGGAAGGAGTCCATGGTTGCAATCAATGTAAAATGTCTATGCTCGGAGTCATCCCTGATCACAGACACTGCCGGTGGATATCCTCTGTGTGAATCAGCAAGCACCCACCGGTTATAGCACCCACTCAGCTCCCAACGTCTACTGTGACTAAGTTGACCAGTAAAGACTTGGAGGTGAAAGTAAAAACCATACCAGCGCCTTACAAGTTCCTGTGTCTCATTTAAGTGTTCACACTGGAGTTACTCAAATCCAGCGACTACCCAGAATGCTCTTGGAAAAGAGTTAAGAGTTGTCAGCTTTTTATTGTACTACATGTACCAACATTACCCAGGGCAGCTCGCATAAACCCTGTGCTGCCAGCCAGCAGAAACAACCATGAGCCAGCGTCACCCCGGGAAACAGCCGGGAGACTGCGTCACCCCGGGAAACAGCCGGGAGACTGCGTCACCCCGGGAAACAGCCGGGAGCCAGCGTCACCCCGGGAAACAGCCGGGAGCCAGCGTCACCCCGGGAAACAGCCGGGAGCCAGCGTCACCCCGGGAAACAGCCGGGAGCCAGCGTCACCCCGGGAAACAGCCGGGAGCCAGCGTCACCCCGGGAAACAGCCGGGAGCCAGCGTCACCCCGGGAAACAGCCGGGAGCCAGAAGATAGCACTGGTAGCATGGAGCAAACTCTAACATACACTGTCACTTGGATGACCAACAAGTGGCAGCATGACCCAATACATCTCAGTACCACAAATCTGTCCAGGAAATCTCTACACTACAAGCACCAGCATAACCTACAACATAAGGTGGTAAATCAGAGGCACTCCAGACTGCTCACCCTTTGAAGTACGCCTTGACCCGGACTTGGTGGGAGTGATCAGCGGGCTGGGACATGGTGCTGTCCCTCTGTGTCGGCATGTCCTCCACAAGTGAAACTCACAGCGCCCGCCGGGTGCCCGCACAGCCCCGAATCCTAGCACAGCCTGGAAGAGCGTACCAACATGCACACATCCGGGGGAGGGGACTGCCCTGCCCTGCACACAGCCTCACTCTCGGGGTAGGTAGAGAGGCAGTCAGTCACACGGCAGCGCGATGCATCCTCCCCTCCCCACACAGCAATGTGCCCGCTGCCCACGGGAGAGCCGCATTCTGTTTACACGGCCTGGGCTGCAGCGTGCGGGGACTGGGAGCGGATGTTACGTACAATGCACCTGGCAGGACTTCATGGCTACAGGTCGCTAATGGGGGCTTCTGCCGGTTACGGTGTATTCCCCACTTTGCGGCATTCATGCGTCACGTGACGTTAGTAAATTGCTAGGCTTCAGTGTAAACTTAGCTTTTTGCTGCATTTTCCCACCAATGTTTAGTTCTATGGTTGTTTAGTGGCAGAGAGTGCAAGTACCTGACTGTATGAACTCCATGCAGTCTCCATAATGGAGCATTCACATGACCATATCCGTTTTTGCGGTCCACAAAATACAGATGCAGTTGGCGTGCATCACACGTTTTTCACGGGCCCCATTGTTTACAAAATAGGACAATTTGCGGGGTGAGGACAGAAGGGTGACATTTTTAGCGGCCCCATAGAAATGAATATGTCTGCATGCGATCTACAAAAAATATCCGATTATCGCTATGCAAAGAAAAAAAGGATCTGTGAAAAACAGCTGGGCTGATTCACATCTGCGCTTGACTGATCTAGCACAGCCCCCGTTGACTATAGTGGGATCTGCTTTGATCTGGCCGCCTTCTGGCATTGGTATCAGCTTCAGCCTGGCAAAATGATCTGCAGCCAGATCCCATTATAGTCAATGAGATCTGGTGGTGGACAATGGCTATGCCAAATCCGGTGAACTCCAGCAGCCTGTTCCTCTGCCGGATCCCTTAAACGCAGATGTGAATCTGTTTCTTTCTCACTTCCATCAATAGAAAGGTCTATTCTCATCCTCAAAAAAACTGAAAAGAACAGAAGCTGTGGTGAGACATGGATCTGTGAATAGCCCTACTGACTTGTATGGGTCAGTATGCTATGTACTTTAAAACCGGTTAGCACAGCTGTGTGCACGAGGCGTAAGGCTGGTTTCAGACAACCATGTTAAAAAACGGTCGGTGTGACGGCAGACGGGGAAGAGCCTAGTGGAATTTGTGGGGCATACTTATGGCATATTACAGCGCTTACTAGTTTCTCTATGCGCTGCTCTGTTTGCCAACTGTGCCCCCTGTTCACTTTTCCTGCCTGGTATATAAATAATGGCATCGGTACAGGGAGGAGGAGACGGCAGTTTTTTTTCTCCCTTCTCCGCTGCGATTGGACCTTGCTACAGCCAGGTCCTTCCTGTACCGATGGTATGAATTTACATACCAGGCGGGAAAAGTGAACAGGAGGCATAGCAGGCGAACGGAGCAGCACATACAGAAAATAGTAAGCGCTGTAATAGGCCATAAGCATGACCCATGATAGGTCCTCTTTAAAGAGGACCTTTCACCACGCCTGACATGCATTCCTGACAAAATAGCTTCATGCATTCCCCATGTAATAACAATTCTGGAGCATCTATTCTTATGCCTGTATGTTGTCCCATTGCTTTATTATTACTACTAGAAGTTATAAATGAATTGCTAGCAGTCTGCAGTAAGGGTACAGAGGGGAGGTAACCATTTGGGGGGGTGTCCCTGCATAGTCTGACTCTATCCAATCAGTGCTGCTATGTTCAGTCTGTGCAGGTACACCCCCCCAGCTGGTTACCTCCCCTCTGTACCCTTACTGCAGACTGTCCCCCGGAGTAACAGTGTGGACATACCATAAAAGGAGGGGGAGAGGTGAGTGTCCCACTGCGGCTGAATGGACACAACCACTCATATAAACAAGCCTCATCTGGTGTAGCAGCTAATAGTATTGTGACTGCCCCAATTGATGACTAACCCCTGCACCTAACTACCCATCCTGATACTAGTTAGAACTCCCGCACATCGTATCTTAGCGTGGCTCGACGCGTTTCATCAAAATCATCAGGAGCTATGCAGCCGACACGTGGAGAATTTTAGCAAGAACGCCACCACACTGATGTCTTCTTTGTTCACTTCTGTCTGTGGCCGTTCACCTAAAAAACTTACTTTTATCCATATGCTAATGAGCCTCTAGGTGCTATGTTGGCGTCAATTCAGCACCCAGAGGCTTCGTCTACTGACCATTTTCACCGCCCATGTCGTTCTTCTAGCCCGCCCCGCTCCTCTTGATTGACGTCCGATTTGCCTGCATCTGTCTAAATCCCGTGCCTGCGTGTGCTTCTGTATTCGGCGCAGTGAGTGAATGCCACGCTCCTGGTGCCGGCTTCCTCACTGCGCCTGCGGCAACTACGTTACAGTGAGGAAGCCGGCATTCACTCACTGCGCCTGCGCCGAATACAGAAGTGCACGTCACAGGCACGGGATTTAGACAGATGCAGGCAAATTGGACGTCAATCAAGAGGAGCAGGGCGGGCTAGAAGAACTACATGGGCGGCGAAAATGGTCAGTAGACGGAGCCTCTAGGTGCTGACTCGACGCCCACATAGCACCTAGAGGCTCATTAGCATATGGGTAAAAGTAAGTTTTTTAGATGAACGGCCGCAGACAGAAGTGAACAAAGAAGACTGTTATGTACTGCTGACACTAGCACATCGCTAGTGTCAGTCAGCTACATATGGCAAAATCTGATGGTAGACACCCTTTAATTAAGGGCCTTAACAAAGTTATTAAAATCATCCACAGTGTCCGTCCAAAGAATAAGGACATCATTGATGTACCTTAGCCACATCGTGATGTAAGAAGACCATGGAGCAAAATCTTCTCCAAATACCACCTCCTTCTCCCACCAGCCCAGGTATAGATTGGCATAAGATGGCGTGGACTTCCCATGGCCAAGCCCCTGAGCTGGTGGTAGAAGCCACGATTGAAGAGAAACATTATGGTGTAGGATGAACCTCAGCAGATTTATAACAAAGTCATTATGTGGTACGAACTCCCTGCCGCGCTCTTTTAGGAACTAACGCGCAGCCCCCATGCCCTCCTCGTGGGGTATGGAGCTGTAGAAGGCTTCCACATCAAGGCTAGCAAGTAACGTATTACCTTTAACATAGAGGCCATCTAACTTATTGACAATCTCCATTGAGTCCCTCACGTAGGAGGGCAGAGATAAGACAAATGGTCTGAGGATGAATGGCGTTCAAAGTCAATTATAAGACATGACATATATGCTCTCAGTCCGCTGTCTTATTTGTACCTGCCGCTTAGCCGTCAAGTGTCTGTTTCTAAATTGCAATTTTTGTGTTTGGTGAGGGTCACATACACATCCTCATATTTAGTTTTTTGCTTTTACCTTTAATCAAATAAAGTATATTGTTTTAGCGCCTCTCATTTTTCCGTGACAATATTGGTTACACTGGAGACTTATATCTCCTTTATCTATTTTGCAACAGTGAATTTTCTATTTTCAGGATAGGTAATGAATATCAGCTATGGCTACTTTCACACTCACGTTTGGTGCGGATCCGTTTTGTATCTGCACAGACGGATCCGCACCAATAATGCAAACGCTTGTATCCGTTCATAACGGATCAGTTTGCATTATTCATAAAAAAAAAAAAGTCTAAGTCAAAACGGATCCGTCTTGACTTACATTGTAAGTCAGGACGGATCCGTTTGGCTCCGCATAGTCAGACGGTCACCAAAACGCTGCAAGCTGTGTTTTAGTGACCGTGTAAAAAACGCAACGGAGACCAAATGCAGTCAAATTGATGCATTCTGAACGGATCCTTATCCATTCAGAATGCATTGGGGCTTAACTGATCCGTTTTGGTCCACTTGTGAGAGCCCTGAAACGGATCTCACAAGCAGACCCAGAAACGCCAGTGTGAAAGTAGCCTATTTTGGGCAGTCGTGGCAACAGAAACTATACAGTGTGCGGAGTGGAAGCAGAAGGCCCACTTGAATAGGAACTGAGCTGCAGTACCCGGAACGCCCACTAGAACATGTAAGCTGCTGTGCCCCGTACACTGTATAGTTTCCAGCATTGCATGGCTCCTCGAAAGACCTAATCTGTGGGGATACCGAGTGTCAGACCCCTACTGATCTGATATTGGTGACTTATCCTAAGGATAGGTCATCAGTATCTGTAGTGCAGATAACCCTTTTAATAAAATAAAACCTATTTGCACTGAGCCATGCATTGAAACTGCCTTACGAATGACATAAAAGGAGATTTTTTGTGAAACTCGCCTGTAAAATCTTTTTCTCGTCTTTTCCATTGGGGGACACAGACCATGGGTATAGCTTAGAGGTATTAGTAGGAGGGACACCATGCTAATACAAAAGAGAGCTCCTCCTCCTCAGGCTATACCCCCAGGCTCCACCAGGAGGAACTCAGGCGTTGCAAAAGCAGTAGGAGAAGGAGAAAAGAAAAAATAATGGAAGCCATCGGACCAAAGCCCATGAGGTCCAACCACAAAAATAACTGACTGAACCCCTCCTGCAACAGGCAGAATGTGTGGGAGCTGTGTCCCCAAATGGAAAAGACGAGAAAAAGATTTTACAGGTGAGTCACAAAAAATCTCCTTTTCTCGTACATTCAATTGGGGGACACAGACCATGGGACGTACCAAAACAGTCCATGGGGTGGGAAAAAACATCAGCACCACCCGGAGGAACGTCCAACGGTCAAACAGGAACCACATCCTGCAAAACCCTGCGGCCAAAGACAGCATCAGCCGAAGCCAGCGAATGCAACTAATAAAACTTAGTAAACGTATGTAAGCATGTGTGTAAGTGTGACGACCTTACACAGCTGAGACGCAGAGGCACGATTGCGCCTTGCCCAGGAAGCTCCCACCGCCCTAGTGGAGTGAGCGGTAATCCGAGCCGGGGGAACCCTACCACGAGCGCGATAAGCCGCGGAGATAGTCGAGCGGATCCATTGCGCCACCATGACCTTGGAGGCCGCTAGACCCTTACGAGGTCCCTCAGGAATCACAAAGGGAGTCTGAATGGCGGACGGAGGCGGTAGCCGTCAGATACACCCTCAGGGCCTGGACGACATCCAGGGAATGGAGAGCGCGTTCCTTGGGGTTTGCCAAAGGAGGGCAGGACAAGATCGTCATTAAGGTGGAAGGGAGAGACCGCCTTGGGCAAAAAGGAGGGAACCGGATGGAGTACCACCTTATCCTGGTGAAAAACCAGAAAAGGCTCCTGGCAGGAAAGTGCGGCCAGCTCCGATACCCGTCTGATGGACGTTATGGCCACAAGGAAGACCACTTTCCAGGTGAGAAAGGTCAGGGAAACCTCCCTCAGAGGCTCGACCGGGGCCGTCTGGAGGGCGCACAGGACCAAGTTGAGATCCCAAGGAGGTAAAGGGGGGACGTACGGAGGGACCGAATGCGCCACCCCCTGAAGAAAGGTCCTCACAGGACCCAGGAGAGCAAAGGACGTCCAGAGCCGAAACTTGACCCTTCAGGGAGCTCAGCGACAGTCCCAACTCGAGTCCGGATTGAAGAAACGAGAGCACCATAGGGATGGAAAAACAAAGGGGAGGAAAACCCGAGTTCTCACAAAAGGCAAGGAAGGCCTTCCAGGTACGATAGTAGATCCGGGAGGAAGCCGGCTACCTCGCTCTGATCATGGTTCTAACCACCGAATCCGAGAACCCCCTCATCTTCAGGATGGAGGTTTCAACAGCCACGCCGTTAAACGAAGTGACTGTAAATTCCGGTGGAAGAGTGGGCCCTGAGACAGTAGATCTTCTCTGTTGGGAAGAGGCCATGGGGCGTCCGCTAGCATACGAGCCACGTCCGAGAACCATGCGCGGCGAGGCCAATCCGGGGGCAATGAGAACGAGGCGAAAGGGATTCCGACCTTGCGTAGAACCTTCGGCAGCAGAGGAAGTGGAGGGAAGACATAGAGGAGGCTGAAGTCCCGCCACGGAGACACCAGCGCGTCCACCCCGCATGCCTTCGGATCCCGGGCGCGAGCCAGGAACACCGGGAGCTTGTTGTTAAGTCCACATCCGGCCGGCTGCAGAGGTCTTCGAATACATCCGGATGCAGAGACCACTCGCCTGGATCCACCTTGTTGCGGCTTAGAAAGTCCGCTGTCCAGTTGTCTACTCCTGGAATGTTTACCGCTGACAACGCCGAAACGTGAGACTCCGCCCACAGCAGAATTCTCCTCATCTCCTGTATCACCGCCGGGTTGCGGGTCCCGCCTTGATGGTTGATGTAAGCTACAGCCGTGGCATTGTCCGACTGAATCCTTACCGGGCGACCGGCAAGGAGAGGAGTCCAATGAGAGAGGGAGTAGAAATTCGCTCTCAGCTCTAGAATGTTGATCGGGAGACGAGATTCTGCCGCCGACCAAACCCCCTGAACCGTGCGGGACAAGAGAACGCCGCCCAAACCCAGGAGGCTGGCATCGGTGGTGACGATCGTCCAGGAGAACGTGAGGAAAGATCTTCCCGACGTCAGGTTCATAGGGGACAGCCACCAGGGAAGAGCTGCCCGAACCCGCTGAGACAGGTGGATGTGAACGTCCAGATCATGAGAGGTCTTGTCCCAGAGGAAAAGGATCTCCTGTTGCAGCGAACGAGTGTGAAACTGGGCATATGGTACGGCCTCGAAAGAGGCTACCATAAGACCCAGGACCCACATGCACTCCCGGATGGAGAGACCTCCCTGGATCTGGGAGGACTTGGAGACTGGAAGAAACACTTTGGCGGCTGAGGTATCCAAAACCATTCCCAGGAAGGAGAGCTTTTGGCACAGGAGGAGAGAGGATTTTGGGAAGTTGATCAGCCAGCCGAGTCTGAACAGTGATCCGGACGCTGTCCTCGGCCTGCGGAAGCGAGGGGGCCTTTATCAGGGCAGCAAAGAAATGCCCCTGGTGCGAAGAAGCGCCATGAGCGGCACTAGGATCTTGGTAAAGACCTGAGGGGCGGTCGCTAACCCAAAAGGAAGGGCGACAAACTGATAGTGCCGACTACCAATGGCAAAGTGCAGGAATTGTTGGTGAGATTCTGCGATAGGAACATGCAGATAGGCGTCCTGGATGTCTACAGATGCGAGAAACAATAACGGAGCGGAGGTATTCCATTCGAAACCTCTGCACTTGTTGAGCAGCTTCAGATCCAGGTTTGGATAGAAACCTGTGCCCTGTTCCTCTGGGGGAACTGGGGTAATAACACCCCGGTCCAGAAGGGAGGAAACTGCATCAAGAGGTCCAAGGCTCGGGCCGGATCCCCCGAAACGCGAGAAGGGGAAAAACGTTCCAGCGGTTTCTATCTTGTAACCTGATGTTACAATTTCTAGAGCCCATGCGTCCTGAACATGAGCCCTCCAAACCTGCTGATAAGAGAGCAGGCGGCCCCCCACCACGAGGGGTGGGGGCGACCCCTTCATGCGGAAGACTGCTTGGGAGCAGCAGGGCGGGCCGACTGTGCCCTCTGGCGCCAGGAAGGCTGGGGCTTGAAGGAGGGCTTTTTGCGGGAGTCCTGAGACCCCCCCCCAGCGGAGGAAGCAGGCGACGTCCTACTAGAAGAGAAGCGGCGAAAGGACTGGAACCGGGAGACTTGGTCCGAAAGGGGCGCTTGGACCTGGGTTGGGGAAGATGAGTGCTCTTGCCCCCGGTGGCGGCAGAGATGAACTCGTCCAGCTGAGCCCCAAAAAGTCTGGAACCCCCAAAGGGGAGATTAGCAAGGAAACATTTGCAAGAGGCGTCGGCGTCCCACACCTTTAACAAGACCTCTCTGCGCTGAATGACCGAAAGGCAATGTCCATGAAAGCTTCGCAAAGGAACTTGGAAGCCTGAGACATCTGGAGAACCAAATCCAGTGTGTCAGCAGACGCATCTTGTTCCGCCAGGTCTTGGTGGTGGCCCTGCAACCACACCAAGAGGGCTCTGGCCACCCATGACCGAGGCAAAAGCAGGCCGCAGGGACGTGCCCGCCAGTGAGAAAATGGATTTGGAAAGAGAGTCTAGGCGCCTGTCTACAGCGTCCTGCAGAGAGGAGCCGTCTAAGACAGGGAGGGGAGGAGAATCCCCTTGGAGATTAAAAGTGTCATGGACAGCCGCCACTAAGTCATCCACCATGGTGGAGAGCTTAGGGGAGGGGTCCCGCTCCATGACCTCGTCCGAACCGGACAATTCCCCTTCAGACTTGCGCTCCCTAGGGGGGGGGGAGTCATCCGAACGCGCCTCTAGACGAGGGGGGGAAATGGAGTCATCCGAGGAGGGTTGCTGCCGCTCACGCTGCCTCTTAGTAGTCAGGCGTCCTCTGCGGGAACCACTGAGAGGAGGTGGAGTGGTTGGCGCCACAGGATTGGAAACTGCCATACGTTCCATAAAGGACATGGCTGCCTTGGCGACTAAGGCCAAATCAGCAGCCGTGCTAGACATGGCAGATGCCCAAGCGGGAACTGCAGACCCCGCAGGGACAGAGGGGGAACTGGGCTGGGCAAGAGAAGGAGGAGAAGGATGATCCTGTCCAGGGGCAGTGCAGGAGGCACAGATACCAGTGACAGAAAGTGGCAGAAGACATTTCATACAGGACCCGATTGGGATCTGAGAAGAGGTCTTGGCAGACTTAAAGGGAACCTGTCACCTGGATTTTGGGTATAGAGCTGAGGACATGGGTTGCTAGATGGCCGCTAGCACATCCGCAATATCCAGTCCCCATAGCTCTGTGTGCTTTTATTGTGTAAAAAAAAACTATTTGATACATATGCAAATTAACCTGAGATGAGTCCTGTCCCTGAGATGAATCACATACAGGACTCATCTCAGGTTAATTTGCATATGTATCAAATCGTTTTTTTTTTACACAATAAAAGCACACAGAGCTATGGGGACTGGGTATTGCGGATATGCTAGCGGTGATCTAGCAACCCATGTCCTCAGCTCTATACACAAAATCCTGGTGACAGGTTCCCTTTAAGGGGGGCCCCAGGCTTAGGCATGATGGCAACCACAAAAAATCCTACCACCCGGCAACAGCACAGAATCCAATAGGGGAGCAGCCTCGCGAGCGAAGAGCTTCTCAGAAAGCGGAGGAAGATGCCAGAGCGCAGCGCCCAGGATGCGTCATAGAAGCGCAAAATGAGCGTGCACACGCGCTTTATGAAAAAATGTCCCCCGGCGCCGAACGTGGCGTGCCAGGGGTTAATGAAGGGCTGGTGTTGTCCCCCATGTTGGAGGCCCCAGAATAAGCGGGGGGGCCGACGCTGGCGGGTGCTGCCGGGAGAAGGTAGTAGCGGAGCCGGCGCCGTGCATAGAACAGCCGTACCCATAGAAACTATCCTGCTAGAAGCCTAGATGGTCCGCCCAAGTCCTGTCATGGTATAGTTAGTACCTCCAAATCCCAATACCTCCAGAACGAGCACCTGTTCTCCAGCTAACTCAGGCGCCCATAGGTATCAGCGGTCCACCAATAAGAGCAGGGGGGCAGACAGAGGGAAAGCCATACTTATCTGCTCCTGCAGTCTTCTCCCTCTGTTCAGTACCAGCAGGGCTCACCTCTTCAGACATCTGACTCACCGGAGTACAGTGCTCTGGATGGAGGGCAGCAGCAGGTGACCCAGGAGCTGGTGGGATGCCGGAGCTAACAGGTCTAGCCCGGATCCACTTGTCTTCTTGGGGGGAAAAAGGCAGCCAGACAACATCCAAAGATCGGCGGCGGGCACTCCACCAGGGACCAGGAAAGCGCTATGCTGACCTGTGTCCCCATCTAGAAAGAAAATAACAAAACGGAGTAGAATCAATAAAGTGTCATCCTCCTTCACCGGACACTAAGCAAAGACTGAGTTCCTCCTGGTGGAGCCTGGGGGTATAGCCTGAGGAGGAGGAGCTCTTTTGTATTTGCATAGTGTCCCTCCTACTAATACCGCTAAGCTATACCGATGGTCTGTGTCCCCCAATGGAATGTACGAGAAAAAAAAATTATGACAACAAATGGGTCAAGGAAGGAAAAAAATGCAGCAGTAGTGTAGATGGCTAAAAATACAACAGCTTAAATTTTACCTCCACAGCAGGAAGCATGTCAAATCTATGCCTAGATTGTAAGCCCCCCGGGCAGGGCCCTCTTTCCTTCTGTACCAGCCTCTGTAACTCGTTTTGTTTATGCTTAGTGCAATTGTCTGTACTATGTATGTATACCCCTTTTCATATGTACAGCGCTATGGAATGAATGGCACTTTAATAATAAATAATATTAATAATAGATGCCAAAAAGAATCATTGGACTAGTGTCTGGACAACCTGCATGAGGAGTGACTGAACACACAAAGAGCGAGATTTATCAAAACTGGTGTAAAGGAAAACTGGCTTAGTTGCCAATAGCAACCAATCAGATTCCAGCTTTCATTTTATAGAGCTGGGAATTGCTGCCGAAAATAATGTGAATGAACGGCCACACAAACAATTCAAGTCAGTGAACAACTAGCAGTGAGCCGGGTGATGTCTGGCTCACTGTTAGGCTGAAGCCCCCGCCTAACAGTATGACAATGTAAACAAAACAGTACTTGCCCTGCTGAATGAGTGAAGAAGGGGTTATGTCCGGGTTTAGCTCTGAATCCGGACAACCCCTTTAAGGACTTTTTACAAGGGCAGATAACTGCCTTAAAGAGGTTGTCCCACAAAAAATATTCTACAGTTTTCAAACCAGCGCCTGTCTCTGAATACTTTTGTAATTGCATGTCATTAAAGTCATTAAAGATTTAGCATAGCCACTGAGTTATTCAATAAAATGTATCTGTACAGCGCCCCCTGCTGTTTATCGTTTTCTTATTTCTTTGACTTGTTCACTGAGATGGCCGCACATGCCCAGTTTCATCCTTCAACTACCTCCTGAGCTGTGATAGGGAGAGCTGAGACACGCCTTCAGAGCTGTGATAGGGAGAGCTGAGACATGCCTCCAGAGCTGTGATAGGGAGAGCTGAGACATGCCTCCAGAGCTGTGATAGGGAGAGCTGAGACATGCCTCCTGAGCTGTGATAGGGAGAGCTGAGACATGCCTCCAGAGCTGTGATAGGGAGAGCTGACACACGCCTCCTGAGCTGTGATAGGGAGAGCTGAGACACGCCTCCATAGCTGCCCATAGCTCTGTGTGCTTTTATTGTGTAAAAAAAACAATTTGATACATATGCAAATTAACATAAAAGAGTCATATCTTACTTGTGTGACCAGAGAAGAGTCATATTTTTCAAGCTCTGACTCATCTCAGGTTAATTTGCATATGTATCAAATCGGTTTTTATACACAATAAAAGCACACAGAGCTATGGGGACTGGGTATTGCGGATGTGCTAGTGGCGATGTCTCCATGTCCTCAGCTCTATACCCAAAATCCCGGTGACAGGTTCCCTTTAATATTCACAATACCAATATGTGCTATGAAGATATCCTCACATGAGTGGACATGTTAATAATAGTGCTGGGAATCTGACTTAAATGCATGAATTAGGTTGCAATCATCTTACGGGATGTCTTCCAGACAGGACGATGTCTCCTCATAAACAGTTCAGCAAACCCCCACCACCTCCCCCCTCAGCAGATGCCTGTGCACATTCCTCTACATTCATTTCAGGAATAAGGAAAATTAAGATAAGAATTCATGGCATTTATTACTGTGGCTGCTAAAACGAACCGATTCTAAAGGACTTGAGACAGGAATCATAAGCAATGCCATTATGACATATTAATAAATCATCACACATATTCAGAAAATAATCCAAGTAGCAATCCTTTTAAGTCCTCCTGCACACGAACGTGTGCTCCTTGTGATGTGTTCTATCTTTTTGCGGAACGGAAGTACGGGACGAAACCCCACAAAAGCACTCCGTAGTGCTTCCGTAGAGTTCCGTTCCGCGCTTCCGTTCTGCATCTCCGGATTTGCGGACCCATTGAAGTAAATGGGTCCGCATCCGTGATGCGGAATGCCCACGGAACGGTGCCCATGTATTGCAGATCTGCAAATGCGGTCTGCAATACGGCAACGGGCGGCACGCGTTCGTGTGCAGGAGGCCTAACTTTTCAAAGATATCTGCTTCTGGTTTAGGCTACTTTCACACTAGCGGCAGGACGGATCCAACAGGCTATTCACCCTGTCGGATCCATCCTGCCGCTATTTCGGCATGCCGCCAGACTGCCGCTCCATCCCCATTGACTATGATGGGGACGGGGCGGAGCTCCGGCGCAGCACGGCGAGAGGTCGCCGGACTAAAAAGTCGGCACGGTGAAATAGCGGCAGGACGGATCCGACAGGGTGAACAGCCTGTCAGATACGTCCTGCCACTAGTGTCAAAGTACCCTTAAAGGCCCAATTACACAAGCAGATATTTGTATTAGTGATTGCTGAAGGCCCCTTTAGGCTACTTTCACAGTAGCGTTGATATTTTCCGGTATTGAGATCCGTCATAGGGGCTCATTACTGGAAAAAAACGCTTCTGTTTTGTCCCCATTTATTGTCAATGGGGACAAAACGGAGCTGAACAGAACGGAATGCTCCAAAATGCATTCTGTTCCAATTAGTTGCATTCCTATACCGGGGAGCAAACCGCAGCATGGCCAAGATCGCTGTGTAGCTCGAGCCTTATTGAGAAGGAGTGTCTCTAGGAACCCTTGTTCCCGGTAATTGCCCTCCTTCATTGGGTGAAATCATCATTGATGTGGACACCTAAATCACAGTTTCTGGGCAGCATATTGTCCTGCCCGGAAAAAAATATTCTCTATGGGGGATTGCAGTAGCGATTGCTCATCCCCATGCAGAAGAGATGATGGGTGGATGTAAATGTGGCTCTCACCTCCTCGGATTAAGGGCTCATTCACATAACCGTATGATTGGGACTGCGGACAAGAATAGGCATTTCTAAAATTGGGCCGCCCGTTCCGCAAATTGTGGAATGCACACGGGCAACATCTGTGTTTTGCCAACCGCAAAACACAACACGGTCGTGTGACTGCGTCCTAACAGGTAAATATCAGGAACAAACATTAACGCTAGGGCTACAGAGTGACATGTGTTGTGCGACTATTTGTCGCAGTAATGTCGCACAACATAATTTATAATGTCTACGGTGTCGCACTGCAACATGCTGCAACTTGGATGTTTTTTTTACGACTGCTGTGTCACAGTCGCAGACTACCGTAATAAAATCTGTTGCGCGATATTACTGCAACAAATAGTTGCGTGACAAACGTCATAGTGTAGCCCTAGCCTAAGTCCCAATAATTGTCTGCCAAGTCGGCCCGTGTAACGGTTATCGTCTAAGGGTGTGCCCCAACGGTACAGGTAACCAGGCCATGCTCAATTGTGGCAGCCAATGGCCACATGATTTTACTAAATTGTGTGACCACTAGCTGATGCAGTCCGGCGTGGCCAGCTGCACCATCGAGCTGTACCCTAAATAGGCATTCTAACTTGCTTGATTACCTGCTTAATAATGTCTTATGTCGACAATCTATCGAATGACTAATGCTTACGTACCACAATGATTATTTCTTCCGTTTGCACAATCAGTGAGGTTTAACTGATAATTGTTCAGACATTTGACCTATTAAATGAGTAAGGTGCACCCTGAAGTTCATTAGTGTTTAAATCTGACCGACTGTCTGCTTGTGTAAATGGGCCTGAGTCCGCCACGTCTGTTTGTGCTATGAAAAAAGTCAATGATAAAAGAAATGGTCTAAAACGTATGATCAGTACACTATGTAAGGAAAAGTAGAATCTGTCTGGTATCTTTCTCTCCCTTTATGATCCACACCTGGTTTTGACTTCAAAACAGCATAAATGGCCCAGGATAAGGCTATCATATTGCAGATTAGGTGCGGTCTTTCCATGTGGATTTTCGTGCACAAAAACTACAGTGTAATACGCTACCAGCAAAGTGAGTGAGATTTGCCACATTGCATATTATGTATGCACAGAAATTGACCTACTGTGAGGATCTTAACCCCTTCCGGACTGGCCTTTAAAAATGAGGCCTGCTCTATAGCGCTATAGCTGCCGGGTTTCTGCTGGTTCACACAGCAGACACCTGAGGTTAATGTCTGTGATTGGTGATAATGCAGATTGTGACCACCGCATCTAGGGTGGCTTTCTCTGGGAGTGCTGGTCTCCCAGGGTCTAAACAGCTCCCCATGCGGCGATCGCAGGAGCAGTTCATTCTTTGTGGTAGACCCAGTTCCTCTGAAGGATCCGAGGCTACCACAGCAGTAGGTAGCAGGGCTCCATAGGAACATAACGCAAATTCCATAGGCTACAATAGTAATTCATTGCAGTCTAATGATAAGAGGTTTTAATAAAAGTGTAAAAAAAAGTTTTAAAAAATTCTAATCATTAGTTAAAAATAATAATAAAAAAAGGACTATATGCATCGCCATGTCCCATAATGCCCAAACTATTAAAATATAAAGTTTTTCCCATACGGTAAAAGCGGTAACATCACTTCATCTCACCAAAAAGCTAAGTAATTAAAAGGGCTGAAAAAGTCATACACACTGTAAAATGGTATCAATAAAAACTAAAGATCACCCTGCAAATATGAGCCCCCACACTGCTCTGTAGATGTAACAAAAAAAAAATGATGGGGTCAAAATATGGCAATGCAAAGAAAATAAAAATTTCCAAAGTTTTCTTTTTTTCAGTATTAAAACTATATAAATTGGTCTTGCCGCAATCATAATGACCCGGAAAATGAATGTAACAAGTCGGTTTTACCACATAGGAAACACTGTAAAAAAGAAACCCGTATAACTCCCATTTTGATTTTTTTTTCTAGCTTCCTACTCCATCATGTGCAATATTAAGTGGTGCCAGTAGAAAGCGTATCTTGTCCCACAAAAAACAAGTCTTCATATGGCTGTGTGAATGGAAAATTAAAACGTTATGTCTCTGGGAAGGCAGTAAAAAACAAAAGCAGAAAAAAACAAGGTCCTAAAGGGGTTAAAATCTGCAGCATGTCAATTGTCTGTGCAATTCTGCACCTTATGTAGAGTGTTTTTTTTCCCCCATAGACTTAAATAGGGATGTTAAAATAAGTAGAAAATCCACACCAAAAACGGAACACAAAATGCATCAAACAAAAATGCACCAAAACCATGATAAATAGAGCAAATTTATGTGCCTTTTTTAATTCGGTTTTCATGTGGATTTTCTGCATACAAATTAGCTCCGTGTGCCACCTTCACATGTAGGGGAATGCACATGGTTTTACTGTGCAGAAAAACCACAGCATAAGGCCTCATGCACACGACCGTTGTGTGCATCCGTGGCCGTTGTGCCGTTTTCAGTTTTTTTTTCGCGGACCCATTGACTTTCGATGGGTCCGTGGAAAAATCGGAAAATGCACCGTTTTGCATCCGCATCCGTGATCCTGTCCGTCAAAAAAAATGACCTGTCCTATTTTTTTGATGGACAACGGTTCACGGACCCATTCAAGTCAATGGGTCCGTGAAAAAACACGGATGACAGGTCTGTGCGGCGCATTGCTTAATGATCTGTCACTTACCAGTAGGAGGAGCTCCCGGCCGGACACAGACATCGCAGCTCGCAGGTAAGTATGATACTTCTACAAATTGCTAAGTAACCATGGCAACCGGGACTGCAGTGGCATCCTGGTTGCCATGGTTACCGATCAGAGCCCCAGCGATTAAACTGGGACTCCGATCGGTACTCTCTGCTGCCACCAATGATAGGGTGGGAGATTTTAATTAGGAGGGGGTGGGAGGGGGGGGCCACTAGCCACCAATGAGTTAACTACAGGGGAGGGAGGGGGGGCCGGCCGCACTGGCCACCAATGAGTTAACTACAGGGGAGGGAGGGGGGGCTGGCCGCACTGGCCACCAATGAGTTAACTACAGGGGAGGGAGGGGGGCCGGCCGCACTGGCCACCAATGAGTTAACTACAGGGGAGGGAGGGGGGGCCGGCCGCACTGGCCACCAAGGAGTTAACTACAGGGGAGGGAGGGGGGGGGCGGCCGCATTGGCCACCAATGAGTTAACAACAGGGGAGGGAGGGGGGGCCGGCCACACTGGCCACCAATGTGTTAACTACAGGGGGGGGGGCGGCCGCACTGGCCACCAATGAGTTAACTACAGGGGAGGGGGGCCGGCCGCACTGGCCACCAATGAGTTAACTACAGGGGAGGGAGGGGGGCCGGCCGCACTGGCCACCAATGAGTTAACTACAGGGGAGGGAGGGGGGCCCGGCCGCACTGGCCACCAAGGAGTTAACTACAGGGGAGGGAGGGGGGGGGCCGGCCGCACTGGCCACCAATGAGTTAACAACAGGGGAGGGAGGGGGGGCCGGCCACACTGGCCACCAATGTGTTAACTACAGGGGGGGAGGGGGGTCTGCCCCCTGCTGCCTGGCAGCACCTGCCAGGCAGCAGGGGGCAGTCATGTACACAGTTCTTTTAGTATATTCTAACCTGAAGCGTCCCCATCACCATGGGAACGCCTCTTTGTTAGAATATACTGTCGGATCTGAGTTTCACAATCTAACTCAAATCCGATGGTATATTCTAACATAGAGGCGTTCCCATGGTGATGGGGACCCTTCAAGTTAAAATATACCATCGGATTGGAGAAAACTTCGATCCTATGGTATAAAAGGGACTCCTGACTTTACATTGAAAGTCAATGGGGGACGGATCCGTTTGCAATTGCACCATATTGTGTGAACGTCAAACGGATCCGTCCCCATTGACTTGCATTGTAATTCAGGACGGATCCGTTTGGCTCCGCACGGCCAGGTGGACACCAAAACGAACGGACGAAAAAACGGTCACGAATCACGGACCCCGTTTTTGCGGACCTTAAAAAAAAAACGGTTGTGTGCATGAGGCCTAATACAGTACCAGCAGAGTGTTAACAAATTTCATGTACACTTTATGGATGTTTTCCGTACAGAAATTTACCTGCCGTGCGGATTTCGAAATCCACAGCATGTTGGTTATGTTTTAAGTTTTAGCTGCGAATGTCACCCTTTTCTGCACCAAAAACCACTGTTAGGCCCCTTTCACACGGGTGAGTTTTCCGCGCAGGTGCAATGCAAGAGGTGAACGCATTGCACCCGCACTGAATTCGGACCAATGAAAAACGGCCGTGTGCATTTGGCCTTACAGTGATTAAAAAGTTGTACGTACCACAAAAATGGTACCAATAAAAACGACTTTTCATTCCGCAAAACACAACTCCTCATATAGTTCTGTAAACCGAAAATGACGATTTATTTATTTATTTTTGTTTCAAAGGTTTTTATTTTTTTTAAGTAGTAAAACAAAAAAAACTATAGGATTGGTATTGCCATATTGGGATTGAGCTGCAGAATAAGGATGTCATGTTATTTTTAGCGTACAGTGAACGCCATGATGTAAAAACTCCAAAAACCTTGGCGCAATCCATAAGATGGAATGCAAAACTGAAGCATTTAAGAGGCATTCCGTTTTGCTCCGTCCTAATAGAAGTCTATAGGAAAACATAACGGATCCGTTTGGGTCCCGTTATGTAAGACGGAAAACAAAGTCCTGTCGACAGGACTTTGTCTTCCGTCTTGCATAACGGGGACCAGACGGATCAGTTTTGATTCCCATAGACTTCTATTAGGACGGAGAGCAAATTGAATGCCTTTTAAAGGCATCCGTTTTGCATTCCGTCATAATGCAAGTCTATAGGCAGCAAAACGGATCCGCCCTTCCGTCTTATGGATTCCATTATGTTCCGTTATACCCTGTTATAACGGATAGCCATAACGGACTCCATAACGCTAGTGTGAACCCACCCTTATCCTGCAAAAAAATAAGCCCTCATATGGCTATATGAACGGAAATTTTTTAAAATTATGGCTATTGAAACGTGGGGAGGAAAAAAATGAAAATGCAAAACAAAAAATGTGCCCGGTACTTAAGGAGTTAATAGCACCACTTGAATAAAAAAATAACCAGACGAAAGGAATTTACTTGGTAATAATAATAGTAATGAATAATAATAATTACTAGAGAATAGTGTGGCAGTATATGGGCTCTGCAAATTCAGGTCATTTGGTAACAGGATAATTACAGGCTCACCTTGCAGTCCTGGTGACAGGTCACTTTGTCATTGATGCGCCTTTGACACACTTACCAAGGATTTAACTATATTGTAGTCAGTGATCTGTCCTGTTGCAGCCATCCTTGAGCTAATTAAAGAAAACAAAAACTAATTAAAGAAAACAGATATATTCAGCAATTTTACACCAGGCTATTTGATTACTTACTGTATAAGCCACATAGGGAGGAGGAGCCATTAGTGAATAATGTAGCTTTCACTGCATTAGGCCTCATACACACGACCGTATTTTCTTTACGTGTCTGTTTGTTTTTTGTGGACCGTATACGGAACCATTCATTTCAATGGGTCCACAAAACAAAGGGAAGTTACTCTGTGTGTATTCCGTTTCCGTATGTCTGAATTTCCGTTCCGCAAAAAATAGAACATGTCCTATTATTGTCCGCATTACGGACAAGGATAGGACTGTTCTATTAGAGGCCAGCTGTTCTGTTCCGCAAAATACGGAATGCACACGGACTTCATCCGTATTTTTTGCGGATCCGTTCTTTTTTTACGGACCGCAAAATACATACGGTCATGTGCATGAGGCCTTAGGACTTTCTGGTGAGCGTGCCAAGAGTCCCCAACCAGTATATCAGTGTTAGGTACCCATCTGCGGAAGTAACCTTGACGCCTGGTAGATGGGCCTAACACACGTTTGATAAAAAATGTGCACTAAGAGCTTCCATTTTTCCATTTATAGTAGGTCTAATACCACTTTAATTTAGAATGATCCCCATTTCTCAGCTCTATTGTTTGTCTGTGAAATGTTGTGCAGCCATTTTTTATCAACCATGTTTGCTTGATGGATATGCACCTGTGACTATTATATGAATGTGCTAGTCTAAATTTTCTTGAAGTATTATTTATAATGGCTAATTTTGTTTAGGGAACAAGCATTAGGAGAAACAAAATGGCTGCTGTCCTATTAATACACACAAAACCTGTCCTAATCATACAGAAGGACAAGTAACTTCCGAGCTCTGAGGTAATAAGCTGTTTCCTCCTCCTCTCCTACTTGTCAGGTTGTCACAGTACCTTCTGTGACAGAGGTTAGAAGATCAGAGAGACTGACTGCATGTGAGGTTAACTGACAGTCTCTTGATTCTCAGTGTTGTGGTTTGGTAAAAATCACACCTCTTGTCAGGTGCAGCCCGTGGTCACTACTGCATTCCCTACTTAGTTTAGTCTCACAATTCATACCATACAGTTGATATTCTCTGCTTGGATTTGGAAGAGTTGGTGTGTGGACCTTACCTATGTTCCTGCTCATCCATTTTCTATCAGATAAGTTGTTCTGCTCTTTGTATTTGGTTGTTTCCCCTGTGCTTGTTACTAGGCCTCAGGGAGACACTGGTTCATTCACCTGGGAAGGAACCAGTAGTCTCATTCCCTGCCACAACCTAGAGCATTTCAGGGCCCTAGGGTCTAGGTTTCGGCATATGTATTTTCCCACCTTCAGGGTCTATACATACTGACAGAAGTTAGGGCCAGGTTTAGGGGCTTCCTATGAGGTGACCTTTTCCCTCTCCCTAGCCTTGAGGCCTAGTTCTGTGCCCCCCCCTCCTCCCCTGTATTCGTGACACAGGGGTTATGATCCTCAATACAGATTACAAGAACTTTAACTGAATCTCTGTGGGAATAGATTTCATGAGGAGACATGAAGTACAGAGAGAATGGACAGGACAGACTGTGGGCTGTGGTAATGGAGACTACATACAAGTGCTGCTCGTTACTTACATCCCCACCTCCTCCTTTCTGTACTTCATGCCTCCTCATGAACTCCATTTCTACAGAGAAATGGCTGAAGATCATATTACACTGTATTCAGGATCATAGAAGATGAGGCAGCTCTTTTTTGGCTCACTGCTTTGAAGTAACTTGTCCTCCTGTGTGATTAGGACAGGTTTTGTGTGTACTAATAGGATGGCAGACATCTTATTTTTCCTAATGATTGTTCCCCAGAGAAAACAAGCCGTTATACCTAATGAAAGATATTTAGGAATATATTTATAATAAAGTAATATTTAAGTATTTTCATTTTCCTAATTCCCGTAGAACCCCTTTAAGAGACATCTGACAAAGAGGCCCAATCGAAAGCTTGCAATTTTGTATCACCATCTTT
Source organism: Bufo gargarizans (assembly GCF_014858855.1). NCBI lineage: Eukaryota > Metazoa > Chordata > Amphibia > Anura > Bufonidae > Bufo > Bufo gargarizans. The sequence goes on from NC_058083.1 coordinate 181,286,153, forward strand.
TAAGTTAGTCATCAACCTCTTAGTGACCAGACTGTTTTGGGCCTTACTGACCAAGTGTTTTCTGTCTTTTTTCATCGTCGCCTTCCAAGAGCTATAACATTTTTATAACATTTTCCGTCTATATAGCTGTATAAGGGCTTGTTGTAGTTTTTAATGTTGCCATTTTTCTGATGAACTTTTATGAACTCTTTCTGGGAGGGAGATGGGAAAAAACTGAAATACTACCACTGGGTTTTTAAGTTATAAGTTTTGCAGCGTTCATTTTTCAGCATGAATAACATGATATCTTTATTCTCTAGGTCAGTATGATTACAGCAATGCCAAATACATATAGCTTTTTTTATGTGTTACTATTTATGTGCAATAAAACCCTTTTTTTTAAGAAGAAAATCTTTTTTCCTCGTCCTTTTCCCAAAATGAAGTAAAAACAAAAAAGGGAAAATAAGAAAAGTGGACATATAATATTATGTATCGCCACTTCCGTATCAACTGGCTCTATAAAAATATCACATGAACCATCCCATCAGGTGAACACTGTCAAAAATTTTAATAAAAACTGCTATAAAAAAACATTTTTTGTCATCTTACATCACTAAAAGTGCAACACCAAGCGATCAAAAAGGCGTATGCCTCCCAGAATAGTACCAATCTAACCATCACCTTATTCCACAAACAATGAGCCCCTACCTAAGACAATTGCCCAAAAAATAAAAACACTATGGCGCTCAGTCTATGGAGACACTAAAACTGAATTTTTGTTTTAAAAAATGCTTTTATTGTGTTAAATGTAAAAAAAGGCATATTAGGTATTGCCGTGTTTGTAACAACCTGCTCTATAAAAATACCACATGACCTAACCCCTCAGGTGAACATCGTAAAAAAAGGCAATTTTTTTGTCACCTTACATCACAAAAAGTGCAATAGCAAGCGATCAAGTCATATGCACCCCAAAATAGTGCCAATCAAACCGTCATCTCATCCCACAAAAATGATACCCTAGCTAAGACAATTGCCCGAAAAAAAAAAAAAAATATGGCTCTCAGACTATGGAGACACTAAAACATAATTTTTTTTGTTTCAAAAATATTATTGTGTAAAACTTAAATAAATAGAAAAAGTATACATATTAGGTAGTGCCACGTCTGTAACGACCTTCTCTATAAAAAATATCACATGACCTAACCCTTCAGGTGAACACTGTAAAAAAATAAAATAAAAATGGTGTAAAAAAAGCTATTTTTTGTCACCTTACATCACAAAAAGTGTACTACTAAGCGATCAAAAAGTCATACGCACCCCAAAATCATACCAATAAAACAGCCATCTCATCCCGCAAAAAATGAGACCCTACCTAGGACAATTGCACAAAAAAAAAATATGGCTCTCAGAATATGGAGACACTAAAACATGATTTTTTTTGTTTCAAAAATGCTGTTATTGTGTAAAACGTAAATAAATTTTAAAAAAGTATACATATTAGGTATCGCCACGTCCGTCAGAACCTGATGTATAAAAATATCACATTAACTACTCCCTCAGGTGAACACCATAAAAAAAAAGTGTGTCAAAAAAGCTATTTTTTTGTCACCTTACATCACAAAAAGTGTAATACCAAGCGATCAAAAAGTTATATGCAACCTAAAATAGTACCAATCAAACCATCATCTCCTTCTGAAAAAAATTAGCCCCTACATAAGACAGTCGCCCAAAAGAATTAAAAAATTATGGCTCTCAGAATATGGAGACACTAAAACATGATTTTTTTTTGTGTACAAAATGCTGTTATTGTGTAAAACTAAAATAAATAAAAATAAGTATACATATTAGGTATCGCCATGTCCGTAAGAATCTGCTGTATAATATCACATGATCTAACCCCTGATTAACACCGTAAAAATAAAAAGTATGTCAAAAATGCAATTTTTTGTAACTTTACATCACAAAAATAATACCAAGCGATCAAAAAGTCATATGCACCCTAAAATAATTCCAATCAAACCGTCATCTCATGCAAAAAAAAATAATGAGCCCCTAAATAAGACAGTCGCCCAAAAAATAAAAAAGTGTATGGCTTTCAGAATATGGAGACACAAAAAAAAAATTTTTTTTCAAAAATGCTTTATTATGTAAAACTGAAACAGTCATATTTTGTAATATTTTTCTAAAATAGTACGAACAAAACTGCCACCTTATCCCGTAGTTTCCAAAATGGGGTATTTTTGGGGGAGTTACTACTCTAGGGGTGCATCAGGGGGTCTTCAAATGTGACATGGCAACTTAAAATTATCCCAGTGAAATCTGCCTTTCAAAAACCATATGGCGTTCCTTTCCTTTTGTGCCCTGCTGTGTGCCCATACAGCAGTTTACAACCACATATGGGGTGTTTCTGTAAACTACAGAATCAGGGTAATAAATATTGAGTTTTGTTTGTCTGTTAACCCTTGCTTTGTTAGCGGAAAAAAATTGATTAAAATGGAAAATCTGCCAAAAAAGTGAAATTCTGAAATTTCATCTACATTTTCCTTTAATTCTTGTGAAACACCTAATGGGTTAACAAAGTTTGTAAAATCAGTTTTGAATACCTTGAGGGGTGTAGTTTCCAAAATGGGGTCATTTTTTGGGGAGTTTCCACTCTAGTGGTGCATCAAGGGGTCTTCAAATGTGACATGGCAACTTGGCAACTTAAATATATCCCAGTGAAATCTGCCTTCCCAAAACCATGTGGCGTTCCTTTCCTTCTGCACCCTGCCTTGTGCCCCTACAGCAGTTTACGACCACATATGAGGTATTTCTGTAAACTACAGAATCAGGGCAATAAATATTGAGTTTTGTTTGGCTGTTAACCCCTGCTTTGTTACTGAAAAAAATGGATTAAAATGGAAAATTTGCAAAAAAAGTAACATTCAGAAATTTCATCTACATTTTCCTTTAATTCTTGTGGAACACCTAAAGGGTTAAAAGAGTTTGTAAAATCAGTTTTTAATATTTTGAGGGGTGTAGTTTCTAAAATGGCGTGATTTATGGGTGGTTTCTAATATGTAAGCCCCAGAAAGTGACTTCACAACTGAACTGGTCCTGAAACAATTGTGTTTTGGAAATTTGCTTCTAAACTTCTAAGCCTTCTATATAAAATGTAATTTTCAAAATGATCCAAACATGAAGTAGACAAATGGGGAATGTAAAGTAATAACTTTTTTTTAGAGGTATTACTATCTATTATAAAAGTAGAGAAATTGAAATTTGCTAATTTGCTAAGTTTTCCAAATATTTGTTAAATATATTTTTTTTTTAATAAAAATTAAATATTTTGACTCAATTTTGCCACTGTCATGAAGTACAATATGTGACGAGAAAACCTTCTCAGAATGGCCTGTATAAGTAAAAGCGTTTTAAAGTTATTACCATATAAAATGACACATATCAAATTTGCTAAATTAGGCTGGGTCTTGAAGGTGAAAAATGTCCTGAAGGGGTTAACGTCGTTTTACTCAGACTGATCAATATCATGAGCATTTCTAGAAGTAATGGTTCCCAATAATTGTCCGGGGTGTGGTGCCGGTGATCACATGTAATACCACCATATGCTTTACATATAAATTGTATTAATAACTGTTCATATAAGACAGGTGACAAGTACATATAACCACATAAACACAGACCAAACATACAGATTTCTACACATTAGACTCACCTACTGTACACGTGTTATACATGTACACATTATTAGACACACATACTACACTGCATATGGCTGAGGTCTGTGGTGTAGCAGCCCGGTGTCTACAGACTATTCTTCCCTCTCCATTCCATCTGCTAATCTGTTTTCAAGTTCGGCGTACAAGGTTCAGGTTATCTAAGGCCTCTTTCACACGAGCAGATATCGTACGGGTAATCTGTTGTGTGACAGAAAGCCAAGCCCCGCTCCGGACAGCAGAGACACGGAGCTGTAACATGATTGATAATGATATTTGCCTCTCTGTGATCTTTCTACTACAGAATCACAGTGACAACTTTATCTACCTGTGAGGCCGAATGCACACGTCCGTGGTATCCCGGCCTGGCATCCTGCTGACAGCAGGAGAGAACGGCGTCATTGGTGTTCCATGGCCGTGTGCATTCGACCTGATTTTGTAGTAAAAAGGTCAGAGAGAGGCAACGAGCATTATCAATCATGTTACTGCTCCGTGTCTCTGCTGTCCAGAGCGTGGCTTGGCTCTCTTTCATGCAGCAGATTACCCGTACGGCATCCGCTCGTGTGAAAGAGCCCTAAGAATTCTGCTATAGATTCCGCTACCATGGAGCATAACTTATGGTCCATGACAGCCGAATCCATAACTTATGGTCCATGATAGCCGAATCCATAACTTATGGTCCATGATAGCTGAATCCATAACTTATGGTCCATGATAGCTGAATCCATAACTTATGGTCCATGATAGCCGAATCCATAACCTATGGTCCATGATAGCTGAATCCATAACTTATGGTCCATGATAGCCAAATACATAACTTATGGTCCATGATAGCCGAATCCATAACTTATGGTCCATGATAGCCGAATCCATAACTTATGGTCCATGATAGCCGAATCCATAACTTATGGTCAATGACAGCCGAATCCATAACTTATGGTCCGTGTTGGCCGAATCCATAACTTATGGTCCATGACAGCCGAATCCATAACTTATGGTCCATGATAGCCGAATCCATAACTTATGGTCCGTGTTGGCCGAATCCATAACTTATGGTCCATGACAGACGAATCCATAACTTATGGTCCATGACAGACGAATCCATAACTTATGGTCCATGATAGCCGAATCCATAACTTATGGTCCGTGTTGGCCGAATCCATAACTTATGGTCCATGACAGCCGAATCCATAACTTATGGTCCATGATAGCCGAATCCATAACTTATGGTCCATGATAGCCGAATCCATAACTTATGGTCAATGACAGCCGAATCCATAACTTATGGTCCGTGTTGGCCGAATCCATAACTTATGGTCCATGACAGCCGAATCCATAACTTATGGTCCATGATAGCCGAATCCATAACTTATGGTCCGTGTTGGCCGAATCCATAACTTATGGTCCATGACAGACGAATCCATAACTTATGGTCCATGACAGACGAATCCATAACTTATGGTCCATGATAGCCGAATCCATAACTTATGGTCCGTGTTGGCCGAATCCATAACTTATGGTCCATGACAGCCGAATCCATAACTTATGGTCCATGATAGCCGAATCCATAATTTATGGTCCATGACAGACAAATCTATAACTTATGGTCCATGATAGCCGAATCCATAACTTATGGTCCGTGTTGGCCTAATCCATAACTTATGGTCCATGATAGCCGAATCCATAACTTATGGTCCATGACAGCCGAATCCATAACTTATGGTCCGTGTTGGCCGAATCCATAACTTATGGTCCGTGTTGGCCGAATCCATAACTTATGGTCCGTGTTGGCCCAATCCATAACTTATGGTCAGTGACATCAGAATCCATAACTTATGGTCCATGATAGCCGAATCCATAACTTATGGTCCGTGTTGGCCGAATCCATAACGGAATTCTTAGATAACCTGAACCTTGTACGCTGAACTTGAAAACACAAGTTCGCTGATCACTACCCGTGATACAACTGTAATATCCCTGTAATTTCACGCTTCTGATCGCTGGTAATAGTAATGATAGAAATCCAGCAGATGAAATTGTTAATTGTAACACATTTTAATACAACCCTATGGGGTAACTTAAAAACATCTAATTGTCGATTTGTTATAGAAGCGAGTTCCACCACAAGAGGAATGCATTATCTGCAGCACTGCACTGGTATTCTCGCCCACATCTGCGGCATTACTAGTCACACAACAGTGTAATATCAAGCATTTTACAGGAGAGGAGTCGTCCGAGGCTGATGAGGGTGATAATCCCCGAGGAGGTGGCAACTCGCGTGGGGTTAAACCAGACGGTAGTCACACGGCAGCACGACGCATGCGCAGCGACACCTAGTGACGAGGATAGAAAATGGCGGAAACTCGGTAAGTGAGTGTGAGCACAGTATGGAGATGCTGGTGGGCGGGAGTGGGAGCTGGGGACCCGGGGAAGTCGTACACCTCCGTACTGAGCTGGGAGGGTTAGTGCAGGGGGAGGGGGCCTCTCAGTGAGGAGAAGGGCTGTCATAGGGACAGGTGACATGGGCAGCTCTGGAGGCCGCCATGTACAGAAGGACTATGAGGGGAGAAGAGCTGCATGTAACTGTATGAGGCGGTGTGCCCCGGTACATGTATATACAATGACGTCCAGCAGTGTGGATCCATGTGTTATGTAATATCCACTTGTCACAGGGCTGCAGTGATTGCAGACATACTCCCTGACATGTCCATGTCACTATCCTCACAGCTGTGGTCCCTGCGATCGCCAGTCCTCCACAGATCAGCCGCCGCAGCGCTATCTTCTAAAGTCACTTTGGCCAATTATCGTTCCGATCAGTGGGGCAGATTTACTAAGGCTGCGTTCACACCACCGTATGTATTTTGCAGCCTGACATTCGCGTTGCATCAAATTTTTTAGGGATGTCCCGATACCATTTTTTTAAGACTGAGTACGAGTACTGATACTTTTATTTAAATACTCACAATACCAATTATAACAGGCGCAGTTGCTGATAGCAATGAAAAAAAAATTAAAGCTGGAATTTGGTGGCTATGGACAACTGCTTTACTTTTCCTTTGTACAAGGGTTAATAAATGGGCATATAACAGTGTTTCCCAGCCAATGTGCCTCCAGCTGTTGCAAAACTACAACTCCCAGCATGCCCGCACAGCTGGGAGGAATAGTTTTGCAACAGCTGGAGGCACACTGGTTGGTGATCACTATTATATGCCCATCCCCCACCTTATTTTATTATTCACTGTTTGTCTGTTTGAACATGAGATGGAGAGAAATTAACATTTCATGCACCATACCCACCTGGCCTGCTGCCATCTTTCCCATGCAAATGCTCCAGTCCAGAGTACTGGGAAGAAGTGGCTTTAACTTTCTCCCAGTGCTAGGCAACTGCATGGGACTTGGGAGCCGCCGCGCAGAAGTCCCGCCCACGTGCCGATCGGCTGGGAGCAGCACCGCCGCCCGGAAGACAACGTAGGACCCACCGCTGATCATCTGGGAAATGGGACCCGCCGCTGCACGGCCATGAGGTATCGGCTGTGGTATCGGCGACATTTGCACGAGTACAAGTACTCATGAAAATGTCCGGTATCGGTCCCGATACTGGTATCGGTACATCCCTATATTTTTTTTTTTGCAGACCCATTGTAACAGTGCCTATCCTTATCTGCAAACCAGCCAAGAATAGGACATGCTCTATCTTTTTTGCAGGGTTGCGGAACGGACATACAGACATGGATAGCACATTGAAATGAATGGGTCAACATCTGCAAAAAACGCGGATGGGATGTGGAGCAAAATATGGTCATGTGATTGGGCCCTTAGGCTACATGCACACGAACGTATTTTGTTTCCGTGCCCATTCCGTTTAAAAAAAAAAAAAAAAGTTTGCGGATAGGATGCGGACCCATTCATTTCACCGTGCATCAGTATGTCCGTTCCGTAGCCTTGCAAAAAAATAAATAAATAGAACATTTCCTATTCTTATCAGTTTTAGGCATTGTTACAATGGATCCGCAAAAAAACAAAACAGATGGCATGCGGATCTGCAATTTGCGGGCTGCAAAACACATACGGTCATGTGCATGTAAAGAACAATCAGGAGAAGAAAGCGCTGCCGGCACTGCTACACCTGACCAGTATGCAGGATTGCTAGGAAGGCACAGGTGGTGCGATTCAGTGAATGAATGCGGTGGTGCTCTGCTGAGGCAGACACAGTGGTATATTTGAAGGAGAGGTGAGAAGAAACAGCGGCACTCACCAATTCCAAAGTAAAACGTCCAGTTTATTAAACTTGTTAAAATCGGGTACAAGCAGGTCTGTGCATAAAGGTACCTTTACTGATCTATGTGCACAGACCTGCTTGTACCCGATTTTAACAAGTTTAATAAACTGGACGTTTTACTTTGGAATTGGTGAGTGCCGCTGTTTCTTCTCATCTCTCCTTCAAATAGGTCATGTGCATGTAGCCTTGGGGTTTGTTCACATGAACATTTTTGCGTTCCGTAGCCGGGCCGTATACAGAACCATTCATTTCAATGGTTTCCGTATTTCCATTTTTCCATTCCGTTCGAAGATAGAACATTTAATATTGCCCGCAAATCACGTTCCATGGCTCCATTCAAGTCAATGGGTCCGCAAAAAAGAAAAACGGAACACATACGGAATGTACTCCGTATGTCTTCCGTATCCGTTCCATTTTTGCGGAACCATCTATTGGAAATTTTATGCCCAGCGCAATTTTTTTCTATGTAATTACTGTATACTGTATATGCCATATGGAAAAACAGAACCTAAAACGGAACCGGAAACGCTACTAAAACGAAAAAACGGATTGCAAAACACTGAAAAAGCCATACGGTCGTGTGAACGAGCCCTTAGGCTGATGTTTCATGTGCCAGTCTTGGGCCTTAGATGGTCCGCATTTTTTGGCTGCAAAAGATGTAAACATCACACCGTGTGCTATCCGCATCTGTAAGTCCGTTCTGCGGCCCGTAAAAGATATAGAACATGTCCTATTGTCCGTTTTGCAGACAAGAATCAGCATTTCTAGTTGCAATAGATTTTTGAGTGTTTTACGTAAATAAAACGAACAAATGCTGTGGACACAGCCACATGAAAGCACATAAAACGCATGTGTAGGATACAAAATAGTACATCAATTATGCAGTGATATGCTCTAATATGATTGAGCACCAGGGCACCCGCTCGGGTGCTGCCAACCTGGTACTTCTATTTTGTGCATTACAATCAATTGTGAAATAACAAAGGACATAGAGCGTATCTCATTCATTATCGAATGTGATTATCCGCGGCTAGCAGTAATGTACACAAAATGTAGTCGCGCACACCGAAACAACAGTACATACGTAAAAAATGAGACCCAACACAAACCATAGCACATGCATAAGGAAATCGTGCGTAGTATCTTAGCCTATCCATATGTGGAGGGGGGGGGGGGGAGGGGTAGAGGATTTGGGAAAAAGGGATCTAGGAATCCGGAGAGCATACAGTAAGCGATCATAAGATAGCGTCTGGGAGAGGTACAGCATGGGAATGCGAGAGCCAGGGCAACCATTGATTGAGGGCCTTAGTTCTGGATTGTGAGTACATTATTTCATGCTGCAGGGGGTGTGGTGCCTTACTTCCACTGGTGGGCTATCACTTTGCGCCTGGCCGTAAGGCTATGCGCCACCACCCATCTCTGTTCGCAGGGAATTTTAGATAATCCAATACATAGTATAGCGAGTTCCGGGGATGGGGTAACATACATCTCAGTCACTTCTGAGATAAGAGCAAAGGATTGGTGCCATAGAGGAGAGCTGAGAGGACAGAACCACCAACATACAGGTGGATAACCTGCAATCATATGTGCCAGTCTGTCGGATGTGAGGTACCATCTTAGTTGGATTTTTCTATTTTGTTCTGCATGGTTGATGCGTTTGGAAGGTTTAACTGCCCAAAATAACGCATCATGCCAATTCGCTACTGAGAATGTGGCTTTAATTTCCTCCTCCCATCTGACCATAAATGGCAGCTAGTTCATATTATAATGAGAGGATAGGGATTGGTACATTATAGACAGCCCTTTATTAGCATTAGAAGTAAGGTTGAGGAACTTGGAAATTACTGTATCTAAGACTGGGAGATCAATAGAGGAGGTAGAGGGTAAGGACCCAAGAGGTGACGGGCCTGGAGATACTGATAAAAGACCGTATTGGGTAAGGCATATTGGCCGTGCAGAGATTCAAACTGTAACAATAAATTCCCATCATAAAGCTTCCCAATAGTATCGTTGCCTCTGGAGCAAATTAGGCTTAAGGTGTTCTACTGATTTAAGAGGGAATAGTTTCCTATCCAAAGTCCGTGCAAGGTCAGACTTGGAGAGCAGGAATTTCTAAGCCGCAGACGTGGCCAGCATGGATCCTATTGGTAGACTGGGTTGAAATGGTTTAAGAGTTTGTGCGGCTAAGTAGCCTCTGAGCGAGTAGCCTCTGATCAATGCTTCCTCAAGGTGTAGCCGCCTCTGCGGATTGGACGGCTCACGGTGTAGCCGTGTGCATGAGCCCTAACTGTCCGTTGAATACGGATGACACTTGAAGGGCAAAAAACAGACACAAGGGTCCTTCACGGACATCTTCATGGATGAAGCACTGACCGTCTCGTCACTGATGTCATCATAGACATGTAATTGAGTCTTTAGTGAAAAGCCCACCGGAGCCCTCTACCTGTTGTAAAACTACAGCTCCCACCATGCCCTGACGTCGGCTGTTTGGGCATGCTGGGAGTTGTAGTTTTGCAACAGCTGGAGGGCCAGAGGTTTGGCACCCCTGCTCTAAATTAATACATGTGATGCATCTTGTGGCAGTCATGTGCCAGAAAGGCTGCTGCCACACAATCAGGCTTTATTATACAGTTTTTGAAGCCAAAATCAGGTGTGTATCATAAGAGGAGAGAAAGGGCAGATACAAGTTCTCTTTTTTTTAAACCGCTCCTGGTTTTGGCTTCAAAAACTGCATCAAGAAACCTGAATGGGTGTTAGCGCCCAAAGTGAAATGATGTTTTTTTTAATGATATTATCCTTTGAAAATAAATGCTATTAGCTTAATTTATCATATACGTACGAAATACAGATGGTGAGTGCCTGCTATTTAGTTATGCATTCTGTATGTGTTCCGTTTTTTTTTTGAGGACCCCTTGACTTGAATGGAGCCACGGAACGTGATTCACGTGCAATCAAAGGACATGTTCTATCTTTTAATGTAATGGAAAAATGGAAATACAGAAACGGAATGCATACGGAGTACATTCCGTTTTTTGCGGAACCATTGACATGAATGGTTCCATATATGGAACGCAAAAAACGGCCCGTAAACGGAGGCCTTGTGCAGGAGGTCTTATTCTGCCGTTAGTATGGACAGCACAAAGTTAATGACAGGTTCCCTTTAAATGGGTTTTCAGGCTCCTGATATTGAATACTTGGACCTCTTTCACACGGACGTTGCGGGAAAATGCACGATTTTTTTGTGCGAGTGCAAAGCGTTTTAATGCGTTTTGCACGCGCGTGAGAAAAATCTGCATGTTTGGTACCCAGACCTGAACCCGGACTTGGGATCGGTGTTGTGTAGATGTAATTATTCTCCCTTATAACATGGTTATAAGGGAAAATAATAGCATTCTTAATCATCCACTTGTTCGCACAATCACCGCATCCACTTGTTCGCACAATCCGGCTCGTCTTCTTTCTTTTTCTTTGAGGACCTGGGAGGAAAAGAACCTTTGGTGACGTCACTGCGCTCATCACATGGTACATCACATGGTCCATCACCATGGTGATGGACCATGTGATGAGCGCAGTGACGTCACCAAAGGTCCTTTTACTCCCAGGTCCTCAAAGAAGAAGAAAGAAGACGAGCCGGATTGTGCGAACAAGTGGATGCGGTGAGTTTATTTTATTTTTATTTTTTAATCATTCCAGCCCTATTGTACTATGCATTCTGTATTAAGAATGCTATTATTTTCCCTTATAACCATGTTATAAGGGAAAATAATAAAGATTGGGTCCCCATCCCGATCATCTCCTAGCAACCATGCGTGAAAATCGCACCGCATCCGCACTTGCTTGTGGATGCTTGCGATTTTCATGTGGCCCCATTCACTTCTATGGGGCCTGCGCTGCGTGAAAAACGCACAATATAGAATATGCTGCGATTTTCACGCAGCGCACAAGTGATGCGTGAAAATCACCGTTCATTTGCACAGCCCATTAGAGTGAATAGGTCCGGATTCAGTGCGGGTGCAATGCGTTCGCCTCACGCAGTGCACCCGCACGGAATTCTCACACGTGTGAAAGGGGCCTTAAAGGGAACCTGTCACCAGTTTTATGGTGTCCTAACTAAGGGCAACATAAATAAGTGATTGATTCTCTTAGCACAAAGCTGGGTCACTTTCTTTAATTGACCCAGTCAATTTGCCAACATCTTGTATTGAAAAGCTCCAGCTGATAATGATGAGTCCTGAATATTTATGAGCTCCTGACACTCCCCGCCTACCTGCTGCTGATTGACAGTAATTTTCCAGCAGCAGGTGGGCAGGGGAGTGGCTACAGCTCTGAATTAACAAAACGCTGGACTCAGTGACATCACGCTGGACTCAAATCAGCTCATTAGCATGCGGCATCTTTGTGTGTATATTATGAGATAATCATCTGTCACGCCAGTAAGTGAATACATCTGAGGTACTTTTTAGTAGTTAATGATTGTATATAATTAGTTAGATTATAATCAAATATCCACATAACAGGTTCCCTTTAGGCCTCATGCACACGACTGTTTTTTTTAAGGTCCACAAAAACGGGGTCCGTAGGTCCGTGATACGTGACCGTTTTTTCGTCCGTGTGTCTTCCTTGATTTTTGGAGGATCCACGGACATGGAAAAAAAAGGCGTTTTGGTGTCCGCCTGGCCGTGCGGAGCCAAACGGATCCGTCCTGAATTACAATGCAAGTCAAAGGGGACGGATCCGTTTGACATTGACACAATATGGTGCAATTGCAAACGGATCCGTCCCCCATTGACTTTCAATGTAAAGTCAGGAGTCCCTTTTATACCATCGGATCGGAGTTTTCTCCAATCCGATGGTATATTTTTACTTGAAGCGTCCCCATCACCATGGGAACGCCTCTATGTTAGAATATACCATCGGATTTGAGTTAGATTGTGAAACTCAGATCCGACAGTATATTCTAACACAGAGGCGTTCCCATGGTGATGGGGACGCTTCAGGTTAGAATATACTAAAAGAACTGTGTACATGACTGCCCCCTGCTGCCTGGCAGGTGCTGCCAGGCAGCAGGGGGCAGACCCCCCCCCCTGTATTTAACACATTGGTGGCCAGTGCGGCCGCTCCCCCCTCCCTCCCCTGTAGTTAACACATTGGTGGCCAGTGCAGCCGGCCCCCCCCCTCCCTCCCCTGTAGTTAACACATTGGTGGCCAGTGCGGAAGGCCCCCCTCCCTCCCCTGTAGTACTGTAGATTCATTGGTGGCCAGTGCCCCCCCCCCTAATTAAAATCTCCCCCCTATCATTGGTGGCAGTGGAGAGTACCGATCGGAGTCCCAGTTTAATCGCTGGGGCTCCGATCGGTAACCATGGCAACCAGGACGCTACTGCAGTCCTGGTTGCCATGGTTACTTAGCAATTTTTAGAAGCATTATACTTACCTGCGAGCTGTGATGTCTGTGACCGGCCGGGCGCTCCTCCTACTGGTAAGTGAAAGGTCTGTGCGGCGCATTGCCTATAGCACAGACCTGTCACTTACCAGTAGGAGGAGCTCCCGGCTGGTCAGAGACATCGCAGCAGCCAGCAGGTAAGTATAATGCTTCTAAAAATTGCTAGGTAACCATGGCAACCAGGACTGCAGTAGCGTCCTGGTTGCCATGGTTACCGATCGGAGCCCCAGCGATTAAACTGGGACTCCGATCGGTACTCTCCGCTGCCACCAATTATAGAGGGGGGGCCCACTGGCCACCAATGAATCTACAGTACTACAGGGGAGGGAGGAAGGGGCCGGCCCACTGGCCACCAATGTGTTAACTACAGGGGAGGGAGGGGGGGCCAGGTAGCAGGGGGCAGTCACGTACACAGTATTTTAGTATATTGTAACCTGAAGCGTCCCCATCACCATGGGAACGCCTCTGTGTTAGAATATACTGTCGGATCTGAGTTTTCACGAAGTGAAAACTCAGCTCTGAAAAACAGTTCAATCAAATGGTAGTCAGACGCACAGGATTGTTTAACCACCAACCGGGGTGCCCACAGTCGAGTAGTATCACCCCACTACTCCAAAAAGTGTAAAAGCAGTATATAGAAGACTGGGCACACCTCAAAATATTGGGCCACCTACATTTATTAATTACAATATTAAAACAAATTCAAAATAATTCCTCCTAGGATAACAATCACGAATCGACGACTGGATCATATAAGCGCAGCAGAGCAAATGGATTTGGATAGCTCAATCCCAAACTTACTTTCTGTTATTGGGATTGAGCTATCCAAATCCATTTGTTCTGCTGCGCTTATATGATCCAGTTTTTGATTGACTATATTGCTGCTATTCATGATTACTATTGTTTTTAGAGTGAATGCACCGCTACATTAATTCATTATTTATTTTATTTTAGAGTCGTCGATTCGTGATTGTTATCCTAAGAGGAATTATTTTGAATTTGTTTTAATATTGTAATTAATAAATGTAGGTGGCCCAATATTTTGGTGTGCGCCCAGTCTTCTATATACTGCTTCAGCTCTGAAAAAGCTTTTATGCAGGCGGATCTGCAGATCCGTCTGTGTGAAAGTAGCCTACGGACCACGGACGTGGATGCCAATCTTGTGTGCATCCGTGTTTTTTCACGGACCCATTGACTTGAATGGGTCCGTGAACCGTTGTCCGTCAAAAAAATAGGACAGGTCATATTTTTTTGACGGACAGGAAACACGGATCACGGATGCGGCTGCAAAACGGTGCATTTTCCGATTTTTCCACGGACCCATTGAAAGTCAATGGGTCCGCAAAAAAAAACGGAAAACGGCCACGGATGCACACAACGGTCGTGTGCATGAGGCCTTAGGCTAGTTTCACACCAGTGGTGTGAATTCTGGTAGGAACAGCCTGCCGGAATTCACCTGATGTGGCACTGCCAGATACTGACAAAATGCCGCTGGCCCCATGAAGTATGATGGGGTGGAGCTTCAGCCGCATTTCGGACGATTCCCGGCATTCACACCAGAGGTGTGAAACTAGCCTCAGGGCTGATTCACACACTTTGTTTGGTCCAGGAAAAGCAGTCCATTTGTCGGCTGCATCTCCTGGATCGGCCACAGCTCCGCTGACCCAAACTGACTGCATCATAGTGTTTTATAATAGTCATTTCTTATGTGATCACCGGTCTCTTGTATTGTACATGATGATGCGAGTACAGTAGACACAACTTTAGATAGGAACTGACTGCTTCAGAAAACACTATGATGCAGTCAGTACGGGTCAGGGGAGCAGCGGTTTGCCCTGGAGATGTAGTCAATACATGTGCCTAGTTTCCCTGACCGAGCATAGACCTTATCCTCAGGATAGATCATTAATATCCGATCGGTGTGGGTCTTGGAGCTGCAGTAACCTGGCACGAGCACTGCACATTGAGTGGAGCTGTGCTTCAGGCTCCATTCAAAGTGCTAGTTTGGGCCTCAGAGGCTGCTGGGAACAGCTGATCAGTGGCCAGGTCAGATCAGATATTGATGACCTATCCCGAGGTTAAGTCATCACTATCAGGAGCCTGGAAAACACCTTTAGTATAGTAAGTCATTAGCGATGAGCGAATTGACTTCGGATGAAACATCTGAAGTCGATTCACATAAAACTTTGTTTCAATACTGTACGGAGCGAGTGCTCCGTACAGTATTAGAATGTATTTACCGAAGTTCAGTTCCAAGTGTTACCAACATCATATAAGATAAGATGCCTTTATTGTCACTGTACAATACAATGAATACAATGAAATGTTGTTTGGAGCAATCCCAGATGCCATGGACAGAGGAACAAGAACTGACATTTAAACTAAAGCATTACAATAGAAAAAAAGAAACACATTGCACTAAAACGCATTACTGTTCACAGTTCACAGTATGTATATGTGTATATATATATATATATATATATATATATATATATATATATAGCAAGAGCAAAGTAGGAAGTGCTTATGAGTGTATATATACACACTGATTCAGACACCACTGCAGACAAGATCATCATGGGGTCACTAATGCAGCAGTCACTTTCAGTTTGTGGTAGTTTCAATCCTAGGAAGGGCAATAGTCTCTGAGCATTTAGGAGACTGATTGCCTTGTGGTAAAAGCTGTTCTTCAGCCTAGTGGTGCGGGCATGGAGGGCTCTAAGACGCCTACCAGAGGGTAGGGGAGTGAAAAGGCTGTGGCCGGGTGTGTTGGATCCCCGCAGATAATCTTTGCCCTGTTGCTGCAACTAGCAGTGAAGATGTCATCCAGTGATGGTAACTGAGTACCAGTGATTCTTCCAGCCATTCTGATGATGCGCTTGAGGGTCTTCTTGTCCTCAGAAGAGCAGCCGGAGTACCACACTGTAATGCAGTATGTGATAACAGATTCTATGGTCCATCTGTAAAAATAGTCTAGCAGCTGTTTTGGGAGTTGTGCTTTCTTCAGACTTCTCAGAAAATGAAGCCTCTGAAGGCCTTTTTTGGTAATTTCTGTTGTGTTTATCCATGACCGGTCCTGACTTATATGAACATCGGAAACTTTGAACTATCTCCACGTTTCCACCATTAATGCTAATGAGTGGTGTCCTTTTCGTTTCTTCTTCCTAAAATCCCGAATCAGCTCCTTTGTTTTCTTGGTATTGAGTATGAGGTTGTTGTTCTGACTCCATCTCTCTAGGTTCTCAACCTCTTTCCTGTTTCATCATTGTTGGAGATTAGGCCTATCACGGTGGTTTCATCTGCAAATATCAAGGCAACAGTTTACTTTGTGCAGAAACTTCAGTATTGTTTTTTGTTTTCCAAGACAGAATGAAATATTAACCAGGAACCATGGAGAATGAGCAAACTGTAACCACGTCGTCACCATCTCCAACTATTACAACCACCTCTGCTTCCCACCCTCCCCCGATCTCCGTGTACAGCTCCGACCGCCATGCTGTGCAGGTATGTGGAAATTAATGTTTGCTTCTTTTGTTACATTTTAGAAACCAAATGATTTTAATCTCCATCATTTCGAGCAGGTTCTTATGTTTTTTTAGCAGCTAGAGATGAATGAACCAGTAGTCTGTCTACCTTTACACCGTACATATAGTAGTGGGCTGTGCAGGGTATTGCATCTTCCTCCCATTCAAGTTAGATACCCCACACTGATTGACAGGGGTGTCGAGAGTCAGAGCTAGGGCTGCAGCAAATGATTATTTTAGTAATCGCGTATTCTACCGATTTATTTTTACGATTAATCGAGTACTCTAATAAGAAAAACCTTCTTAAAATAACGTATTGCTTTATAAAAAACATTTTTATTTCTTCCAGTGGTATAGCAAATAATTGCACACACATATGGCTTCTTTCACAGCTGCAATATATACGTTCTGTCAGAAGAACAGCCAGCCAGAATGTACCATATTGGGTACAGCTGGATAATGCCGGCTGCTGCAGCGGTTGACTGTAATGGGGTCCGGCCTTGTTACAGCATTCAAGCTGGGTTTTGGCCGGACAAAAAACAAAACAAAAAAAACGCTTTGGACGATACCCAGCATGTATGCCGGAACATGGCCAGATGGCCTTTGACCACATAGTCAATGAGAGCATATAGCTGGTTGTATCCAGCTATACGCGGTATACTCCAGCATCGATTGCCAGCACAATTGCCATGTCCCCCACTCCCCCAGTGCCATCTGCCCCTCCATGCCATCCATTGTGTCCCCCTCCCCCAGTGCCTCCATGCCATCCACCATGTCCCCCACTCCCCCAGTGCCACCAGATCAGCCCCTCCGTGCCATGTCCCCCACCTAGCACCATCAGCCCTTCTATGCCATCCATATCACGCCCCCCACTCCCACAGACCCTTCATGCCTTTGCCTTCCATGTCCCCCAGCGTCATCAGCCCCTTCAAATCACAGGTGCCCCCTTCAATTCCCCGCTAACTTTGTACTTACCTTTCCTGGCAGTGCGCTATCATGGAGTCCGCAGGTGATGGACCGCGTCTTCTTCATGCACTGAGAGGGACCTGACGTCACACGCAGCGTCAGCCAGCACGCTGACGATGTGTACTCGCAAGGCCCGTGGCCAGTGCAGCGCGGTGCCGAGTCGGGAGGCCACGGAGCGCTGAGTGAGAGACTTCACTCATGCTCTGTGGTAATGTGATTTAAACGAATCCTCGATACAGGGAAATTGCATCAAGGATATTTTTTTTGCCTCGATTACATCGATGAATCGTTTCAGCCCTAGTCGGAGCCTTACAGATAGTGAGAATAGGCCATAAGTATGTTGATCTCATGTGCGGTGATAAGACATTATGGGGAGACTGGTACCAGCCTTGGTCCTCTGTGCACTGGAGTGAGATGTGCCTAATTTATTGAATAAATTAAGAGCACCTCTGGCACTCCATGCATCAGAAACCGAAATCAGCTATGGACTGGGGTAGACTTGAGCTATAATTTCCATCAGTTTCAGGCAGAAATTGTAATAATCCCAGCGAGCTGCAGAGGTTCCTCCCTCTCCTGCTAAGCTCCAGTCCTTTTACTAGAAAAGTGTCCAAAAGCACAATGTCACAAATTGTGCTGCAGATATGGTGTTTTCCTTAATTTGCAACTTTTTATGCCACACAAATGATATAAAAGCCTTAATCAATACGTTACTCTTTTCTTTTTACCAAAATAAATTTCTATATGCAGTAAGGAGCCATATTAGAAATGCCATTATTCATCACTGTTGTAATAACAGTATTGCCTTGATACAGAACGGTGGGGACCATGAATATAGGATAAAGTATTGTGAAATCCAGATTCAGTCTAAGGGCTCATGCACACAAGCGTATTTTCTTTCCGTGCCCATTCAGTTGTTTTTTTTTGCGGACCGTATGCGGAACCATTTATTTCAATGGGTCTGCAAAAAAAAAGGAAGTTACTTTGTGTGTATTCCGTTTCCATTCCACAAAAAAATAGAACATGTCCTATTATAGGACTGTTCTATTAGGGGCCAGCTGTTCCGTTCTGCAAAATACGGAATGTACACGGACGTCATCCATATTTTTAATGGATCCGTTTTTTGCGCACCGCAAAATACATAGTCGTGTGCATGAGGCCTTAGGTGTGAGGGGCAAAGTTCAAAATGTTTTCTACCAGAGTGATGTTAAAGTGTACCTGTTGTGTCAGGAGGCAGGGGGTAGGCGAGGTCACTGATAAGTAGAAAAAGAAGCATTTTTTTTCTCTAAAATTATGGACAATGTTTCTTATATTCACTTGTACTATAGACGTATGCAGAGTTTGTTGAAATATATATTTATGTAGAAAACTATAGTATCACAGAGGTGGTCCGTGTGCAGTCCGCATTTTTTTGCGGACCCATTGACTTTAGTGGGTCCATGGTCTGCATTTTTTGCGGACATATTTTGCAGATCTTCCATATGCTTTCCGCATCCTTATGTTCGATCCGCAAAAAGATAGAACATGTCCTATACTTGGACCACGAATCTATTGAAGTCAACGGGTCAGCAAAAAATGCGGATGCAACATGGCCAGTATCTGGATTTTGTGGATCGGCAATTTGCGGACCGCAAAATACATATACGGTGGTGCATGAGGATTTAGACCAACCAAGCGTGTTTTTGAGTGGCAAGTACTACTTCTTATGCTGTGTGTGTAAGATATATGTGTGTGTGTGTGTGTGTGTGTGTGTGTGTATATATATATATATATATATATATATATATATATATATATCCGTGTTTCCAGTACACTAGCTAGTACACTAGCATTTTTGACAGAAAGAATAAAAGCAGTTTTTTCCTGTGAAAATAATGGACAATGTAGCTGAACCCATTATGACTCATTTATAGAGGCCTGTTTGCCGTCTGTGTCCATCATGCGACATCTGTCACGACATTGTGTGATGGAAACTAGGGATCGACCGATTATCGGATTTACCGATATTATCGGCCGATATTCATGATTTTCTAAATTATCGGTATTGGTATGTAACCTTGCTGATATGCCGATAATTTATCCAGCGCGCTATCACAGAACATGAGCGCGCTGCTGTCAGCACGCTCATGTTCCCTCAGCAGCACAGGGGAGAAGGAGTCACTCTCTTCCTGCCCCCTGTGCCGCTCTGCCAATGAGGAGAGACGGGGGGAGGAGGAGGGGCGGGCGCACTGCACCACCCATTAAAGTTAACGTTTAATACAAATACAGGAGGCGGTGCCCAGCCTATATGACAGGGTACTGCGATCAGCGGCAGTTAACCCCTCAGGTGCCGCACCTGAGGAGTTAACTGCTGCTGCTGATCGCAGCTCCCTGTCAGAGGCAGGGTGTCGGCTGTGTGATTCTGCCGTTGACACACCCGCCTTCTGTATTAAACGTTAATTATCATTGGTGGTGCAGTGCGCCCTCCACAGTATTAAAAACATTGGTGGCGCAGGGCCCCCCCCACCCCCTAGTATTAAAATCATTGGTGTCAGTGGCCACAGGGTCCCCTCCCCTCCTCCTCATTGGTGGCAGCTTCTGATCGAATCCCCAGCAGGGTAATCCTGGGGCACCAATCGGTTACCATGGCAGCCAGGACGCTACTAAAGCCCTGGCTGCCATAGTAAGCTGCCTGCTGCTGTGTGTACTATGCACAGGGCAGCAGGGACAGTGTGAAGTCCTATTCACCCTGATAGAGCTCTGTCAGGGTGAATAGGACAAGGGGTGAAAAGATCCCAGGTTCTAGCCCCTAAGGGGGGAAATAGTTATTAAATAAACTGTAAAAAAAAAACACCAAAATATTAAGTATAAATCACCCCCTTTCCCAATTTTATATATAAACAATAAAGAAATAAACATATCACATATTGGCACGTCTGATGTGGTGAACGCCATAACAGAATTTTTTTCTTTTTTTTTTTTTTCCAAAAATGAAAATGCACAGAATATTGGTATAAGTTATCGGTCAATCCCTAATGAAAACCACAACACAAATGTGAACAGAGCCCTAGTCATAGCATCTTAGGGGATTGCTCACAGAAGTCTGCACATACTATCAGACAAATCAAGAAAGAAAAGTATTAGTCAACTGTACTATAGACCAAACATAGTCTTGTTCAGTAGCTGTTCTCCGTGTATTCATGAAGATCACCACTAGGTGGTGATAGAACATAACATGGATAAAATTAAGGGAGAGCTCTTCCAGTGGAAAATATTAACAGATTTCTATGTATATACGTGATTTTGTTGCCAGAAATAGAGAAAAAGTAGAATGCAAAATAATTCTAAGTGGGAAAGGGACTAAGGTCCTTGACACACTGGAATTGGTAGTCTTGTAAGATGCCAGATTATCAGTGGACACCTTTTCGGACCGATGAGATGAATGCTATATTCTGGCTCCCATTTGCCAGTTGCTTTGTCGCTCCATGTTGTGCTGAAATCTGTTAGCTATCCGTTCTATATAAGGTATGGCTCTACAGCTAGATTGTAAACACTGGTTTAGCCCTCATACACACAGGGCCAGACCCTAATAAAGCCTCATCACCCAGATTGCTGAACCAAGCTCGTTTCACTCTTTAGACCTACTGTATGTGGATCTACATTTGATTCATTACAACCATAAGAAGTTTGAGTGTATAGAATGTATTCCAAATGTAAAGGTTTAACTGCCATTTATTTTTTCTTCTAATATGTAGGGACAGTGATGGCGAACATTTTTCTAATACACTTTATTTAAAGAACTTGTACATTTATAGGAGAAAGCTTTCTCTGAAATATCCCTTAGCAGCACTCTCTAAATGAGCGTTGCTAAGGCATATGCATCTACACAGTTCAGAGCATCACGGCTGGGGTTAATTCTTTTTCCCTCCCTGCTGGCTCCTATATACTTCTAAAAATGAACATCTGTACTATGCATATATATTTCCTCTTCCCTCCTGCTATATTGACATTGATCAGCGTGGCCAGTGCTGACTGTGAATAATTCTTCTGTATCCCCAGTGTCCTGAGTAACTAAGCAGCCCCTGGGAGGTGCAGGGCAGATTGTGCAGTCAGCGCTGCCTTATTGACAGACATGGAGTAGCTGATTTATAGTATATACTGTCCCTATAGGTTGTAAACCAGCTACTCCCTGTCTCACCTGTAGTTGTGAACAAAGATCAGCCAAGCCATACGTTGAAAGACTGAAAAAGAAGTCCAACACCAATACAATCCATGATTTATTATCCAAAAGTTAGAAATCAGCATTTCCAAAGGTGTACAAACGGGATATCTTGCAGTGCCATGATGCAGACTTTTTACGAACAAGGATAGGACTGTTCTATAGAAAAAAAAAAAACAGGCCAAGTACTAATGACACCTAAATCACGGGTGTACAGTACACTGTGTATTGAGGGCAGGATGTTCTGTTCTGCAAAATGCAGCATGCACGTGACTGGTATCAATGTTTTGCGGATTGGCAATTTGTGGACTGCAGCAATGGTTATGTGCATGAGCCCTAACATTGATTTTCTCAAGTGCTTTTTAGCTTGAGATCAATCTAGCAGAGCAATGAATGGGGACATCTCTGGATCCATGTGAGATACAGGGCTGGTGCTTTTTTAGAAAGAGACTGTCATGTCTGTACTGTACTGTCATGTCTGATTTTCAGTTTTTACTTTATTCATGGGATAACCCTTTAAAGGACTTCAAGGAACGTCTTGGTGCCAGATACCATAGAGCACCTTGCAAGGTCTTGTGGAGTCCATGCCTTGAGATTATACACATACAAACATCTGTACAGGAAGAATTTTATCTAAGAAATGAGTGGTGATCCAATTACATTTATATTTTAATGAATGCCCATATCCTTCTGGCTGCCTTTTATGTGCTTCTTTATTTCTAATTATTGATTATAAAGGATGCCAATGATCCTTGTGTGATATTTATTTCCTTGCAGGTTATCCAACAGACTCTGAATCGACCTCCCAGTTCTGCAGCCCAATATCTTCAGCAAATGTACGCAGCCCAACAGCAACATCTAATGCTTCAGACTGCGGCCTTGCAACAGCAGCATTTGAGCAGCACTCAACTTCAAAGTTTAGCCTCTGTTCAACAGGTACTAGATAGCCAAAGGCATAACCCGAAGTCATTCCAATGCAAAATTTGTAATGGAGTCTCTCAGCTTTACAAACAGTTCATCCTGGTGTCCACCTATGTGCCTGAAAACCCACTGCACCCTCTGCACCTCATAAACTTGAAAACACTGTCGGGGATATAAAGCAAAAGGCTTTATATAAAAGAAAGGATCAAAGAAAAAAATGTCAAATGGTTATTGATCCTGAGGTGGACATATAAACACCTCAAAAAGAGTTTAATCGGTTATTTAATTATATTGTGCAATCAGTAAAACAAGGTACAAGCATCTATGCAAAAATATAAATGATTTATTATACAATAATTTAAAATACAATCAAAAATGAATCAATGTAAATTTCAAAGATACACAGTGATATACAGTACCCAAAATTCACCACTACATGGTGCGAACAGAACACAAATTTATCAGCACTTTTTACTATTTAACCACACAAGAATATTATGCAATACTGCTTACAATTATGAGAGATATACCATCAATTGATTATGCACAGAAATTAAATCAAGAAAATGACAGATATGAGCCCTTGCTCTGCTAAAACTATGACCAATCTCGGATTGTATTGGTAGTATTGCAATAAAGCTTGTAAATTATCAGCTTGATATCAAACTAGGGAATATAAAGATTCCCAACAGAGAAGTTCTCTTGATATCAATATTAGATCTTGTATTCAGTTATATGCATCTTCACTGAACACCGCACCAGTACTTATGTAGCACTAACACTATATCCACACAAAATTGGGATTTTGGCTAGATATCAAACAAATTAATTTATTACCACTACACGCATAAAATCATACGTTACCCGAGAAGATAGGTGATAGACAGAGTCTAGGGGAAGTCAGCTCTCAGGAGTTTTTCTGATAATCAAGATCATTCTCCTGACTCTTTCTTTGCTCCTCCTTTTTTTTTTTTTTTTTTTTTTTATAAATTCTTCCTCCTTTTTCCCCCTTTTGTATGTGGTTTCTTAACCATCAACTTATCAGATGAACACAACTTCCTAGTTTGGAACTCTCCAATCATTGTTGGATAGGCGTGTACATTGATAAGGAATGTGACATCATTACACTACCCAGAATACACTTTTGCTACTGGTGTAGTACTACCTACTCATACCTAGGTGGCACTGTTGTATAAGCTATAAGCATCAAACCATTAAGGGTTAACTCATACATGCCTGACATCTTCAACACTACACATACCTGGGATCTGGAAGCCTTATCTCAGAGCTGAGGGACAAACTTTGATACATGAACCAACTATAATATAGACTCGGAGGAACATCTTGACACTTCTCACAGGGGGCATGTATCTTCTAACTGTCTAAATGACGATTGACTATTGGTTACAAAAACACAACTTCCTCTGAACGAAGTCTCATTGCCAGAAGTCCATACAAAAATAGTGACTATAAACTATTCATCATAACAAGAATAAATAGATATAACTGTTTATACTTCTGAAAAGGCACAACAACACACAGTGGGCCTCATTTATCAAGACTGTCTAACAGGAAAACTGTCTTAGTTGCCCTTAGCAACCAATCAGAGCTCACTTTTTATTTCTTAAATTGTTCTGAAAAATGAAAGCTGAGCTCTGATTGGTTGCTAAGGATAACTAAGACAGTTTTCCTGTTAGACAGTCTTGATAATTGAGGCCCAGTGACTGCACAGGAAAAATTCTTACATACTGATATTGAGCATGCAGAGCTGTTTAAGCCATTTATCACCTAGGGCCGAGTTCACTTTGGTATTGGAGGCTCTACTGCAGAATCTTGTCAAAAATACAGGACTCAAAACTGAAACTGAAAAGACTCCACTGCATTCAGTGCAGTCTGTTCATCTCAATTTGGGTCAGTTATATGCCCTATCCAGCACTTCCATTATTTTTGTTGTTCTGGTCCTCTAATGGTGCAGAACACCGGAAACATAAAACAGTGAGGTGAAGGGGGCCTAACCTGTGTATAGGTAATCAATGTCAGTTGTCAGAGAGCCCCTTTTGATTGAAGCTTTCCGGAACCGCATATATCCAAGTCTGTCTTCTGTTAACTAAAACCTGTGGTAGCCATAAAAAAGAAGACAGCCAACCAGCACCATGGGTCTGTCCGAGAGATGTTTTTGTTTATTTCCTGAGTTACACCTTAAAAAGCTGATAATGATGTGTAGGATAATGTTAAAGGAGTTTTCTGGGATTATCATAATGATAACCTATCCACGGAATAGCACGTTCATTGGTCACATAGCCTAGACTTTGGTCACATAGCCTAGTCACATTTAAAGGGGTTATCCCATCATAGACAATGGGGGCCTATCGCTAGGATATGTCCCCATTGTCTGATGGGTGCGGGTCCCACCGCTGGGACCCGCACCTACATGCAGAACGGAGCGGAGAAACCTGAGGAGGGCGCACTGCGCATGCGCAGCCGCCCTCTATTCATTTCTATGGAGCCGCCAAAAATAGCCGAGCGCTGGCTCGGCTATTTCCGTCGGCCCCATAGAAATTAATGGGAGCGTTGGCCGACAATGGGGGCATATCCTAGCGATAGGCCCCCTATTGTTTATGATGGGATAACCCCTTTAAGTGAATGGACTTAGCTGCAATGCCAAGCACAACTGCTTTCAAATGGATGGCGCTGTGCTTGGTAAGCAGCGAGGAGGCGGCTCCAGTGAGCAATGCAGTTTCCTCAAACAGCTGATTGGTGGTGGTGCTGGGAGTCGGACCCACGTCAATCTCAGGTCATCAGTATGATAATCCCAGAAAACCTCTTTAATGTCATAATTTCAGGGCGATTTCGGCTCAGCTTCATATATTCCTTATGAGGAATGCTAATTTTCTTGCTTGTCCTTGTCTCTAGGCAGGTTTGTCTGGCGACAGGCGGTCTGCTTCCCCTTGCGCTGTTAGCCAGCAGTCCACTGTTCCTCAAACATCTGTAAGTTTCATTGTTCAAATTTTATTGCCAAAGTAACCTTTCTAGTTCTTTGTTTTGCACCATATTAATAGGAAAGTTAGGCTAGGATCAAAATATGTTCATAAGCAAAAACACAATGCAAAACTCCCTGCAAGCATTGACTATATCCACTGTAAATGTCACTAATGCTATAGTCACTATATAAATGAATATGAGGTACTTATCAAATGTATTTTGATCAAAATCATTTGTGCCCAATTCTGACTGACTAGTTTCAGAAAAATTGTGTAAAAACAAGAGGATTCAGTGACTGCATGAACGACTGCATGCTACAAGATGTGCCTCCATTGTTTAATGCCTAAATTGCTAACAAAACTGTACAAAGATATATAAAAAAAATATATATATATAAATTACTTGAAAGTGGCTGATTCAGAACAGACACCGCTCAGACCAAACAGCGACCCATTAATCCTTTCCTGACCTATTTTATACAGAAGACACCCGGAGCTAAGAAAAATGAAAATTCTAAAATCGCCGGGGTTGGAAGTGGTAACATTCGATGGGGCATATTGAAGGAGTAAATTTAGCCAGGCTATCTACACCTGCACCAGATTTATCATAGTGGCTCAGGCTAGATGATAAATGTGGTGCAGTGATAGATTCATTTGTCTAACACCATACTGTTGGTTGACTTACTTCGAGGCATAATTTTGGCACAAAATGCTGCACCTCAGGACACGTTCCTTCCCAATAAGCCTTTTCCCTTTTGCACGAGTTGTTAAACATTTGTAGGAGCACTGGTTGCTCCAGTTTGTGCCACTTTTTAGACAGATTCTAGGCACGGGCACATTTGTCCATCTGGGCCGATGGCCTAATAAACATGGGCAATTTTGATTCTCATCCGTATCATGGACACAGGCTTGATCTTCGGTATAGCTGTTGCCACTAGGAGGTGACACTAAGCACAAAAGTGTGAGCTGCTTTCTCCAGTTATACCCCTCCTACAGGGACTAAGCTAGAACAGTGTCTGTAGGAGGCAGACCTCCCTGCTTTGCAGGTCTGATTATTTTTTTATTCCTTTATTTTTATTTTTTGGTTTACTTTTTTCCTTTTCTCCTAGCAGGAATACAGGCAGTTCTAGCTGCCTGCACTCCCACCCAGGAGATGGGAAACCAGGGGGTCCCCAAGCCCGCTGCTCCTTCCCGGTCTCCAGAAGACAAGGAGGACCAGAGGTTCCTAAAGCCTCTACATCCCGCCAGCCTTTGGGTCACCACGGCCGCCCATGACAAGTCCCTTCTGTTTCCAGTGTAGCAGCCCTCCCCAAGGGGCCGCACACCGAAGGTGGTGACCCGGCTGGAACTAGGGGGACAGAACCCGCCAGACGGGTAAGTAAAGACTCCAAACCCCCCACTCCCCCTTCTCAGGTTACTTACTAGAATGGCCTCCATGAAGCCTTGTTTTCCCAGTCGGGAAAAGAGTTAGCAGATACATTTCAGCTCTCCTGTCGGGGGTGGGGGTGAAGGGAAGCCCTCTGTTCTTGCCCAGCTTCTTTCTGGGCCCTGCACCACCAACCCCCCTAACCCCCCCATTCTACACGTGCTGCCTGACCGCCCACCTGTTTCTCGCGGAGTTATGCTATTCTCCTCCACCGGGGCCGCTTGAAAATTGAGGCCCCGGCTTTTACTGCGTCCTACTTCAGATCCGCTCACCGCTGATACTTCTCATCACCCGGCCGACATTTCAGCTCTGCTGGGGCTCCTGTACGGGAGATGTGGGGGAGAGTCCGGGGGAATCGGTTGGCGCTCCTTTTTTCATTATCGCGGGCGGCCGACTCCATTATGGGGGCGAGGCATGAGTTCTCCCCACTCCCCCCCCTCCTTCATCTGGCTTCCTGGCGTGAATTCTTTGCGCTGGTTTCTCTGACTCCGCCCATCTCCTGCTCAGGAGGACCTCGGCGGACCCTGGCACCAGGTTTTCTCTGAACAGGCTGGAGTAAGGGACACAGGCTGGGTAAGCTCTTTCCCCTCCTTCTTATGGGGTCTAGCTTTACCCTCCTACCTTTCACTACAGGTACTCACTATGTCCGAACACAGATCCCAGGCCCCAAAGCTGGCGACATTTTGCATGTGCTTCTTGTCGCTCAAAGTTCCCATCTGGTCAGTCGGACCCCTCTGATCCTCTTGCTCTGCTCCACCTCCAAGTGGCTCTGACTCCACCTCCAAGTGGCTCATCCCCCTTGAGCCATGGTAGAAGAGAGCTTTATTCACATTACATTGACTTAAAGGGAACCTGTCACCGGGATTTTGTGTATAGAGCTGAGGACATTGGATGCTAGATGGCCACTAGCACATCCGCAATACCCAGTCCCCATAGCTCTGTGTGCTTTTATTGTGTAAAAAAACGATTTGATACATATGCAAATTAACCAGAGATGAGTCAGAGCTTGAAAATATGACTCTTCTCTGGTCACACAAGTAAGATATGACTCTTTTATGTTAATTTGCATAAAAGGTGGGAAGTACAAAAATGTATAATACTTATTGAATTCGTCTGCAAATGAAATTAAAAGTGTAATTTATATGTTTAGGGTAACACAATGAACATTTAGAAACGCTCAGTGAGGGTATCATAGTAGAGGTGATGGTAGACATGACATTACAAATGGGGTGTTCCTTAAGTAGAGACTATTGGCTCCTTAACCTGATAGGAGTGATTTCAGCAACTTCAACTCTGAGTTTATAGGTAGATTTGAAAATTGCAATGTAATTCACATTTTCCCCCTCCCTTATTGACCTTCTCATACATATGGTTTGCGGCCTAGTGGACAAAAATGTGTACTACAGAATGTTCACACCACATTATATAGAGATATAAAGCCCATCTCTCATAAATCCCTCCTTTTGCGGGAAAAAGACCAACAAAGGTGAACAGGCAAAGTGAGGTACTCTCCCAACGCCCTAAACAGCGAAGAGCTGGACTTTCCTTATTGCTTAACCAGGTCCCCTCAACTCCCTTTCAGGTTTGCCTTCACCTTGTCCTATTTACCCCGCAACCATCAACAAGGTTTTATTTACTTCAAGATGGAATGATCTTTGTCTTTGACAGGGGCACAGCATATAAATATATAGTGTGGGCATGGATGTATTAAACATTCTTAATTTTTTTTTATTCACACTGTTCCACCTTTGCTCTGAATGTAGTCAATTCGCAATCTCTGAAATGGGTAAGATGACCTTGGCATATGCCTTCCTGGAACTCCCATAGTTCTCCCATCATTATTACAGCATTCACCTTCAACTAACCTAGTGGCATCATTGTTGAACCCAGGAGCCATCCACCACAGAACTCAATCACACCTTCTCTCTCTTGATTTGCCCATGTTCTAAATCCATCCTCTTTAGGTACAGCCATCCCGTATCACACAGATTTCCACTTAGCGTAGACTTCAGGTAATAGTTTAGCCTCTACCTCCTCAGGCTGCATCAGGGCATCAACCATATTTCATACACTCAGCATTCATTATTGATGGGCTTACCCACGGATCAAACAAAATCTCTGCTTTACCAGATTTGACCATAATAATGAGTGATACCGAAGGCATACCTGGATTAATATTGATGTTAGCAGTCTTACCCGCAGCCATCTTTTTTTTATTTTTTTATTCTCTTTATTGAACACACAAAGCAAATAATAATGACAGTCTCAGTACAAGATCCAATATTAGAAGTACATCAGTGGCATCCTGAAGAGACGTACATGACATGTACATTATAAATGCAAAAAATAAAAAAAAAACAATAAAAACCTGTGCTGTATCTTCACATTTGCGTTAGTACATCAAGCAAAAGGTCACCTGGAATAAAGGAACTACACATACATTGTATACCGGTCCTAGCTGGACCAATTCATTACGACCTGTTCCGATCCCCCTTCAGCCTGTTCTGCCCTTAATGCCTCAGATAATCGATGAGCTGAGTAAGCAGTACTCGGAGAAGCGCACCATATCCCCCATACCTTTTGAAATTTAGGCACGCAACCCCTATTTTTGAAGACTATGTTCTCATATGTTATGATAGAGTTGACTAGTTGTTTCCATTGTGCCAAGGTGGGAGGTCTATCACCCATCCACCTCATGGCGATCACCTTCCGCGCCAGGAACAATACTTCCCTCAGGAATATCCTAACATGATGTGAGTAAATAGTCTCATCCAATATTCCAAAGAGACAAATCTTCGGGTGTAATAGTACTACACAACCTAGGAGATCAGTGAGTAGCTTGACTACCCCTTCCCAGAATGCTTGAACATAGGGGCATTCCCAAATAAGATGCCAAAAGTCAGCATCCACTGACGCACATCTATGACACTCAGAGTGGGTAAGCCTACCCATTCTATGCAGCCTTAGCGGGGTCAGGTAGCTCTGATGTACTATGCAGACTTGGATAAACTTATTGTTTATGGCAGGTGACACTAGCGTGGGGGATTCTAGGATATCCTCCTCATCTTCATTAGTTAAGTCTGAGATTTTAGCCTTCCATCTACCTAATGCTTGAATTGGGGCACCTTTTAGCTTAACATCAAGGAGGTGGGTATACAATACTGAGATGAAACCATGTGGTCCTTGGGAGCGAATAACTCCAATCATTGGAAGGTTGGACAGTAAGATTGGGGTATCCCTGTAGTGGGTCTGCAGGGCGTGTCTCAACAGTAGAAATCTATAGAACCTCTGTCTAAGTAATTCATGTCTACAGCTCATGGATTCATAATCATTAAATACATTATTGCTGTATAAATTGCCCAGTGTGACAACCTCATGTTCCTTCCAGAACGTCCCTTCTCGCATCGATAGTAGATCAGGAAACATGGGGTTATCCCAAATAGGGGTTTCCAGCAAATCCAGCTCTATATTATGTAGTCTCTTACTAGCTTTCCACACCTGTACAGCCCCCCTATGAATTGGTAGTAGCTTACGAGAGAATAGGCCAGGTTGTTCTAACACAGGCCATAAATTGGCTATACCCAGACAATCAGCCAGCTGCCTCTCTTGCCTACAGAGGCCGCCTCCCGTTGACAACCAAGTTTTGATGTTCCTCAACTGCCCAGCTAAATAATATAGATACACATCGGGCAAGGACATGCCCCCTTCCTTTTTAAAACGGGATAGATTAGTTATCGAAAGCTTGGGTCTATTTGCGCCCCAGATAAAGGGTGACATCAGAGAGGCGAGGTTCTGAAAGAACTTTTTTTGAACTGCATATGATGCATGCTGTAAAATATATAGGCATTTTGGCAGGACAATCTATTTTATCAGATTGGTACAGACCGAGGCAGGTTCTGCCATATCCAGAATTTCTCCTTACAATACGTTAGGAGAGGCTGGATGTTCAGTATATGGATGGATGTGACATCTTTGGTGATACGGACACCTAAATACTTATAGCTATGTACAATGGGCAACTCTCCTGAGTCGAACGTGTTCTCCAGTTGGTATAAAGGGCATAGAGTTGATTTGGACCAGTTTATCCGCAGTCCCGAGAACCGGCTAAATAATTCAATTGTGGCGATGGCCCTGGTGAGTGTGTACTCCGTTCGTGACATAAAAAGCACCATATCATTGGCGTATAACCCCACCCTATCCTCCTGTTCTCCTATTTGGGTGCCGTGATATTGTGGGTCCGCCCTAATACGCATGGCAAGTGGCTCTATGGCTAAAGCAAATAGTAAGGGTGATAAGGGGCAACCCTGTCTAGTTCCTCTCCTCAGGCAAAAGCTGTCTGACAGTAACCCATTCACCAATACACCTGCTTTGGACTTTTATATAATAATTCCACCCAACGTCTGAACTTGGGACCAAAACCAAACTTCCTGTGGACCTGGAATAAATATGGCCATTCAACCGAGTCAAATGCCTTTGCCGTGTCTAATGACACCAAAGCCCATTTCTCCTGTTTCTGAAGACCTAACTGGGTCACCACCTGTACCCTTCTGATATTGTCAGTAGTGGACCTGCCAGGCATAAATCCAGATTGATCCGGATGTACCAAGGCGGTGGCCACTCTGCCAAGACGTACGGCCAATATCTTTGCTATAACCTTATAGTCTATGTTTAGTAAGGATATCTGACGATATGACCCACACTCGTCCGGCTCCTTGCCAGGTTTCAAGAGCACTACTATGGTTGCGTCATACATCAATGGCGGGAAGCATCCATCTCGGAAAGCGTCATTGTACATTTTAAGCAGAAGTAGAATAATGTGGGCAGAGTATTTAACATAGACTTCTAAAGGCAGTCCATCGGGACCAGAGGCCTTACCCCTCGCCAGCTGTGAGATAGACTCCTGTATTTCCAAGGCAGTTATGGGCACTTCTAGGCTGGCCATTGCCTCTTGCGACAGAGTAGGGAACTCTAGATCCTCAAAATAGTGCATGACATCCTCCATCTCATAATCCACCCTAGATTCATAAAGATCTCTATAGTATTCTTGGAACCTACCCGCTATAGCCTCTGGATCTGAAAGTATCTGTCCATTCAATGCTTTAATGTGTAGTATAGCAGGGGATGCCTGGCTCTGCCTAACGATGTGAGCTAGCAGTTTACTGGACTGATTGCCCAACTCAAAATACGTTTGCTTGGAAAAAAACATCTTCCTTTGAGCTTTTTCCTTAAGCAGAGTCGGATATTGTCTCCCTTTAGACAACCACGCCTCCTTATTCAGATTATTGGGATCGGCGACGTATGCCGCCTTCAATCTAGAGCAATCTGCCGCTAGGCCTTCCTCCTGCCTAGCCGCTGACTTTTTAATATATGATATAGTAGATCTGAGGCAGCCTCTAAGATATGCCTTCATAGTTTCCCATAATATTGTATTATTCGGCTCCTCCACATGCCCTTCCATAAATACCTGCAATTAATCAGGGATACGATCAGATGGTCCAAACAAGGTCAACCACAAGGTATTAATCCGAGTTGAGCGTCTGATCATATCCCGGCCCAGCCTCAATGTTAGTTGCACAGGGGCGTGGTCAGATATACCCCTTGGTCCATACTCTATATCATACGTTAAAGAGCACATAGTTGAGTTGCCCAGAGCGTAATCTATTCGGGACAATGCATTATGACTAGCAGAATGGCATAAGTATTGTCTGACATCAGG
The DNA here is from genome assembly GCF_014858855.1 of Bufo gargarizans. Taxonomy (NCBI): domain Eukaryota; kingdom Metazoa; phylum Chordata; class Amphibia; order Anura; family Bufonidae; genus Bufo; species Bufo gargarizans. The sequence continues at coordinate 181,319,295 of NC_058083.1, forward strand.
GTGTTTCAGTCTCCACATATCCATTCACCCCACCTCATCCACTAATTCAGCTAAGGACATCTTGTTATTAGAGCGGCTATCAGCAACGTCTACCAGGTGATGCCTATCCAGGTCCCTGTCTAAAGTCATATTAAAATCACCTAGGCTAACTACGCAGGCTGATGGGTATGAGGCTGCAAAGCTCACTGCTTGCTGAACTACCTGCAAGGAGAAAGGTGGGGGGATGTATATACCAAGGATAACATGCAATATACAGTTAATATATGCAGCTACAAACACAAATTTTCCCACCGTATCTATCTGACATGCTTCCAACTCCCACCTGTGGGATTTGTGTACTATGAGAGACACGCCCCTAGACAGATTCGTATAGCATGAGTGTTGCGCCAATTGAGCCCAGGGCTTTTGTATGCGCCTCGTATTATCCGCTGTTAAATGAGTTTCCTGCAGGCAGAGGAAATGTGGGTTGAATCTCCTGACTGCAGAAAACACCATGCTTCGCTTCCTAGCAGCACCCAATCCCCTGACATTCCATGACATTACACGTATTTCTGACATGTTAATCTGAGGGACCTCAAACACCTCCCCTTCCTCCCACCACTTTGCATTATGACTGATACAGCACAGAATACATAACATTTGAACCGACCGGTACAGCCTGACACATACTACAGGTGCCTGCATGGTGTAACCTTGAACCAATCGCAACACACTTGTCGCATAAAGATAAGAAAACAATAAACCTTGTCTGTTAGGTGGCACTTCAGGTAAACGGGGTGTGCTTATGGTAATTAACCAGTAGCACCATAAATCTTACAACTTGTACAGAAGTGTTTCTTAACACAACCAGGGACCCAATCCCTAACTTCTGATGGAATCCCGGGATCAAACATGAACATCAGGGCCAACGAGGACTCTCTGTAGTGAACTGGGCAACATATGAGCCACTCAATACCTCCCAACATGTGCGACGACCTCCTACCCAGATTATTATCTACCTATCACATTTGAACACTTATGGCCGTCCATGAGCTGATTTGGTCTGGCATACTAAAGAATCAAAGCAGACAGGCATTAATCAAACTCCCGAACGTTCAACTGATCGTATACTTAGTCAGTCCAGATGTTACCGTTGGCCCCAATGTTCAGCTCCCGGGGTCCCGTCTCTTCGTGCAAACAATGAAACAAAAAAGGGGGAATATGCACACTGTTATCTTGGGGCTCTTGCGTTTCTTCCCCTTCCATCCATCCAGTTAGTGGCCTCCTCAGGATTATTGAAGAACCGGCTCGCATTACCATCCACTACTCTCAAACAGGCTGGATACACCATAGAATATGGCAAATTCTTCTCCCGTAGCCTCCGTTTCACCACGCTAAACGTGGCTCTGCGCTTCCGCAATTCGGATGAAAAGTCCGGAAAAATCATAATGGTGCACTTTAACTCCTGTTTGGTGCGTGCCATCCATAGCACATGATCTCTGTCCATAGAGTTTAGTAGCCTCGCAAGCAAGGGTCTCGGAGGAGCCCCTGGTGGAAGGGGTTTGGCGGGAACGCGATGCGCTCGCTCAATGATAAACGCCGCCGAGAATGCCGCATCTGGAAAGGAATCCCAGAGCCAGGTAGTGACAAACGCGCACGGATCATTGCCCTCTGCTTTTTTCAGGCATACCGATTATCCACAAGTTATTGCGCCGTGTACGGTTCTCATAGTCGTCACATTTCTGTTGCCAAAAATTTACTTTCTGCTCCAATTCCTGAATCTTTGCGGGAAGTGGCTGTAGGCGGTCTTCCACATCAGAGATCCTGGTCTCTGTCTCTTTAACGCGTTCCCGAATGGCCTACATGTCATGACGGAGCAGGCCAATATCCACCTTCACCTACTCCAATTTGCCCACCATGGACGTGCGGCAGATAGATATTGCTTGCAACAACTGTTCAGTAACCTGTTTGAGAGATGGTTCGGCAGCCGAGTGTTCCGCCTCTCCAGACACAGGATCCTCCCTCGTCCTCTCTACAGACAACGATCGAGAGCCCGCGACATCTTGGTCTTCCACACGGGCAAACTCTCGGAGCCGGTCCACTGCAGATTGCGCTCTATTTCGGGCCATATTCGAGTTGCGGGTTTTTCCCGACCTCCTACCGGTTCTAGAGGTAATGTTTGCGGCGGTAAATTATCAGGATAATGCAGAAGTCAGGGGAATTGGGTCCGGAGCTCCTCTACATGCGTCCGCTCATATCAACTTCTGGCCACGCCCCCACCCTCAGCCATCTTACAAACCTCAGCGAGTGTCTTATGCTCAGTTCCATACCAGGGCTCCTCAGTGGTGCATTCTGACCATTTGGGACCGTTCCCCAGCCTTCCATTTCCCTGCACCGAGACCTTCAGTGGTGGTTGATATGTCCGATGCTGACGTTGGGCCGCTCTTTCCTTCCCCTCCGCTGGGTAGTGTTGACAACGGATGCCAGTCTCCGGGGCTGGGGGGGGGGGGTAGTTCTGGACAATCTCTCAGTGTAGGGCTCCTGGTCCTGTGAGGAACGCCACCTTCCGATCAATATCGTGGAATTGCGGGTGATTCGTCTCTCTCTGGTTCATTGGATGTACCATCTCCGGCGGTATCCATTTCGGGTTCAATCCGACAACTCCACAGCAGTTGCATATCTAAACCACCAGGGTGGAACCCGGAGCCCCGCAGCCATGTTGGAAGCAGCGCTCATCCTCTCCTGGGCGGAGAGCCATGTCCCAGCTCTGTCGGCAGTTCATATCTCCGGCGTCAACAACTTGATCGCCGACTTTCTTAGCCAAGCGAGACTCGATCCTGGCGAATGGGCTCTGCATCCACAGGTCTTTCTTGCGATCTGCGAGCGGTGGGGTCGACTGGATTTGGATGTCATGGCCTCCCGCTTAAACCGCAAGGTAAAGACCTTCGTGGCGAGGTCCAAGGATCCTCTGGCTCAGGCGTCGGACGCCCTTGTGATCCTGTGAACGCAGTTCACATTTCCTTACGTGTTCCCTCCTCTTCCGCTCATTCGGCGTCTTCTCCGAAAAGTTAGGTCCGAAGGTCTGCTCTTCATTCTCGTGGCCCCAGACTGGCCACACAGAGTATGGCACGCATCCATAGTCTCCCTCCTTGCCGACAAACGCTGGCCTCTTCCCCTTTGGGAGGACCTCTTGTCGCAGGGACCGCTCTTCCACTCGAATTTAGGGTCACTACATTTAACGGCATGGCTGTTGAAGCCGGCATACTAAGGGCTCGGGGTTTCTCGGATGCGGTTGTCCAGACCATGATTCGTACTAGAAAGTCGCCGTTCTCCCAGTTCTATCACCGGACCTTGAAGTCCTACTTCAGTTAGTGCGAACGCCACCAGTTGTCTCCCACTCGGTTCTCGCTGCCTTGACTCTTGTATTTCCTGCAGTCAGGCATGGACTTGGGGCTGGCTCTCATTTCCCTCAAAGGACAAGTTTCAGTCCTTTCCATTCTATTTCAACGAAACTTGGCTTTGCTTTCTGCGGTTTGGACCTTTACCGTCCTCTGTTGAATCCGTGGGACCTTAATCTGGTGCTCAGCGCTCTCCAGTCCTCTCTGTTTGAGCCTTTGGAGCAGGTGTCCCTTCGCTTTCTGTCCTAGAAGGTGGACTTTTTGGTAGCAATCACTTCCATCCGTAGAGTGTCGGGGCTAGCGGCTCTTCCTGTCGATCCCCCTTCCTTATCCTCCACCAAGACAAAGTAGTTCTTCGCCATGTTCAGTCTTTCCTTCCGAAGGTCGTGTCGGCATTCCATCTCAATGAAGAGATCATTCTCCCTTAATTTTGTCCTGCCCCATCTCATCCTTGTGAGCAGTCGCTCCACACTCTGGATTTGGTTCGGGACATTCGCATCTATCTGTCTCGGACGTCCTCTTTCCGACGGACGCAGTGGCGACTCTAGGAACAATATATAGGGGGGGCACAAAGATACCACAGTCAAAAATGGGGGGGCACAAACAAAATAAGTATATATCAATAAGATTACAAAATACGAGAGAATTGCGATATGCAGGGATACAGTTATAATAAAGCAATTTACTTACAAAAGAAGCTATTCAGTCGTCTGCAGTGCCGTCCTCTGCTTGCTTCCACGGATTCTTTCCCCTTCTTTCTGTCTCTCGTCAGTGCACAGGCGCACTGTTATGGTGGATCTGTGGAAGACACACTGTTATGGGGGCATCTGTGGATGACACATTATGCCTCTCATTAGCCCTCATTATGCCTCTCATATCAGCCCCCATATCAGCCCTTATGCCTCATTAGCCCCCATATCAGCCCTTATGCCTCATTAGCCCCCATATCAGCCCTTATGCCTCATTAGCCCCCATATCAGCCCTTATGCCTCATTAGCCCCCATTATGCCTCTTATTAGCCCCATTATGCCTCTTATTAGCCCCATATGCCTCCTATTAGCCCCCATATGCCTCCTATTAGCCCCCATATGCCTCCTATTAGCCCCCATATGCCTCCAATTAGCCCCCATATGCCTCCAATTAGCCCCCATATGCCTCCAATTAGCCCCCATATGCCTCCAATTAGCCCCCATATGCCTCCAATTAGCCCCCATATGCCTCCTATTAGCCCCATATGCCTCCTATTAGCCCCATATGCCTCCAATTAGACCCCATATGCCTCCAATTAGCCCCCATATGCCTCCAATTAGCCCCCATATGCCTCCTATTAGCCCCCATATGCCTCCTATTAGCCCCCATATGCCTCCTATTAGCCCCATATGCCTCCTATTAGCCCCCATATGCCTCCTATTAGCCCCCATATACCTCCTATTAGCCCCATATGCCTCCTATTAGCCCCATATGCCTCCAATTAGCCCCATATGCCTCCAATTAGCCCCCATATGCCTCCAATTAGCCCCCATATGCCTCCTATTAGCCCCCATATGCCTCCTATTAGCCCCCATATGCCTCATATTAGCCTCATATGCCTCCTATTAGCCCCCATATGCCTCCTATTAGCCCCCATATGCCTCATATTAGCCCCATATGCCTCCTATTAGCCCCATATGCCTCCTATTAGCCCCATATGCCTCCTATTAGCCCCCATATGCCTCCAATTAGCCCCCATATGCCTCCAATTAGCCCCCATATGCCTCCTATTAGCCCCCATATGCCTCCTATTAGCCCCCATATGCCTCCTATTAGCCCCATTATGCCTCATATTAGCCCCCATATGCCTCCTATTAGCCCCATATGCCTCCTATTAGCCCCATATGCCTCCTATTAGCCCCATATGCCTCCTATTAGCCCCATATGCCTCCTATTAGCCCCAAATATGCCTCCAATTATCCCCCAAATATGCCACCAATTATCCCCCAAATATGCCACCAATTAGCCCCCATATGCCTCCAAATGCCCCCATATGCCTCCAATTAGCCCCCAAATATGCCTCCAATTATCCCCCATTATGCCCCCAGCAGCCACATTTTCTATAAAATAAAAACACTTACCTCTCCTGCTCCTGGACGGACGCCGCCTGCCATTTTCTCCTCAGTCGACTGTGCTCTAAACTGGCGCGCACAGCGTGAGGTCACAGAGCGACCTTACGCTGTGCGCAGCCCTGCACAGCCGACAGCCGAGGACCAGGAAGTGGTGAGTACAGAGCGTTCACCACTTCCTGGTCCTTCGGTACTAATGAGCGCTTCCATAATGGAAGCGCTCATTAGTATTCACTCTGGGGAATCAGCGGGGGGGCACCCGGGGGGGCAAGGGACAACATAGGGGGGGCAATTGCCCCCCCTCGCCCCCCTCTAGCGACGCCACTAGACGGACGGATTCTCTATTCGTCATTCCAGAGGGACCGAGACGAGGGCTGGCTGCATCCAAAGTTTCTGTGTCCCGATGGATTAGTTTGGCCATTGTGGATACATACCGCATCAGTGACCGGGCTCCACCCGTTTGGGTTACTGCTCATTCTGCTCAGGCAGTGAAGGCCTCTTGGGCAGTACATAATGGGGCTTCGGTCCTTCAGGTGTGCAAGGCGGCTACCTGGTCATCTTTGCACACCTTTTCCAAATTTTGCAGAGTGCACACCTTTGCATCTTCTTACACTTCTCTTGTGCGTAGAGTTTTGCAGACAGCGGTTCTTTGATTGGCTGGATAGCTTCTTTGTTTATGACCCACCCCTGGGACTGCTCTGTAACATTCTAAGATCAAGCCTGTGTCCCCCAATGATACATCTGTTTCTGTGACTGCTTTAAAACAGCGTATTGGTGGTCACTGATGAGTTCAAGTTGTTTAAACAAAACTAGACGGGTGCTCATGCTTTTTGCATGACCCAGGAGAAAAAGCTTTGAGGCCTCCTTGTTATACAATGAAGGCTTCATAACCCAACCTTTCTAGTCTGCATTATGGCTCTAGCATTCAACCAGGAGACCACTAGGGATGTCACTTAGCAGCGGGGGATTTCACTTTCAGCGCATGGAGAGGCTGCCTCCTTGATTTTTTGCGAGACGACTTTTATTCTTGGAGTAAATGACACTTTTTGATCGCTTGTTACTAAGTTTTTTGGGTGGCAACTAAGAATAAATGAGCAATTCTGTCATATAAAATTTATTTTTATTTTTTAATGGCGTTCACCGTAGGGGATAATTAATGTAATGTTTATGTACTCCAGGTCGTTACATTGCAATTTTTTTATTATTTTTTTAATGGAATTTTTTTATTTAATGACTGTTTTCTTTTTTTCTCTTTTTCTACCACTTAATAGTCCCACAAGGGGACTATAACAGACCAGTATTTTGATTGCTTTTGAAATGCAATACGCTATCCCTATAGTGCCTGCTGGAAAGTACTCCAGGCTGGTTCGCGGTCTACATGAGACCCCAGGCAGCCTTCACACACATCGGACCCCACGATCGCATTTGCGGGGTGCCGATGGGAGACAGAGGGAGTCCTCTCCCTCTGTCAGCACTTTACATGCCCATGGCATATAAAGTGTTAGAGCCGGGCTCCCGCAGCATAGGGGATTGGTGCAGTGCTTAGACTTTAGAGCTTTTTTACGGCGGCCCAGCCTAAGGCCCCTTAGTGACCGCCTTTAAAACATGCATGCAAGGTCACTTAAGGGGCTAAAGTTTCTTCATAATGCAAACATTATGAGAACACAGTATATGTGTATGTCTATAGGGAAGCCAAAATGGTAAAACCATATGAGGGGCATTTACTAATGTCGTTACACCACAATCGTAGTGTAAAAAAGTCACAAATTTAAGAGCACGCCACATGTGCACGACAACTTGTGACTTTTGAAGGTTTTCAACACTTTTCCAAAGGGGTTTGGCTTAGCACGGCCTGTCGGATCTGCTGTAACTTACACAAGTAACTAGCTGGCGTAGACTTCAGAGTGCACAGACTGCCAGAGATGAATATTTAACCTACTAGCTGTAGAGTCTTAGATGTAGCTCTGGGTCTTTTGCAATTTCTGAGAGCATTGCACGCTCTGACCTTGGGGTGTAAAGAAAATGAAAATGTGTATAAATGAAATGCACAATCCTGACCCAGGAGACTCGGTAGTATGTGCCCCAGGGCCCTCATAGTCAGGACATGTAATGATCCACCATTTATAGATATAGAAAATAGGTATTGTTATACGGTACATAGTAAATGGCTGTTACAGAGGACTGACAAAAATCCTTTCTGACGCATACAAAAACATTGTATAAATCAATATTGCAAATGCCTTCTTGTGTTTTTTGTTTTTTTTCAACTTATATGTTTTTTTTCCCCCTCAAGCTTAACCTCTCCACTTCACCTCCTCCGACCCAAATTGTAAGTCGATCACAAACTTCCAGCACAACAAGCAGCAGTATCACACAGAAAACCATGTTACTTGGAAGTACTTCTCCATCTGCAAGCCAGGCTCAGATGTATCTACGAGCCCAGATGGTGAGACTGTATCTTATTGTCCAGTGTTGTGACTATTATTTGTATCTCCGCTTGGCACATAGAATTTTTTCACATTTTTTTGTTATTAGTTTGGCTCCATTGGCTCTTACAGAGTATGCATACAATATAGATATTTCTTCATGGATTTAGTTTTTTAAATAGATTTGTATAGATTAGATATCCCCAAAATGTGTTCTGAACTCTACTATTATACATAAAGTAAATGCTTGAGCATGGAGAGAAATGCTGCTCTCTGTTCTTCATGATCAACTGGCAGTGAACATTTCATGTGACTGATGAACATGATGTCACTGGCCTAGGAAGAGGTTGTAGCAGATCGAAGGGAGTGCTGGGAGTCAGACCCCCACTGATCAGATCTTGATCTTGTTGTACAGTATCTTAAGGATTGACCATCAATATTAAACTCCCAGAGAAACCCCTTTACAATTTTCCTGTAATCATGCAATTTCCCCCCTATTTGTTTAAGAATTGAAATTCCTCCTAAAGTCTTACTGCTTGTACCCCCACCGTGAACGGGGACCTGGTACCCGAAATGAACAGAGCAGCTGGTTGGGCATGTGCACAGCTGCACCATTCATTTCTATGGGAGTCCCTGAGTACTCTCAGCATGACCTGACCGTTATACCTTGTGGGCGTAAATTTCCTATGTTTATAGGTTTTCTACCAAGAAACCTGTTTTGCCATTGCACCCTCTTCTTCCCTCCCATGTTAACTTTTTTTTTTATTCTCCCCATGTTGTTTCTGTATGCCTGTCCTTGTGGTTGTTTGTCCTGTGCTCGTTATGTATCACTTGCTTAAGGCATGCATAGTTACCTCTCTCCTTTAAAGGATAACTGTCATATATATATATATTTTTATTTTTGCTAAAGTGTAGGGCAAGTGATAGGTAACAATTTTGCAATAGACTTTATTTAGCCAAAACGTTTATTTTTGGTAGAAAACTGGGTCTGAAATGGCTCTTAGCAGCACTCTTCAAAAGAGCGTTGCTAAGGGCCATCCGTCTCCTATAAATAAAGGGGAGATGGGCTGTGCAGACTCTGTGCTTCTGTCTCCCGTGCTTCCCTGGGAGACAGAAGGCTGGGCACAGGAGTCTTAGGAGTTAAAATTACATTTATATTCCCCCTTTCTATGCAATCTAATGCTCCGTTACATTCACTGATCTGCGATCCCTGTGATAATAATTCATGAAGCAGCAGCCGGCTCACTGCGCACAGTGCTTCTACTTCCGGCGGCTGCTTCAAGAATTATTATCACAGGGACCCCGCCTCCCACAGTACCTGTTTAGTTTCCCCTGAAGACGCCGACAGGCTCGGCGAAACATGTAGGGACACAGGACTTTAGCTTTTAGGCAGGAGTTTGTTAGGGCGCCTATAATTATTATCTGGATATTGAGATGGTATACAATTTGTTTGTGGTCCTGGCTACAGTGAGAGACCGTGACGAAGGACAGGGGGGGAAAGGGATGACACGGCTGTCTACTACAGATGGCTGGGGTGTGCGGGAAGCCATGGCCGGGTGCGAGCTAAATGAGGGGCATGCCTGATGGTGAGAGAGGTGAAGAAAGGGGAAGGGTGGGAGGGGTGAGAGCGCGGCGTCCATGATGGGAGCGCGAGGCGGCGCTAAATAGGCCTCCTTCGCCCCTCCCACAAACGCAGGCTGAGCTTCAGCCTTACTACTTGTGGTCCTGGCTACGGTGAGAGACCGTGACGAAGGACAGGGGGGGAAAGGGATGACATGGCTGTCTACTACAGATGGCTGGGGTGTGCGGGAAGCCATGGCCGGGTGCGAGCTAAATGAGGGGCAAAAGTCAACGGGTAGGAAATGTGAGGGTGGAACTCATAGGGCTAAGTTGGTGAAAGCTTTGGCTATCTCGGCCCGCGGATTGGGGATGTAATGCGTGAAGCAGGAGGATTGCCATCTGCCCATTTTCTGGATGACGTGTGCTGGGACCCCGTGACTTGATGCTGCGGAAGCCGCGCCTATGCGAAACGAATGCCCCGAGATGGCCTTGGCATCGAACCCTAACCCGGAAGCTAGAGTTCTGATGTGATGGATGAACTGTGAAGTCGTGAGACCTTTGGAGTTAAAGGGAAAGAGAGGGCTGCCTGGCGCGGAAACTTTTGAGATGGCGAGAAGCTTTTTGAACACGGCCACCAGGCACCATTCATTGAAGGTCTGGAAGTAGATGATTTTAACTGGAGTACCTACCTGGGAAGTTTTGGTGGAAGGGAGAGACAGGGTGCAATGAGTCTGCTGCCAGACCAGCTGGTCTGAAGTGGGGCCTGCGTGTCCTGGAGAGCTAGTGAATTCCCCGGGCCGTAAGAACCCGTAGAAACAGAGATACATGGCAGCTTTGATCACAATGCTTTTGTATGGCCCGAAAGGATCGTCATCTAGGGAGGTGGAAAAAGCTCTGAACATTGCCCCGGTGACTGGTTTCCTGCGGGACTCCGGCTTATTGCTGCTCTTTTGGATCCCTCTAAGGGTGGATTTGATGGCCTGGGAAGAAAATATAGACTGGCTGCCTGGGAAATCTAAAGTGAGGAAATGTTGTACCCCTGCCAGGTACAATTTGATGGTGCTGAAAGATAGGTGAAGGTCTGTGTGACAATAAGCCAGGAATGCCATGAGATGAGTTATTTGGTCCAGATGTCCTTGTGGGTGTCTGATGGAGAATTGAGAGAAGGTTTCCACCCGGTCTTGTAGTTCCTGGCTGTATTGAGGGATAGGGAGTTATGGATGAGTGACTTGGCAGTTCTGACGTGCTTGCTCAATCCATCATCAGTGTCTCGATGGCGGGTGGAGGAACCCCTGATGGATCGGCGTCTGGCATCACCTGAAAAAAAACCGGGAAGTTGAAACGGGAGAGGGCATCAGCTGCTGTGTTTGCTGAACCCTGTATGAAGCTGCATGAAAAATGAAAGTTGTATTCTAAGGCAAGGCATACTAATCTGCGGACGAAGGGCATAATTTGTGGGGAGGAGGAGCGACCTTTGCTGAGGATTTCTACCACTGCCTGATTGTCCGTGACGAAGACGACTGGCTTGTTCCTCCAGACCTCCCCCCAGGTCTGGGCAGCTGCCACGATGGGATAAATTTCTAACAGTGGAGAGGATCTGATGGAACTCTGGGTGGAAGATATCTGAAGCGGCCAGGGACCCGCGAACCAGTGGGTCTTAAAAATGGCTGCAAACCCTTTTGAACCTGCTGCGTCGGAAAACACGGTGGGAGAATTATCGTCCCAGGAAGGGACGAAGAGGAAGATGCCGTTCCAGCTGGTCAGGAAATGGTGCCACATGTGAAGATCGGCCGTTGCAGCGGCGTCAAGGTGGATCAAGGAGTCCTGATCCGAGGCAGCAGGTAAAAGTTGCAGCAGTCTGGAGGTGAATGCCCGCCCCTGGGGCATAATCTTGGAGGCAAAATTTAACATCCCCAGAATCGACTGGAGTTCGACCTTGGTGAGGGTCCTGGCCGCAACAGACCTCCTGATGGAATCCTGGATTTTTAGGAGTTTTTCGTCCGGCAAACGGGCTTCCATCTTACCGGTATCCAAGATGACCCCCAGGAATGTTATGACTGAAGATGGACCTTCGACTTTTGCTGGGGCAATCGGGACGTTTAATTTTGAGAACAAGTCGAGAAGTACCTGGAGCTGATTAGGTGCCTGGTCTGCGGTCTCGATCAACAGGAAATCATCGAGATAATGGATGACCCTGGAACATCCGCCGTGGTTGACCAAGACCCAGTGGAGAGCTGTGGCTAATTGAACAAAGAGCCAGGGACTGCTCTTTGATCCAAATGTCAGTCTGTCTGAGAAATAGTACCGTTCCCTCCACTTGATGCCGTAGTATTTCCATAAATGGGGTGAGACCGGAAGCAGTTTAAACGCGTCTGCAATGTCCGCCTTGGAAAGCCACGCGCCTGACCCCAGCTGGAGGATCAACCGGATGGCCCAAGGTGGAGTACCGCATAGAGAAGTCTTCTGAAGGGATGAGCGAATTTAAGCTAGGTGTGCTGGAAACATGAGGAGCAGAAAGGTCGAATATCAGTCTTTTTTTATTTGAATTTTTTTGTGACCAGGCCAATGGGGTTGGCCCTCCAGATGTCGAAGGGGGGGACTATGAATGGACCCAGGAGGAAACCCTTACTGATCTCGGACTGGATGAGGGAGTCTACTGATTCAGGATCCGCCAAGGCGGAACGAAGATTGGGACCCTCCCAAGTAGTTTGCGGGTAGGAAACTAGCCCTGTATGGAACCCTTGTGAGAAACCGGAGACCAAAAACTGCACGAAGGCGGGATCGTGGTGATGCAGCAGCAGGAGGGCAGCTAGTAGATCAGCGTTGACTCCGGCTAGTCATAGCTGTTTTGATGACCTTTGCGGACAGGACGACTGGGGGTGGGCCCTGAAACAAATTATGCAAAGCCTTGCATTTTGAGAAATAGCAGTCGGACCAATTGAAATTGTTACAGACTTGGCTTCTGCCCAAAAACACTATGGGCCTGCCCCATTTGTCTGTGTTCTGCCCTGAACTTGAAGACGTGGAAGGGAGAGCGGAGGGTCTGCCTTGGGCCAGGGCCCCTGAGTTGGGACACCAGTCGGAGGAATGCAGGATGGACTGGCAATTGGCGCAGGTGGGAGCTTTGAGGCCTGCAAAGTGCCTGCAGAAGAGCTCCATGTCTAGTATGGACCAATCCGTGATGTGCCGGAACTTGGACAGAGCAGCGGCGGCTTTGGCAGAGAAGGAACGATGATAGTCGTAAAATGCGTGACCTCCGTACTTGTGTCCCAAATCAGTGACCCTATAGAGGTAGGTGTCAAGTTCCTCTCTGCGGTGCGGTTGGGCCGAGCATAAGATGTCTCGGAAAAGGCTGAAGGCCAGCACGAACTCTGGAATGGAGAGCTTTTTATGCAGCCGGGCATCTTTGGACTTGAGAACCACTGATATATCTCCACATGCAATGGTCCTGTTCTCGTCGAAGTCGTGGGTGGAAATAAGTATGGAAGCCAAGTTTATGTCTTTACCTGCCAAAATATCCTTTCGGACATTGTCGGGAACAAAATGTGATGGGGAAATGGTGAAGGAGCTGGGGGCTTGGCTCGGAGTTGGGGCATGGATGGCAGACGGGCCTGGAGCCGGAGAGATGGGAGTGCTTGGACTTGATGGCCTGGTTTCCACCGCTAGCAACCTGGTCTGCATGTCGGACACTGAACTGGTGAGAGTGTTGATAGCAGAATGAAGCTGGGTCAGCGCTGTCTGGACCGTGGACAGAGACACCTGCTCTGCAGCCGCTGGGATAGGCCTTGCCGTCAGTAGCCTGTACAAGTCAGCTTTGCGGGCTGTGGCAGGATAGCGGATGCCTCTCCTGGTTAATTCGGCCATGAGTTTAGGGATGGTCCATTGCCTGCCTGAAAGGGTGCTTCCGTGGGCTGAGCCGGGCGATTCTGGAATGGAGCGAGTCTCGGCGATATCCGATGCGTGGGACATTATGCTGTGAAAAGGAAAATGGCAGGTGAGAAGGGTGATAGAGCCACCTGACACCAGCGAGTGACTCAGTGAAACCCTCTGAATGACACTGAAGAGTGACCGAATCCGTTACCAGGAAGAGGTTAAGAGGCCCAACCTACCTGATGCGCTGGCCTCAGCCACCTGAAGGAAAAGACCTGCGGATGCTGGCCTGACCCTAAGGAATGAAGTAGTGAAACCAACTTACCTGGACTTGGCTGATGAAATCGTAAACGAAAATCGACCTGGATGAAAAGGTGACCTGGGATTGGTACCTTGAGGAATTCGCCTAGCGAATTTTGAACCGAGCAGACCTCCGGGGTGACCCTAGAAACATGGGGTGAGGTTTGAGATAAGCGGGAGAAAGTAGAACCTGACGTGAATCAGGGAGCGAAGGCTGGGTCGAGCCTGACCGTGCCTGACACCTGTGAGGTGCCCCTGAATGGTCTGATGCCTTGCAGGCGGCCGAAACCCGTGAGCTAGCTGCGTGGCTAGAAGTGAAGCTCGTGAGGCGCGTCGAAGCACCTGGGTTAGAACGGGGCGAGTGAATAGCGCATGAGGCGTGAGAACCTGTCCCTGATGCGTGTCAGGGCGGTGGATGAACCTGAAGCATGTCCGAAAAACTAACGTGGGCTGCTGCGTGGCAGACCCTGACTAAAACCTGATATGTGTCAGGGAAAGAAACGAGACGTAAGTGCATCTGCTGCGTGGCCGACCAGCGTGAGTGAATTTTAAGGAAAGAAAATTGACATGAATCTGCTGCGTGGCAGACAATAGCGTAGATGAACATGAGAAAAATTAACATGGATCTGCTGCGTGGCAGACGATAGCGTAGATGAACCTAAGAAAAATTAACATGGATCTGCTGCGTGGCAGACGATAGCGTGGATGAAATTTAAGGAAAGAAAATTGACATGAATCTGCTGCGTGGCAGACAATAGCGTGGATGAACTTAAGGAAAGAAAATTGACATGAATCTGCTGCGTGGCAGACAATAGCGTGGATGAACCTAAGGAAGATTGACATGAATCTGCTGCGTGGCAGACAATAGCGTGGATGAAACTTAAGGAAAGAAAATTGACATGAATCTGCTGCGTGGCAGACAATAGCGTGGATGAACCTACGGAAAAACGACATGAATCTGCTGCGTGGCAGACAATAGCGTGGATGAAACTTAAGGAAGGAAAAATTGACATGAATCTGCTGCGTGGCAGACGATGGCGTGGATGAAACTTAAGGAAGGAAAAATTGACATGAATCTGCTGCGTGGCAGACAATAGCGTGGATGAACCTGAGGAAAATTGACATGAATCTGCTGCGTGGCAGACAATAGCGTGGATGAAACTTAAGGAAGGAAAATTGACATGAACCTGCTGCGTGGCAGACAATAGCGTGGATGAACCTGAGGAAAATTGACATGAATCTGCTGCGTGGCAGACAATAGCGTGGATGAACCTGAGGAAAATTGACATGAATCTGCTGCGTGGCAGACAATAGCGTGGATGAACCTGAGGAAAATTGACATGGATCTGCTGTGGCAGACAATGGCGTGGAGACGTATGTGTATACCTAGAAAATGAGAGAAATATTTTTTTTTTTTTTTTTTTACTCCTTGGTTGGGGCCTGGCTCCAGTATGTATGAGACTTTAATTGAAGTACATAATGCATGTCTATGGGCGGCGTGCATGGGCTTTCACTGTTTGATAACCTTCTTTTGGCATTGCTGGTGCCCAAAGCCAGCTCATTGCCCAGGCATGTACTGTTTTGCTGAGGCCCCAGCTGTCGGGAGGCCTCAGCTGTCGGGTTCCCAATGCGGAGGGGGGTGGGGGGGGGCTGGCCGCGCTAGGGACCCGGCGTCAGTGCTGCCTGGAGACCAGTGCGGGAGGTGGGGCCAGCATGCGGACATGCGAATATGTGAGAGCGCGGCGCCGAGGCTCCCAGGACAGGGAGCAGCTCGAGGCGCCGCTTAGCTTACCGGGGGAGCGCAGTTCCGGAGGGTAGAGCACTTCGAGCGGAGACTGAAACGAGCAGCAGCGTAGGTGAGCGGCAGCGTCACATGGATCTGCTGCGTGGCAGACGATAGCGTAGATGAACCTAAGAAAAATTAACATGATCTGCTGCGTGGCAGACGATAGCGTGGATGAAATTTAAGGAAAGAAAATTGACATGAATCTGCTGCGTGGCAGACAATAGCGTGGATGAACTTAAGGAAAGAAAATTGACATGAATCTGCTGCGTGGCAGACAATAGCGTGGATGAACCTAAGGAAGATTGACATGAATCTGCTGCGTGGCAGACAATAGCGTGGATGAAACTTAAGGAAAGAAAATTGACATGAATCTGCTGCGTGGCAGACAATAGCGTGGATGAACCTACGGAAAAACGACATGAATCTGCTGCGTGGCAGACAATAGCGTGGATGAAACTTAAGGAAGGAAAAATTGACATGAATCTGCTGCGTGGCAGACGATAGCGTGGATGAAACTTAAGGAAGGAAAAACTGACATGAATCTGCTGCGTGGCAGACAATAGCGTGGATAAACCTGAGGAAAATTGACATGAATCTGCTGCGTGGCAGACAATAGCGTGGATGAAACTTAAGGAAGGAAAATTGACATGAACCTGCTGCGTGGCAGACAATAGCGTGGATGAACCTGAGGAAAATTGACATGAATCTGCTGCGTGGCAGACAATAGCGTGGATGAACCTGAGGAAAATTGACATGAATCTGCTGCGTGGCAGACAATAGCGTGGATGAACCTGAGGAAAATTGACATGGATCTGCTGTGGCAGACAATGGCGTGGAGATGAAATTAAAAACGTATGTGTATACCTAGAAAATGAGAGAAATATAAAAAAAAAATTTTTTTTTTTTTTTTTACTCCTTGGTTGGGGCCTGGCTCCAGTATGTATGAGACTTTAATTGAAGTACATAATGCATGTCTATGGGCGGCGTGCATGGGCTTTCACTGTTTGATAACCTTCTTTTGGCATTGCTGGTGCCCAAAGCCAGCTCATTGCCCAGGCATGTACTGTTTTGCTGAGGCCCCAGCTGTCGGGAGGCCTCAGCTGTCGGGTTCCCAATGCGGAGGGGGGGGGGGGGGGGGGCTGGCCGCGCTAGGGACCCGGCGTCAGTGCTGCCTGGAGACCAGTGCGGGAGGTGGGGCCAGCATGCGGACATGCGAATATGTGAGAGCGCGGCGCCGAGGCTCCCAGGACAGGGAGCAGCTCGAGGCGCCGCTTAGCTTACCGGGGGAGCGCAGTTCCGGAGGGTAGAGCACTTCGAGCGGAGACTGAAACGAGCAGCAGCGTAGGTGAGCGGCAGCGTCGGCACTGATACCTCGAAGCACAGAGACGTCACGTGAGAGCGCGGCGTCCATGATGGGAGCGCGAGGCGGCGCTAAATAGGCCTCCTTCGCCCCTCCCACAAACGCAGGCTGAGCTTCAGCCTTACTACTTATCCAAATAGCATGAAGTGCAAATACATAAGAATTGTACATCAATACATGGCATATGACCCTGACTCATTGTACTCCTGAGTGTTTTAAAATGTTCCCAAGAAGTTTATTAATATTGTTAACATATTAAAATAAAGTTTCGTTTTATTACTAGTCAGAGGAGTTGCGAAAATATGCCTGGTCCTAGTGACCACTTAATTTCAATTTCCTGCACAGTCTTGACTCTGCCCAATGAGTACTGCCAATGTCAGACTGTGCAGGGATCGCGCCGCCCCCCCCCCCCCCCCCCCCCCCCAAGTGGTAACACCCAGTTCTACCTTAAAGGGGCTCTCCACTTTTGCTATATTTATGATCTATTCTCAGGATTGGTTATCAATATAAAATCATTGGGGCCTCACTGACGACACCCCCACCGATCAGCTGTTTGTAGAGAATGCTGCTCGTACTAGCGTTCTGTTCTCTTCTGTTTACTGGCTCACCATCGGCATTGCAGCAGCAAGCAGGTGTATTTCAGCTCCTCTGTCTTATTGCAGTATATAGGAGCCACACTACAGTTATCAGCTCTTTCCACTACGCAATGGATGGAGCTGTGTAGTTCCATCACCACTACAACTAAACAGCTGATCAGCGGGGGTGTCACATGTCCACCAATCTAACGTTGATGGCCTCTCCTGAGGACAAGCCATCAAAATGCTGGGCAATTTTTTAAAGGCTATGGTGTAAGGATCTGGAGCAGACATGCTGAGGGAACTGTTAACCCTATACTACTTCTAGAAAGCCAAAAGATGTCACTTAACGGGAACCTGTCATCAACTTTATGTTGTCCATACTAACTGCAGAATAAAGTAGAGACCGGTGAGTTGATTTCAGCGGTCTGTCATTTATAAGTTAAAAGTAAGTGGTTGCCGAGAACCAACATCACAATCACTGCAGACTGGGCCTGGGAAAGAGTCCCGGCCACCTGAGAAGAGTCCTGGTTATTCATAACTTTGTGATCTCCTGCCCAACTGCTGATAACTGACAGTCTTCTACCCAGTTTTCTCACTTTCTGTCTAGGAGAGAACTGGCAATCATCAGTAGATGGGTGAGAGAGCAGGAGATTATGGATAACCATGACTCTTCTCAGGTAGATGTGACTCTTTCCAAGGCCCGGGCTGCAATGATTATGATGCTGGTTCTCAGCAACCACTTACTTTTAGCTCAGAGATCAGCATTTCTGTCACTATTTTATGCTGCCCTCAGTGAGGTCTTTAAGACTGAGGACCTGCACCGCATGCCTTTGAAGATAGTGGATGATTCAGAATAATCATCAGAATATTGATGATTATAGTCATGATAGACAAATAATATTAGATCCGTGGAATCCGACGCTTGGTACCCTCACCAGCTACTTTAAAGGACCGCAGTGTGGCCTCTGTCTTGTTTACATTAGTCCTGCTACCTGTGCACCATCTACTTATTAGTGCTGGTGCTGGATATTGAAGCTTTATCCCGTTCACTTAAATGCAAGTTAGCAATCAAAATTTATTTTCATCCTATTTTTTAACCTGGTTGATAATATTTTATAAGTATGGTTCTCCCATCAAGGTAGAGTTAAAAAAATGTGAATGTTTCAAAATGAAAATGGAACCTGGAAGCATAGCTGACGTTCTCTTCTCTGTGTCATCTGTGAATAGCTTATTTTTACTCCAGCTGCCACCGTTGCAGCGGTGCAGTCCGACATTCCAATGATTTCGTCATCTACGTCTTCAGCCTCCAGTCAGTCATCTGCCACTCAGGTAAGTGAGCCTAAGTGAAATGCATCCTTAAGTATTATATTCGCATTTAACCTGTTTAGTGACTACAATTAGAAATGAGCGAATTTCTGCTTATGAAATTCCTTCACGCTTCGCTTACTGATAAAAGGTGAATTGCGTTATGGATTCCGTTACCACGGACCATAACTCAATTCTATGACGGGATGCATAACGCAATGCTTTTAGAGGCATTTCATTATTCATTCCGTCATAATAGAAGTCTATGGGCTACAAAACGGATCCATCCCGTTTCCATTTTGCAGGGGAGGACTTCCCTGCATAACGGAAACGGATCCGTTTTGCAGCCCATAGACTTTTATTGGTCCGTGGTAACAGAATCCATAACACAATTCACCTTTAACCAACAAACGAAGTACGAACGGATTTCAAAATATGAAATTCTCTCATCTCTAGCTACAACGTCTGCTACAGAAGCAAAAAATGGCTGTGGGAAACAAGTCAAAATCAGATGAATTGCAAGGCAGAAGCTGGTATGGTATGTACTTTGGGATGAACACTTTACTATCTGGCAGTCTAATGGACTAATCTAAGACTTGCCATACACATTAGATAGCTCAGCCTGTATTCTGAGGGGAGAGAGCTACTACACTGGCAGCTTGTATTCGCAAAGGAAAATGGGCTTGGGCCAAAGCCATCTGCCATCAAAGGAAAGACAAGACACTTCCATACTAAATTGCCGGGTACAGCAGGCATTCAAGTCCCACAGCTCTTTTGCCGCCTCCCTGTTCCTGTCCCATGACTGCTGCAGCAAATCATTGACTTCGGCACATGAGAAGCGGTGACGTGCCATTCAAGCACTCTCAACCGCTGAGGCCAGTGATTGGCCACAACAGTCCTGGGACCAACGTACCCAGTCTGATGGGGACCAGAAGCAGACAAGAGTGGGGCAACTGCACGGAAACGCCAGTGGGGTGGACAGGTGCAGTTTCTTTCTTGTTTAGACTGTTGTGCTATGATTTTCTCATGACATTTCCTGTCCTGGCAAGTTCATTGCTGCCATATAGACATGGTGTGGATCCAAACCACCATCCTTGGCTTGTTGTGGACAGGTATGCCATCATATCCTCCATGTCATTCTCTACTGTGACATGCTTAGTAATATTACCACCATTCAGTGCCACATCATGCCACCAATATCAGAATAATGGAACTGTATTGGACCCAACTACTTCCACAGTAAAGTGCCCCTATACCGGTACCATACACCTCACATAGATATTATCACAGTACAGTACCCAATTGATACCACTATTCAGTACCCAAACAATGCTAGCAGACACTGTTCACATTGCCTGAATGTTTAGAAATTCTAGTGCTGCTCCCCTAGGATGGGTCCAATGGTTCATACAGAAGATACTGTCATCTGTAAACCTTAGCTTCCTGCTTCTAATTATTTGCATGCTGCAGAAAAGCATCTGGTGCTCTGGGTAGTGACAAATAGTATTGTGGAGGGATCCAGATCCCACCCAATCTCAGCAGGGTCTAGTTGGGGGCATCGTTATTATGTTTTTATGACCAAGAATAAGATGTGGGGGTCCTGGTAGCCAGCCCTCAGCAGATTAGGAAGTGATAGCATATCACTAGGAGAGGTGCAGACCTGTACCAAACAGAACAAAATGGCCGCACAGTGTCTTCCTGCACAGCAATGCTCCTGGACATTCATTCACTTGATTGGGGGCTGTTGGAGTTCCCTACAAGTCTGTGGAGATACCTGCTGATATGTCATAACATTACACAATGGAAATACCCCTTTCATGTAAAAGGCAAATGACAGCCTAATGGGTCATTTATTTGTTTGTATGCTCTGTAGGACATAAGAATAAGAATGGATGCTTTGATTTTATGTTGTATTTTTTTTTATTAAGTATATTCACTGTATTTTTTTACGAAGGTCCAGAATTTAACACTGCGGAGCCCACCAATATTGGAAATATCATGCCCTCAAAGCAGTCCTCCAAAAATCAATAACCATGATCAGCCCCTTGCTATGTGTCACAAGACAACCGTGACAAGCTCCAAAACCATCCACACTGACTCTTATGAGGGAAGCCATAAAGGAGAGACTTGTGGATCAGAAGCCCGCTGCACAGCCGTAGCACGGACAGCAAGTTTACATCACCTGCTTGCACCAGGCATGTTTCAGCATTATCCTGTTTTATTCATTGTGCAACCACAGGCACATCATACATGTGTGAAGATAAACTGGCAGGACAGTAGACAGATGAAAGGGAGAATCTTTCTTTGCATGATCTAGATTTACTTCTTTAGCAGTTCATTCTGGTTTCATTACTACCAAATATGTGTACTTTGCCTAACCTAATGTCCAAAAAGTTAAAGGGGTTAGGCAGTGATTGATATAAAAACTGAAAATCAGACATCATATAGTACATGGGAATCGCTTTCTAACAAAGCTAGAACCGGCCCATGAGCGCACATAGACCCAGAGATCTCCACACTCCAGCTCCAGTTGCTCTGCTAGATTATCTTCAGCCTGGGAGCTCTCTCCCTATCAAAACCCAGGGGGCAGTAGATACGGCTGGCGGCAGTTTAAGAATGAAACTGATGTGCAAATAATTCTACAGTTTAAACACCGGGGGGCGCCATTACTGAATAGGATATCTCACAACAGGAACAATTTTATAACAGAAAATAAATGACAAAAGTAACACATTTTTCATGCTGAACTACATGAGAATAACATTTAATGGTGGCACATCCCCTTTAAAGTCCCTATTTTTTTTTCTAACGTGTCTTTTATGTCATTGATGTGGAGCTAGGGGCGGGGCTATGGTGTGAGAAAACAGACAATAAGACAATAATTCATTTGGATTTGATATAATATATAGTCTGTAATATGTGCACATACATAGTTCATTTTACAGAGAATGGTCCACAGTGCAGATGGATAAAAAAAAAAAACATTTTTTTAATTTTTATTCTGAGTATTTTTTTTTTACATTTTTGGGGGTCTGGAGCAATCAGATAATATGTTCTATGTTATCCCAGCATTGCTCTCTGTATGTAGATAACAAAGAACCTGCTGGCCGTTAGATCACTATTAGCAGAAATCTGCATACAGATGGATGCTGGGAGGACACAGACTATGTCCTCCCATCATGCTTCTCTCCCCCATATTACAGCTGGAAGCCCATGATATCACAACCTAATCGCAAGAAGGACTTGTCCTGCATCCAGCACTGTGTTTAGTACTTTTTTTGTGACAGGGAACTGATCATTTCAGCTTCTGGTCACTGGAGGATTGGGCTGACACGGTGTCTTTCCATTGTCTTTAATGGCAGATTGTGCAGCATAGCATATTTCGCATATATACATACATTTATGTTACAGCTGCACTGGGGATTGGCAGCTAGAACATAAGTATACATATTAATATGTTTGTGTGAGAGTTAATGACACTGGCATATTTGGGCTGATAGTAGATGATTCTGCTTGGAGTACCAGACTTCTGCTACTGACACAGAACATGTTTCTAGTGGGAAATATGCCCTAAAAGATCCACTAGGTTGTAGCAGGGGTAGCCGTCGTGAGACTAGTTCCATTGATGCAACATGGGAGTATTATTGCTTCTTCTTAGTGTACATTTTTCCATTTCTTTTTGCAGTATCATATTCGTCAGTCCAACCACATTCTTTGGTTAAACCCCCAACGGTCCAACTCCACCAAGATCCGCCAAAGCTGCCGCACCATCAAATGATAGTACAACAGCAGCAGCAGATACAGCATCGGCATCAGATTCAGACCATTACCTTACATAACCAAGCCTTAGAGTCTCCATCTGCCCAACAGTGTGTACCGATTCAGAGCCCAGCATTCCTGTCCCTTCCCAGTAGTGCTCATTCACACCACTGTACCCCTGCCCCAACTCCTCCTCCTCCATCTCCAACTCTTACACACTCTGCTCACCAGTCTGTAGTTGTGTCACCTTCACCAGTACAATCCCCATGTCAGTCTCCAACTATAATTATTCACCCACAAGCCCTACTTCATTCTCAGCCGCCTCTACTTGTGCAGTCACCACTTCCATCCAGAGAAAATGCACAGCTGCAGAACACGTTACATCCATCATCACAGGTGGTTATTCCAACACATCCTTCATCTACAGTGACTCCAGGAACCCATACTGGACCATCACATCAGCATACAATAGCATCCACAGCACAGCAGATAATGTCTCCTATAGATTCGGTACAGTCATCACTCCAGTCCTTGCCACCAACAATGGCAGCCTCCCCAAATTTACCCAGATCTCCGCCTTCCCAGCTCCAATCTTTGCCTCTACAGTCCATGCAGACCATATCGGTACAACCAGAAATCTTAACACCGGGCCAGGTTCTGGTGCAGAATGCATTACTAACGGAAGAAGAGCTTCCTGCTGCAGAAGCGCTTGTTCAGATGCCTTTCCAGACTCTTCCACCGCCTCAGACAGTTGCAGTAAACCTGCACATGCCACCAGCTCACGTGGAGCCCTCAGTGGTAAGCTGCCAACATTACACTTATATATTAGAATACTTGGTATAAAATTAACCAAAATCCTGTTTCATTGTCTAGTAAGTAATCTTATGATACAAGATTTATTAATCCCAGACAGGTGCAGCAGCTTTACACAGGAATTAAAAGATTCTGAAAAAATTTAGACTAGCACATCCAAAGTCACAGGTGCACATCCATAAAGTTAACATGTAGACAGCAAGCAAAATACGTATGGCGGCACACTGTTATACATGCAAACAATGGAACTAAGGATTAGAGATTATTCGATATTATATTGAGCAAATGTTACATCCGAAGTCGCTTCGTTCATAACTTTGGATTAATACTGTACAGAGATCCGTCTCTGTACAGTATTAGACGGTATGGGCTCCGATGAGCCGAAGTTAGTTATTTGCGAAGTTGCGCGTGACTTCGTTGAATAACATCAGTAATTGATTTTTAAAGTGGGAAACCGCTTTAAAAATTGGAACCAAACTCTGCTTTGGTTTTGAGGTACCAAGGAACCTGTCATTAAAGAGGACCTTTCACTAGTATACAAACTAAAAACTAACTCTATCTGTGGGCAGAGCGGCGCCCAGCTATGAGCTGTGCGCTGCGATTGGCCAGCACTGCAGCAAGGGACACGCCTCCTACAAAAAATCAGTCCAGTACTACAGACGGAGCTGAGACACCGGAGCCTATACCGGGCGAACGGAGCGTCGCCCAGGCATACTAGTAAGTGCAGGGGGACCCCTGGGCGCCACTCTGCCCACAGATAGAGTTAGTTTTTAGTTTGTATACTAGTGAAAGGTCCTCTTTAATTTTATGCTGAACTCAACGAGGGCAGCATAAAGTAGCGACAGACGCGCTCAATTCAGCAGTGTGTCACTCATGAGCTAAAGGTAAGTGGTTGCCGAGAACCAGTATCATAATCATTGCAGCAGAGGCCTTTAAAAGAGTCAAATGTACCTGAGAAGAGTCGGTCATTCATTTTCTCTCCCCACCCATTTGCAAGAAGAGAACTGCCAATCATCAGCAGATGGGCGGGAGAGCAGGAGATTATGTATAACTGTGACTCTTCTAGCACTGAAAATCTGATGGGCAGCAATATATAACTAAGCTAAGCAAGTTTTATGCAAAAAAATATATATATATTTCATCATTTCCCTGGTTCTTTTCTGGCCCTTTGTTTACATGCAATAAAAACAATCTCTGCCCCTCCCCCTGCTCTGCTAAGGGAGCGGCTACAAGAGCTGCCCTGAATGACATGTCTGCCTGCTGGGAGAATCAACAGCATGTTGTATGTATAGGACTACAAGTCCCAGCTGTATAATGACACTGCTAATACACACAGGATCTTCCCCCTACCTTCTTGTGCAATGCTCTCTCTAGTCTGTCAGTTCCTGTGCCCAGAATTGTCACTGTTGCAGCTACGCAATCTGTGCAGCTGAAGGGGTTAAGAATCCTAGGAGAGAGCAGACGGCAGTGAAAGGGGGGGGGGGGGGCGTGGTCAGCACAGTGACATTTACAGGCTTGTAAACAAACGTTATCAGAGCTGGGAGAGAAGCTGACATCACAGGTCATGTGACCCTCAGTCAAATCTGAGAAACCAGCCACTGCAGATAAAGTGAGTTAATTGGAAAGCTGTTACATTTGCTTAGTTAGGAACATAGAAAGAACAAAAAAAATAACTCGGACAACCCCTTTAATTAGAAATATGCTGTGGTTCTGTGTGCAGTGCAGACCAACCGTATATATCTAAAAACCCTGTGTATTCTAATCCTGCTGTCAAACTCCTCTCTGTTGCATTTTCACCCAGTGTAGTGAATGGCCAGAAATGCTCAAAATTATCAGCGATCCAGCATGAATGAGTTTAACCGCCTCCGGACCGTCTAACGCAGGGTCGCGTTCCGGAGGCGGCTCACTCGGGCATAGTCACGCATCTATGCGTCATCTCGCGAGACGCGAGATTTCCTGTGAACGCGCGCACACAGGAACTGCAGGTAAGCGAGTGGATCTACAGCCTGCCAGCGGCGACCGTTCGCTGGCAGGCTGTAGATGCGATTTTTTTAACCCCTAACAGGTATATTAAATGCTGTTTTGATAACAGCGTCTAATATACCTGCTACCTGGTCCTCTGGTGGTCCCTTTTGCTTGGATTGACCACCAGAGGACACAGGCAGCTCTGTAATAAGTAGCACCAAGCACCACACTACACTACACCCCCCCCCCCCTGTCACTTATTAACCCCTGATCACCCCATATAGACTCCCTGATCACCCCCCTGTCATTGATCACCCCCCTGTCACTGATCACCCCCCTGTAAGGCTCCATTCAGACGTCCGTATGTGTTTTACGGATCCATGGATCGGATCTGCAAAACACATACGGACGTCTGAATGGAGCCTTACAGGGGGCTGATCACCCCATATAGACTGCTTGATCACACCCCTGTCATTGATCACCCCCCTGTAAGGCTCCATTCAGACGTCCGTATGTGTTTTGCGGATCCGATCCGTGGATCCGCAAAACACATATGGACCTCTGAATGGAGCCTTACAGGGGGGGTGATTTAATTTTCCAGTATTGAGATCTGACAGAGGATCTCAATACCGGACAAAACACGCTTCCATTTTGTCCCCATTCATTGTCAATGGGGACAAAACAGAACTGAACAGAACGATTGCATTATCTAAAACGGAAGCGTTTTTGCTGATCCCTGCCAGATAAGGCGAAAACGCAAGTGTGAAGGAAGCCTAAATATGGAACATTTGACCCCTGCTGTAAAATACCATGGCGATAGCGAAATCCCTGAACCACTGGATCTGAAGGCCGTCTTTATAACTACTCCCCAAATATTAGTAATACAGAGCTCTGTTCACACCAGGATAAGAGCCTGCATTGAAGGTATAATTATGGAGGATCTCCCAATGTATGCACCATGTAGGCAACAGTGGGATATGTCACCAATAGGCTATCATTGTAAAAAATGCAGACCTGTCCTTTAATTTCCATAATAAATTTCCAATAATTCTTCTGTATCTGTAGACTTATGGACAGCAGATGTTACATTTCCCTTTTAAGATGAACATATTAATAATCAAATACACAATTTACTGAAAGCGCTTTTGTGCTTCAGACTGAATGCTGTAGTGTTTTGTCCTTTCTGTTGGAAATGTTGGCCAGGGTTCCAGTTATGAGGAAAAATAAAGGAAATGTTTAGATGAGCTGCGTTGTTCCTAAGGACACAATACTAATTTCAGCTATTAGCTTGGAAGCTGTAATTCTAGCCAATACTATCTCCTATCTAGGTTTACAGAGTAGAAAATTTGTGTCCGGAAGAAGTACCAATGGAGCAACAGGAATGTGTACGTGTCATTATGCAGACCCCCACACCTCCAACACTGTCTCCCCCTGCACTTCCTTTAGGGAGTGGAGAGGAGCTTCCTGCAGATCATATCATGCAAGGTAAAAATAATTAGACATATTACATGGTATTATTTGTGATAGATATGCACATGATGCCTGGTTCAAAATCCCTGAAAGTAATCCCATCAGGATTGCTCCCTTCTCTCGTCGGCCTTTGGCATGAGGGCAGTAGAAACAGAAATTGAATGGAGTAGTGGTGCACATGCTTGGCCAACATTCCATTGAAATGGTTGACAAGGGACCCTGATTCTTCTGATGGGTGGTCTTCCCAGATGTGGGATCCCCAGCAATCAAGCAAGTATCTATCCTGTGGATAGGTGATACGTTGCTTTGCAGGAACAATCCCTTTAAGGTAACAATGCACATTAGATGAGGATCAGCCACCATGCAGCTTGATTGATCATAGCAACAATCCAATCATCAACATTCAAAACTGAACCGGCTTGCCCGAAGTGGCAAACAATTGGTACAGCTGTAATTGGCCAAACAGGCTATACACAGTGTCAGCCATCAAAATCCAGCATGGCCATTACTGTTTTGGCAGGCATCAGATGGCTCTCAGTCTAAGGCCTCATGCACACGACCGTTGTGTGCATCCGTGTCCGTTGTTCTGTTTTACGTGATTTTCTGCGGACCCATTGACTTTCAATGGGTCCATTGAAAACTCGGAAAATGCACCGTTTGTCATCCGCGTTTGTGATCCGTGTTTCCTGTCCGTCAAAAAAATAGGACCTGTCCTATTTTTTTGATGGACAACGGTTCGCGGACCCATTCAAGTCAATGGGTCCGTGAAAAAACACGGAGGCACACAAGATTGTCATCCGCGTCCGTGATCCGTGTCCGTTTTTTTTCTTATCATTTTCAAGGCAAACTTGACTTAGATTTTTTTTTCACTTTTCTGGTCTGGTGATCCTCCAAAAATCAAGAAAGACACACGGAAGAAAAAACGGACACGGAACAACGCAACTCCGTTTGGCGGACCGTGAAAAAATACTGTTGTGTACATGAGGCCTAAATTGGTTGTCATTTTCACAGTCTTCTAATGCATTTGGATATCTTTATTTTGTTCAAAGGTGGAGATTTGACGTGTCCTAAAGCATTTGCTGCTTCCAGTTTGATTCTTTCCCTTGGACCCCCGACGACCAGCTGTTTGAGGAGGCCACGGCACTCCAATGAGCACAGTGCTGTCTATTAGATAATGGTCATTCTTGGTACTGCAGCTCAGCCCCATTCAATTGAATGGGACTGAGCTGCGCCTAGACCATATGGCCAAGAAACTTGATGGCAGAGGCCTAAGAAGAGGCTGCATCACTCACCGGAATGCTGCAGCCTCTTCCAGCAGCTGATTACGGGGGTGCTGGGAGTCGGACACCTGCTAATCTGATATTGATGACTTATTCTGCAGATTGATCATCAATATCAAAATCTCAGAAAACTCCTTTGAACCTGGACATATCCATATTTTCACCCCGGCAGCCCCCTGATGCTAGCATTGCAGCATCTCATGCTCTGATGTGCTCCCTTGCCCTGCGCTAGATCTTGCAGGGCACAGGCTTTTTTGTTTTTTCAACAACACACTGCCGGGCGGAAGCTTCCGCCCGGCGGTGTGTTCGGTGACGCCACCAGCTCTGACGGGCGTGCTTTAGCGCTGCCCTAGCCGTTTTACTGGCTAGGACAGCGCTACAGCCCGCCCATCACTGCCGGTGACGTCACCGGGCTTCCTGGCAGCCCCATGGAGAGCCCGGTTCATCACCGGAACTCATGAAAATACCTTTGCCCTGTGCGATTTAGCGCAGGGCAAAGGAGAGCATCGGAGCATGAACTGCTCTGATACTCAAGTCAGGCGGGCTGCCTGGTTGAAAATGGAGGTATGTCCGGGTTCAGCTCTGAACCTGGACAACCCCTTTAACACTGGTAAGCTTAGATTAGTAAACAAATCTTTATGAGATGTAAAGATGATAATACTACAATTTCCAGGCTGGTGCCTTATTAAAGGGGTATTCCCATCTCAGACAATGGGGGCATATCGCCAGGATATGCCCCTATTGTCTGATAGGTGCGGGTCCCACCGCTGGGCCCTGCACCTACAACGAGAACGAAGCGGGGAGCGCTGTGGCTGGAGGACCCTGAATTTCCCAACATCCTTCCACCACCAAGCGCTGCTCCCATAGAAGTGAATGGGAGCGCACCGCGCTATTTTCGGCAGCCCCATAGAAATGAAAGGAGGGCGGCTGCGCATGCGCAGTTTGCCCTCCTTTCATTTCCCGGCTCCGTTCTCATTGTGGGACCCGCACCTATCCGACAATGGGGGCATATCCTAGCGAGATGGGAAAACCCCTTTAAATACAGCTACTACCACTGTACAGTTGCCTATATTAATGCAATATCTGCCCTTAATTAATATCTGGATTTGGTTGTAATGAAATAATTTTATATAACCTAGGTCTCCCGACAGCGGTGTCTTCAGTCAGTGCCTCAGTTATTAAGTCCCCATTTGACAATTCCTATGCCTCTATACCAGCACCACCACTGCTTTTACCAGCTGCTACTACAAGAAGCAATAGTACCCAGAAGCCTAACAGCATTCCAGGTTTGGATAGCAAGATTCCACAAGCAATAGTTAAACCACAAATTCTGACCCATGTCATTGAGGGGTTTGTCATCCAAGAAGGCGTAGAGCCATTTCCTGTAAGTATAATCATCATCTGCTTCGTCGTCATGAAATAAAAAAAATCGTTACTATGTGTGATTTTACTTTCTCGCTTGCAGCTAGCATTTTAGGCAGTGGGTTTTTTTATTCCTCAAATTTTCATGTATAATGTAGCTCACTGCCTTTCTGAATATTTATTTATCTCCTTTAACGCTGTGTGTACATGTGCAAAGTCAAAATACTGTATGTACTGTGTTGTACATATGACCAAAAAATGGCCATCCTATGACATACTAAGAGTATGTCCACATGGGGAGGGTTCACTGCAAATTTTCCAGGCAGAAAGTCCTCAATGTGTACAGTAGTAGTAAAATGAATGAGATTTTACCAAATGTCATCCGCACACACTGGAAAATAATCCATGTGGAATCTGCACAAAATGTATTCTTTGCAATGCATAGGGTGAAATCTGAACGTAAGTCATGCAGATATTTCCACTGCAATTTACCACTCATGTGCATAGACCCTAAAGTGGCTGTATACTTTATATAACTTTTGGCTGGCAGCTATTCCTCCAGACCCCCTGTACACATGCATGCTCGGCTGTGTTCTCAGTAAGGGCAGGGGAATAAGCCTCTGTCAGACACCTCTGGCAATGGCTTATTGCCTTTTAGAGCTAAAGGATTGGGCATGTTGAAATTAAAAATGCCCAACCCCGCTTTCTCCCAACATCTGCTGTTGAGAGTAGGACAAGACACAATTACACACGTTAGATGATTGTCCGGGTTCGGCTGCCATTCATTTAATGTGTATGGTTAGCTTTTTGGGCTTGTAGAGCTGTTTGTTCCGTACCACAAAATGATTGTACGTGTTTTACAAGATTACGGACTGCATTGTGATATACTCATCACACTCTCCTCTTGCTAAGGCAGTCACTTCTTTCTTTCTTTCTTTCTCTCTACCCAAACTTGGGCTGTAAGGTCACTTCACTTTTATAACGCTGCAGCTGAGATGGTTCTTCTCAGTCACTGTACTCTGGATCAATCACTAGAAGGACATTCTGTGTGCTGAGGGGAACTTCGACTGACCCTGACTACAGAAGAGATTGTTTGTAGTCAGAATCTAGTAGTTAAAAGGGTTGTGCAGCGATTTATATTGACGGCAAATTAGGCAATTTTCTTCAATTTTGGCAAATTTTTGGGGTCAATGGCATTTTTCCCCCCAAGAACACAGCATGTTCCAGGTGTTAAAATAAGGCTGTATGAAGGAACCATTTGAAATGAGCTTTTGGAGGAGGCTGTACATTGTATAGCGGCTGTGCTTGGTATTGCAGCTCAGCCCCTTTCACTTGAATAGGACTGAGCTGCTCCTAGGCCACGAGTCTGATGAATCTGATGTGACTGGCCTAAGGTAAGCTGTGAGAAGGCCGCAGCACTCTCTCAATCAGATGATTCTTGGGGGTCCCAGGTGTTGGACCCCCACCAATCATATACTGATGACCTATACAGAGAATAAGTCATCAATATAAAAAAAGTTCGAAAAACCCCTCCAATTTGAGGTACCCATTCTAACTGTAGCCATGGGGACTTGTGACTACTGCTGCTTGTTGTCTTTTTTTTATGTTTTGTGAGTGTATTCTGCCATTTTATTACATGGATGTTTGCTGATACAGCCATGAATAGATGGTAAAACGGAGAAATTATGATCTTCATTTACAGGTGGGGGATATTTGTGCAAACACATGGATTTGGCTTCAAAGTAGATTCCTCGCCCATATTCATTGGGGGACACAGGAACCATGGGTATAGCTATGTCCTCTAGGAGGCGTTGACACTTGTAAAAGCTGTTAGCTCCTCCCCTGGCAGGGAAGCTCCTGAAGATTTTTTATTTTAGTTTATTTCTTTTTTCCTTCTTTTTTAGATGGGAAAACAGTGGACGCCTCACCTCCCTGTTCTCCCGAGGTCAAGTTGCACCAGTGCCGGTCACCCGCACTGCTGCCTCCCCCACAGAAGACAAGGTGGACCAGGGCAGCCTCGCTCACCTGCATCCCGCCAGCCAAGGGGTCACCCATCCAAGCCCCCTTTTCCAGCGTCCTGCCACTACAGTTCCAGTAGCTGAATCGGTGACCCTGCTGGACCAGAGGAGGGGTGAAGATGGCAGCAGGAAAGAGAAGAGAAGTGAGTACACAGGACTAGGTAAGTATATTTAACCCTCTGGGTTGGTCTTCCCCTCCCTCGTGGTGGCAATAATCTGCGAACAGACAGGGCTTCAGCATAGCCCAGCACCTGCAGCCATTCCAGCACCCCTGAAGCATTCCCCTCTGGCACAGGCCGTTTGGTTAATGATTTGAGTGGTGGACATAGGGGGTAATGTCCGCTGGGTCTGTATAACATGCAGGGAGCTCCCCAAAAAGGCGGCATCTATCCTTCTCCACCCCTTCGAGATCGGACTCCGGGTGCGTCGCTCCGGAGGGGGTTAACCTCCCTGCGTTCGGCCAGCACCGCTCCGGTGCTCTGGCCGCAAATTTTGCCACCCTCTCAAAATATGGCAGCCAACAGGACATACAGGGACAAAGCGCACCGCTGGTCCGAGGCGCTCGGTCACACATGCGGAGGCGACTCCCCCGCTCCCCTGCACCTCCCACATTTACACCCCTTGGAGCGGACGCTGGCACGTTTTTCTCTGCCCGACCCACACTATAAACTCCCTGGCCAGCAGGGTGAACGCCACAGTCAGTCCGGCCGGTCTGTGACACGGCCGATGCAGCATTCGGGGGGGGAAGGTGTGCACTCTCTGAAAAGCCGTGCAGCGGCTTGCTGAGCCACAGCTTTCGTCCCGGGGGGGGGGGGGCACTCTGGCGCGAATTCTTCCCGCCCTTCTCCCCCAGTCACCTGCTGAGCCCCCGGTCTTGAGACTGCCTTAACCCTTCATGCCACCCACCATTCTTAGGCCGGCACCTGAGTATCTGGGGCTCTACCCCGAAGTACACTGGGCATGAGTGGAGGATTTAACCCCTTCCTGCCTCTTGTCATTGAGGCCAGCTTCCTAGTTAAAAAAAAATAATATAATAATAATAAAGGAAATGCGGCCACACGGGTCCCCCTCCTCAGCCTGCAGGGCCACCCGGTCTGTGTGGTCTCACACTGGGCCCATGTCCTATCTCGGGTAAGGGGGACCTCGCATAGTTCCCAATCCGCCCTCCGGGGCCGTTTTTGGTTGATGATTCTCCACCTGCGCAATCCAGTGACGGACCACTGCAGGATCCCAATCCGTCCTCCTGGGCCATTTGGTTGATGATTTTCCACCTGCGCAATCCAGTGAAGGACCACTGCAGGATCCCAATCCGTCCTCCGGGGCCGTTTGGTTGAGGATTCTTCACCTGCGCAAGCTAGTGACGGACCACTGCAGGATCCCAATCCGTCCTCCGGGGGCCGTTTGGTTGATAATTCTCCACCTGCGCCATAGAGTGGAGAACGTCTGGAATTCCCAATCCACCCTCCGGGGTCGTTTGGTTGATAATTCTCCACCAGCGTATTCAAAAAGGGACCTCTGACATTCCCAGTCCACCCTCCTGGATTGTTTGGTTGATAATTCCCCACCTGCACAATTCCAGTGAGGGACAACTGGAACTTCCCAATCTACCCTCTGGGGTCGTTTGGTTGATAATTCTCCGCAGGTGCAATTTTATACAGGACCTCTGTTCCCATTCCACCCCTTGGGTAGTTTGGTTGATAAGCCCCCACCTGCGCAATCCGCAACTGCCAGGGGCGAGATTCTGAGGGGTAGACCTGCGTGCTAGTGGACCACAGCAGGTCATCTTCTCCTCGAATATCTCCACCCCCCCTCCCTTCCTCCCTGAGTCACGCTCAGGCACACCCTCTCTCACAGGAGTGGGTCCGTCCGAGGGGGGGGGGGGGGGGAATCACTGATTAAGACCCTGGCATAAATCCGAAGCAATCTCCTAAGATTGCGTCAACGGTGGCCAGCAGCACTTGTCGTAGGCATTACCCCCTTCCTTAGGCGGAGTAATTGCACTACTTCGGGATACAGTACTGACCTTATACATTGTCCCCTGCCATAGGTGGACTAAGTACAATAAAACTGGTTTCAGTGCTGGACTTATTCATTCCCCTTCTGTAGGTGCCGGAATTGCACCTCCACTGGGTTCAGTACCTGTTGTATTAATTAGCTCCTTCCATAGGTGGCGGGTTTACATTATCACTGGGTACAAGGTGTGCTGTATGCATTACATAGAAACATAGAACTTAGGTGCCGGAATTGCACCTCCACTGGGTTCAGTACCTGTTGTATTAATTAGCTCCTTCCATAGGTGGCGGGTTTACATTATCACTGGGTACAAGGTGTGCTGTATGCATTACATAGAAACATAAAACTTAGGTGCCGGAATTGCACCTCCACTGGGTTCAGTACCTGTTGTATTAATTAGCTCCTTCCATAGGTGGCGGGTTGACATTATCACTGGGTACAAGGTGTGCTGTATGCATTACATAGAAACATAGAACTTAGGTGCTAATTGCACTCCCACAGGGTACAGGACTCGCCATATGCACTAGTTGTAGTGACACCTCAGCACACTTCTAAATTGAACGGCTTTTGTGGGTGCTCGTCTCCTGTTACCTCCTTCCACCCGCGGAGTGAAATTATAGCTTTAAATAAGTTTTTCAGAAACAGCACACCGATGTAGCTTATAATTCAACCTTTATTTACCAGTGGTACATTCTCAAATTATTTTATGACATTTATTGCTATCTGCAACGTTTCGGGCCCATTCGGTGCCCTTTGTCAAGCTATAAATGCAAAAATAAACACAGAACAATATAATTAAAAACAGAAGGGAAAAAAATTCATATACACATCAATAGGAATTCATATATGTACATATATCTCAATTCTCATGAAACATATCATATTATTGCTCCTTGATAGATGGGAATTTCATCCGTGATTCATGCTTTGATGGTAGACACTGCTGTAAATGATGGCTCTTCTATACAGCAACAGGTGCATGAGGCTCAGATGTGGTTTTACATTAAATAAAAAGAAGAGCGGTGGGATACTAGCATCAAAAGGGAACATCATGTTTGACAAATGTCAATTAAACATATGAGTCTACATTGATTTGAATGGTCTGTTTCAAGGTGGGCATCGTTGTGGACAACTGTCCTTCATGGTTAGACATATACATGAGGTGCCCGCATATATCAATTCATTAAAAAAAGGGGGGGGGGGTTTACATTGTGCATCAGTATCGAAACTAACATGATTAGAGTAAAATTCATGAGAAATCACAATTCATGACAAATAAGGCATGATTAGACGACAACATGATTAAAGCATAGTGTAAATAGAACATGATTATAGCAGGTGATACAAAAAGCCTAATTTGGGTAAGGGGATCCATGGGAAGCAGCAATAGTGGCAGGTTAAATTCATGATAATTGTACAGTGTAAGCTAGCCAGGGTGACCGGGGGGTCCATAGTTATGGGGAGCGCCCAGGTTGTGTAGTCACACACTACACCCTTGTGGACACCCTGGGGAGGCGGATAGCATACACGATCCAATGCAATGTAAGAGGGCAGAAACCTGTGGCACGAGTGAGGACCGTAGAAACCTCTCAGTGGTGCCTGTCATCTATTTGGAGCGCATGGTGAGCGAACATAAGTGGTATGTTCCTGTGAACTGACCTACTCTGGAACAAAGTCACGTACCTGGATGGCCGGTCTGCGTGTTTCCATGGCGTGCGGTGACTGCGGTGCACGCCGTGGTGTATTTATTCAGAGGCCAGGTCGGATATCCGGCCGTTGCCGGCATGTGGGGGGTTGGTCCGTGTGATGTGGCCGGCCCCCGTGAGGGAGGAGCGAGCGGGCTTCAGGCTATTGAACACCTGGCGCATGCGCAATACTGCCCTGTGTCCGCGGCGCCATCTTAGTTTCTGGCACTCGAATGGGAAAGAGGGGGTGGCGCATGCCAGGCACTGTCTTAGGGTTCCCTGTTATAATTTTGGAACTCAGACAAAAAGAGGGGCTGGATCCACTATGATAGGGATGTATGGATGTGACTTCACGTGGGTACACATGATTTTGGCAAAACGGTCAGTGTGAGGCGCAGTTCTCTGAGGTGCCACAGGTTTCTGCATATCAGACATATACATTTTCAATCTATAACTACATCTATAGGCATACTATACCCAAAAGTAGTGGTATAGTGGGTGAAGATCCTAATGGGAAGAAAAAGGCATATGGGTTAATTATTCATGGAAATAAGCTAGTTTAAGCATATTTATAATCCTTGTTTAGACCTCCTGGGCCCAATGAATTATGAATGATTTATTGAAAAAATAGTCGAATCACGGATGAAATTCTAATCTATCAAGGAGCAATAATATGATATGTTTCATGAGAATTGAGATATATGTACATATATGAATTCCTATTGATGTGTATATGAATTTTTTTTCCCTTCTGTTTTTAATTATATTGTTCTGTGTTTATTTTTGCATTTATAGCTTGACAAAGGGCACCGAATGGGCCCGAAACGTTGCAGATGGCAATAAATGTCATAAAATAATTTGAGAATGTACCACTGGTAAATAAAGATTGAATTATAAGCTACATCGGTGTGCTGTTTCTGAAAAACTTATTATCGCCATATGCACTAGTTCTCGCCGTGGGCATTAACCCCCCTTCTTAGGTGGGGTATTTTCCCTGCCACTGACTTAAGTACTCCATACGCATTCCACCTTCCATAGGTAGGGTAATTGCACCACTATTGGATATGGTCCGACTGTTGCGCTATCCTTCCATAGGCGGAGTGTTGCACATCACTGTGCTTCCTGCCTGCCTTTACCCCCTTTCGCAAGTGATCCACTAGCGGGGGAATAACTGAACATCTTCAGATATGGCAATTCAACTGCGCCACAGCTCTAGGTACCTTCGCTTATTTCACAAGGGGGCGTGGCAACAGTTACTCTTACTCTAGTTCTATATGAGTGCTGCCAATGGATACAGTGGCTATTCCTTATTGTGTTCTTTTGGTGCTGGTTTTGGGCATGATTATAACTCCTCTGTCTTCTCAGGGGGTTTACTAGCATCACTTGTGTCCTAGAGACTCCCATCTCCATGAGCCTCCATTGTTCCAGTTGGTCATGATATTGTCCGCATCAGTAGTAGTGCGTACACCATTGCACATATATGGTGAGTACGTTCCAGCGAGTCAAGTGCTTCACTGACTGTATTCTCTATCCACCACTTCTCCTTATCTGGGAAAGTGGTTATGCCGGCACTCTGGTAGCAGCTACAGCGTGTTTTCCTCCACAGGTGCAGCCTTTCGCTAATGCTCGAGTTCGTGGTCACAGCAGTGGGACATCCCCTCAGGTAGGGGCCCTACCCTGTCACTAGCTTGGCAGTTGCTGCTGTTCAGCGCCGTTCCAGGTAGAGTTTTTTAAGGTTGCTCTACTTAAACTGGGGCAGTATGGTACGTGGCTTCTACGGATAGTCTCAGGCCTCCCCCTCAGTTTTGTGCTGACGGGGCAAGCGCTGGCTACTACTGTGGGAGCGGTATTGCGTTACAACTACATACTTGGGTTCTGTCTGCTCAGCTCTTTCGTCAGGTGATGGACTCTTCTAGCACTGAGTTCGGTGGCCTTTGCGGGTGGCCCCCTCCTCTGCTGGGGTATGGGGCTAGCAATACAGTGTGACTCCCCTTGCCTGGCTTCCTCCTCAGGCAGAGTTTTTTGCGCAGCCACTTAATCTTTGGCTGCTTCTGTATAGCGCCAGTCTCAGACGGGAAATGGGCTTGGACCTAGCCTATTCTTCCCCTGTCCTTTTCCTCCTCTGGATCATGGTTCATAGACCCCCCGCATGCCTTGGTAGTTCTTATGTTACTACCTTCCCTCATCTGCATTTGCACGGGGTATTCTTTGGGTGGCCTTCTATTCCAGACACGCTCCGGTCCTGACTGGTGTGCTGTGGCGCCCTCCACATCCCTCCTTCTATGGGGACTCCTTCCATTGGTCTGGGTGTGCTAACGGTATCTACACAAAGCTCCCCACCTTCTCTCCCGTACAGGAGTTCCGGAAGCATACGACATGGATGCCCTGACATCTCCTTGGCGGGAGTTCTCCCTTCTTACGTGTTTTTTTTCTCTCCTACCCAGGGTTCTACGGAGGATCAGATGGAGGGCATTCCGACAAATCCTAGTCTTTATGGATTGTCCCTGTCGCGCGTGGTACGCCGACCTCGTTCTCCTTCTAGGAGATGTCCCTTGGTCACTGCCACTCAGATACGAACTTCTTTCAGGGTTCGGTCTTGCATCGGCATTTAGGGTCTTGTTTGAGGGCATGGCTATTGAAACCGTCATCCTGATGTGGAGAAGGTTTTTCGGCGGATGTCATCTGCACTATGATTTAGGGGACAGCTTCCAGTGTCCTCTGGTGCCCATGGAAACTTTCCTTCAGGGAGTGGCACACTCAGTGGCCTCCTCATACTGCTGCAAACTTCAGATCTGAATATAGTTCTCTTAGCATTCCAGTTTCTCCCTTTGAGCCCTTAGGGAGATCTCTCTCCGGCTCCTGTCCTACAAGGTAGTTTTTTCTTGTGGCTATCACATCCATCAGACGGGTGTCAGAGTTGGGGGTGCTCTCTTGCTCTCCACATCAGTGTAGAAATTGTCCTTTCCTTCACTGTCCCTCTCCTTCACTCCGTAGGGAAGGGAGTTACGTCATTGACGTCAGGGCTCTGATCATTATTGGCAGCCTCCAGTCCCTTCCGGCATACGGAACCCCCTTCTTTTTTTTGGGGGTCATCCGGAGGTTCCACGCAAGGGATTGGCGGCCTCCAAGGTGGCAATTGCACAATGGATTTGGTCTGCAAATGCTGTACCATTCCGCACACGGTGCGGGGTTCCGCCCTTAGGTGTCACGGCTCGCTCTACGTAGCGGTGGGCGCTTCTTGGGCTCTGAGGCATCGCGCTTCGGCTGCGCAGTTGTGTAACGCGGCTACCGGTCCTCCTTACACACATTCACAAATTTACCAGGTGCATACTTATGCATCGGCGGACGCTGCTTAGGCCGCATGGTCTTGCAGGCAGCAGTTCCTTAGATACCAGCAGGGACGCTTGCTTCCATGGGTCTGTGGTTTTTCCCTCCCTGTGGACTGCTTTCGGACATCCCACGGTTCCTGTGTCCCCCAATGAATATGGGCGAGAAAAGGAGATTTTTGTATAACTTACCAGTAATCTCTTTCTCGCTCTTCATTGGGGGACACAGCACCCACGCAGTATTGTTGTTCGGCCACAGTTGTGGCAGTTGCTGGTTAGAACCCTGTTGGGTCTTTTTGCATGGTTGGTGTTCCATGTTTTTTCTTGGTTGGCTTGCTTCTCCTACTGCATGTACACAAACTGAAGCTCTCTCTCCAGGCTGGAGGGGGTATAGCTGCCAGGGGAGGAGCTAACAGCTTTTACTAGTGTCAACACCTCCTAGAGGACATAGCTATACGCACGGTTCCTGTGCCCCCCAATGAAGAACGAGAAACAGATTTTACTGGTAAGTTATACAAAAATCTCCTTATTTCTAGCACATGTTGATTTAAGGCATCGCTGTCTCATTCTATTCATAACCAACGAATAAAAATATACATTTTATATTCTAGGTGAGTCGATCTTCCCTGCTGATAGATGAACCTGCTAAAGGACATCTTCCACATGATGAACAGATTATGAACCTTACTGACATGGAGTCAGATGTTCAGAGCCCAGCCAAGCTTCCAGACAACTCCACTGACACAGATGTAGATGACCTAACAGCCGAGGGTCAGTTATCTTTTTTTTTTTTCTGTCCTTTTTTAATTCATTGTCATAAGGTAATTTCCAGGTAATGGTGCAGCCAGATATTTACTAATTCCTATTTCATCCTATGTAAGAGCACTATAGATGAGCCTGAGTACTCTGGAGCGCTTTGTGTACAGAGAATAGTTTTCTGTTTGTGGTTATACTTCATCAGGATTCAATCAGTATATTTATTTCTCCTCGATTAGAAACAAGACCACAGCAAAAATGTAAAACCTTTTTTTTATTGGATAATTTGTGTTTTTATTTGCCCCATCCAAAAAATGAATTTGTAATTTTGTTAGTTAATGTTGAAAATAATATTACTATGTGGGATATCAAACGTAATGTGAATAGTTGTCCTATTACTGCTCGGCACAGGTTATCCGTTCACTGCACATTTGCTGTGGATAAAGCTCGAAGTGAGCGATGTTCTTCACAGACTGTGTCACCTCACTTTTGTATATTGTCAGTATGCTTAGTAGCTCTATAGAATCAACTTTTTGATAAATCCATTGATTTTATTACCTACTGATTTCTTCATTGGTAGCAGGGTGGTATTCAGATACAATTCCCAGCCTTCCTGATGACACCAGTAAATTGTAAATGGCACAGGGTAGATGGGGGAAATTTTACATCTTTTGTTTGTTTTCTTATGAACCTGTATGGCTGCTATTAATCCCTTTCTCCTTACCCCTCAACATGCAAATGTACACAGGGAACTTACCTTTATGTTTTTGCAAAGCCACTGCCTTTTTCCATGTTCTGAATGTCTAGGGCTTTTGTATTTTCATTACTTAAAGTGTACCTAAACCTTCACACACACTTTATTAAAATCTTTTCTAAATGCATACGTGGTGGTATTGCCCTTTTATAGCCCTGTTGTGGATGCAAATCTCTGATATGATGTCCAAATCTTTGATCTCCCTTCTGGTTCTCTCCCCTGCTTTAGCTATTTTAGGGATAGGAATTTATACTATTCCCCCTCCCTGCAGATGGATCTGGACCCATGCTTTGAAAGTTGTAGCTAGACATTGGAAACAAGTCTACGCACCAGCTATCTCTGAAGTGATTGCACTTGTAACATAAGCTTATTTATGCTCCGGACTTGCATGCTAGTAAGAAAACCCAATCAAGATGGCAAGCTTGGAGATTGGAGATTTTTTGCTGAACCTATCCCTGGAGTGGTAATATAATAGTACTTGCAGGTCTTTGTAAAGAGCCTCCAGGGGTTCCAGTCACAGATTAAAATGCATGTTATCTGGTCTACAGACACTTCCAGACCCATGTATGCCAGCCAGGCTGTAGAAGAGCAGCACTGGTAAAGGCAGAAGCATTGATTCCCGGCCTGTACAGCGCTCGGTGCAGGCAGAAGGGAGCCTGTATCTCCGTA
Organism: Bufo gargarizans; assembly: GCF_014858855.1. Lineage (NCBI taxonomy): Eukaryota > Metazoa > Chordata > Amphibia > Anura > Bufonidae > Bufo > Bufo gargarizans. Next base: position 181,359,826 of record NC_058083.1, read on the forward strand.
CAAAGCAATGCGGATTGTAAAGTGCAATAGGCACCTGAACTTGAAAAGTAAAATAAAAATAAAAATTAAATAAGTTACAAAAATAATTTCCATCACATTTAGAAAAGGTTTTTAATAAAGTGTGTGTGAAGGTTTAGGTGCACTTCAATAGGTTTCTCTCTCTTGTTTTGTAAGCTATGACCTTTAGTTATGACATGCTACCTATCCCCAAAGTGTAATTTCTTCAAATCTGTCTTTGTAGAGTAACCCCATGTTGTCCTTTTACTATTCTGAAGTTTAATCATGTGCAAACTAATCAGGAGAGGCAGAGGAGGTCTTCTGCAGGCCTTCAAGCATTGGCCTAGCACAGATTAAACTTTGGTCTAGATGAGGACAGCTGGTTTTCTCTTGAACAGTGGCCCAAAGGTAAGTAAGTCATTTTTACTAGAAATGTTGACTTGACTAAAGAAACTGTAAAATGTGACATATTCTGTGGAGTTCATCCATGAAAACGTGGTATGTATCCACCGTTAATAATGCAAGAACTGCTCCTGTTGCCCTAACATCCCCATAGTTTTTTATGCATCCAATTGGCCTACTTGCGAGTAGATATTTTTCTGTCAAGTGAAGTGTAATTATTGGGGGCAGTGTTGTTTCTTTCTTAATTTTATAAGATATTCTCCCTAATCCCAGTCTTAATGGTGTACCCCCAAACAGAAGTCTCAAAATCAAGGCCCAGGAAAAAGCGCTTCTACCATGAAGATCTTACAGTGGAATTTAGCAGGTGAGGTGCAGGCAGGTAATGCTGTGTTGTAAACTCCCGGGTGATTCCTGCAGGTCGCCTGGTTATTGCTAGGAAAGCAGGCCATTGAATGTCTATATCATTTTTGAAACAAGTATATAGAATGCAGATTTACATTGATCTAGTGGTAAGTATTTTCCTCTATGATTTGTTTAAAGTGAAAATGATTTGCAATAAAGTAAAAAATAAAAAAATAATGAAAATATTCAGAAGTTAGTTGATGTTGAAGTCTTCTTGCAAGGTATATGTTTCAGCATATTAACAATTAACACTCAAATGTCTTACTGATTTACCACTGGAAATGTTTAATGTGGCTCTTGAGAGATGGGCATTATATGTGAACATCATTTACACCCTGGACCTAAAAGTAAGTCTTTTAAAACCATAATCCAAAATTATTCACACTGGTTGTTATAGTGAGAATGCAGAGAACATTACCAAAAATCCCAAAAGCAATCTGTCACTAGCAAATTCAATGATAAACCAGGCATAATGGCTTGTAGGGCTAGTTCAGCTGAATGTAATGATAACGTTTACGTAGCGATCTTCTGCTTGATTCTGGAGAAAAAGTACTTTTAGTCCATATGAGCAGTTAAGTGCACGAGGATTGGCCCAAGCCACTATGTACACCCTTTCTCCTCCTATTTCCTCTTCCAGCGCCTACCTCTGATTCTGATTGACATGGCCAGGCAAGAGGACTATGCAAGAATCTGGCCCTGTCAATCAAGGACCCACCCCCTGTGCACTTAAAGGGGTTATGCCATAAATGATGCAAATCTAGAACCAGCCCTGTACCTTACATGAGTCCCGAGATCTCCACATTCACTGCTCCATACTTAATACTGAGCATAATCGACCAGCTCAGTATATGGACGGACAAAAAATAAGGAAAAGAACAAATAGCAGATGGCGTTCTGCAGATACATTTTATTAAATAGCTCACTGGCTATACTAAAATTTTAATAACATGCTATTACAAAAGTAAGGCGCTGGTTTGAAAAATGTAGAATATGCTTCGTGATACAACCCCTTTAACTGCTCATTTACATATTGGTTAAAGAGGACCTGTCTCCACTCCTGACATGCTCCAACTGGTTATTACCCCTCTGTACCCTTACTGCTGACTGCTAGCAATTCACTTATAACTTCTAGTAGAAATAACACAGGAATGGCACAACATAAAGTCATAAGAATAGATGTTCCAGAATTGTTATTACATGGGGAATGCATGTAGCTATTAAAACAGACATGTCAAGCGTGGTGACAGGTCCTCATTAAAAGTATTTTCTCCAGAATGAAGCAAAGGATCGCTAAGTGAAAGGTATCATTATATTCTGGTCAGCTAAATACTGTGACTGATTTGCCAGTGAATTTCCTGATTACAGACTTCCTTTAAGAATATGGGGGAAATTTATTTAGACTAGCATTTCATATGACAGTCGCATTCAAAAGTGCACTGGGCTGAGATGCCCCAAATTTATTAAAGGTGATGTACCATCTGGACATTTATGGCATATCTATTACATCATGTACCATAAATGTTCAATAGTTGCGGGTTGTGCCTCTGGGACACACTCCTATCTCAAGAACTGGGCCTCGAGTAAGTGAGCTTGGCTATTTTTGGAAGTCCCATATCCGTGAATGTAAAGAGCTGCACAGTAGACCATTTTATCTGACCACAGAGTGATCGCATTATCCTGGAGTTTAACGTCTGTTAGCACTTGTAAATCATGGGCACTAAATGGCAAAATGTAAAATTCATTATTTTTTTAAAAAACTTGTACAGGAGGTGATATTAAGTCTTTCAATATATTTTAGATTAATCAAGTTTTATTGAAGTTTTCAGTTTAAACTTTACAGAATAACAATGCTCCAGATGGAGCGCCGTGACAATTTCTGACAGTATTGGTACAATAAGGCAAGACAGCGAGCACTTACAAGTAACGCACAGTCCTATCATATTTATTCTGTCATGTCATAATTCGTTGCTTTCAATATATTTTATTAGCCAAGTTCGATGGTGTTGCTTTCTGCTACCAGCTTAACTTTTGTGGTCAAGTGGATCCTGTTTTGATTTTAGTGAATGCCAAAATAATTTTGGCTGAAGGAAAGATTAAAGCGTACTTAGCGTTTCCGATGACGTTTCAAAATAAGCTGCCATATGTGATAACAGTTCAGCTGGCCATTATATGAACTGCATCTGGCATTTTTAGCAGTTTTCCCCTCTGCAGGCTCCATCAGTGATTTTCAGTTGTCTCTGAGTTGGTGGGTGAGACAAACTGTAATGATGTCTGCCCATCAGATTCTTCTTCCTAACTGCCTCACTCTTACTTTGAAGTACTATATTGGGCATTAGAATAAGAAAAAGTCCTGAGTAGTAGTGATGTGAATAAAGCAATTGGGGTGAGGTATAACACTTACTATAAGCTGCTGTGTCATGTATGTTTCTATGTCTTGTTTCTCTCTGCACTTCCCCTCTACATAGACTTCTATGGGATGATGTAATCTCAACCTTCAGTGAGCAGACAGCCCCTGGTTTGGTTTATCACAATTTTCAGTGAGAAAGTCATTTTTATTTTATTTTATTTATTGTTTGTTTTTTTGAGGGGTGGGGGAGAGGGGGGAGTATAACTGTGGAACAAGGCATTTTCTTTGATAAGATATATTTCAGAGCTTCTTATAGTCGCCTATATTATTGATTTATGCAGTGACTATTTAAAGGGCATTTGTCTTCAGATTTTTACCTATAAAACTAGCTGACATATTTATATGTGCCTATGTTTTAAATATATGCAAATGAGCCTCTAGGAGCAACAGGGGTATTGCCACTTCACCTAGAGGCTCCAGCTGTTGTAAAACTACAACTCCCACCATGCCCTGCTGTAGGCTAATAGCTGTAGGCAGACGACATGCTGGGAGTTGTAGTTTTGCAACAGCTGGAGAGCTGCAGGTTGCCCATCCCTGGACTATAGCGTCTTCTTCACTTTGATTGACAGGGCCAGGCAGTGAAAACGTCATCACGCCTGGCCCTGTCAATCAAAGTGGAGAGTTCCTGACAGTTGTAGAGAGTGAGCAGAGCCTCTAGGTGTAACGACAATGCCCCCGTTGCTCCTACAGGCTCATTTTCATATATAAAAAGATATTTTTTTTCAGCAGTACATGCACATATGAACATGGGATCAACACAGATGTCTTCAACTGCCAAGCGCACATGCAACAGGTCAGTCAGTTTCACAGGTACAAATCTGCCGATAGATGTCCTTTAATGGTAATCTGTCATCAGAAACTGACCCGTTGTTCAAATCAAGCTTTTGTTAAACACTTTTTTGGGGTGTCTTTTTTTCATGTCACAATCTATATTTAAAAAATATATAATTCTGTGATTTTCACACTGGCCACTGATACATAGTAACATAGGGGCACATTTATTAAGACTGGCATTTTAGACGCCGGTCTTAACAAAGCACTAAACTGGCGGTGGATCCGCCAAAGTTTGAAGATCATTTTTTATGCCTAAATCAGGTGTAGAAAATGGTGAATAAGACTACTTTCACACTGGCGTTTCTGGGTCCGCTTGTGAGATCCATTTTTTTTGTTCATGGTAATGCAAACGGATACCAGACGGATCCGCACCTAAACGCAGGTGCGAAAGTAGCCTAAGACGGGACTACCGGCCCATCCCCTTCCCCACCCACGCCACACCCACAATTTTAGACCTGGCGTATTTCAGCATAGTAAATGACCCACATAGTTTATAAGGCTGAAAAAAAGACATCTGTCCATCCAGTTCAGCCTGATATCCAGCAAGTTGATCCAGAGGAAGGCAAAAAAAAAACTGTGAGGTAGAAGCTTTAGAGGGAAAAAATTGCCAGTCAGGCAATCGGACTAACTCCCTGGATCAATGACCCCTCTCTAGTAACTATAACCTGTAATATTATTACACTCCAGAAATACATCCAGGCCCCTTTTGAACGCTTAGTGAATTCACCATCACCACCTCCTCAGGCAGAGAGTTCCATAGTCTCACTGCTCTTACCGTAAAGAATCCCATGTTTGTGTAGAAATCTTCTTTCCTCCAGACGCCGAGGATGTCCCCTCGTCACAGTCCTGGGAATAGATAGCTGATGCGAGAGATCTTTGTACGGCTCCTTGATGTAATTATACATAGTTATTAGATCTCCCCTTAGTTGTCTTTTTTCTAAAGTGAATAACCTTCTGGGTACTGTAGTCCACCTATTCCGGTTATTATTTTAGTTGCCCTCTTCTGAACCCTCTCCAGCTCTGCTATGTCTGCCTTGTTCACATGGAGCCCAGAACTGTACACAGTACTCCATGTGTGGTCAGACTAGTAATTTGTAAAGTGGTAGGACTATGTTCTCATCACGGGCATCTATGCCCCTTTTGATGCAACCCATCATCTTATTGGCCTTGGCAGCAGCTGCCTGACACTGGTTTCTGCAGCTTAGTTTTCTGTCCACTAAAATTCGAAAGTCCTTTTCCATGTCAGTATTGCCCAGTATTTTACCATTTAGTATGTATGGGTGATCTGCATTATTCCTTCCCATTTGCATAACATTTGTCAGTGTTAAACCTCATCTGCCACTTATCTGCCCAAACCTCAAGTCTATCCAGATCCCTCTGTAGCAGTATACTGTCCTCTTCAGTGTTAATTACTTTACACAGTTTAGTGTCATCTGCAAAAGTTTATACTTTACTATGCAAGCCTTCTACCAGATCATTAATAAATATATTGAAGAGAATAGGGCCCAATACTGACCCCTGAGGTACTTCACTAGTGACAGTGACCCAATCTGAGTATGTACCGTTAATAACCACCCTCTGTTTTCTATCACTGAGCCAGTTACTTACCCACATACAGATATTTTCTCCCAGTCCGAGCATTCTCATTTTATATACTAACCTTTTATGTGGTACAGTGTCAAATGCTTTGGAGAAGTCGTTGATTCGCCACAGTCAAGTCTAGAACTTACCTCCTTATAGAAACTGATTTAAATTTGTTTGACATGACTGATCTGTCATGAAGTCATGCTGATACAGCGTTATACTCCTTTTTTCTTTGAGGTACTCCAAGATAGCATCTCTTAGAAAACCTTCAATCATTCCACGATAGATGTTAAACTTACCGGCCTATAGTTTTCGGGCTTTGTTTTTGAACCCTTTTTGAATATTGGCACCACACATTCCCTTTAAGAATAGAACATATCACCTTCTGATCAGTGGAGAAGAATAGTTATGCAAGATAAGTGTTAATGACGTCTATGTATGTTAGGTGCATTTACACATACCAGTTATCAGTTTGAAAGGTTTCCGGGCCCTAGATAATCAAACAGTACAATGAATGATAGAAGTATTGTTTAACACTGGTGAAATGTTGTCATTCATGCATTTAAACTGTTCTATGTAAGTCTATGTTTTAGCATGACTGAATTGCGTGTCTCTATGACATCAGTTGATGGCTATTGTAGTTTTGTACCTTTGGTGCAATACATTTGGGACCCAGGAATCTGTAATCCCTGGCTCTTCATTTATTACAAACCCATTTTGGAGCCATTTGAATGCTTGGAAACTTTGCTCCACAAACACTATGTGAGCCTGGACCATATGAAGAAATCTATATAATCTATATTAAGGAGTATATAACAAATGTGTTTTGATACAGGTGTTGGCTAAAACAAAAAAATGTTTTAAAAAAGAGTAACCGTATGTAGTAATTGATAATATGATAAAACAAAAGTAAGAGCCAAACCATTCCGGAAAGAGGTTCAGGAACAGAGATTCAGTATTACAGGGAACCAGATTCTGGCAAGTGTGTGTGGAGAGGGAGGATTGTGCTGGCAAGAGATGTTCCAATGGATAAGGTTTTGGGGCACCTCCATAAATAAATAGTAGGCCAATCTTGGCAGAGTCGGATGAATTTTATCCTATGTGTATGTCCAGCCTTAGATTACAAAAGTTACACTCAGTATTTCCTATAAAAAGAAACGAATAACCTTAAAGAGATTAGACTTGTATAAAAATGTAGACCACACTGTTTACATTGAGTTGGCACAAATCTGTATTGAAGTACAGAATCTCAAAAGTGAGTACACCGCTCACATTTTTGTAAATATTATATCTTTTCATGGATAGGACAACACTGAAGATATGGGTGTTTGCAATCTTCCTATAGCCTAGGCCAGTGGTAGGCAAACTTTTTAGTCAACTGAGCCAAATATCAACAAAACAATTGAAATTTCTTTTAAGAGCCAATTTTTTTTCCCTACCCGGGAACTTTCAGTACCCTTGTCACTTCCTGTTGTGACGCAGCACGTTCCCACGTTTGGAAGGAGGAGGTTCCTAATAGTGGGAGGGAATATGGGTGATATGAGATGTACACGCCCTCTCCAGCTTTGCTAGATGAAATGGGGCGAAAAACAATAAGCCCCCCCATGCACATTTCTCTAGTCCAAACAAAACCAGGGCGGCCGCGGCCCCATGGCACATTTCTCCAGCAGTGCCAGCACATGCACAGACATCTCTCTCATGACTGCTCCCCTCACCCCCCCCCCCCCCCCCCCCCCAATCCAATGCACATTTCTCCAGTCCAAAAAACTGAACCAGGGCGGGCTAGTACACTCGCTGGCACTACTGGGACGGGTAAGATGGGATCCAGTAACTAAGTTGTTATAATTAATCAACCGACCTACCTGTCTGCCTCCTGTCACAGTCTCAGAAGATTGTGTGGGCGGCGGGCCTTCCCCGGCAGAGTCTGGGCTGTGGCTGGCTGCCGCTGGCGCTGCTTGCTCCTTCTTATTCTCTGCTCTGGGGGTGGAGCTGTGGCAATGTCAGACAGACGCGAAGACGTGCCTGTCTGTGCGGCACGCTCATTCACAGCCACCACTCGAGTCTCTTAAAGAGGCAGGCAGAGCGGGGCTCAGAGTGGCCGACGGCGGGGGGCCCCCTCCTTTCCATATTAGTCCGGACCGCACGCCGCCCAGGACTCCATGCGCAGCTGCGCTTAGCGTAGCGGAGTTAGAAAACTTAGCAGCGCTAGTATTGCGGGCCCCTGTAAGTAATTGGGCACAATTGGGCCATTTTCACTTAGGGGTGCACTCACTTTTGCCAGTTGTTTAGGCTACTTTCACTCTTGCGTTCAGGGTTCCGCTTGTGAGTTCCGTTTGAAGGCTCTCACAAGCGGCCCCGAACGAATCCGTACAGCCCCAATGCATTCTGAATGGATGCGGATCCGCTCAGAATGCATCAGTATGGCTCTGTTTCGCCTCCGTTCCGCTCAGCAGGTGGACACCCAAACGCAGCTTGCAGCGTTTTCATGTCCGCCTGGCCGTGCGGATCCAAACGGATCCGTCCAGACTTACAATGCAAGTCAATGGGGACGGATCCGTTTGACGTTGACACAATATGGTGCAATTGCAAACGGATCCGTCCCCCATTGACTTTCAATATAAAGTCAGGAGTCCCTATTAATATACCATCGGATCGGAGTTTTCTCCAATCCGATGGTATATTTTAACTTGAAGCGTCCCCATCACCATCGGATTTGAGTTAGATTGTGAAAACTCAGATCAAACAGTATATTCTAACACAGAGGCGTTCCCATGGTGATGGGGACGCTTCAAGTTAGAATATACTGAGAACTGTGTACATAACTGCTGCCTGGCAGCACCCGATCTCTTACAGGGGGCTGTGATCAGCACAATTAACCCCTCAGGTGCCGCACCTGAGAGGTTAATTGTGCGGATCTCAGCCCCCTGATCGAGTGCTGCCAGGCAGCAGGGGCCAGACCACCCTCCCTCCCCAGTTTTAAATTCATTGGTGGCCAGGGCGACCCCCCCTCCCTCCCTCCCCAGTATTAAATTAATTGGTGGCCAGTGCGGCCCCCCCTCCCTTCCCAGTATTAAATTCATTGGTCGCCAGTGCGGCCCCCCTCCCTCCCCAGTATTAAATTCTGCTGCCCTTACTTTAATTTCTGCTGAGTTCCAAATCATCATTGCCCATAGATTTAGTAATGGGTACCCATGGAGGATTGATTGACCAACACTCAGTGATCAAACAAGTCTCTATTTATTCAAACAAAATGCATATAATATTATACTGTCTTGGCGAGGAGGGGGTGGAAAAGCCACCCACACACGTCTCGTGAAGGTCATGACCATATTTGTACATATATGTGCTTATAGAAACAGCAAATATAAATGTCAATTAACCGCAGACGCATACAATTCAGAATACAGAAAATAAGTTTCATAGCTAGCAGTTTCCATCTATCGAAAATAGCAAAGGTGGGGGCTAAGTTACTTTCTGCAGAAACTGACATGCAAAAAGTCCCTGATCTTATTAACTTCAAAAAGTTAATACAATTTAAAAGGGCTCATGCAGACACCAAAATGGAGTCTCTTCCCTCACATCTCCCCTATTTGAGACCATGGTGAGCCCGTAGGATCCGGCCTGACGTACCCCAGAGGTTTCACCTCATGGATGAAATGTACATCTGCCGGCAGCCGTGCAAAGGTCAGTTGAACCAAGGTTCCAAGCTCATCCATTGTCTCACTACGGAATTAGTAAAAAGTTACAATATACCACTATTACAAGCAAGATTATAACAAGCAGTGATACAAAAAATCAAGATGGACCCTCCATCTTTGAGACATCTGTGGACTGTCACCGCCCAGAAGTACTTCAGAACAAACTAATCCTATTCTGGCCTTTGGGATCCCTTCCAGGGGTGAAACAGTACCACAGATCATTCAGTCCCTCAAACAGCAACTGATGGTGCCGTATCAAAGCATTGTCCCATTCATCATTCAGTGGATGAAACACTGCTGACATGCTCAAGGTCAGAGCCACTGCCAACAGAAGGACCCTCATCCTGTGGTTCCAAGACTTTTTTGCAATGAGAAGCGTGTATTCAGTTGGGTTTTCCTTTAACTTTTACAGCAGTCTCAGTCATTAACAAAACTTGGAAGGGACCATCAAATCTGGGCTCAAAAGTCTTTCTCACATGCCTTTTTATGACAACCCAATCACCAGTCACCAGGAGGTGCGTCCCTTTCACTGAGTCTGGATCTGGAATGGAAGCAAACACTGAGTCTGGAGCTGCAACTGCACACAAGTTCACTGACCAGTTTCTTTGCAGTATTCTTGGCATTTGCAGTAGATATAGGGTTGGCCTCTGGCCATCCTGAAAAGAGATCAACGCACACACGCACATATTCGTATGTTCCTACCTTCGGTAACTGTGTATAGTCTACTTGCAGTCTCTGGAATGGGTAAAATGGCCTAGGTGTATGTTTCTTAGGTGTCTTAACTACCTGTCCGGGGTTGTTTAGAGCACAGATCATACAGCCTTGTACAAATCTACTGGCAATAGTGGAGAAACCAGTTGTGACCCATCTCTTCAGTACCGTGCTCACCATAGGACCCTTTGCTTGGTGTGTGGGCCTCCTGTGCCATCATAGGATAGAGGGCTCTGGGTAGTCATATTTTTCCTGACACTTCCCAGAGTCCCTGCCCATTCGACACTGCTCCTCTCTGAGTCCAGGAGGTCTTTTCTCCTTCATCTGCCTGTGCAGACAGTTTAATCAACACGTCTTCAGACATGTGGTGAGGCTCCAGGACTCCGACAGGGATTACCTCGGGTTTCCAAGGCTTCATTGCTGCCTCTTTTGCAGCCTCATCTGCTCTGTTGTTGCCCCTAGCCTCACAGGTTTGTTGTCTGGTATGTGCCTTAACCTTGACAATGGCTACTTCCTCTGGAAGCAGTAGTGAGTTCATTAGTTAAAACACTGAGTCTTTGTTCTTTATAGGTTGACCTGCAGAGGTAAGGAAATCCCTGGCTCTCAAAATAGGACCATAATCATGTGCAATACCAAACCCATACCTGGAGTCTGTAAAAATATTTACTTGTTTACCTTGTGCCATTTTACATGCTTCAGATTGCCGTCAACTCAGCCTCCTGTGCTGATATTTGAGGAGGGAGTGGTTCAGCCAGTACTACCTCATGTTGCATGACCACTGCATATCCAGTATGAAATCGGCCATCCTCACCCATGTATCTGCTGCCATCTACAAAAAATTCAAAATCTGGATTAGGTATTGGTTGATCATGTACATGTAAAAAGCCAGAAGTTTCTTGTCGCATTAATTGGATACAATCGTGTTCATCAGTGTCTTGTAATTGTAAAAAAGGGTCTGTACCCCTTCCCCCATTTCTGAATCCAAAATCGGTAGGAGAGTTGAAGGATTCAGAGCAGTACATCTCTTGAAAGTAATGGACTCAGGCATGAGTAAAGAACATATCAACCGTAGTTGGCGGGCCATGAATATGTGCTTTGGTTGCACCTGACTAAGGATACCTTGGATGTCACGAGGGGTCTGTACCACCAGGGGATAGTCAAGTACAACTTCAGAAGCTTTTTCCACCATCAGCTGCACTGCTGCGACCGACCTGACACAGGAGGGGGCGCCGCTTGAGACTGGATCTAATCTGGCAGAGAAATAGGCAATCAACCTGTCTGTCCCCAAATTTCTGAGTCAGGACTGAGGTACTATGGCCACTCAGTTCTTAGCAGAACAGGTTAAAAGGCTGGTCATAGTCTGGTATGCCCAGTGCCAGTGCTGACAGGATTGCGAATTTGAGTGAGTAAAAAGAATCCTCTGCAGGGCCGCTGATTGATAAAGGGTCAAGCAGTCATAAAGTGGTTGCATCAACATGGATGCATTCCGGATCCAAGGTCTGCAATAGGACACCAGTCCCAAAAACATTCTAAGGGGCTTCACAGCCGGCTTTTTTTTTTTAACCGGAAACAGGGGGGTGTTGGCGGGAGAATTAGTCACCACCAGGACCCCCATTTGAACATACTGGTCAATCTGAGTGACCACAGATTGTTCTTGTGAATGACTCAAGGGATACTGACGGACTCGGGGTGGTGTACATCCTGGTTTTAAATGTACCATGAAAGGAGTGACATCCAATCTGCCAAAGTCAGTTTTACCCTTTGCCCACAATTTGTCGGGGACTGGCTGCAGGTCCTGCTCCAATTGTACCACACAGGATGTTTGGTCCGGCTCCAGATGTAAAGCTAGAACCCGGGTTAAAACATCATCGAGGGTGTCAATATCTACATGTGTGGTACCATCCTCATTAAAGTAAATATGAGCCCCCAGTGCCTGCAGGATGTCAGTACGCAGCAAATTAAATGGGATATTTTCTTTTACTAACAACTCCACTGTACTAATAAAAGTATATAGTGGAAAAACCGGCACTCTACATCTATCAATAATGCTAGGGAGGCAGTATGTGGAATAGTAAAATATGTATTTATTTTTGTAAGGGTACGTTTTTTAGGAATGGGAAATAAAGAGGTAAAGGTTCTAAAAATGTCGAGGTCCAAAGGATGAGGTTCTCATAAATAAAAATAGCAATAAGAATGATGTTTTGCCATATACAGCGTTTGCAGATGCACAATACCAGAGATATGTCAAAAAATATACCAAAAAATAAACCAAAAAATAACAGGAGTAACAAAAAATAGCAGATATATGCAGAGTGGAGGTGTGGCACTGCAGTAATTATCTAATAGCGGTTTTCACCTTCCGTGGGTACAGTGAATGGTTGTGTCCATTTATTTGTAGTCCATAAAAATTGTCTATCTGTACCTACGGTCTTGGTCACATAGGAGGTATATAATATATGGATAGAGCGGTGAGAAAAATAGAGAGGATAAAAATATATAAAAAATGAAAAATGTAAAAAATATAAAAATATGTAGTAGGTCAGTCGGGTGCTGTACTTAGTGTGGCGTCCCACACATTAAGGGAACTGCACCCTGACTGTTTACCTTTCTTTGCGAGGTGTCCTGGTTGTTGGAGCAGCCTTGCTGCGCTCTGCGGTGTTTGTTTTTCCCGGTCTTCTCGGCGTGCCACGTGGATATGACGTCACTTCTTCGGTGTCTCACGTGTCTTAGCCGGACTTGGTTTTAAGTTTTTTCGTTGGTGGTCTTTTCAATCCGGAGGATTCAGATGGGATTCGTTGCTCGGAAGCGCTTCCAAGGTGAGGTTATTGGCAGGTTTTCAGAGGGAGGTCACCAGACGCGTTTCGAAGGACTACGCTGCCTTCTTCATCAGTGGACCACTGATGAAGAAGGCAGCGTAGTCCTTCGAAACGCGTCTGGTGACCTCCCTCTGAAAACCTGCCAATAACCTCACCTTGGAAGCGCTTCCGAGCAACGAATCCCATCTGAATCCTCCGGATTGAAAAGACCACCAACGAAAAAACTTAAAACCAAGTCCGGCTAAGACACGTGAGACACCGAAGAAGTGACGTCATATCCACGTGGCACGCCGAGAAGACCGGGAAAAACAAACACCGCAGAGCGCAGCAAGGCTGCTCCAACAACCAGGACACCTCGCAAAGAAAGGTAAACAGTCAGGGTGCAGTTCCCTTAATGTGTGGGACGCCACACTAAGTACAGCACCCGACTGACCTACTACATATTTTTATATTTTTTACATTTTTCATTTTTTATATATTTTTATCCTCTCTATTTTTCTCACCGCTCTATCCATATATTATATACCTCCTATGTGACCAAGACCGTAGGTACAGATAGACAATTTTTATGGACTACAAATAAATGGACACAACCATTCACTGTACCCACGGAAGGTGAAAACCGCTATTAGATAATTACTGCAGTGCCACACCTCCACTCTGCATATATCTGCTATTTTTTGTTACTCCTGTTATTTTTTGGTTTATTTTTTGGTATATTTTTTGACATATCTCTGGTATTGTGCATCTGCAAACGCTGTATATGGCAAAACATCATTCTTATTGCTATTTTTATTTATGAGAACCTCATCCTTTGGACCTCGACATTTTTAGAACCTTTACCTCTTTATTTCCCATTCCTAAAAAACATACCCTTACAAAAATAAATACATATTTTACTATTCCACATACTGCCTCCCTAGCATTATTGATAGATGTAGAGTGCCGGTTTTTCCACTATATACTTTTATTGTTATAAACCGCCTCCTGATTGGGTGAATCAGTCCAGAACCAGAGCACCTACACATTGTACTGACCAGGTGAGCCACCAATAACCTACCTTAACTCCACTGTACTGTCTTTGATTTTTTATTTCATAGGTATGGACTCTGGGGTGAAGACCACTTCCCCTATGAACCCTGATGCAGGGACACATTATGTGCTTATCTGCCATGGCTTAATACAGGTCCTTCTAAAAAAATTAGCATATTGTGATAAAGTTCATTATTTTCTGGTAAATGGTTTACTGACCATGGTATTACTGTGCTCAATTGGCCTGCCAACTCTCCTGACCTGAACCCCATAGAGAATCTGTGGGATATTGGGAAGAGAAAGTTGAGAGACGCAAGACCCAACACTCTGGATGAGCTTAAGGCCGCTATCGAAGCATCCTGGGCCTCCATAACACCTCAGCAGTGCCACAGGCTGATTGCCTCCATGCCACGCCGCATTGAAGCAGTCATTTCTGCAAAAGGATTCCCGACCAAGTATTGAGTGCATAACTGAACATAATTATTTGAAGGTTGACTTTTTTTGTATTAAAAACACTTTTCTTTTATTGGTCGGATGAAATATGCTAATTTTTTGAGATAGGAATTTTGGGTTTTCATGAGCTGTATGCCAAAATCATCAAGATTAAAACAATAAAAGGCTTGAACTACTTCAGTTGGTGTGTAATGAATCTAAAATATATGAAAGTCTAATGTTTATCAGTACATTACAGAAAATAATGAACTTTATCACAATATGCTAATTTTTGGAGAAGGACCTGTATAATCAGGATTGATCACTGTACTGGCTGCCTCCGTGTCTATTAAGAAAGGAACCTGTTGGTTGCCTACCTGGACTGGTATCTCAGTTTGGCAGCCCACAGCTGCTGCGGTCATTGCAGATAAGGACACTGGGTTGCCGGCTTCCTATTGTGAGGTCACCGGACCTGGGGTGTGCACTGAACCCTGGTTCTGTGAGTTCACCTGTTGTCCTTGAGGGGTTAACCAGCAATTTCTGCATATGTGACCAGGTTTTCCACAATTGTATCATCTGAAGTCTCCCCTCCACTGTCTGGTCTGTATGGTCTCTGTTGTCCTTGTACCATATTGATTTTTGAGGATTTGGTAGTGGACATGTCTAGTTCCAAACCCTTAGCAGCAGCAACTAACTGAGGTAGTGCTCTCACCCTCCATTCAGGCTTAAGTGCCTTCAGTTTTGTCTGGAGGGCAGGTCTCAGTCCCTCCATGAAAGCAGATGTCAGTAACTTCTGTCCCATAGATCCAGTGGTATCCCAACCCATGTCCGTCCACACTGTCCGTAGTCTAGACTCAATTGCCACTACGTCTTCTTTAGTCTCCTATATTACGTCTTTTAAACTACGGGCACTGTCATCTTCCTTTGTCTTTGCCCATCTACCAAAAATTCTTCAATATTTTATGTCCGATGTGTCAGTTTTTTCCCAGTCAGACCATGAGGACTGGTCAGTAACTGTTCTTTTACAAGGTTATATGGTGATTCTCCCATTTTTAAGGCCACTAAATCATTTAAGCCAGCCCATGTCACCCTATATGTGGCTTGTATCTGTTGTAACATACGGTGGACAGGCATAGGTCTTGTCAATGGGTCAGGAATTCTACCTAAAAGTCCCATTTGGTCCTTAGAACTCCATTGGACTTGTGGGGTGAATGGTACGTATGGTGACTGGATAGAGTCCTGTACTCAGTCTAGGTCGTGGTGCCCCACATGCTCTACAAGTTTCCGTCCAGTCAGGATTCTGGTTTCCACAAATTGTACATGTCCAGCCTGGTCTATCCATAATCCCAGAATATGATGGTGGGGAAGCTGAAGGTGGCGGACATATTTTCTTTTCTGTCTCACTCTCACTGTCATTGTCACGTTTTACACTTGTCATAATACAAATTTCCTCGAAATGTTACATTTGGCCATTTCTCATTCTTCACTTTCTCTGCTGCCCGACACCAACATTCCACAACCTCCCTCACATTCCTGATCCTTCATCCAACCACTATGTGTTCTTTTGAACCTTTCCCAAACTTCACAATCTAAATTACCATGTTTCATACCCGCCTTCTGTCATTTCTTGTCTTGTTTTCCTCCTACATCTTTGACTATGTGCTAGAGTGCTTGGCTAATTTATATCCCTCAGGTATACTCTGCGTATTGCCCATGTCTATGTGTTAAGAATTTCTCTACCAGACGTCTGAAATATCTACAGTTATTACTGTACAATCATCCATGTGCTTCCTTATAGCTGACTTCCCCATTAATCTCCTGTTAATGTATCAACTATATTACACATAGGAAAACTCTATATTGTCTTAACACTTTCTCAGAGGACTCCACGGTTCACTCTTTCCTCTACGGGCATTTTCTGTGATACGATACAAAATCCAAACAACAACCAGTACGTAAACCAATAACTAAACCAAACGTTTCCCAAAACCAAGACCAATCAAATTCCATATCTCAGCATAAATAGGTTCTTACCATTTTAAAAGACTTGACAGTCAGAGAAACTTCAATAGACCCACTGTCTCTGACCCTGGTGAAGACACAGGAAACACAGATATATTTTTTTGTAAGAATAACCTTCTTACCTTACAGCGCTGTTTGTAGTATCTGTGAATCCGGGTCTCCTCCTGTTGCAGCTGGAACCGTAAGGTCAGAGTTCACTGGTCAAGCCCCACGTTTAGGCGCCAAAGAAATTGTGGGGGCAAAGACCCCTTACTCTAATTTCTGCTGAGTTCCAAATCATCATTGCCCATAGATTTAGTAATGGGTACCCATGGAGGATTCATTGACCGACACTTAGTGATCAAACAAGTCTCTATTTATTCAAACAAAATGCATATAATATTATACTGTCTTGGCGAGGAGGAGGTGGAAATGCCACCCACACACGTCTCATGAAGGTCATGACCATATTTGTACATATATGTGCTTATAGAAACAGAAAATATAAATGTCAATTAACCGCAGACGCATACAATTCAGAATACAGTTTCATAGCTAGCAGTTTCCATCTATCGAAAAAAAGAAGGTGGGGGCTAAGTTACTTTCTGCAGAAACTGACATGCAAAAAGTCCCTGATCTTTTTAACTTCAAAAAGGTCATACAATGTAAAATGGCTCCTGCAGACACCAAGATGGAGTCTCATCCCTCACAGCCCCAAAGCATGATGCTGCCACCACCATGCTTCACTGTGGGTATGGTGTTCTTTTGGTGATGTGCAGTGTTGTTTTTGTGTCAAACATAACTTTTGGAATTATGGCCAAAAAGTTAAACCTTGGTTTCATCAGACCATAACACCTTTTTCCACATGCTTTTCGGAGACTTCAGATGTGTTTTTGCAAAATGTAGCCTGTCTTGGGTGTTTTTCTTTGTAAGAAAAGGCTTTCGTCTTGCCACTCTACCCCATAGCCCAGACATATGAAGAATACGGGAGATTGTTGTCATATGTACCACACAGCCAGTACTTGCCACATATTCCTGCAGCTGCTTTAATGTTGCTGTAGGCCTCTTGGTAGCCTCCCAGACCAGTTTTCTTCTCGTCTGTTCATCAATTTTGGAGGGACGTCCAGTTCTTGGTAATGTCACTGTTGTGCCATATTTTCTCCACTTGATAATGACAGTCTTCACTGTGTTCCATGGTATATCCAATGCCTTGGAAATTCCTGATGGTTACCTTTTAACAATGAGATAATGAGATCCCTCTGATGCTTTGGAAGCTCTCTGTGGACCATGGCTTTTGCTGTGGGACGCGACTAAGAAAATATCAGGAAAGACAAACTAGAGTAGTTGAACCTTATTTGGGGTTAATCAGAGGCACTTTAAATGATGGCAGGTGTACGATTTTGAATGTGGTTACTTAATTCGGAACACAGCTACATCCCCAGTTATAAGGGGATATATATGCACACTTATGCAACCACATTATTTTAGTTTTTGTTTTCTTCCATCTACCTAAAAGATTTCAGTTTGTTTTTCAATTGAGTGGTACAGTTTATAGGTCACATTAAAGGTGGAAAAAGTTCTGAAATGATTTATCTTTGTCTAATTTTTTTGCAGCACAGAAACCTGACATTTTAACAAGGGTGTATAGACTTTTTATATCCACTGTATTTAGCAGTTTTCAAATCAGCATCTTGTACTTATTCAATAAAATGTATCTGTATAGCTCCACCTGCTGTTTGTTCTTTTTCTTATTTCTCTGTCCACCTTGCTGAGGTGGATGCACATGCTCTGTTCCATCCTTCAACTGCCTCCTGAGCTGTGATAGGGAGAGAGCTGTAGCAGAAAGTGCACACCCCCTGAGCTTTCATCTTGATATAAATCTAGCAGAGCAATTGGAAAAATGAGTGTGGAGATCTCTGGATCCATGTGAGGTACAGGACTGGTTGTAGCTTTTTTTTGAGACGGTCCATGTACTATATGATTACTGATTTAAATGTGTTACATTAATCATGGGATAACCCCTTTAAATGGATTTTATATTTTTTCCATTAAGATCAGGGATTCAATCTTGCACATAGAATGTCATTTTAAGGTGAAATTTAGACAAACTTTCCTTCAGATTTGTTCTTGTCAATTCCATGCTGAATATCCATGCATGGTGGTCTCAATCTTAATTTATTGGGAAATCTGTATCTTTGGAGGATAATATGTAAAACATTGTTTTGTTTCTTGTTTTGTTTTTTCTTTCAGCAGAAGGTGTCTACGAGGTGGAATGTGAAATCTTGGAGTGTGAGTTTTGTGGAAAGACAGGCTATGCAAACATGTTCCTGAGGTCAAAAAGATTTTGTTCACAGTCGTGTGCAAAAAGGTAATCTAGATTGTTTTCTATTAAATAGATTGTTAGGTGAACATGATCTTCGCTGAAGGAGTGTTCGGCAAAAGTATTAGAATTTTATAGTTATAATAATCTTTTTAAACTATTATCATCTACAGTGAATGTACAAGAGTGACTTGGTAAAGCATTGTGAAATTAGTCTCTGCTGGTCTGGGCAGTGATTCCTTATGTTTTTAGCATGAGATAACCTGTGGAAAACCTTTTCCCATCCATATTAAGTTGGATCAGTTTCCAGGCACACTGGAAATATGTTCAGAGAGCTGTAATCCACAGACAACACGCAGTTCTCATAGACCCTTCTATCCAACTGTTTAATATAATATCAGGTCAAATTAGCAGCACTTTGAATAGTGCTCATCTGTCCTGCTCTAATAACAGAACAGAAATCATAGAAAGTTCTGATATCCACTATACCATTCGCTAAGCTTGTCATACAAAGGCAAAAAAGAAGGATTCCCCATTGTGTCACAGAGACAAACCTGTACTGTACTATAAATCTATAACATTATTTAAGGTCACCAGTAAACGGCATAAAAAAATAAGTTAAATTGTGCAGTAATATAGATGTACCCCAAAATGGCACCAAGGGATATAACTTGTGTCACAAAAAAATAAGGCTTTGCACAGCTACATCAGTATAGAAAATAGTGAGTAAAAAACTGAAAGTTTATTTGATCCATAACACCAGAGCTGACCAGATGTTTGTTGTTTGTTTGTTTTTTTCTTTTTTAATGCTAGAAGAAATTACAATTAACAAAACCTTTTCACATTTCAGTTATATATTTTCCACTTTTTAGCCCCACAAGGGAAAAAAGCTCCATTTCCGCACAGTCGCCATGACCATAACATTTCAGCACAATATAATAACATCTCCGTTTCTGGACAAACAAATGCTTACTATTATTTTTGCAGTATTAAACCCATTCATATTGCAAAATGCAATAGAATATGAATTTGGTTCTCTTTGTTTTCTGAGTTTCTGAGGATATCTATTTCCTAACAATCATTTTCCTAGCAAATTAAACAGTAACATTTTTTCACTGCTTTTCCATATTCCTTCACCCCACAATCCCCCCCAACATAGATATCTTTGGGTCAAGCAGAATTATTTTTCAATATATTTGCGCTGTTACACTCCACTTTGACATTACAGCTGTAAGGTTATGCAAATTGAGGACGTTTTTTTATTTTCAAGCACCTAGCTCCAATCTGTAGAATGTGGTAGGGGCATAAAAGCCAGATTGAAAGAAAAGTCTTCTTTTTAGTCAAATAAAACCTAAAAAATCAGATGAAGTTATGTGGGATTATTGTGTGATGCCTCCTCTTCATCAACGTTCCAATTATTATTATACTCACTTATATAGTGCTGACATATTCCGCAGCGCTTTAAACTTTACTGCGCTTTACGCTTTATCGCCACTTGTCCCAAACTTAGAGGGACAGAATCCTTGAATTGAGTGACCTTGGTTTTTAACTCCAGCAGATCGCTTCGCGTCTAGGAAGATATGTCAGAACTTTTCAATGTTGCGTGTCCTGGTGGTTGGGAGAACAAAGACTAAATAGAATGACCGCAAGAGGTGCACAAAGGCAAACCTCTGAACAGACAGATCGTCTGACTAGAAGAGTGGCACGTGGTGATCCAGTCTATACTGCACGTGAAATTGCAGATCATGCCCCAAGTCTAGAGCAGTAAACCGTGTCTACACAAACCATAAGAAGGCGTTTGCACAGATACAAACCAGACGTCCAGCTACACGTGCTTTAATGACCTTATGCCAGTGCTTTCAGAGGCTATGATAATGCACGGCAAGACAGCAATGGAGGCTGGAATGGAGGTCTATCCTCTTCAGAGATGAGTCCAGCTTTTGTCCCAGTCCCACTGGTAGATGTAGATTGGTTTGAGAATAACAAGGGCAATGCCATGAAGAGGCCTTTACAAGGGAACTTCACACCAGTTTTACTCCTGAGATTTTGGTATGGGGTGGCATAATGTACGGAAGCTGGACACCTTTAGTCTTCATTTCAGGTACATTAATAGCTTAGTGTTATATTGATTTGGTCATGGAAACAGTGGTACAGCCATTTCTCCCAAGTGTCCCAAGAGCAGTTTTTCTTCAGGACAGTGCCAGGCTGCATGTTGCTTGTGCTACTATGAGCAGCCTGCATGGCCTAAATCTGCTTCCAGAGCCTGCAGCATCCCAGTACTTGTCTCCCATTGAGCACATCTGGGACGTCATTAATAATTTGTGTGCCCAAATGCATTCAGCATGGCAGAACGTTCCTCAAACAATCGTTAAGAACCTCATTGATAGCATTGCAAGGTGTGTAAATGCATGTATTTCTGCGTGTGATGCTGATACTCGATACTGAATAAATAGAGATGTTTTGAATATTTTGTTTCCAATTTTATTTTATAATTTGCATATTATTAAAGGTGTTGTCTGGGTTCAGAGCTGAACCTGGACATACCCTTATTTTCACCCAGGCAGCCCCACTGAGGCTAGCATCGGAGCATCTTATGCTCTGATGCGCTCCCTAAATCACGCAGGGCAAAGGAGAGCATTGGAGCATGAACTGATGTCAGGGAGGCTGCCGGGGTGAAAATGGAGGTATGTCCGGGTTCAGCTCTGAACCTGGACAACCCCTTTAAAATAAAAAAGCAAGTGATACTCCCTTTTCTCCAGTACCATACTCTACGGTGCAGATCTTACACGCTTCACATTTGTTAATAGCAGCATAGACATGCTGGGAAATGGGACATGACAGCTGCAGCTTATCACTGTGTACAGCTGAAACAATGAGTGGCTGCAGAGGTGACATTCCATTTTCAAGCACATTACAGACACTGTGACGTACATATTGACATGTCGGTATATTACATGTGACTGCTGTAGCCACTCGCTGCCCTTAGCTGTAGACAGTCGCTGGAAAATGCAACTCATCCGCTATAAAACAAGCCCTTATATATCTACATTGAGAGGAAAATAAAAAAAACTTATGACTCTCTGAATGCAGCAATGCAAACACAAAGATATATATTCCAAAATTGGCTGGTAATAAAGGGGGTTAACCCTTCCAGGAATTACATGGTTAAAAGCCTTTTTAATGTACCAGTGCATTTTGAATCATGGCAGTTTCATTTTAGTGTTTTATTTTATTTTTTTCTCTCTCTCTCTCTTTTGACAACATTGCTGACACCAACATATAAATTGCTGTATATTACTAACTAAAATGTACAATAATTTACAAGATCTTGTGCAAAGGTAGCAACTTGTGTTGGAAAACAAAAGAAAACTTTGGGAAACACCAGAGCTCATACCTCCCAACTTTGTAAACAAACAAAGAGGGATGCAGCGCAGCAGCAAATTTTTTCTGCACTAGCCCATGCATCTAACTCCGCCCAAAACATAACTATACACCTAATGCCACCCAGTCCCCTTAATGCCCCCACATAGTATTTATTTCCCCTTCATGCCACCCCACAGTATGTAGGTCAGAGGTGTGGAGAGCCGGCAGGGGGAAGGGACGATGCCGGCTCTCTGCTTTATCATAATACAGGCAACTGTCTCTGCTTCCTATGGACGCAGGGACAGCTGCCAGACAGCTGGACATAGCTCCCCCGTACCGGGACAGTCACTGTAATCCAGGACTGTCCTGCCGGATTCAGGACGGTTGCTAGGTATGAGAGCCTTATTTTTGGTAGCATCACATATCCCATACCCCAGTCTGTGGGCCTGTGGAGAGCGGTCGTAAAAAAATAGGCCCGTTTTTTTTACGGATGTTTAGACAGGAGTGCACCTGACCATCGCCTGTTGAAAATAGGAACATGAGCGGGGTGGAAGGAAAAAACTCTCCATAGATTGTCCTTGGAACTTTGTAAGCAGCAGGACATGCACTCCCAGTGTTGTGATGTCACATGATCACGCCGAGAGCATCGGGTACTGCTGCCAAGGGGAGTATCTTATTTATTTATTTTTTTAAGTTTGGTGCTTGGGGGAGTGGAGTATGACAGGTCTGGGAGCATTATAGATAGTAATATAGCACACATTATTTATACTGGGGACATTGTGTGGGAGGCATAATATATACTGAGGGTACTGCAGGTTTTGGGTCTTGGGGAAAAAAATAAAAAGCTGGGGTGGACATGACCGCTAATGGAGGAAGACGCCTGAGACATTCCCTGCAATAAGCCTGAACACCCGTTTTTGCAGCTTCAACATGGTCAAATAATGCAAGGACAAGAGGCTAGACCAGTCTGGCACACAGTCGTTACATAATGTTTTGTCTGACTTTCACAGATTCCTGCAGCAGAAGATCACTTTCTCGTAGGAAAAACTGTCCAAGATGGCATCCAGGGAGTCTGCAGCGGTCAAAAGAGCAAATAAATCAGACCACTGCAGTGTAGCTGCTAGTGACCAGGGAGACACAGATATCGCAGCTACTTTCAAAGCCTTCTTTAAGGCGACCATAACCCAAACTGAGACACAGCATATTTGGGCACAAGTAGAAAGCCTGGAGGCCACGTGTTCTACCATAATGGCGCACTCAACAGCTTTGGAATCCTGATCTGTGGATCATTTGGCACATATCAACAAAGCCCTGATCCTCATAGAAGATGAGGAAAACAGAAGCAGAAAACAGAATATCCACGGTAAAGGTGTACCTGAGTCTTGGACTACAGATTTGGTTGGTACAGAGGTAGCCTCAGAAATAATCATTGAGAGGATCCACAGATCCCTTTAGGCCCAAACTCGCATCATCAGACCTCCTTGGGATATTATTTGTGGACTGTTGTCCTTTGTGGATACCACCAGGAACCTAAAAGCTGCAAGAGAGAACACCAAAGTGTCCTATGACAGCTCAGAGCTTGCCCTTTATCATGACGCTGCATCATTTATACTAGCCAAAAGAAGAATTCTCTGACCTCTTCTAGAATAGCTGCGCCAGAAGAACATGTCATACTCTTGGCCAGGCATGCTCAACCTGCAGCCCTCCAGCTGTTGCAAAACTACAACTCCCATCATTCCCGGACAGCCTACAGCTATCAGCCTACAGAAGGGCATGGTGGGAGTTGTAGTTTTACAACAGCTGAAGGGCCACAGGTTGAGCATCCCTGCTCTTGGCTATACCCCTTTCGGTCTATCTATTGTGCATAATGCCTTGAGATAGTGCATAAATACCCCAGAAGATCTCTGTAAGGTGTGGTCTGTTTTGGACATAACTCCCATCATACTATCCTTGATGCCCATCTTTACCTCAACAGGAGCTGAGGAAATGTGCATCTAAAGCAAGCGTCAACAGTTGGACAACTAAACATCTCAGGCCACATTCAACCCTGCCTGACTTGAACCTCACCTGTCCTTCTACTGGTCACTGTTGGCCTGTTCCTGTTCGGGGGGGGCTAACTTGCAGAGATCTGCTGGAGGCTTCCATGTAGATGCAAGATGCGCAATCACTTCTCAGGTTTGTGCTTGGTCTGCATTCTGAGTAAGGCCTACGGCTGGTTGCTGTTTGGAGATGGGGTCCTAGGTTCGAATCTGACCAAGGACAACCTCTGCATGGAGTTTGTATGTTCTCCCTGTGTTTGCGTAGGTTTCCTCTGGTTTTCTCCCACACGCCAAAGACATACTTATAGGTTGCTTAGATTATTGTGAGCCCCATTGAGGACACTACTCTCTGTAAAGTGCTGTGGAATATAGCAGCACTATATAAGTGCGTAAAATAAATAAGCAGCCTCTTTATTTTGTATTAGGTCATTGTTATTACTTATTGTTTATCTGCACTAGGGTACAATTATTTTATTTTTTTATCAGATTGTTTTTATTCAACAACATAAAGAAGACAAAACATTACCCCCCGTCCCACCCCCTCCCTTCTGTTCCCAGTCCCAGAAGTCCCACAACACATTGGAGAAGCTCCAAAAGTCTCTTAGGTGAAAAGTCTGAGCAAGAAGAGCAGAAAAAAGAGTTGTCTTTCAGATACATATTCTGCAATGGTATAGTATAGACCTCAAATCATCCGGTCGACCCTCATGACAGCATATCACAAGAATAGGTACTGAAGCACATGTACCACAGCAACCTCTCAGAAGAAGATCTCCTCCCACCTAAAAACCCTAGTGTCCCACCTGCTTCCCATGAATACAGTCTCCTAGATTCCTGAAGAATAACGCCCAAAAGTTTGCATGAGACCAGGGTGTTGTGATCCGAAAATCCTACTCCAATGCAACTACAACCTCCAGATTAATCCATGTTTCCATCTGCCCCAGATCTTTTCAAACTTTTTAAGGTTATTCCTCTTTTGATATACAAATCTCTCCAGTTGCAGCAGGGTATGAACCTTAGGAGGGTCATGAACCTCTTGAACCTTAGGAGGGTCATGATTCACCCAATGATACGCGATCACCTTTCTTGCCTGATACAGTATACGAATAATCGCCAATGTATGTTCAGAAGATAATGAATAACTGTCAACACAGCCAAGTGCACACACCCTGGTGGTAACCACAATTTGAGTCTCAAACACTTTTTGTATTATATCCATCACATCCCTCCAGTATCTTCTCAGCTTGGGGCAGTTCCACATAAGGTGTATCAACGCAGCATTGGCCCATCTGGGACATAAGTCATCCAATCTATACCCCATTTTCCTTAAGAGGGCAGGTGTCCTATAGACCCTATGTAGCAATAGCAGCTGTGACATTATTTGTGTTTCACCCACTGCTATATCCGTAAATCCTTCTAGCACTTTGTGCCACTGGTCTTCTGTTAGATCAGTTATATCATCCCATTTGTCATAAAATCAGAGAGGCTGCTTTTTAAATTGCGGTTCCATAAGACTGCTATAATGCAACGATATAACCCCGCTAGTGGTACCCTTAGAGCTTGCCAAATCTATGATCGTATGTTTAGAGGCTGGTTTAACCCTTTCCACTTTACCCTGCGAATGCATAGCATGTCTAAGCTGTAAATACATGTAAAATTGGGAGTGCGGAAGCTGAAACTCACGTTGTAGTTGAGCATATTCTTTTAAAGTCTCCCTATCATAAAGTTGATGCATGTGGGTAAGTCCGTATCGTCCCCACGTCTGAATAGCAGATATTTTATAGAGTTCTGAATACATGTAATTGGGCCATATTACGGTAAACTTCGTGTACCCTTGTATCCCTGCTACTTTCCTCTCTTTCCACCAAACTTTGTGGATTACCCAAAGTATCGGAATGTCATTCCCTGCTGTTAAGTTCCCCCCCCCCACCACTAGAATTTGCGCGATTCGCCCCGTCTTCTTAATGTCCTCCTCCATCCCACACCCGCGTAAATGCTGTAGTTGGGCAGCTAAGTAATAAATCCATGGGTCTGGAGCCCCAAGTACCCCCATCAGTTTTTGCTCGACAGACCGTAGCCAGTTTTATACGCGGAACCCCTCTCTTCCAGAATAAATCTCTAAATATGGCATTAACCGTGACAAAAAAATCGGGCAGGAACCCATATAGGTGCATTATGCAACAAGTATAGGAGTTGGGGCATCAGTATCATTTTGAGAAGATTAACCCTCCCTATTACCGAGAGTGGCAATTTGGTCAAAACCTGTATCTTCTGTCGGAATCTCTGCAGCAGCGGAGTCAGATTCAGTCTTTCATAATCTCTGACATCAACAGTAACCTGGACGCCAAGATATTTAAAAGAAGTAACAAGTTGCAGGCTCTCCGTCTGGCAGCAACTGTCTCCATTGTCTTCTGAGAGCAACATCAGCACAGACTTGGACCAGTTGATGTTCAACCCTGACAGGCCGCTAAATCCATTAATAATGTTCATGGCTGCCAGAAGAGAGGAGCTCCATTCCTCTAGGAAAAAGAGCATGTCATCGGCATAAAGAGCTACTTTTTCGATTAGCCCATTATATCTAAAACCCTTGACTGCCTGCGCTTCCCTAAGTGCCGTCGCCAGGGGCTCAATTGCTATTGCAAAGAGTAAGGGTGACAGAGGGCACACCTGCCTCGTCCCTCTATGCAGATGAAAAGATCGGGAGAGAGCTCCAGTCACCCTAATTTTAGCTGTAGGAGTGTTTATATAAAAGTTGGATCTACTGGATAAAGGTTGCCCCGAAGCCCATTTTCTTGAGCACCGCCCACAAGTGTTTCCATTCCACGCTGTCAAACGCTTTGGCAGCGTCAAGAGACGCGACCGCCGCTTTCAATCCACGATACCTCCCTGTCTGTATGTTTAAGAATAGACGTCTGATGTTAACCGCAGTCGATATATTTGGCATGAAACCTGCCTGGTCTGAATGTATAAGCAACGTTATTACTGTATTAAGTCTATTCGCCAGGACTTTCGCTAATAACTTCACATCTACTTGGAGAAGAGATATAGGTCTATACGATTCTGCCTTTAGGGGATCTTTGCCCTAAAGGCAGAAATGACAACTATGATCGCCTCAGTCATACTAAGTGGCAATTTACTCTGACGCTGCGCCTCCCTAAGCTCTTCCAGCAACTGAGGAAGCAAGATAGGGGCGAATGTTTTATAAACTTAAGCAGGCAAGCCCAGGGGCCTTAGTTATTAGACATATCACTCAGGGCCGCTTCTAATTCCTTGATTGTTTTGGGACTATCCAAAATCGACACTTGATCAGAACCCAATGTAGGAAGCTGGAGTCCATCCAAGAAATGCGTAATCTTTGGATCCCCTGCAGTAATTTTGGATTCATATAGGGATGAATAGAATACATGCATAATATCTAACAATTTGTCTGGAGCTGTACACACAACCCCCTCGATGTCGCGAAGAGCAGCGACATATGCAGAGGGCTGCTGCGCTTTGGAGAGCAATGCCAGTAATTTACCTGTCCTCTTCCCTCCTCAAAATACGATTGTTTCTGGAAGAAACTTTAGTTTTTTGCTTTGAGAAGGAGTTTATCATTCAGTTTACGTTGTGCTTCCTGCCACTGGGTTCTATACCCTTCCGTGGGCTGTATGACATATTGTGTTTCCGCCTCAATCACCCGTCTTTCTAGTGCTTTTACCGCCACTCTGGATTCATTATGCTTTTTATTAACCTCCGCGATAAGTATTCCCCTCAAAAAGGCTTTCATGGTATCCCAGACTATCAGCAACGAAGCTCCTGGAAGATTAAGGGCAAAAAACTCTTTTAACATGTCTCTAATATTTGAGACTGTGGGTAGAACCGACAGCCAAAATGGATTGAATTTCCATAATGACCTCCCTCCAGTTCTGGGGGGTAGATAGCAGACACTAATATGGGAGAATGGTTTGACAGTTGCCTAGTTAAATATCAGACATCGCAGATACGGCAACCCATTGCCTCATTCCCAAGAGCCAAATCAATTCTGGACAATGTTTGGTGTGTGCTGGAGCAATCAGAGTACTGGGGTACCCGTGGGTTGCGCAGCCTCCAGAAATCCATCAGGGACGCTTCATCTAGAAGTCTCCTAAAAGGGGTAAGCAGCCCCTCCGATTGTGACGCAGAAGTGGATAGTCTATCCCATGTAGGGAATATTACGTTGTTAAAGTCCCCCATTATCAGTGCTGGAGTATCAGGATAATCAGACAGAAAAGCCAACAGCTTTTTAATTATAATCGGGGAATATGGCGGTGGTATGTATACCCCACATATTATGCATGGGACATTAAAAAGTTTTCCATAAAGGAAGACATGGCGTCCCTTTGTATTAATCCTCTTATCTATGCAGCTAAAAACTAGCTGTCTATGGATCAGTATACTTACTCCCCTTGCATATGAGGAGTAAGTAGCATGATAGCAATGACTCGCCCACCTAGGGGTAAGCAAGTGGGATTGCTCCGCAAGGAGGTGCGTCTTCTGTAGGCAGCAGACCGTAGGGTGGTACACTTTAACACTCTCCATTATGGCATTTCTTTTAATAGCATCCTTAACCCCTCGAACGTTCCAGCTCTGAAAATTCACTGGGTTAGCCATAATTACATATAGGGTACCATAACTGAAACGGATAAAGCAATATACATTCTATAGGTTCCATTACCCACTGACACAAGTATACAGACCCGGGATCATTCCCTCCCCTCCCCCTTCCCCAACCTAGAAAACATCCCTCCCCTTGCTTAAATAGCACCTGGATTTACTCTTTCCAACAGATCCCACCAATACACCTTAGAGAGTACAAAGGTCTGTGGGCAATTAAACTATCTATTGGCAGAGCAAATTCCTTAACCCCTGCAATCCCTGGTAGGGCGGAAATTAACGCTTCCGAGATTCACAACTTGAAATATAAACTGTTAGGCCTCATGCACACGACCGTTTTTTTTTTTAAGGTCCGCAAAAACGGGGTCCTTAGGTTCGTGATCCGTGACCATTTTTTCGTCCGTGGGTCTTCCTTGATTTTTGGAGGATCCACGGACTTGAAAAAAAGGCAGTGCGGAGCCAAACGGATCCGTCCTGAATTACAATGCAAGTCAATGGGGACGGATCCGTTTGACGTTGACACAATATGGTGCAATTGCAAACGGATCCTTCCCCCATTGACTTTCAATGTAAAGTCAGGAGTCCCTTTTATACCATCGGATCGGAGTTTTCTCCAATCCAATGGTATATTTTAACTTGAAGTGTCCCCATCACCATGGGAACGCCTCTATGTTAGAATATACCATCGGATTTGAGTTAGATCGTGAAACTCAGATCCGACAGTATATTCTAACACAGAGGCGTTCCCATGGTGATGGGGACGCTTCAGGTTAGAATATACTAAAAGAACTGTGTAGTTAACGCATTGGTGGCCAGTGCGGCCGGCCCCCCCTCCCTCCCCTGTAGTTAACACATTGGTGGCCAGTGGCTCCCATCTGCATGGACATAACATTAAGTGACTTGCCCCACTTAGGCTGGGTTCACACCTGAGCGGTTTACAGCGCGTTCCTACGCGCTGTAAAACGCTCAACAGGCAAAAACCAATGAATCCCTATGGGCATGGTTCTCACCTGAGCGTTTTACAGCGCGTATGAACGCGCTGTAAAACGCCCTAAGCCCCAAGATGTACAGGAGCTTCTTTGGGGCGTATTGTCGCGCGTTCCCGCACATAGACTAGCGGGAACACACGAAAATGGGCGTTTGCTTGTTTCCTCGCACGTATGTAAACGCCCGATAAACACGCTTGTAAACAGCGCTTATCGGGTACGCTCAGGTGTGAACCCAGTGTTAGAAATGGCCTGGAGAACGTCCTTAATAGTCGGCTCCTCCATATCAGAGCCAGGGACATCTGGTTCCTCAGCCCCCTCTTGATCCTGTATGGCGGCAAATCTATTAGGGTGCCTTTTCAGACCCATCAACTCTCCGGCCTCCTCCCCGTCTGAATCCCTTCCCCCATCCATCAGGGAGGACTCACAGTTGGCGTCCGAGGCATGTCTCACACTGGGGAGTGCCGGGGTGTGCGCATACTGACTCACCCTCTCGGCTGCATCTTGTTGTAGGTCACTCACGCGGTCTCGGCGTGGCGGCCCCGGCGCCATCTTGCTAATTTTTTCTGGCACCTCTCCCGTCTCTCTTCTTGGACATGGCAGCGGAACGCAGGTAGCGGAGAGGTCCCTGGACCTTCAGATGTGACTTAGTCCACAACATACCCCAATTCAGGCTGTTTGTGACGGATAAATGTCTGAGGCAGTGCAGGAGCTCCGCAACTCGCATCCGCTCACATGTCCGGCTAGCCACGCCCGCCCCCTAGGGTACAATTTCAGTTTTATTGCTCCCACTCTGTATTCTGGTATAGTATTTTACATTTTTAGGTGAAGCCATTCTGTTACATGTTGCATTGTTAGATTCTCTTTAGGTTTTGCTTGTAAACTGTTGGTCAGTACAGTTATTGTCTTTGGTTTCTATTCCACCCTCCCCCTCTTTTCCCTCTGATTTGCTTTTCGGACCGTGATTTCTGGGTATGATAATTAATACCTTGGTAAACTGCTATGGATCGTGTATCCATAGCACCGGTCCTCTCTGTTGACCACTGGTTCTGTATAATATCTCTCCCTTTTTTTTTCCTCTCCACCATGCCTTTCCCCCCTGTTTCTCCATATCCCTATCCCATATCTCCATAACTCCCTAAGTCTCCCTTCTCACAGTGGGTTCATAACAGTCATGCTACTTCAGCCTCTAAGGGAGTGTCTCTAGCTATTCTCCACTCAATTCCCTTCCTACTGAAGCGACAATATGCCGATGCTGAAGAGAGACTTTTATTAGTAAAAGATGAGATTGCCTTAAAAATCTATACCCTTGCCAACTTTTATGTACCCAATTCAGGAAAAATTATTTGGTTACTCCGAGCCTTAGATACCTTATAGCTGTTTGCAATGTCATGCATCTTATAGATATTTGGAGGTCATGCAACCCATCGACAAGAGACTATTCTTTTCAGTCTATTCCTCACAACTCTTTTCAGTGTCTAGACTATATATTTGTTTCTGCTCCTTTTCTTCCCCTCTTCTTCTCTGCTCACATAGGGTCAATTACCATTTCGTATCATTCTTAATGTTCTGCCACCTGCCATATCTCCCAGCTTCCACGCAAAGAGTGGAATTGGGGACTAAATAACGCCTTACTCCACTCAGATTTCCATTAGTCCCACATTAGGGACAACAACTGTCCCACATTAAGGACAACAACGTCAATCATTTTTGGAGCTGAGCTTAAATGTGTTTGCTCACAATTTTTTAAAAGATTTCTGCCCCTTATTTAATTTTAAAATAAATGTAA
This sequence comes from Bufo gargarizans, assembly GCF_014858855.1. Taxonomy (NCBI): domain Eukaryota; kingdom Metazoa; phylum Chordata; class Amphibia; order Anura; family Bufonidae; genus Bufo; species Bufo gargarizans. Next base: position 181,391,271 of record NC_058083.1, read on the forward strand.
CATATTTGAAATACTAATAATGTTACAGTCCCTGCCGCTGATGTCCTTATAGCTAAAAAGCACTCTCCATACCCTTGGGCTACCACCGCCTTCACATACCTTGGTGTCCAAATCCCTAGCACCCTTTCAGATTTATATAGATTGAACTATCTTCCATTACCCGTTTATTTCGTGGATGGGTCACGGGAACCTTCTAAAACATACATTACTTGCCTGCCACTTTTTTTTACCTCTATGCTCACCAAATTCCTTTTGAATGGTAGCAAACCATGCTTAGCCTATTCTTTCCTGATAAAACGATGTGAGAATGAGAATGGAGGATTGAGCATGCCAGATGTTGTCACATATTATGACAGTACATCTCAACAGATGGCTAGAACGTCTAAATTCTAGTAAACAATTGGATATGGAGGTTTTGGTGATTCTCATCAATCTTTGGGTTCTTCATTTTACAAGTATTGCTTCTGAGCAAAACATCTAGCCTGGCTTCAGTTTGTGGGGATGTATATCAGCTCTCAAATGTGAAATGTCACTTTAAGTTATGGAGTCCTTGCAATGGACAGTAGCAACACTTGTGGCCCGACACAAACAGAAATCCTAACTGACTACAGGCCTGGACACTGTAATGACGTGCGTGCACGATCTTACCGAACCGGGTCTGGTCTGCATCCGCTGGTGACTTTGAACAGAACAAATGCCTCTCCAACAAGCATGCGAGGTCCCGCAGTGTATGTAGCTTTGCTTCTCAGCTCGCATCAGTTTTCCTGGAAACAATCTAGGGTCTTGGACACAATCAGCTTCACTTAGCTGCCGCTCTGGTCACTGATGTATGCTCCCACACCTGGATGCTGTCGGATCCTCTGCTGACACAGTTCCTCAGTCTCAGCTCCCTCTAAGATGGCTTCTCCCTTTCTCTTCCTCTCCAGGCTCTGTGTAAAACTCCATCTCTCATGAATATAGAAATATGCAGTCTATGGCCACAAGATGCCGCTGTTTCCAAAACACAGCTAAACAGCAGAATGTCGGTCAGGATCATTTAATTTAATCTACACAAACAGTGTTCAGACAAGGAGAGCTGTTCCTCATCTCACACTTTCACCAGGATAATCACTATTGAAGTAAAGCCTTAGCCTAATAGCACTTAGTACCTTATTTCCAGATGTGCCTTTTTTCCAGCAATAGATGTTTTCTATCTTCTGAAAATCCAGTTTATTTAGTATGCAAATGAGCTAGTAAGGTGCCCAGAGGGGCGTCATTCTTGCAGAAAGGAGCCCAGGAGTCCCTCCTGCCAAAATGTGTCCACCCACTCCTCCTACATCACATTCAAGCTATAACTCCGCCCCCTTTTCCCTGCTCCCAGCATGAGGGTGGTATTGGGCACTAGCAGAAGGCCTGCCATGGGCTCCTTCCTGCAAGAGTGACGCCCCTCTGGGCACCTTACTGGCTCATTTGCATACCAAATAAACTGGATTTTCAGAGGATAAAAAACATCTATTGCTGAAACAAAGGCACATCTGTAAACTACCGGTAAGTGCTATTAGGCCATGGATTTACTTCAATAGCGATTATCCTGGTGACAGATTTCCTTTAATTCCCCTTCACTGGCTTAGCCAATCAACTCCCTCCTTTCACGAATGGGTCTCGAAAGTAAACTAGTCTGTGTGGTAGGACAAGGTCTCTTGGTATTAAGGGAAATGTAAGTTTGTCAGCAGAAAATGACCTATTGTTTAAATCACGTTTTTTATGTTTAACACATAAAAAAAAAAAAATGTATGTTATTTTTAATTTTCAATGTCAATATCTATATTTAAACAAAAAACATAAAATTATTTTTGCACTGGCCACTAAGCCTGATAATAGGCACCACTTCTTGGTCTGTACAGATCACTACTGCAGTTATCTGCTTATCTATACTCAGAGGTGATCTTTACAGGCATAATTAGAATGACAGATAAAACAGGATCCACCATTCGCAATAGGTGATTGTCAGAGCTTATCTATGCTTTTCTTGTACAATGACCTCTGCACAGCTCACAGAGCATGTCTAGAAAACTCTCCCATGTAAGTCAATGAGATCCTCTCTTGACCATTGTGTCTATGGACCATGGGGCTGCTGTAAAGCAATTCTGTTAGGCTAGGTCTATATGTCGACATTTGTCGCACCAATGTCGCGCGACAATTTTTATAATGATAGTCTATGGTATTGCACTGCGACATGCTGCGACGCGACAGTCGCAAAAAATCCATTTCAGATGGATTTTTCTGCTACTGTCGTGTTGCAGTCGCAGCATGTGGCATTGTGACACCATAGACTACCATTATAAAAAAAGAATCCATTTGACATGGATTTTTCTGCGACTGTCGTGTTGCAGTCGCAGCATGTGGCATTACTACACCATAGACTACCATTATAAAAATTGTCGTGCGACAAAATGTTGCAGTGTAGTTGTGCCCTGTCTGTCGCGCGACAAATGTCGTCATGTAAACCTAGCCTTAATGCTTTCTAAATGCCGTTAAGAGCAGTTCAGGCAAGATGGCCACTCCTATAATTATATTCAGGAAATAGAATGAATAAAAGAATCTGCAATCGGAAAATACAAACAGATTAGAAAAAAAGGGTTACTCTTTGGTTTTAACTGGCATAAAACATTTTTGGTGACACATTTCCTTTACTATTACACTCTCATAGTGTACACACTACTCTCTTAGTGTACGCACTCTTACTTGAAGTTCACCTTACCCCCCTCATCACCTATTTCATCCCCCCCCCCCTTAATTTCACTCTGTTGATATTGCTGTGCTAGCTACTTTAGGTTTTTCATTTCTATATGCCTCTCATGATTGTACTTATTGTAATCTTCTTGTGATTGTATATTTTTTTTATATAAATTTAATATTAAAATTAATGCAAAACAGCCGTTATAAACAGATAGACTGCCAGAAAATGGATGCAAAATGGCCATGAAAAACTGTATATATATTTTTAACTGTTGTTTTTTCTTTTCAAAACTCATTTGTCAAATGACTTACCAAATAAATTTATTTAAGATATAATGTAAATGGCACAAAGCACCTTGGGATTTACAAGGCTGAAAAAAGCAACAGATGGAGTAGAAAGTCTGACGGGCATATAAGACGACGTGGGAGGCGTCCACACAGCTCCGGAGGGTCAGTGCGAGACCACTACCTAAGACAGGTTTGTAGAGTAGTTTATCAACTTTGACTCCTCACATGATCTATTTGAGTTCATTGTTATAGCCTATATGTGTGTCTCGCAGCTGTCCACTTCATATTCATTTGCTGGAGCTTTAGAGGATCCCATCCCAGTGCCTATGACCACTCGTCTCCGGAGTAAGAGTGAGAGAGAGCTGGAACTGCGTCGTCTTCAGCTAACGAAAACATCCTCACCATCTGAGTCACCAGCTGATACACAGACCGAGCCATCCCTATGGACTGTTGAGGATGTGTGGGTGTTTATACATTCTTTACCAGGTATTTGCCAACGTTTTTCTTAGATTACATGATAAATTAGTAACGTGGTAGGGTACGAGAGACCTCTACTACACGCAATGCTTTTTTAAAGAGAACTTCTCACCTCTTATAACGTCTATTTATCATGTTACATCGTAGTTACCTAACCCCCACCAGACTTCATAAGATGGGGAAACTGTCCCAACCCAACTGCCTAAGATGCTCCCATAATAATGCCGATTTCTGGCACATGATGTGGGAATGTAACCATATTAGATCATATTGACAGGACGTACTTGGGTTACTTTCATCGTTGGGTATGGGCCCAATGCCATTATGTCCCAAGGTATGTTTGTTGGGCATTTTAGACAACGATGGTTGGTCTCACTATAATAAAATACTCTTAAGCGAAACTCTGTTCCTAGCCCGTAAAGTAATTGCTCTTAAATGGATGGCAGATGATCTACCTACATTGGGGATTTGGAAAAAGCTAGTGAATCAAATAATTCCTTTTTAAAATGTAATGTACATGAATAGGAAATGCCCTGATAAACTCCAGAAAGTATGGGGTCTGTGGTGTGATTCCTATTTGACCACTTCAGCTGGATCCGAGGTCTCCATTGATCCTTGAATGCGGCAGAACAATCAAACCTCACACGCTTTTCATGGTATTAGCTTAATTTATTGCTATGTATATTTTCAATGTACATGCGAGGAATCCTGATCTGTTTTTCTTGCAACGAATCGCCTTAGTACAAATGATACATTTGCAATGTATGATATTGTATACTACTGTCTTGTATCCATCTAATTGTACCACAAACATGCCTTGTTACTCTTTTTAAATAAAAAGAGTTAAAAAAAATAACATGTCTAGTAAGTAATTGCAGTTCCCTACAAAATAACTCCCCAAGATATCTGGATCATCTGATCTTAGAACACGGCATTGTGACATTCCTCTGTTATTGCTTCTGGATAATTTATAAAATTGAGAAATGTTTTTTACTATTCCTCTGGTCAAAGGACAGACCCAACAACTGGTAACACCCTGTTGTCAATGTATTGATAAAATTATAAGAGGAATAACAGAGCAAAAAAACACAATGAAGCAGTAGAAAATGCCACAGAATTGTTGGAGAACATAATTATTTATTCAAATAGACTTGTCAGGAGAGGTAACAGGTCCTCCTTAAAAAGGTATTCGGATGTAGGGTGACGCAATACATCAATACCTAAATCTGTTCAATATTGACAATGCCAGTATGAGTACTGGGCTGGGCAGCCAATAAAACAATAAAGTGGGATTCCCTGGGTGAGGGTTTTTTCGGCAATCTGACAGTGCTTAGGGATGCCCGTGTGTTTCATTTTTATTCTGTCTATTCTTTCAGAGTGCATCTATCGGGACTTTAACCCAGGATCTGCTGTATGTGAGGCACAAACTCAGTCAGTGAGCCAAGGGGTCCACTGTTGTTAAAAGGGTTGTCTCACTTCAGCAAATATTTATTATGTAGACTAAGTTAATACAAGGCACTAACTAGTGTGCAAGCACAGCCATCGCTGTTGGATTGCACCAGTGGCCATAACCCCTGGAAACAAGCAGTTTATAATTCCATGGAAAACCTCTAAAGTATTCTTCACATGCATAATGTACTGGTTACGACAGATACAGTCCTGATCAAAAGTTGAAGACCACTTGAAAAATGGCAAAAAATCATATTTAGCATGGCTGGATCTTAACAAGGTTCCAAGTAGAGCTTCAACATGCAACAAGAAGAAATGGGAGTGAGACAAAACACTTTTTGAGCATTCAATTTAATGAAAACAACGAACAAACTGAAACAGGCTTTTTCAGCTGATCAAAAGTTGAGGACCACACCTCCCAAAAAAACGAAATCCCCCCCAAAACAGAAAACCTACTTCCAAACATGAAAGTAATGAGTAATGAGTCGCTCCGCCGTTATTGTTGATCACTTCAAAAATTAATTTCGGCATGCTTGATGCAAATGAGTGGGAACATTTCTCCAAGTGGTGAAGACGGCCGCACGAAGGCCATCTACTGTCTGGAACTGTTGTCAAAGGTTCTCAATTGGATTTAGATCAGGGGAACACGCAGGATGGGCCAAAAGAGTGATGTTATTCTCCTGGAAGAAGTCCCTTGTCCTGCGGGCATTGTGTACTGTGGCGTTGTTCTGTTGAAAAACCCAGTCGTTACCACACAGACGAGGGCCCTCAGTCATGAGGAATGCTCTCTGCAACATCTGGACATAGCCAGCGGCCGTTTGACGCCCCTGCACTTCCTGAAGCTCCATTGTTCCACTGAAGGAAAAAGCACCCCAGACAATTATGGCGCCCCCTCCACTGTGGTGTGTAGAAAACATCTTAGGTGGGATCTGCTTGTCATGCCAGTAACGTTGGAAACCATCAGGACCATCAAGGTTAATTTTGTTTTCTAATCAGAAAACTTTCTTCCACCTTTGAATGTCCCATGTTTGGTGCTCTCTTGCAAAGTTTCTTCTTGTTGCATGTTGAAGCTCTACTTGGAACCTTGTTAAGATCCCTACAATCTAAAATATGATTTTTTGCCATTTTTCAAGTGGTCTAAAACTTTTGATCAGGACTGTATCTCTCTCTCTCTCTCTCGGTTTTGCTCCCATTTTCCATGAGCTGAGCTCAAAGATCTGTAACATTTTCTACATACACAAAAGACCGATTACTCTCAAATATTGTTCACCAATCTGTCTAAATCTGTGTTAGTGAGCACTTCTCCTTTGCCGAGATAATCCATCTCACCTCACAGGTGTGGCATATCAAGGTGCTTAGACAGCATGAATATTGTACAGGTGTGCCTTAGACTGCCCACAATAAGAGTGCAAAGTTTTGCCTTACGGGCGGGGGAGGGGCACTATTTGCCTCACGCAGTGCAACACATCTCCATCACATAGAGTTGATCAGGTTGTTGATTGTGGCCTGTGGAATGTTGGTCCACTCCTCTTCAATAGCTGTGCGAAGTTGCTGAATATTGGTGAGTATGCTGGCCATGCAAGAACTGGGATGTTTTCAGCTTCTAGGAATTGTGTACAGATCCTTGCAATATGGGGCCGTGCATTATCATGCTGCAACATGAGTTGATGGTCATGGATGAATGGCACAACAATGGGCCTCAGGATCTCGTCACAGTATCTCTGTGCATTCAAAATGCCCTCAATAAAATGCGCCTGTGTTCGTTGTCCATAACATACGCCTGCCCATAACATAACTACATCGCCACCATGGGCCACTCGATCCACAACTTTGACGTCAGCAAACCACTCACACACGTTGTCTGCCATCTGCCCTGAACAGTGAAAACCGGGACTCATCCGTGAACAGAACGCCTCTCCAACGTGCCAGATGCCATCGAATGTGAGCATTTGCCCACTCAAGTCAGTTACGATGACGAACTGCAGTCAGGTCCAGACCCTGATGAGGAGGACGAGCATGCAGATGAGCTTCCCTGAGACGGTTTCTGACAGTTTGTGCAGAAATTCTTTGGTTATGCAAACAGATTGTTGCTGCAGTCGTCGAGGGTGGCTGGTCTCAGACGATCAAGGAGGTAAACATACTGGATGTGGAGGTCCTGGGCTGGTGTGGTTACATGTGGTCTGCGGTTGTGAGGCCGGTTGGATGTACTGCAAAATTCTCTGAAATGCCTTTGGAGACAGCTTATGGTAGAGAAATGAACATTCAATGCACGGGCAACAGCTCTGGTAGACATAGCATGCCAATTGCACTCTCCCTTAAATGTTGCGACATCTGTGGCATTGTGCTGTGTAATCAAACTGCACATTTCAGAGTGGCGTTTTATTGTGGGTAGTCTAAGGCACACCTGTGCAATATTCATGCTGCATAATCAACACCTTTGATATGCCACACCTGTGAGGTGGGATAGTTATCTTGGCAAAGGAGAAGTGCTCACTAACACAGATTTATACAGATTTGTGAATATTTGAGAGTAATGGGTCTTTTGTGTATGTAGAAAATGTTTCAGATCTTTGCACTCAGCTCATGGAAAATGGGAGCAAAACCGAAAGTGTTGCGTTAATATTTTTGTTCAGTGTGTGTGTGTGTGTATATAATATATATATATATATATATATACAGTGGAGGAAATAATTATTTGACCCCTCACTGATTTTGTAAGTTTGTCCAATGACAAAGAAATGAAAAGTCTCAGAACAGTATCATTTCAATGGTAGGTTTATTGTAACAGTGGCAGATAGCACATCAAAAGGAAAATCGAAAAAATAACTTTAAATAAAAGATAGCAACTGATTTGCATTTCATTGAGTGAAATAAGTATTTGAACCCTCTAACAAAAAAAGACTTAATACTTGGTGGAAAAACCCTTGTTTGCAAGCACAGAGGTCAAACGTTTCTTGTAATTGATGACCAAGTTTGCGCACATTTTAGGAGGAATGTTGGTCCACTCCTCTTTGCAGATCATCTCTAAATCCCTAAGGTTTCGAGGCTGTCTCTGTGCAACTCTGAGCTTGAGCTCCCTCCATAGGTTTTCGATTGGATTAAGGTCCGGAGACTGACTAGGCCACTCCATGACCTTAATGTGCTTCTTCTTGAGCCACTCCTTTGTTGCCTTTGCTGTATGTTTTGGGTCATTGTCGTGCTGGAACACCCATCCACGACCCATTTTCAGTTTCCTGGCAGAGGGAAGGAGGTTGTCGCTCAGGATTTCACGATACATGGCTCCGTCCATTTTCCCGTTTATGCGAATAAGTTGTCCTGTGCCCTTAGCAGAAAAACACCCCCAAAGCAAAATGTTTCCACCCCCATGCTTGACGGTGGGGACGGTGTTTTGGGGGTCATAGGCAGCATTTTTCTTCCTCCAAACACAGCGAGTTGAGTTAATGCCAAAGAGCTCTATTTTGGTCTCATCAGACCACAGCACCTTCTCCCAGTCACTCTCTGAATCATTCAGGTGTTCATTGGCAAACTTCAGACGGGCCTGCACATGTGCCTTCCTGAGCAGGGGGACCTTGCGAGCCCTGCAGGATTTTAATCCATTGCGGTGTAATGTGTTTCCAATGGTTTTCTTGGTGACTGTGGTCCCTGCTAATTTGAGGTCATTAACTAACTCCTCCCGTGTAGTTCTAGGATGCTTTTTCACCTTTCTCAGAACCATTGACACCCCACGAGGTGAGATCTTGCGTGGAGCCCCAGAGCGAGGTCGATTGATGGTCATTTTGTGCTCCTTCCATTTTCGAACAATCGCACCAACAGTTGTCACCTTCTCTCCCAGCTTCTTGCTAATGGTTTTGTAGCCCATTCCAGCCTTGTGCAGGTCTACAATTTTGTCTCAGACATCCTTGGACAGCTCTTTGGTCTTTCCCATGTTGGAGAGTTTGGAGTCTGCTTGATTGATTGATTCTGTGGACAGGTGTCTTTTATACAGGTGACTAGTTAAGACAGGTGTCCTTAATGAGGGTGACTAATTGAGTAGAAGTGTCTAACCACTCTGTGGGAGCCAGAACTCTTAATGGTTGGTAGGGGTTCAAATACTTATTTCACTCAATGAAATGCAAATCAGTTGCTATCTTTTATTTAAAGTTATTTTTCGATTTTCCTTTTGATGTGCTATCTGCCACTGTTACAATAAACCTACCATTGAAATTATACTGTTCTGAGACTTTTCATTTCTTTGTCATTGGACAAACTTACAAAATCAGTGAGGGGTCAAATAATTATTTCCTCCACTGTATATATATATATATATATAGAAGAAAAAAGGGAGCACTCCAAAGAAAAGTGGATGGTTTATTCATTGGAGCCTTTGTCCAGTGGCCCCCTGGAGGACTTGTGTGCTTAATGTGTGCTGTTTTTTTTCTTTATAGAGATATATATATTAAATAAATAAATAATTTTAGCTCACCCTTACATGCCACAGCTGTGCATGGAAAATCCCGGACCAGGGAGCAATCCAGCCAAAGTGCAAAAATTCCAGCAATCAGGCCACTGTTAAAATCCCAGCTTTTATTGCATAATCTTAAAATCAGTTAGCCGACCGTAGAGCAAAGCGGTTTACGCATTTCAACATAAAGTCTTAATCATTACCATAGTACGTTTACAGACTGACTGGTTTAAAACCCCTATTCCATAATCACCCCTCCCCTCAACAAGTGTTTGGTGGAGGAGTGGGGACATCAAATTCTTTAGTACAAACCATAAAATAAATCAAATTAAACATAACCCAGCATTGCAGGAACTATATTAATATTCAAAAATTAAATATCTACTATTCATGCCATTTAGGGACTCTGCTATTTAAGGAAAAAATCCAGAACGACACCCTATTAAAAAGTAATCTGCTGGTATCACCCTCTCGAACTGGTCTTTAAATTTTCTCAATCCCCATGACATCCAGTTCAGTAACGTCCCCCTTGTGGACATCTCTGAAATGTCTGGATAACATGGAAATATTTACCAATTTTGGTATTTGAGATATATTGCTGCAGAGGTTAAACGGGTGGTGGGTCAGGCTGTCAGTGCTCAGACCATACATCGCACACTGCATCAAATTGGTCTGCATGGCTGTTCACATGTAGCAAATTTTAATGTAAATTTGTTACATTCATATGTATATGGTTGTTTTGGTAGCATGTGTTTCAGATAAAATATTTCTGTAACAAATCTGCTGTATGTGAATTCACCCTAAGATTACTTTCATACTCACATTTTGGGTTTCCGTTACGGAGATCCGTCATGGGCTCTCACAAGCGGTCCAAAACGGATCAGTTTTGCCCTAATGCATTCTGAATGGAAAAGGATCCGCTCAGAATGCATCAGTTTGCCTCCGTTCAGTCTCCATTCCGCTCTGGAGGCGGACACCAAAATGCTGCCTGCGGCGTTTTGCTGTCCGCTTGACGAAACTGAGCCAAACTGATCCGTCCTGGCACCCAATGTAAGTCAATAAGGACAGATCCGTTTTCTCTGACACAATCTGGCACAATAGAAAATGGATCCGTCTCCCATTGGCTTTTCATTGGAGTTCTTGACGGATCCGTCTTGGCTATGTTACAGATAATACAAACTGATCCGTTCATGACAGATGCATGCGGTTGTATTATTGTAACGGATCTGTTTTTGCAGATCCATGAGGTATCTGCCCAAAACGTGAGTGTGAAAGTAGCCTACATACTGACTGTTCTTATCTTACTGTGTGACCTGTTGAATTTCATATCTTACCACCTCTTATATTTACACAGGCTGCCACGAGATTGCTGATGAATTCAGAACACAGGAAATTGATGGACAGGCTCTTCTTCTGCTGAAGGAGGATCATCTGATGAGCACTATGAATATTAAGTTAGGACCAGCCCTAAAGATCTGCGCTCGTATTAACTCACTAAAGGAAACATAGTATACTGCACGCCGACATCTGTACAGTGAAGAAATGACCATCTTTGCAAATAGTCATCACATTGCCTAGTTTTGTAGCCATTTGTTTCTCGATGTAAGCCTGATACGTTATTGGCGGGTCAGTGGAGATTGTTAATACTTTACCACGTGATGGTTACATAGAAAACATACCATACTGCAGAAAACACCTGGAACAGCTGCTCCTCCATTTCGCAGGTTGGTCCGCCACCTGATCATATTTCATTTTAGTCTCTGTCAGTTTCTAGAACCTGAATCATGTTAGGTAATTGAGATTCTGAAAAGCAAGCTGCATCATCATACACATTTCCCTACATACACAAGCTTCCAGTGTATGTTTTCTACCACTTGTATTTTTCTATCTTACTGAAAGTGAACCAAGTATTGCACAACTAAATTGCCAGTGTTCTTTATAATGTAAAACCTATGTACAATGAAAGCTTTGTGTGTGATTTACTAACCAGGATTATTCCCTCCAACATATGATTACGGTATATCATATATCAGTGACCTTCTCCTCCCAAACAAAGCAGCAGGTCTGATAAATGCAGTTTAAGCTGTGTGTAATGTTGTGCTGACACCACTGGATATGCATGGACTGAATAAATGTGGTGTAAAGCCATAAAAGCAACATGGCACCTAGCTTTTTTACAGCATAATGCCTCATTCACACGACTCTGTGCGATTCGTGCTGCTGCCGCCGCCGTACAGTAATGTACTGTACAGCGGAGGCACAAAGCACACGGCGTAATAGCAACCAATGATGCCGATCACTCAGCAGGACGGGTTTTCGCTGACCGTGGTCCATGAAAATCCACGTATCTGTGAATGAGGCCTAATACCTCTTTCACACGTCAGTGATTTCGAGCCAAAACCAGATGCGGCTCTAAATACAGAACAGGTGCAGATCTTTCCCTTATACCTTATGTCTGTGGAGGCTCCAGTCCTAGTTCCAGCTCATAATCACTGATTGAAATCACTGACCAAAACACGACCGTTGTTTGGGTCCACATCCGCGCCGCCTTTTTGGCGGCTCGGATGCGGACCCATTCACTTCAATGGGGCCACAAAAGATGCGGACAGCACTCCGTTCCACGACCCTGTTAAAAAATATATAACATGTCCTATTCTTGTCCGCGCTTTGCGGACAAGAATAGGCATTTATATTGCCGGCTTCCGTTCCGCAAATTGCGGAAGGCAACATGGCCGGCTTCCGTTTTTTGCAGATCTGCGGTCGTGTGCATGAGGCCTTAAGGAGAGAATAATGGTACAACCCTACGGGACAGACTTTGCTGCAGATACCACGATACCACCCTGTGCATTTTAAAATTGTAAAATCGGCTGTGGAAAACCTCAGCATAAATTGACATGCTGCAAATTTAACCACAGGTCAATGTCATCAACTTTATGCTGTCCATACTAACAGCAGCATAAGGTAGAGACATTTGAGTTGATTTCAGAGGTCTGTCATTTATAAGTTAAAAGTAAGTGGTTGCTGAGAACCAACATCACAATCCTTGCAGACTGGGCCTGGGAAAGAGTCCCCGGCCACCTGAGAAGAGTCCTGGTTATTCATGGATTCCTGCTCTCCTGTCCCACCTGCTGATGACTGACAGTCTTCTACCTAGTTTTCTCCCTTTCTCTCTAGGAGAGAACTGCCAATCATCAGCAGATGGGTGAGAGAGCAGGAGATTATGTATAATAATGACTCTTCTCAGGTAGATTTGACTCTTTTCAAGGCCTGGGCTGTAATAATTATTATGCTGGTTCTCGGCAACCACTTACTTTAGCTGATGAGTGACACACCGCTGACATCAGCATGTCTGTCACTATTTTATGCTGCCCTCAGTGAGGTCAGAATAAAGTTGATGACCTGTTAACTTTAAAGAGTAACAAAATTTTTACTCAACTTTAAAAAAAATCATTTTTGTAATATACTTTAACTTTAAAAATAAAATTGGCACTGATTTCTACAGTGCTTTAAATTCACTATATTCGCACATTATTGATTTCTCAGCGGTGTACGGATTCCTTGCACTGTAGCAATGGGGCCTGCAGCAAATGGTGTACGGGCAGGAGCACACATTGCTGCTCTGCTAATCCTGGCATAGCACATCGAAACAGAGTACTCATATGCTATGCCAGCCGTTTGCCAAGTTGAGGGCGCACTGACAGGAGCACCAATCTGTGCTCCTGCCCATACACTGTTCACTGTGGGCCCTATTGCTACAGTGCAAAGAATATGTTAATAAAGTAATTATTAGGGCATTTGGGACATTTTTAACCCCTTCAGGACTTGGCCGTGTTCTGGATATATTTTTTTTGTGTTTTTTTTATATTTTTTATATTCCCAGCCTTTCTAGAGCTATAACATGTTTACTTTTCCATTCACATAGCCATATGAGGGCTTGTTTTTTGCAGGACAAGCTGTACATTCTAATGGCACCATTTACAGTCACATACAATGTACTGGGAAGCAGGAAACAAATTTCATATGGAATGGAAAGATTTAAAAAAAGAAAAACAATTCTGTCACAGTTTTATGGGTATTGTTTTTGCAGCATTTCCTATGTTACTGTTACATTTATTCTCTGGGTCAGTACGATTACAACGATACCACATACAGTGCTGCCCATAATTATTTATACCCCTGGCAAATTTTGACTTAAAGTTACTTTTATTCAACCAGCAAGTCATTTTTTGACGGGAAATGACATAGGTGTCTCCAAAAAGTTAATAAGAATATGTACAAGAGGCATTATTGTGGAAAAAAACATTTCTCAGCTTTTATTTACATTTGAGCAAAAAGTGTCCAGTCCAAAATTATTCATACCCTTCTCAATAATCAATAGAAAAGCCTTTATTGGCTATTACAGCAATCAAACGCTTCCTATAATTGCAGACCAGCTTTTTCCATGTCTCCACAGGTATTTTTGCCCATTCATCTTTAGCAATGAGCTCCAGAGGTTGGAGGGTCTTCTTGCCATCACCCTGATCTTTAGCTCCCTCCACAGATTCTCAATTGGATTCAAGTCTGGACTCTGGTTGGGCCACTCCAAAACGCTAATGTTGTTGTCTGCTAACCATTTCTTCACCACTTTTGCTGTGTGTTTTGGGTCATTGTCATACTGAAATGTCCACTGGTGCCCAAGGCCAAGTTTCTCTGCAGACTGCCTGATGTTGTCGTTGAGAATCCTCATGTATTGCTCTTTTTTCATGGTGCCGTTTACTGTGATTAGGTTCCCTGCTCCATTGGCTGAAAAACACCTCCAAAGCATTAGGTTCCCACCACCATGTTTGACAGTGGGGATGGTGTTCTTTGGGTTAAAGGCTTTTCCTTTTTTACGCCAAATGAAGGAAACATCATTGTGACCAAACAATTCAATTTCTGTTTCATCTGACCATAACACAGAAGACCAGACGTCTTCTTCTTTGTCCAGTTGAGCTTTTGAAAAGGCCAAGCAAGCCTTTGTGTGCCTTATCTGGAGAAGTGGTGTCCTCCTTGGTCTGCATTGTGCAGTGTCTGTTGGATTGTCTGCCTTGAGACATTGCCACAAGCAGAGCCCAGATTCACCAGGATGGCCTTGGTGGTGATCCTTGGAATCTTTTTCACCTCTCTAACTATCCTCCTGGCCAGTACAGGTGTCACTTTTGGCTTCCGACCACGTCCTCTGAGATTTTCCACAATGCGGAACATCTTGTATTTTTTGCTCAAATGTAAGTAAAAGCTGAGAAATGTTTTGTTTTTTCCACAATAATGCCTCTTGTACATCGTCTTATTATCTTTTGGGAGAAACCTATGTCATTTCCCGTAAAAAATAATTACTTGCTGGTTGAATAAAAGTAACTTTGTCAAAATTTGCCAGGGGTATGAATAATTATGGGCAGCACTGTATGTATAGTTTTCCTTGCATTTAGAAAAAACTAATTCATTCTTTGCATCGCCATATTAAGACCCCCATAACTTTTTTAATTTTATGTGTATTGAGCTGTGTGAGGGCTGATACCATAGGAGTGTGTATGCCTTTTTGCTCACTTTTTATTCATATTTTGGGGAAGTTAATAAAAAAAAAACATGTGGAATGATTAGATTGCTTTCCTCATAGGCTCCAATGCATTAGCATTGGAATCTATGAAAATTTCACTGTGTTCCTATGGAGTCCTGCCACAGCCAGGGTCATTTTATAGGAACATAGCTCCGACAGCCTTGTATCATTCAGGAGGACCAAGGCTGCCACAAACAACATCCAGCCACCCCCAATCCTCACTAGGGGGAGCTGGTCCAGGCTGGGAGCGTTCGCTCCTTGTTTTTGAGCTTCCAGATGACGTGGTCTGAGGGGTTAAACGTGTGTGATTAATGTTTTCGTCAATCACAAACATTAGTCCCAGGTGTCTGCTGTTCATAACAGCAGGCACCCAGCGGCTATTGAGCCCGCCGCACAAGCAGGCTCCATCTTTAAATACATGATCGCTGACTTATATTTCCATTAGGGAGTCGGGAAGAGGTTATAAAAAGTTGAATAAAAGTTTAGTTAATCCTTTAAGCAGTGTGTGGCTGAGAGTTCTTAAAATCCACTTTACTGGTACTGTAAAATGCTGTGAATTTCCTGCCCACAAATTTTCTGCATTTTGATCCCATGTGTGGGCAAACCCTTTTGTGTGAAATATTATAATTACATGCAGTGGAGGTTATGTACACATACATTTCCGTCTTCTTTCACACTGGCATTTTGGCTTTCCGTTTGTGAGATCCGTTCAGGACTCTCACAAGCAGTGAAAAACGGATCAGTTTTGCCCTAATGCATTCTGAATGGAAAATGATCCGCTAAGAATGCCTCAGTTTGCCTCTGTTCCGTCTCCATTCTGCTTTGGAAGCGGACACCAAAACGCTGCTTGCAGCGTTTTAGTGTCCTCCTGACGAAACTGAGCCAAACGGATCCGTTCTGACACACAGTGTAAGTCAATGGGGACGGATCCTTTTTCTATGAGACAATCTGGCACACTATAAAACCGGTCCGTCCTCTATTGACTTTCAGTGGTGTTCAAGACTGATCTGTCTTGGCTATGTTAAAGATAATACAAACGGATCTGTTATGAACGGATGCAGACGGTTGTATTATCTGAATGGATCAGTCTGTGCAGATACATGACGGATACGCACCAAACGCGAGTGTGAAAGTAGCCTCAGCTGTAAAGGGCGTTCATTTGTTTTTATTTTATTTATTAGTATGTGTTTACATGGACTTGTCACAAAATTAATGATAAAGAATTGGTGAACTTAGAGGACCTTTCACCGATTATGACACTGTGAACTAAGTATACAGACATATAGAGCGGCGCCCGGGGATCTCGCTGCACTTACTATTATCCCTGGGCGCCGCTCCATTCGCCTGCTATGCTCTCCGGTATCTTCGCTCACTAAGTTATAGTAGGCGGAGATTTCAGTCACTAAGTTATAGTAGGCGAAGTCTGCCCTTGTTCTGCTGTAGCGCTGGCCAATCGCATTGCAGAGCTCACAGCCTCGGAGAAAATAACCTCCCAGGCTGTGAGCTCTGCGTTGTGATTGGACAGCGCTACAGCAGAACAAGGGCGACTCCGCCTACCATAACTTTGTGACTGAAATCTCCGCCTACTATAACTTTGTGACCGAAGATACCGGAGGGCATAGCGGGAGAACGGAGCGGCGCCCAGGGATAATAGTAAGTGCAGTGAGATCCCTGGGCGCCGCTCTATATGTCTGTATACTTAGTTCACATTGTCATAATCGGTGAAAGGTCCTCTTTAAGGTTATGGACCCATCAAAAACATTTATCACCTATCCACAGGAAAAATGTATGATCGTTTGGAGCCTAACCGCTGGGACCCCCACCGATCATGAGAACAGAGGTCCTTGAGTTTTCTTTGTGAATGGAGCAGGTGACCACTGTTTCCTTCATTCTGTATGGGACTGTAGTGTACATTACTTAGCTATTGCTGGTTGTCCTTTAGAAGTGAACGGAGCATACACACAGTGAACTCGGGAACCCCTGTTTTCATGATCGGTGGAGGTTTCTGCATTCGGTTCCCTAGTGATCATACATTAATCAGCTGACCTGTGGATAAGTGATATATGTTACTCATAGCCCCAACCTAAGCCCTAATGCTGATAAATGTAAATGGTTTTCCAGAGTATATACCTAATAACAGTTTGATTACTTACTAAATGTTGTAGCCTATATAAATATAACACTGTGTGTACATATTACAATTATAAAGCTATATAATATTAATGAAAAAGCTTTCACAAGTAATTATGTCGCATTGATTTCCAGTTCAAAGCCACGCTCGATTCGGAGGGTCATTTTTCATAAAATGTTGGGGCCTTCGCATTTTATTACTTATTCTGACAAGTGTCTCAGATCAATTTTGTCTCCGTGCCTGCAATAGCCTAGGGGTAAGCCATCTAAACCACCTCCAAATTCTAAGTGCTCGGGCACATATAATCAGTAGTTGTAACGCTGTATGAAAAAAATCCTGCCAGAGTAACCGTCGTGTGCGGTAACGACAGCAGTTAGACGGGCTGGGAGTGACTCAGTAATGTCCTGGTAGGTTGTCACAGGTATCTGGAGCCATGCTGACCGCAGTGCATTCCACAGCTGCTGGAGGGTGCGTGGGGTAGGATCCATAGAAGTAACATGACGATCGAGGTGGTCCTATAGTTGCTCAATTGGGTTCAAGTCTGAGGAATTAGGGGGCAAGGGTAGTACTTGGAAGTCCTGCTCATGCTCTTCCAACCAATGTCAGGCATTTCTAGCTGTGTGACCTGTCACATTGTCTTGCTGGAAAATACCATCAGCTCCAGGGAAGACGATATGCATTTCTGGGTGTACATGATTTGCAAGGATGGATTCATACCCAAATCGGTTAAGAGTGCCTTCCACATGGATGAGTGGCCCAGAGAATGCCACAAAAACATTCCCCAGACCGTAACGCTGCCTCCACTAGCTTGTGTTCTTCCAGCAATGGTTGCAGGGTGTTTGTTCTCTGATGTTTCTCTCCTGACAAGCCAACGTTCATCCATTTGATGAAACACAAAATGTGATTCTGCACGTACTGGTGCAAAAATTGAAGCCTTTTCTGCTGATGCAACTTTTGCTTAGCAGAGGTGCAGTGACCATCCATCTGTTTTAGAACCCCATATCCAGTAGGGTTCGCTGAATTGTTGTTTTAGACGCATATCAGGTATTCCCCTGGTTCATTTTCTTGGTGACCTACACCACTGTGGGTGTTGGTCTGCCCTAGAGCTCCTTTGTAACTAATGTTCACCCCTCACATCAATAGCAAATGGTGCGC
This sequence comes from Bufo gargarizans, assembly GCF_014858855.1. NCBI lineage: Eukaryota > Metazoa > Chordata > Amphibia > Anura > Bufonidae > Bufo > Bufo gargarizans. The sequence continues at coordinate 181,409,502 of NC_058083.1, forward strand.
TGCAGTTTCCACAATGCTGATTTTTTATATACCTTTTCCCTAAAAATTAAATAAAAAGCACTGAAAAACCATATGCATCTCAGAATTGTACCAATAAAAAAAATTGTTTAAACTTTAATCAATTTTGATTTTATTTTTATAAATAAAAATATAATATAGCATCAAAAAATTTGCCACTAACAAAGTAAAACATGTAAAAGCACTATAAATTACAAGTCAGATTTGAAGAATTCTGTCCTTAAAGGGGTTCTTCTGGAATTTATAAAATTAAAATTACTGAAAATAGTTTAATATTGCGTTATTATAAATATTTATTCCCAAATAACTTTCATTAGTTATAATGGTTTGTTTTGTTAAGGGAGCAATCGTTAGAAGAAATAAAATAGCCGCCGTCCTATTAGTACACACACAAACCCTTTTGTAATCACAGCAGGACATGTTACTTCAGAACACTTGAGTTAAAGAGCTGCCTCAGCCTCCTCCTGCTGTGCTCGTCAGGAATTATGATTCTGAATACAGCTGATGAGATCTTCAGCTGAATCTCTGTAGGAATGGAGTTGAACGGCGCAGGCGCAGGATTTCGGCAGCGATGCGACGGACCGTGCCATCAATCAAGAGGAGCGGGGCGGGCAGAACAGAGGACCTGGGCAGGACAAAGGATCAGTGGACGGAGCCTCTAGGTGCTGATATTTATGCCCACATAGCACCTAGAGCAGTGATGGTGAACCTTTTAGAGACCGAGTGCCCAAAACTGCAACCCAAAACTCACTTATTTATCGCGAAGTGCCAACATGGCCATTTACCCTGAATACTAATATAACTTATCTTCCATGTACTTTATAATTTATCTATAATAGCCTGCCTTCATTCAGTGAGCTGTATGTGCCATTCATAGCATACCCTGCGGTCTAAGGCCACTTTCACACTAGCGTCTGAGACGGATCCGCTCATATAATGCAGATGGTGGCTCCGTTCAGAACGGATCCGTCTGCATTATATTGTAAAAAAAATTCTAAGTGTGAAAGTAGCCTGAACGGATCCGTCCAGACTTTTACATTGAAAGTCAATGGGGGACGGATCCGTTTGAAGATTGAGCCATAGTGTGTCATCTTCAGACGGATCCGTCCCCATTGACTTACATTGTACGGTAAGTCTGGACGGATCCGCACGCCTCCGCACGGCCAGGCGGACACCCGAACGCTGCAAGCAGCGTTCAGGTGTTCGCCTGCTGAGCGGAGAGGAGGCTGAACGCTGCCAGACTGATGCATTCTGAGCGGATCCGCGTCCACTTAGAATGCATTAGGGCTGGACGGATGCGTTCGGGGCCGCTTGTGAGCCCCCTCAAACGGAGCTCACAAGCGGATACCCGAACGCTAGTGTGAAAGTAGCCTAAGGCATAGTGTTACACCTTGGACTTCTTCCAGGGTGCGGGTGCCCACAGAGAGGGCACTGAGTGCCGCCTCTGGCACCCGTGCCATAGGTTCGCCATCACTGACCTAGAGGCTCACTTAGCATATTATAAAAGTGCTTATTTTATCAGAACGGCTGCAGGGAGAAATGTAAAGAACATACTGTTATGTAGTGCTGACATTAGCGCATCGCTAATGTCAGTCAGCTACATAACAGTATTTCTGGTGGTAGAAACCCTTTAAACTGTAAATCAGGCATAGCCATCAAAGTAGACCGCCACCAAGACATGGTTGCATCTCAGGCACAGCTGGTCACAGACACCCGCTCAGAGCCAGGTACCGTCATCCAGATAACCGTCAGTTATCAAGACATGGCGACATGAGCTGCCAGCCACACAGACATGGCGACCAAAGCCGCCAACCATGCAGACAGAGCCGCAGAAGCCACCGACCACGCAGACACAGTCCATGCAAAGTAAGCAGCTGAACAAACAGCTGCACTAGATAAGCACAGTACCAGAAGCAGCCAGCTACAATGCAAATCTGCAGGAGCAGTCATCCCAGGCAAGCATAACAGAAGCAATCAGCTCCATAGGAACATGAGGCCATGAAAATACATGAAAATAGTCACCCTGCCACAAAGACAGTTTTTTTTTTTTTACTACAGGCTCAATGCAGTGAACCAGAAAGGCCCAGGCTCCCAGGCAACCATCATTTTTTAGGCGTGGACCCAAAGGGGTAACCAGCCAGCCAGGCATATATTCAAAGGCAGTCATCCAGCATGCTAAACAGACAGATACTCAAAGGCAGTCAGCCAGCCCGCCTGCTAAACAGGCAGAGACTCAAGGCAGTCAGCCGACCAGTAACAGACTCAAATGCAGTCAGCCGACCAGGCATAGACTCAAAGGCAGTCAGCCAGACAGGCATAGACCCAAAGGCTGTCAGCTAACCCAGCATGAATGCACAAGTGTTCAACCAACCAGGCATAGATGCACAGGCGCTCAGCAGACCAGGCTTTCAACGAAGCAGGTATAGATGCCTCAAAGCTACTTGAACAACATGCCCATTCAGAACTGTCCTCTCACCTCTGCTCCTGCTCACTGTTTAATAACTCAATATGGCAGCAGTATAGAACCCAGGAATTTAAAACGTGCTTATGCTGCAAGGCCTGAAATATTGTGTATTTTGCCCCAAAAAGGGTGTTTTATTAATGAAAGAATCTCACACGGCCTGACCCACAGTAGGCCTGAATTAAAGACTGGTGCACCAAATGGCGGTATTTCAAATATCTGAATCTAACCCCCAAATGTATGAAGGGTGTATCTCACAATGACATCTGCATCAAAGGCTGCCAACTAATTATTTTTTTTGCCCAAACGAGTGTTTGTTTAACAACTGAATTTGACAGCAGTATATAGGCCTGTAATTTCACATGTGCTGATGCTGCAAGTCCTGAAAATAGTGGGTTTTGTCAAAAAAGTGGGTTTTTAAAACCCCAGAAAACGATGGCTGTATTTCTAGCTTAAATTGCACACTGACTAATCCAGATGTTGTATATTGCCAAAAAAGTGTTTTTTTGGTAACAGAATATGAAAGCTGTATATATTAAACTTGAATTTAACACTTGCAGATCAGGAAAATTGTGTTTTTTGGCAAAAAAAAGTGTGTTTTTAAAACCCCAGGAAATGATGGCTGTATTTCTAGCTTAAATTGCACACTGACTAATCCAGATGTTGTATATTGCCACCTAACTGACTTTTTAAAGTTATTTTTTTTTCAGTCATTGGTTTTAGGGCAGGAAAAAAAAAATTGTGCCCTGCACCCACAAAACACAATGAATACTGGGTGGAAGATGATGTGGAGGACGATAAGGTCCTCGACCCCACATGGAATCAAGGTTATGCGAGTGACTTATGTAGTTCAGAGGAAGAGGCGGTGGTTGCACAGAGACAACCAGCACAGCAGAAGAGGGAGCAGGGTGCAAAAGCGGAGCGGCCGTCCTCTAGACAGTACGCCTGCTACTGCCCACCGCAGCAAGGGATCGAGCGCACCAACGCCAGCTCCAAGGAGTTCCCTGGCGTGGCAGTTTTTCAGACAATGCGCTGACGACAAGACACGAGTGGTTTGCACGCTGTGCAATCAGAGCCTGAAGCGAGGCATGAACGTTCTCAACCTGAGAACAACCTGCATGACCAGGCATTTAAGTGCAAAGCATGAGCTGCAGTGGAGTAGACACCTCAAAAACCAAGAAAGGCCTCTGGCTCCTCCTGCTTCCTCTTCTGCTGCAGTCTCGGCCTCTTCATCCACCTCTGGAGTGACAATGCCACCTGCCACCCCGCAAACAGAGGATCTTCCAGCAACACCACCACCTGGGTCACCAAGCATCTCCACAATGTCCCACGGAAGCGTTCAGCTCTCCATCTCCCAAACGCTGGAGAGGAAGAGGAAGTACCCCCCTACCTACCCGCGATCACTTGCCCTGAATGCCAGCATTTAAAAATTACTGGCCTTTGAAATGCTGTCATTCCGTCTGGTGGAGACCGATAGTTTTACAGGCCTTATGGCCTCCACTACTTTTCCAGCAGAGCCTTCCCTACACAACCAAGTAAGGGACTAAATCAGGTGTGCACTGCGCAACGCCATCTGTGGCAAGGTGCACCTGACTACGAATATGTGGACCAGTAAGCACGGTCAGGGACGATTTATTTCCATAACAGTACACTGGGTAAATGCAGTGGCGGCTGGGCCTGAGGCGGATAGCAGTTTGGCGCATGTCCTTCCACCACCGAGGATTGCAGGGCGCTTCAGTTTGCGTCCTTTTGCTTCTTCCTCCTACTCTGCTTCCTCATCCTCTACCAGCTCCTCATCCAGTCAGCGTAACACCTTCACCACCAACTTCAGCACAGCCAGGGGTAAACGACAGCAGACACTTTTAAAACCTATCTGTTTGGGGGACAAATTCCACACAGCGCAGGAGCGTGGATGGGCCTTGAACAACAGACCGATGAGTGGTTTGTGCCAGTCAGCCTCAAGCCTGGCCTAGTTGTGTGCGATAATAGGCAAAATATCATAGCAGCTCTGGGACTAGCTGGTTTGACGCACATCCCTTGCCTGGCACATATGCTGAATTTGGTGGTGCAGAGATTCCTTAAAAATTACCCTGATATGTAGGGCTGCAGCTAACGATTATTTGAATAATCGATTAGTTGCCGATTAATTTCTACGATTAATCGGGAAAAACGACAAAATTACAAAACAGAGAGGTTTATATGATCTTACTTGAAAAATGATGTTCAAAGGCCATATTAAAACAAATTGTGGGCGACACTATTATGGGGGATCTGTGGACGACACTATTATGGGGGATCTGTGGACGACACTATTATGGGGGATCTGTGGACGGCGCAGTTATGGAGAGGGGGATCTGTGGACGGCGTAGTTATGGAGAGGGGGATCTGTGGACGGCGTAGTTATGGAGAGGGGGATCTGTGGACGGCGTAGTTATGGAGAGGGGGATCTGTGGGCGGCGTAGTTATGGAGAGGGGGATCTGTGGACGGCGTAGTTATGGAGAGGGGGATCTGTGGACGGCGTAGTTATGGAGAGGGGGATCTGTGGACGGCGTAGTTATGGAGAGGGGGATCTGTGGACGGCGTAGTTATGGAGAGGGGGATCTGTGGACGGCGTAGTTATGGAGAGGGGGATCTGTGGGTGGCGCAGTTATGGAGAGGGGGATCTGTGGGTGGCGCAGTTATGGAGAGGGGGATCTGTGGGTGGCGCAGTTATGGAGAGGGGGATCTGTGGACTGCGCAGTTATGGAGAGGGGGATCTGTGGGTGGCGCAGTTATGGAGAGGGGGATCTGTGGGCGGCACAGTTATGGAGAGGGGGATCTGTGGGCGGCGCAGTTATGGAGAGGGGGATCTGTGGGTGGCGCAGTTATGGAGAGGGGGATCTGTGGGCGGCGCAGTTATGGAGAGGGGGAACTGTGGATGGCGCTGTTATGGAGAGGGGGATCTGTGGGTGGCGCTGTTATGGAGAGGGGGATATGTGCACTGTTATGGGCATAACAGTGCACAGATCCCTTTCCTCATAACAGTGCACAGATCCCCTTTCCATAGCAGTGCCATACACAGACCCCCCCCCCCTCCTCCCCATAGCAGTGCTATACACAGACCCCCCTCCCCATAGCAGTGCTATACACAGACCCCCCTCCCCATAGCAGTGCCATAGACAGATCCTCCCCCCTCCCCATAGCAGTGCTATACACAGACCCCCCTCCCCATAGCAGTGCCATAGACAGATCCTCCCCCCTCCCCATAACAGCCCCGGCCCAATGCTTATAAGTCTGACTAATCACTGCATCTTTATTTTACCTTTTTACAATGACGCTCCTGTAACAGCCAGGCAGAGCGGACGGCGGCGTAACGTCACTCACTCACGTGACGCACCTGCTCCGCCCACTTCATGAATGAAGGAGGCGGAGCAGGCGTGTCACGTGAGTGAGTGACGTTACGCCGCCGTCCGCTCTGCCTGGCTGTTACAGGAGCGTCATTGTAAAAAGGTAAAATAAAGATGCAGCGACCGCCCGCCTGCCCGCATAGCAACGAATCGGCGATTATTCGATAACTGGATTCGTCGACAACGAATCCAGTTATCGAATATAATCGATTACATCGATTAATCGTTGCAGCCCTACTGATATGTCAGAGCTGCTGCATAAAGTGCGGGCTGTCTGTGCGCGCTTTCGGAGTTCTCACCCTGCTGCTGCTCGCCTGTCAGCGCTGCAGCGTAACTTCACCTTCCCGCTCACCGCCTCATATGCGACGTGCCCACAAGGTGGAACTCCACCTTGCACATACTGGCCAGACTGTGCGAGCAGCAGCAGGTGATAGTGGAGTTTCAGCTGCAGCACGCACAGGTGAGTCACTTTGCGGAACAGCACCACTTCACCACCAATGACTGGGCCTCCATGCGAAACCTGTGTTGCTTGTTGCTCTGTTTCAAGTACTCCACCAACATGGCCAGTACTGATAACGCCGTTCTCAGCGTTACTATCCCACTTCTATGCCTCCTTGAAAAAACACTCCTGGTGATGATGGAAGAGGATGTGGCACAGGAGGAGGAGGAGAAAGAGGGATCATTTTGTAGGGTAACCAGACAGTCATTCCCAAGTGGCTCCGAGGGTGGGTTCCTGCACCCACAAACCCAAGGTACACAATTGTCCAGCCAGGGCACAGTTCTGGAGGATGATGAGGTGGAGGATGAGGCGATGGAGGAGGAGGCGATGGAGGAGGAGGAGGAGGAACCATGTTCACAGCAGGGTGGCACCCAGACCAGCTCATGGCCATCACTGGTGCGTGGCTCGGGAGGATACAGACGATACACCTCCCACAGAGGACAGCTTTTCGTTGCCTCTGGGCAGCCTGGCACCCATGAGCGATTACATGCTGTAGTGTCTCCACGCTGCTGGATCCCAGTTACAAGGACAACATACCGTCACTGGAGCATGATCGTAAGATGCGCGAGTACAAGCGCACGCTGGTAGACGATTTGCTGGTGGCATTCCCACCTGACAGCGGGGGCACAGTGGAAGCACAAGGCAGAGGACGAGGAAGAGGTCGCCACGCAGCTGGGGCACCGCTAGTACCTAAGAAGGCAGGGTTAGCATGGCCGAAATGTGGAAAAGCTTTGTCAGCACGCCACAACAACCAGCACCACCAGCTGATATGGAACGTCTTAGCAGGAGGCAGCATTTCACCAATATGGTGGAGCAGTATGTGTGCACACGCCTACACGTACTGAATGACTGGTCTTCCCCCTTCAATTTCTGGGTCTCCAAATTGGGCACATGGCCTGAGCTTGCCCTTTACGCCTTGGAGGTGCTGGCCTGCCCTGCAGCCAGTGTATTATGTGAACATGTGTTTAGCACGGCAGGGGGCATCATCACAGACAAGCGCAGCCGTCTGTCCACAGCCAATGTGGACAAGCTCACATTCATTGAAATGAACCAGGCATGGATTCCTCTGGACTTGTTCGTACCTTGTGCAGAATAGACATTTATACCGGCACTAACCAGCCATTATTATACTGCAGCGCAATTGCTCATTCTTGTATTTTGGATATTTCACACACACTCACACACACTTTTAGAGTGTACCCTAATTTAAAAAAAAAAATTAAAACCAAAAACCTGTGTTGGCTACCTCGTCCTCCTCCACCGCCGCTTCCACCTACACCGCTACGTCCACCACCTCCTCCTCAAACTCCTACTCCATATGGAACTCCACTTCATAAATCGAATTTTTTTATTTTATTTGTACGTATTTTATTTTATATCATTTCACTACTTTGTCAGTTACATTTTCTGGTGAAATTCAGCAACTTTTGGGTGTATAGTACCATTGCTATACCAAGTAGGCCGGTTAACGAAAAAAAAAATTGTCAATTACATTTTCAGTTGAAATTCAACAATTTTTGGGTTTGAAGTACCACTGCTATACCTAGTAGACAGGTTAAACAATAAAACCAAAATTGTCTGTTACATTTTATGGTGAAATTCACCAATTTTTGGGTGTGATGTACCACTGCTATACCTAGTAGGCCGGTAATATATATATTTTTAAATATGTCAGTTACATTTTCAGTTGAAATTCAACAATTTTTGGGTGTGAAGTACCACTGCTATACCTAGTAGACCGGTAAAGAAAAACATAACATTTGTCAGTTACATTTTATGGTCAAATTGACCGCTTAATAAATTTCTATAATTTTTATTTAACATTTTCGGGTGACAATAAACAATTGTTTTCTGTCATAGACCCCTGCTCTACCAAGTAGACAGGTTAATACATTTCTGTAATTTTTCTGTTACATTCTTGGATTGACATTATACAATTTTAGACATGAATAAACCCCTGCTCTGCATAGGTGACAGGGAATAAAATTTCTGAAATGCCTTTTTAATTGATGCACGCCACCTCCTTTGATTCAATGCTTAAAATTAAACAAGTTGTACCACATTTAAGCTTCAATACTTTGTCCCACGTTTCCGCTATACTCTTTTGGCAAACAATTGCGCCTCAATAGCTTTTCCCACATTTCTGCTTGATCCCAATTATTTAAAATAAATTTATCTCCCTTAAATTTGGTCTCTTTTTCTCACGCTCCCTCTCCGGCCTGGAACCCTGATTCCCCGCCACCCGTTATCACCACGGTAGGCGCATAAAAGAACATCGAAAGTTGATAGAGCAAATATCAAATCGGATCGTGAACATCACGGGGACGTGCGACATGGTGGGGCAGTAAGTATGCACACGCCTAGACGAACTAACTCCTGCAACTTCTGGGTCTCCAATTTGGGCACATGGCCTGAGCTTGCCTTTTATGCCTTGAAGGTGCTGGTCTGCCCTGCAGACAGTGTATTGTCTGAACATGTGTTTAGCACGACTAGAGGGTTATATTTCCCAATGTTTTGGGGTGTACCCCAATTTTAAAAATAAAAATAAAAATTTAAACCAAAAAGCAGTGTAGGCTACCTCCTCCACCGCCACATCCACCGCCTCCTCAACCTCCTACTCCATATGGGCCTGGTTCTCCTAGATTAAGATTATTATTTTTTATTTTTACATATTTTATGTTATTTTAAGTTATTTCCCTATCCACATTTGTTTGCAGAGCACTTGCCATGCTCTTAACCACATTTTGATGACATTTGCAACCCTCTAGCCCTTTCCATTACATTTTTACAGCCATTTTAGTGCTCAAAAGTTCGGGTCCCCATTGACCTCAATGGGGTTCAGGTCAAGTTCGGGTCCCGAACTCGAACTTTTTTCCGAAGTTCGGCCAAACCCGTCGAACCCGAACATCCAGGTGTCCGCTCAACTCTAGCAAAAACCAAGAAACAATACTCTGTCCTCCTTCTTGACCTGTCCTCTACCTTCGACACTGTTGACCACTCCCTTCTGTTGCAAACTCTCTCATCTCTTAGCATCACTGACCTGGCCCTCTCCTGAATCACATCATACCTCACAGAACCGACATTTTGTGTCTCCCACTCCCGCACCACCTCCTCGTCTCATTCCCTCTCTGTTGGTGTCCCGTAAGGCTCTGTCCTAGGATCCCTGCTCTTCTCTATCTACACTTTTGACCTGGGACAGCTCATAGAGTCCCATGGCTTTCAGTATCACTCTTATGCTGACGACACACAAATCTACCTCTCTGGTCCAGACATCACCACCTTGCTATCAAGAATCCAACAATGTCTATCTTCTATATCATCCTTCTTCGCCTTTCGCTTTCTAAAACTTAACATGGATAAAACAGAATTCATCATCTTTCCCCCCATCTTGCTCAACCCCCCCAACAGACCTATCTATCACGATCAATGTTTGCGCACTATCCCCGGTCAACTAAGTCTGCTGCCTTGGAGTGACCTTGGATTCTGCCCTTTCCTTCCGACCGCACATCCAAGCCCTTTCCACCACCTGCCGCCTCCAACTCAAAAACATCTCCCGCAAACCCGCTTTCCTTAACTTTGAATCTGCGAAAATGCTTGTACATGCCCTCATCATCTCCCGCCTAGACTACTGCAACATTCTCCTCTGTGGCCTTCCATCTAGCACTCTCGCACCCCTTTAATCTATTCTCAACTTTGCTGCCCGACTAGTTCACCTCTCACCCTATTACTCCTCTGCCTCTCCCTTCACTAGCTCCCCATTGCACAGCGAATTCACTTCAAAGTACTAAGAAATACATACAAGGCCGTCCATAACCTGTCCCTTCCCTATATCTCTGAGATACTTTCCCGATACATCCCCACACGCACTCTCCGATCCTCACAAGACCTCCTTCTCTCCTCTCCTCTTATCACCTCTTCCGACAATCGTCTCCAAGATTTCTTCCGCGCATCCCCCATACTCTGGAACTCGCTACTCCAACATATCAGACTCTCACCTACAGTGGAATCCTTCAAAAGAAACCTGAAAACCCACCTCTTCAGACAAGCCTATAACCAGTGACTCTGCTGCCTCTATACCACCATGACCAACTTCACCCGCACCTACTGTGTCCTTCTCCCATACCATGTAGATTGTAAGCCCTCACGGGCAGAGCCCTCCCTCCTTCTGTACCAGTTTGTAACTCGTTTTGTTTATGATTAGTACAATTGTCTGTATTGTGTATGTATACCTCTTCTCATATGTACAGCGCTATGGAATGAATGGCACTTTAATAATAAATAATAATAATAAAAATACTAATAGATGCAAGACATTCAGCTAAGGAAGCATAGATGCACAGGTGGACCGCCAAACAGGCGTTCAACAAAGCTGGCATAGATTCAAAAATATTCAGACAGACAGGCACAACCACACAGTCATACAGCCAAGCATGCACAGGGCATCTGAATTCAATGAAGCCAACATAAGATCAAAAGGCATTCAGCCTGAAGCTAATAGGCAACCAACCAGACCTTTAAGCCAAGAGGCAGTCAACCAGGCCCTGAAGCCAAGAGGCAGTCAACCAGGCCCTGAAGCCAAGAGGCAGTCAACCAGCCCGTGAAGCCAAGAGGCAGTCAACCAGCCTGTGAAGCCATGAGGCAGTCAACCAGCCCCTGAAGCCAAGAGGCAGTCAACCAGCCCCTGAAGCCAAGAGGCAGTCAACCAGCCCCTGAAGCCAAGAGGCAGTCAACCAGCCCCTGAAGCCAAGAGGCAGTCAACCAGGCCCCGAAGCCATGAGGCAGTCAACCAGGCCCCGAAGCCATGAGGCAGTCAACCTATCAATCATGCTAAAGGCACCAAACAGATTCATACCAACCACACAACACAAATATTCACTTGTTTCACAGCCCTGGAGGCTGCATGCTCCAGGCTCCTCTGTCTGTTTGGAGATCATACTTTACACTGGATCTAATATTAATACACCAACAACCCTAAACTCCCTCCCGCCCCCTCCCCTCTATAATTAAACAGTGAGACAATCATCCCTGTAAATTGAGTCTGTGCATTCCTGCTATATGTAGAACCCATCCAATATCTCCACTGTTGCTTCAAGGCCCTCTTTTGCAGACTCATAAAACACCCCCTTTCACCCTTACTTCTTCTAGCACTCACCAGACAAAGGTTACTGCAGCCTCCCAATCCCAGAGATTTGGTCCCTAAGACAGTCTTCCGCAAGCGCCCATGATACCAAGCTTGGGTCAGTTAACCAGCCCATCCAAATAGACCCAAACTGATGTGGACATTTCCTTTTCAGGTATATTCCCCTTTCATACCGCAGAACATTATTCAATCTATTAATATATTCCCGGCTTGTGGGCGGTTTATGTTCTATCCAGTGTTTGGCTATCAGGATACGAGCTTGGAATAACATTCTCTGTATACATATAGACATACCACTGCCCCCTCCATCTCTAATTGCCCAAGAAGACATGTCCTGGGAACACACGAAATGTCTATCTGCGTCACTCTTTTAATAAATTGTATAATCTCTTTCCAGAATATTCCTAGTTCAGAGCATTCCCAGAACATATGCATCAAGGAGGCATTCACTGTTTTGCAACGAGGTCAACAAGAGTCTGAACGAACACCTATCTTATACAGAAGCGCAGGGGTCTTATACACCCTGTGTATCAGATACAGATGAGACATGCGCTGCGCATCATTAAGTGTTAACCTGGGAGTCAGCGACAATGTGTCATTGATCCTGGGTGATTACACCTACATCACCCACCCATTTATCTTTGACCGGGAGGGGCCCTGGGGAAGTAATCCCCTCACTTATATGCCTATATAATGATGAAATCAGCCCCCCAGTACCCCCGGGACTCAGGAATTGCTGAATGACTATGGGGGTAGGTGAAATTTGTTTATTTTCTGTAAATTGCGCCTGATACGCATGCCTCAGCTGTAAAAATTGATAGAATGCAGTTTTTTGGAGATTAAACTCTCGCTGTAGTTGTGCAAATGATCTCATACTCCCGCCCTCCTGAATGTGGTGTATACAGAGAACTCCCTTTTTTCCCACGGAGAAAAGTCCTCCAGCCTGAATATTTCAGGTAAGCTTGGATTACACGACAAAAACACAGAAATATAGTGGCAAATCTGGGGGAGCTGCTCAACCCCTAACACTGTAGCGTGTTTTTCATTGGGGGAGCAGCCCCACCGCATGTGGACCGCAGCAAACGACTATCCCCAGCAAAAAATATTTTGCATACGGTGGAGGATGTCGGCGCGGTCCACATGCACCACAAAGGCATCCTACACAAAACGGAGCATTGTGCGGATGAAAATATAATCATAAATCACAGAAAAAATGCACCACACGGATATGCCACTGACTATACTGGCTAGTCATAAATGCAGATATTAAAAGCTGAGACTTTTGCCAATATATTCCTGTCAGGAAGATATCGGAGCTCCCCCAATGAAAAACACGCTACAGTGTTAGGGGTTGAGCAGCTCCCCCAGATTTGCCACTATATTTCTGTGTTTTTGTCTTGTTTTATATGTAGTGTATGTGCCTTCACCTGGCATTCAAACACTCTTTGCACCTGGTAGCCTCCATCACATGGTCTGATATGGGTGTGGCTTACAGTCTGGCTTTGTTCACATTGCACTAGTTGTCCTGCTAGGCGGTTGTGTGGAAGCCTGGCTGTGAGCTGGATTACATCACCCTCAGACCTTGTTCACACCATAGGTAGCGTAGTGGTAGGACCCCTTGCCATGCTGAGAACCGTGACGTGGTGCTTGGGGCTCCGATATCTTCCTGACAGGAATATATTGGCAAAAGTCTCAGCTTTTAATATCTGCATTTATGACTAGCCAGTATAGTCAGTGGCATATCCGTGTGGTGCATTTTTTCTGTGAAGCTTGGATTACACCACAAAGGTGTATAACCGTGGACTCCCTTGAGACCAAGCGTGTCTTTAAATTTAGACCATACTTTAAAGATCAGGGACAGAGTAGGCAGATTCTCGGCCCCCGGCATTTTTCCTATTTCCGCTATAGAGAAGGGTATGGCCTGCTTTGCAAGGGAAGAAACTATCCTTGCTGACGTTCCCGCCCCGTCCTGTTGACCCTAACCCTTCAAGTGTTGTAACTGGGCAGCCACAAAATATACCCAAGGGTTTGTTACTGAGACGCCTCCTTCCTCCTTGCCTCTCTGCAACGTCTCTAATCTAATTCTAGGTTGCTTTTTCTTCCATATAAGGGACCGAAAGAGACCCTGAACCTTATAGAATATTCTTTGGGGTATCCAGATGGGGGAATTATGCAAGATATACAGCAATTGGGGCATCAGGATCATTTTAATCAAGTTGCAACGACCTACCACAGACAGGGGCAGCTTAACCCAAGCGGATATTTTATCTTCAAATTTACTGACTAATGGGTCTATGTTGACTTATAATCTTTAACTCGTGGCGTGATCGTCACACTCAAATATTTAAAGCTATCCACTATTTGCAGCTGGATGCATGACTAGTTCATTTGTGGGGGGAGAGGATCAAGCGGGAATATTACTGACTTGTCCCAGTTTATTCGTAGCCCTGACCTAAGGCCAAAATCAATAATATGGCGCATCACCGGATAGACGGATCGTTCTAGATCACCCGTGTATATAAGCATATCGTCCGCATATAACGACACTCTTTCCTCCCGAGCACCCACCGGTAATCCTGTCCAATCCAGTGATGCGCGTAGTTTACATGCCAGCGGTTCAATGGCCACAGCAAACAAGAGCGGGGATAGTGGGCATCCCTGTCTGGTCCCCCTATGTAGGGTGAATTGTGCACTAAGCTCTCCATTCACTCTTATGCAACCGGGGATCGGTACAAGAGCCTTACCCATGTCAAAAAACCTGGTCCAAATCCCATAGCCCTCATAGTTTCCCACAGGTAATCCCACTCGACGCTGTCAAAAGCTTTGGCAGCGTCGAGGGGCATCACTGCCCTACATCCCCCAGTGTCCACCAGCCGCTGGAGATTAAAAAATAATCTCCTCAGGTTAATGGACATACTTTTATCTGGCATAAAGCCCGACTGGTCTTCGTGAATGATGGTACTAATAACCCTATTTAGACGGTTAGCTAATACTTTTGCCAGTATTTCCGTTTAGTTTGGTTGCGTTCCCTTACTGAGAGAAAACCGTCATGGGTTGCGGCATGACCCAAAATGCAAGTCAATGGGGACAGATCAGTTTTCTCTGACACAATCTGACACAATATAAAACTGATCCATCCCCCATTGACTTTCAATGGAGTTCATGACGTCTCGGGTATGTTAAAGATAATACAACCGGATCCGTTAATAAAGGATGCAGATAGTTGTATTATCAGTAACGGAAGCGTTTTTGCTGAAAGAGCCTTAGGCCTCTTGAACACGAACGTTGTGTGCCCGTGGCCATATAGCGGTCCGCATACGTCGGGTCTGCAATACACGGGCACCAGACCGTATGCACTCTGCATTTTAATGGGTCCGCAATCATGGAGATGCGGAACCTAAGCACGGATTGGAACCCCGCGGAAGCAATACGGAGTGCTTCCGTGGTGTTTCTGTCCATGCCTCCGCACTGCAAAAAAATAGAACTTGTTCTATTCTTTTGCGGTGCGGACACATCACGGACCCATTCAAGTTGAATGGGTCTCGATCCATCCCGGCCACCGCCCGTGCATTGGTGACCGCAAATTGCAGTTCTTAATGCACGGAACGGATGCACAACGGTCGTGTGCAAGAGGCCTTAGGGTCCATTCACGTGTCCGCAAAATGGGTCCGCATCCATTCCGCAATTTTGCGGAACAGGTGCAGACCCATTTTTTTAAATGGGGCCAGAATGTGCTGTCCGCATTTGCAGATCCGCACTTCCGGTCCGCAAAAAAATAGAACATGTCCTATTCTTGTCCGCAATTGCGGACAAGAAAAGGCATTTTCTGAGAGAGTTCCGGTGATGCGAGGTCCGCAAAATGCGGAACTCACATTGCCGGTGTCCGTGTTTTGCGGATCCGCAAAACACATATGGACATGTTAGCTGAGTTCACATTTCAGTTATTTGGTCAGTTATTTCCATCAGTTATTGTGAGCCAAAACCCATAGTGAAGCCTACACAGAGATAAGTTAAGTTATAATGGAAAGTTTTGCACTAACGATGAGTGAAGCGAGCTTCGGATGTTACATCAGAAGTCGCTTCGTTTAAAACCACTTTAAAACTTGAAACCAAACTCGGATTTGTTTCTGACTAAAACTTGAAACCGAACCTGGGTTCGGTTCCGAGGTACCAAAGTGGTTTTCCACTTTAAAAATCAATTACCGAAGTTATTCAACGAAGTCACGTGCGACTTCGTGAATAACTAACTTCAGCTCATCGGAGCCCATACATTCTAATACTGTACGGAGACTGATCTGCGTACAGTATTAATCCAAAGTTTTGAACGAAGCAACTTCACATGTAACATCCGAAGCTCGCTTCACTCATCACAAATCTGCACCTATTTTGTGTTATTGACCTGCACCTAGTTTTGGCTCACAATTAGGCCTCTTTCACACTACCGTTTATTTTTTTCGTTTTGCGGTCCGTTTTTTGAGTTCCGTATACGGTCCGTATACGGAACCATTCATTTCAATGGTTCCGCAAAAAAAACGGAATGTGTTCCGTATGCATTCCGTTTCCGTATTTCCGTTTTTCCGTTCCGTTGAAAGATAGAACATGTCCTATATTTGGCCGCAAATCACGGTCCGTGGCTCCATTCAAGTCAATGGGTCCGCAAAAAAAACGGAACACATACGGAAATGCATCCGTATGTCTTCCGTATCCATTCCGTTTTTTGCGGAACCATCTATTGAAAATGTTATGCCCAGCCCAATTTTTTCTATGTAATTACTGTATACTGTATATGCCATACGAAAAAACGGAACGGAACAACGGAACGGAAACGGAACCACAACGGAAGCAAAAAACGGAACAACGGATCCGTGAAAAACGGACCGCAAAACACTGAAAGGCCCCATGCACACGGCCGTGTTTCACAGCCGTGTGCGGGCCGTGGAACCGCGGCCTGGATCCCTCCTGAGAGCAGGAGCGCACGGCGTCACTGGTTGCTATGACGCCGTGCGCTCCCTGCTGCCGGCACAGTACAGTAATACACTGGTATCGATCATACCAGTGTATTACTGTATTGTGACCGTATGTATTTTGCGGGCCGCAAAATGAGGATCTACAAAAAAATACAGATGACATCCATGTGACATGCGTGTTGCATCAGGGTTTTTTTTGCGGATCCATTGTAACAATACCTATCCTTGTCTGCAAAACGGACAAGAATAGTACATGCTCTATATTTGGCCTCATGCACACGACCGTTGTGTGCATCCGTGTCCGTTGTTCCGTTTTCCGTGATTTTCTGCGGACCCATTGACTTTCAATGGGTCCGTTGAAAGCTCGGGAAATGCACCGTTTGTCATCCGCGTCTGTTATGCGTGTTTCCTGTCCGTCAAAAAAATATGACCTGTCCTATTTTTTGACGGACAACGGTTCGCGGACCCATTCAAGTCAATGGGTCCGTGAAAAAACACGGAGGCACACAAGATTGTCATCCGTGTCCGTGATCCGTGTCCGTTTTTTTTCTATCATTTTCAAGGCAAACTTGACTTAGATTTTTTTTTCACTTTTCTGGTCTGGTGATCCTCAAAAAATCAAGGAAGACACACGGAAGAAAAAACGGACACGGATCACGGAACAACAGAACACCGTTTTGCGGACCGTAAAAAAATACTGTCGTGTGCATGAGGCCTTTTTTGCGGGGCTACGAAACGAACATACTGATGAGGACAGCACACGGTGTGCCGTCCGCATTTTGTTGCGGACACATTGAAATGAATAGGTCCTCATCCAATCCGCAATATTTTCTTTCCGTGTCCATTCCGTTTTTTTTGTGGACCGTATGATTTCCGTTTCCATATGTTCCCATGTCCGTTCCGCAAAAAAATAGAACATGTCCTATTATTGTCCGCATAACAGACAAGGCTAGGACTGTTTTATCTGTACCGTTCCAAAATACGGAATGCACATGGACATCATCCGTATTTTTTGCGGATCTGTGTTTTGCGGACTGCAAAATACATACGGTCGTGTGCATGAGCCCTAACTTTGAGACAGAATTTTACTCCTGAAATGCTCCGAAGTTTTGGAGCAAAATGGCATATATTAGCCCCCACTCCTTTTGTGTGAAGCACCACCCACTTTACACCAAGCCCCGTCACCTTGGCGAGTATATCAGGGGGGAAAAGTTTAGAAAACCTAGATGTGCCAATCTATGCCATTTGACACCACTTTTTTTTAGACTGAGTTTTAGTTCTCACAGTTGGTACACCAATTCTGTATTTATTTTTATTTGTTTAATAAGCCTTTTATTAAACTCATATCAATTACATAAACAAGATAAACATCAGTCATTTTCAGTTGCAATATATCAAGGTAATACCTTATTATGTAAAATCCAGAGGGCAACATCCAGAATATGAAAACATCCCCTCTCCTTATTCAGGATATCTTTCAGACCGTAGCCCTCCTCGCCATAATCAGTTTGTCACAAATAACACTTTCAGACGTTTCTTATTCCACCATTTAATAATGCATACGATGTAGTGGCGAGGTGGAAAAAAATTCCAAATGGGGTGAAATTGGAATAAAAACGCTAGGGATGAGCGAATTTCATATTTTGAAATTAGTTTTCGGTTCGGGTTGTGGTATAATATGAATTGCGTTATGGATTCCGTTACCACGGACCATAACACAATTCCATAATGGAATGCCTTTAGAGGCATTCCGTTATTCATTCCATCATAATAGAAGTCTATGGCCTGCATAATGGATCCGTTCGGTTTCCGTTATGCTGGAGTCCTCTCCTGACCTGTTACTTTCATTCTCCAGGTCAGTACAATTATGTTTACTAGTGTATTACTGTACAGCAGCGGCTGCATGAAGCGCATGGCGTCATAGCAACCAATGACGCCGTGCGCTCATGCTGTCAGGAGGAATCCCGGCCGGGTTCATGAGGCTTTATACTGGGGGAGAAAAAGTTTTTTTTTTGTCTTTTTATTTTTTTCTGAATGGAGAGCAATCCGTTCAGGATGCATCAGGATGTCTTCAGTTCAGTCACTCTTACGGTATTTGGCCACAGAAAATACTAGAGCATGCTGCAGTATTTTCTCAGTCCAAAATTCCAGAACACTTGCCGGAATGCCAGATCCGGCATTATTTTCCACTGAAATGCATTAATGCCAAGTGTTCCAGAAAAACGGATCCGGTTTTTCCGGTCTGCGCATGTGAAGAACTTTAAAAATGTTTTTCTGGATGACACCAGAGAGACGGATCCAGTATTGCAATGCATTTGTGAGACGGATCCGCATCAGGATCCATCTACAAATGCTATCCGTTTTCATACAGATTTCAGGATCCGGCAGGCAGTTCCAGTTTTGCTGTTTGTCATATGGTAAAATTATTTTTATATTTTAATGATACAGGCATTTTTGCATGCTGTGATACCCATGATGTGTATTTTTTTAATCGTTTACGTTTTTTTATTTAAATTTTGGGGGAATGGAGGTGATAAAAAATGTTATATTTTATTTTTGAAAAAAAAAAATTGCACTATTTTATTGTTCGCGTAGGGAGCTATACAGTAACAAGCCAGACTGCTTGTCTCATAGACTCCAATGCATTAACATTGGAGTGTATGAGTGTTTGTGTATTCCTATGGAGGCCTGTCATAGGCATCTGCTCCATAGGAACTAATGTATGGCAGCTTCAGTACATTCTGTTGGACTGAAGCTGCCGTACAATACATCCGTCTCCCCCAATCTCTGCTGGAGGGAGCCGGAGCACACACTGAAGTGCGCACTTCCGGGTTTTAGAGCATTCAGATGCCATGGTCACATTTGACCATATTATCTTGAAGGGTTAAAAGTCAACAATCGGCATGCACGAGCGGGCAACATCTTTAAAGTCCCAGCCAGCATCGGACACTTACAGGGCTGGTCAGGAAGGGTTGTTCCAAAGATCCGTCTGCATAAAAGCTTTTTCAGATCTAAGTTTTCACTTCGTGAAAACTCAGATCCGACAGTATATTCTAACACAGAAGCGTTCCCATGGTGACGGGGACGCTTCTAGTTAGAATACACTACACACTGTGTACATGACTGCCCCCTGCTGCCTGGCAGCACCCGATCTCTTACAGGGGGCCGTGATCAGCACAATTAACCCCTTCAGGTGCGGGTTAATTGTACTATCATATCTCCCTGTATAAGAGCTCAGGGCTGCCAGGCAGCAGGGGGCAGACCCCCCCCCCTCCCTCCCTCTATTGTAATAATTCATTGGTGGCACAGTGTGCGCCCCCCCCCCCTTCCTCCCTGTATTGTAATAATTTGTTGGTGGCACAGTGTGCGCCCCCCATCGCCCCCCCCCCTTCCTCCCTGTATTGTAATAATTATTCGTTGGTGGCACAGTGTGCGCCCCCCATCGCCCCCCCTTCCTCCCTGTATTGTAATAATTATTCGTTGGTGGCACAGTGTCGCAGTGCCGCACTGGCCACCAACGAATTATTACAATAGAGGGAGGGAGGGGGGGGCCGCACTGGCCACCAATGATATTCAAACTGGGGAGGGGGGGTCTGCCCCCTGCTGCCTGGCAGCCCTGATCTCTTACAGGGGGATATGATAGTACAATTAACCCCTTCAGGTGCGGCACCTGAGGGGTTAAAGGTGCTGATCACGGCCCCCTGTAAGAGATCGGGTGCTGCCAGGCAGCAGGGGGCAGTCATGTACACAATTTGTAGTATATTCTAACTAGAAGCATCCCCATCACCATGGGAACGCCTGTGTGTTAGAATATACTGTCGGAAATGAGTTTTCACGATGTAACTCATATCCGACAGTATGTTCTAACATAGAGGCGTTCCCATGGTGATGGGGATGCTTCAAGTTAAAATATACCATCGGATTGGAGAAAACTCCGATCCGATGGTATAAAAGGGACTCCAGACTTTACATTGAAAGTCAATGGGGACGGATCCGTTTGAAATGGCACCATATTGTGTCGACGGATCCGTCCCCATTGACTTGCATTGTAATTCAGGACGGATCCGTTTGGCTCCGCACGGCCAGGCGGACACCAAAACGTGGATCCTCCAAAAATCAAGGAAGACCCACGGACGAAAAAACGGTCATGGATCACGGACCTACGGACCCCGTTTTTGCGGACCGTGAAAAAATACTGTCGTGTGCCTGAGGCCTAAGTCTTTCCAGAGAAGCCAGCAGAAAGGGAAATTAAAGTCATATATTGCCCTATGAATCAAGTTTAAACTGGAGTTTCCCTCCATCGCTCGCCCATCACACTTTCCTTTACTTTTTCCCAGCCTTCTAATATCCTTCCATGGACATCCTGATCCTGTAGGATCTGTTCCCATCCCATGAAGATCCGTTTAGGATTGATCGTCAAGAAACCATTTCATGAAGCCCTATATAAGCGGGAGATGGTGTGTCTAGAATTCCTGGGATTCACAAAGTCATCAAACGCATTAGTTTGTGCCTCTTGGTCAGCATTTTCCGGGTGGGTTTTGCAGAAAGATCGAAGTTTGTAGAAAGTGTTTACTTGAGACCCCAAACAGCACAATGAGCCAATTCTTTCTTGATTATCATCCCTTGTGGCAGAGCAAGTGCTGACTTCACACTCCCAGCATTCATGAAGAACGGCGTAACAGCAACAGAAGAGAGCAGCCCGTAGGTTTCTACTTTTTTCTGCCTGATAGTAAAACGAAGATTTCAAAAACCACAGTTAGAATGTTGTCCACATGTACTGTAGCAGCACGCCAGTGGGTTAATCACATAAAGGCCTCATTCCGATGGTTAAGATTATTAACATCTGCAAGAAAAAAATAATAATGATGCATGTCTTTCTGTGTGGGCATCTGTGCACAGCCATTTTTTTCCACGACCATAGATAAGTCCTAGAAAATGGACAAGAATAAATAGTACAATTTGCACGGACCATTGGTAAAATGGAAAAATGGGTGTGTGAATTGAACCATTTACTTTTGAGTCTGTGTGCTTTCCCTTACACAGACCAACATGAAACGTCAACATACGGTCATGTAAATTAGGACCTTAGTTGGTGACAGGTCATCTATGACCACCTTTAGTTATAAAACACGTTAATGATGGCAGATTTAAGCATCATTCACACGTCCGTTCTGCAGACAGCACACGTCCCTTTTTATTTAATGTGTATATTCGCACATCAGTTTTTTACCACGGTCCTTGGGTCCGTTTTTTTAGCACGGATGCACGCTCTATTTTGTCCGTGTTCACAGATCCCTCACGCCCATTGTAGTCTATGGGTCTGTGAAAACCACGTATGTAACAAGGATGCCATCCGTGTTTCACGGATCATTAGGAAGAGATGCTTTGAAAATTATTTTTCAGCTGTTCAGTGTCAGTGAAACACGGATGACACATGGACCCAACACAGATCCATCACAGACATCTTCACGGAGGAATCACTGACCACCCTTTCACAGGTTTAAGCACAGACGTGTGAATGAGGCTTTACAATAGGTCATGACAGTCGCACATGTCCAGCACCTCCAGTATCCACATCTTTTTTTGTGACTTTTCTGAATGCATGTTCTTTTGGCCAACATTGCCATGGCCCATTGTCAAATTATATAGTGAAATATAAAGTGCACCAGATACAAAGCATTATATATATATATATATATTTATTTACTTGATTAAGCAAAAAGTAGTTTACATACAGTTGAGGAGAAAAACAGTCCTCCAGATAAGGCCTCATGCACACAACCGTTTTTTTTTAAGGTCCGCAAAAACGGGGTCCGTAGGTCCGTGATCCGTGACCGTTTTTTCGTCCGTGGGTCTTCCTTGATTTTTGGAGGATCCACGGACATGAAAAATGAAAAAAAATCAGTCAAGTTTGCCATTGAAATGATAGGAAAAAACGGAAACGGATCACGGACACGGATGACAATCTTGTGTGCATCCGTGTTTTTTCACGGAGCCATTGACTTGAATGGGTCCGTGAACCGTTGGCCGTGAAAAAAATAGGACAGGTCATATTTTTTTCACGGCCAGGAAACACGGATCACGGATGCGGCTGCCAAACGGTGCATTTTCCGATTTTTCCACGGACCCATTGAAAGTCAATGGGTCCACGAAAAAAAACTGAAAACGGCACAACGGCCACGGATGCACACAACGGTCGTGTGCATGAGGCCTAAAGGTAATAAAACATTGTAACATGGTCACAGGAAAATCATATTTCTTATGAAAGAAAATTATTACATCTTCAGAACAAAGGATAATCTATATCTTTTTAGGCAAGGTGGCTGCAGGGGTCACAAGGATGGATGGATAGAGGGACATCTGGTCCATCTCAAGTAGATCTATTGTGCATGTTGAGAGTGTTTAACTTCTAATATCCGAGGTCCAGACTCAGTTTCCAAAACCTCTGTGTATTTTCAGTTCATGCCATAATTTAGTAAAACTGTGGTACAGTTGTGTTCAAAATAATAGCAGTGTGTTTAAAAAAAAGTGAATAAAAGCTCAAAAATCCTTCTGATAGCTTTTATTTCCATACACACAAACGCATTGGGAACACTACACATTCTATTCCAAATCAAAACATGAAGAAAAATATATCAAATTTGTGTTGTTCCTCTAAAGAAATTGAAGAAAAGTGAATATTAGACTGTTCAAAAAAATAGCAGTGTTTGTATTCTTCTTTACAAACTCAAACATTCACTATATAAACTGAAAAATGTTTGAAGAATTCCTTTGAATCATTTCACTAATATTTAGTTGTATAACCGCTGTTTCTGAGAACTGCTGTACATCTGTGTTGCATGGAGTCAACCGACTTCTGGCCCCTGTGATCAGGCATTTCAGCCCAGGATGATTGGACTACATTCCATAGTTTTTCTCTATTTCTTGGTTTTGCCTCAGAAACTGCATTTTTTATGTCACCCACAAGTTTTCTATTGGATTAAGATCCGGGGATTGGGCTGGCCACTCTATAATGTCAATCTTGTTGGTCTGGAGCCAAGATGTTGCACGTTTACTGGTGTGTTTGGGGTCATCTTGTTGGAACACCCATTTCAAGGGCATTTCCTCTTCAGCATAAGGCAGCACGACCTCTTCAAGTATTCTGATGGATTCAAACTGATCCATGATCCCTGGTCTGCGATAAATAGGCCCAACACCGTAGTATGAGAGACATCCCCATATTATGATGCTTGCACACCATGCTTCACTGTCTTCACAGTGTACTGTGGCTTGTATTCAGAGTTTGGGGGTCGTCTGACAAACTGTCTCCGGCCACTAGACCCAAAAAGAACAATCTTACTTTCATCAGTCCACAAAATGTCTCTTTAGGCCAGTCAATGTGCTCTTTGGCAAATTGTAACCTCTTCAGCACGTCTTTTTTTCAACAGTGGGACTTTGCGGGGGCTTCTTGCAGATAGCTTGGCTTCACATAGGCGTCTTCTAATTGTAACAGTACCCACAGGTGACTTTAGACCTTCTTTGATCTTCCTGGAGCTGATTGTTGGCCGAGTCCTTGCCATTTTGGCTATTCTTCTATCCATTTGAATGGTAGTTTTTCGCTTTCTTCCACGTCTTTTCGGTTTTGATTGCCATTTTAAAGCATTTGCGATCATTTTAGCTCAGCAGCCTATCATTTTCTGCACTTCTTTATATGTTTTTCCCTCTCCAATCTACTTTTTAATCAATGTACGCTGTTCTTCTGAACAATGTCTGGAACAACCCATTTTCCTCGGAATTTCAGAGAGAAATGCACTGTAACCAGCATGTACAACATTTGCTGCCTTCCTTCCTTAAATAAGGGCAATAATTGCCACCGGTTTTTCAAATAATGAATGACCTCACTCTTTGAACTTCACACTGCTATTATTATGAACATGCCCCTTGCAATAAGTGATTGAATTACACAGAATCAGCAGCATGCATGTCATGACTGTTGGGTCTCTATTACTCTACTACACCTGCTAGTAAAATATTTGCCATGTAGAAATATAATTTCTACCAAAAATAGTGATTGATCAGGTTAGTGATGTCTGACTGCTATTATTTTGAACACAACTGTATGTCCTCAATTCCCAAGAAGAGATTTCTTCAAATCTATAGATCTGGTCAACTTTAAGCGACCATTGTTCTAATGAAGGGACTTCGGCCGAGAGCCAGTATTTCGGGATGAGGAATCTAGCTGCACATATTAGGTGTTTAAATAAGCCCAAATTAGTACCTCGTTGATTTGGCTGGTAAAGATTTAAGAGCGCTAGTTCAGGAGATAAGCGGAACACTGCACCACATACTTGATTGCATGTCTGAAATATTTGGTTCCACCATTGGAGGAGTACAGGACATTCCCACCAAATGTGAAGGTAAGAGCCTCTACCCAGTGAGCATCTCCAACGTGTCAGACGCAGACTCTGAGTAGAGTACAGACATACGATGTCTGGGGTCTTATACCATCTCGTAATGACTTTGTAGCCATTCTCTTGGCGTCTAACACATCTGGACGACTTCTGTGGGGAAATTAGGATAGTGTTTATCTCAGAGCTGGAGAATAAGCGGTTCAAGTCCCTTTCCCATAATCTGATATATGCCAGGGTTGAATTTGTCGCTGGGGTTCTCAATCTGTTGTATAATTGTGATATAAGTTTAGGAGGGCTTTGAGACTTGCTGATCAGACTTTCAAACCAAACCTGAGGTCAGTATAAGGCTCCTTTTAGACCTGCGCTCGGTGCGGATCCGTCTTGTATCTGCATAGGTGGATCCGCATCGATAATGCAAACGCTTGTATCCATTCAGAACGAATCCGTTTGCATTATTCTTTCAAAAAAAGTCTACGTAAAAAAGGATCCATTCTGACATATTGAAAGTCAATGGGGGACGGATCCGTTTGTCAGTGAAAATGGATTCGTCCCCATTGACTTACATTGCAAGTCAGGACGGATCAGTTTGGCTCCGCATCGTCAGGCAGACACCAAATGCTGCAGGCAAAGCGGAACGGAGACTAGACACAGCCTAACTGATGCTTTCTGAACGGATCCTTATCCATTCAGAATGCATTGGGGCTGAACTGATCCGTTTTGGGACGCTTGTGAGAGCCCTGAAACGGATCTCACAAGCGGACCCAGAAACGCCAGTGTGAAAGTAGCCCAAGTCACCCAGATTGATATGTTGTGATAAGTATGCTCGGAGGAAGTATAGAGAGTTGTTATGTGATGTAGGGATTGATAATTTGCTGCTCAAATGACCCAAGGATGTTGTCTGAATGTCCTGAAAAAGATCACTCAGCCAGATGAGGGAGTCTCTGGATGACCTGGGCAAACTTTCGAAGAGAGCTTTAGGGACAAGATAAAATAGATCCCTAACTTGAAGGATCGGGGAGGGGTATGGGACAGAATAATGTGTTTCCTGTAGCCATTTTCAGGCTGCTATAGTAGCTTTAATTATAGGAGTGGAGCTAGGGGGGAGAGGCAAGAGGGATCTGTGTCCAAGTAAAAGGGCCCTGAATGTGGAATCAATTAAGGACTGTTCTATGGAGACCCAGGATTTATGGGGTGGGGCTCTCAGCCAGTCTACAACCCTAGAAAGAACTGCTTTACCATAAAGTTTGGGGTCCGGGAGAGCAATCCCGCCTGTTTTCTTAGAACGGCTGAGGGACTTGTATGAGAGGCGAACTTTCTTTTTATTCCAAATAAATGATCTAAAAAGTGACCTTAGAGAGATATCGTATGAAGTCGGGACAGGAAATGTGAAAGTACTTGTAATAGATAAGTCAGTTTAGATAAAACCAATTACATAAGGATATTTTTCCTACCAAATCAGAGATCAGAGATATGTTTCATTAGGGGAACATAGTTTAAAACGAGAATAGTATATTGGGGTCATTGCTAATTTTCACACCTAAATATGTTAAGTGAGGGGAAGACCAATTGAAGGGGGAGTTTTGTTCCAACTGGTTTTTAGGCCGGTACTAATGACTAGGGACTTGTTGTGGTTCACCTTAAAATTGGAATGTCTGCTTAAGTTTTCTAGGTGTTGATAGATTTTGGGAAGAGCTGTATCCGGATTACTGATCATGATCAGTAAATCATCTGCAAATGCGGCAGTTTTGTGCTTCTGGTTACCTAGCATTACTCTATTTCTTTGTCTGATCTGATTGTTTGTAAAAGTGGCTCTATAGTCAGGACTGGTACCATTTTGGATTTGGAAGGGACTGGAGAGGGTACCGTTAACCGAGATTGAAGCAAAAGCGCTAGTATACATGGCATCAAATCGCATGAAGGAAGGGGGTCTGGAAATTTCTGTGTTGTGAGGACCTGTTTCATGAAGGACCATTTGGCTCTATCGAAGGCCTTCTGAGCATCTGTGCTAAGAAGGACTAGGGGCATAGATTTCCTTTTTGCATAATGTAGAATGTTTAGTACTCGAGGTATTATCTTTCCCCTCTCTTCCTTTAATAAAACCGGTCTGGTCCCTATGGATCAGCTTTGGAAGGATTTTTGCCAATCTATTCGCTAACATCTTGGCTAGAATTTTTAAGTCAATATCGAGAAGGGAAATGGGCCTATAATTTGGACAAAGAGTATGGCCTTTGCCCTTCTTCGGGATAAGGGTTATTTGCTCTTTGGTCATTTCCCTAGATAGAGGTTTATCTGCTAGAGCTAGATTATAAACGGGAAGTAAGTGTGGGATAAGGGTGTTTTGGAATGAGGAGTAATAGGGGATTGGTAGTCCATCAGTTCCTGGGCTCTTTCCTTTAGGAGATTTATGAATAACCTCTTTGAGTTCTTCCGAAGTAAAAGGGGACATCATATGTTGTTTGTCTGTATCAGAAAGTGTCGGAAGGTCAAGACCCTCCAGAAAAGGGTTAGTAGGGGGAATAAACCCAGTTGCACTTTGTGTCTGTTGTGTGGAATCCAGATTATATAATGTTTCGTAAAAGTTCCTGAATTGGGCGGCTATTTGATTAGAGTCAAATGTTAAGGAGCCGGAGGGATTACTGAGTTTGTGCACATAGTTGTTTCGTTTTCTCTTCTTAACCCTCTGAATCACAAATTTAGAAGCCTTATTGCCATGAGCAAATATCTTCTGCTGAGAGTGAAGATAAAATTTCGCTGATTATTCAAATCAGTCAGCTGTGTTTGTAGTAAGGAATGTTTATGAACTACATCCAGGCGTCTAATTTTATCGTATAAAGCATCTATCTGCTTATTTCTGTCTTTCCTAATATGTGCGCCTATGCTAATACAATGACCACGGATGAAGGCCTTGTGAGCGTCCCAAAGTGTTTGTGGAGAGATTTCTGGGGTTTTGTTCAGAGAAAAATAATTCTCCAACAGCTGCTGTAGGTCGGGGTTTCACAGCAATTGTTTATTTAGATGCCATGTCAGGAAGGAATGTTGTTTTTTGGAGCAGATAAAGAAATGTAGATTGACGAAAGATCGGACAGAAGAAAAAGAACCTATGTCCACCTCCATGCACTGCTGGAGATGCTCTGTTGAGACACAGAGATGGTCCAGGTGTTGGTAAGAGGCACGTACTGAAGAAAATAATGTATAATCTATGGTGTCTGGGTGCATGGTTCGCCACACATCTACAAGATGATCAAGTTCCAGCAGAATCAATAAACATTGATATAGTGGGGTAAATATATATATATATATATATATATATATATATATATACATAATTTCCAGCATGAACAAATAAACCCCTAAAAATTACTTTAATGGTATACGTTAAAAGGATCCCTGAAGGGTCCGCTAAATGCAAACTAATCGGTGTACAGACAAAAAAATTAATTAAGTGACCAATAACCACATCCAGAATAAAATTTATTCGCCTGGGGTATAGGAGAGTTTATCCCTAAATCTACCCCTATCCTAAAACCTCAGCCCAGGGAGGGCTCCTAGTGGTGGAGACCCCCTGTCCGCGTACCTATACCGCTAACCCTTACCGTTCCCTATAGGGGTGTCGCAGAGATGGTAGACAATTATCCCAGGTATGAGGTATGGATAATAGGTTACCAACTATTTGACATTATAGTCATACGCCTCAATTATCTCGACGCGTTTCACCCAAGTCAATGCTATGGGATCATCAGGAGGTGTAATAAAACTATTAATCTATACAGTATTAATTATGTGACTAGATAGATACTGGTGCAAAACCAGGTCACATAAGAAAGGTGCTCCAAGATAAGTGCCGGCGTAAAGCCAGATCGCACAAGTGAGATAGACGCTCTACATATAGTTAAAATTAAGACAGGGGGATATGCTCAGGTTTATATATATATATATATATATATATATATATACATACGATGATATTAATACAGGCCAGTGATATGCATATCAATGATACTCATGCCTGCTTCGGACTCCATCCAATACAGATAGTGTTATCCGATTCAGTAGATAGGGTGGACCACAGCAACTTAATTTTCTGTTATTCCCCTTCCATGATTAATTGACAGAACCCACAATGGTGGAGTCTCCCCTATGCTCTATATCCCCCTGGTAGGCGATGCATATCACTGGCCTGTATTAATATCATAGTATATATATATATATATAAACCTGAGCATATCCCCCTGTCTTAATTTTAACTATATGTAGAGCGTCTATCTCACTTGTGCGATCTGGCTTTACGCCGGCACTTATCTTGGAGCACCTTTCTTATGTGACCTGGTTTTGTACCAGTATCTATCTAGTCACATAATTAATATTGTATAGATTAATAGTTTTTCTACACCTCCTGATGATCCCACAGCATTGACTTGGGTGAAACGCGTCGAGGTAATTGAGGCGTATGACTATAATGTCAACCCTGAATAATTGTATTTTTGTTTTTGTCTGTACTATGTTTTGTGTTTCCTTTCCTTTTTTTTCCATCCAGTTGACTCATATAGTTGGTAACCTATTATCCATACCTCATACCTGGGATAATTGTCTACCATCTCTGCAACACCCCTATAGGGAACGGTAAGGGTTAGCGGTATAGGTACGCGGACAGTGGGTCTCCCCCACTAGGAGCCCTCCCTGGGCTGAGGTTTTAGGATAGGGGTAGATTTAGGGATAAACTCTCCCGTACCCCAGGCGAATACATTTTATTCTGGATGTGGTTATTGGTCACTTAATTAATTTTTTTGACTGTACACCGAGTAGTTTGCATTTAGCGGACCCTTCAGGGATCCTTTTAACGTATACCATTAAAGTAATTTTTAGGGGTTTATTTGTTCATGCTGGAAATTATACATCTACAAGATGGGCTCTTCAAACCTTGGAAGTAAGGGAGCGAAGGGCAGTCTGGGAATGTGCGGATCTACGTGAGGAGGAATCTAGTAGTTGGTTTATTACCAAGTTGAAGTCCCCTCCGAGTATTGCGATTCCCTCTCTGAAGGAGTCCACCACTTCCAAGACATCTTTCAGCCACAAAATTTGCTTGTTGTTAGGGGCGTATACATTTATAAATGTATACATGTGCTGATGTATCTTCCCTTTAATCATTATATATCTACCTTCAGTGTCTGTATTTTGGTCTATCAGTTGAAAGGGGACTTTCTTTTGGAAGCCTATTCTAACTCCTCTGGAATTGGAGGAGGGGGATCCACAGTGGTACCATTGAGAAAAGTATGAATATGTGAGGTTAGGAAAGTGGTTCAATTTTAAGTGCGTCTCTCTTTAATGTCCAGAATATCTGTCTCCATTTAGGCCCAGTACATTGTAGGAAGCTATTCTTATGTCAGCCATTAGGGTCATTAAGAGAGAATTTAACCGTTACCAGGAGTGTGCTACAAATCAAGATGTGTATATTTTGATAAAGGTACTCGTCCATCTAATGCAAGTATTGGTGTGTCCTGTAGACTTCCCTGCAGACTGTGACCCGCTCCAGAAGATGTACTGGTGACCTATTTTTAACAAAAGTAACATAACAATTATGAGAAAACAAACATAGTGAGCAGTATGACTGCAAACACATAAGGGGGGGGGGGGGGGGAGAGTTGGGTGTTTTACCCTTGTTTGACTGTAACTTTACTTGTTAGAAGCGTATGATTGTCCCCAGACCACTTGCATCATAGAGAAGGCTCTATTCACCAAAAGGAATCTATGGTGAAACATGCCTAAAGCAGTGTTTCCCAACCAGTGTGCCTCCAGTTGTTGCAAAACTAGGTTGTCCGGGCATGCTGGGAGTTGTAGTTTTGCAACAGCTGGAGGCACACTGGTTGGGAAACACTGGCCTAAAGGACTAGTAAAGTGGACACGATAAATCTCTCAACCTGGTATAAAACTAGTGAGGGTGCCTCTGGGAATTAACTGCTTGACAGAGGTTTCTAAGGGGGAAGGGGGGGGGGGGGGTTAAGGTGAAAGGGAGGCTAAGAAAGGATAGGTGTTAGAAAGGGAGGGATGGGTGGAGGGGAAGAGAAGAGAAGGTGGGGGAATGTGAAAACTTATGCGGCCCCCTCAATATAAGGATGGGGGGGTCAAAAAAATAATTATACTCAAGATCGGGATGAAGAGTCCCAGAACATCATTCTCTCCAGAAACTTTGAGTTGGCAGCTGGATAGCTGCGTGAAGAGGTATATTTTCAAAAGGTGTCTGTGGTTAGGCGTCTCGGTGTTAGGGAAGCGTTCCTTTTCTTCTGGCATTGGGTTTTAGAGGTTCGTCTGGCCTCAAATGGGGTAGCCTTGGGAACTTCTGGGAGAGGAGCCAGGTCTTGTATTAGGTCCCTGTTCTCAGTTTCCATTTGTGGGTTCTCTAGAAGGTTAAAAGCTTGGTTTAAGTCGGCATGGGTGCAGATGGTAATCCGTTAGCTGTTGTAGAAGAAAGAAAGAAGGGGGAAGGTCTAGTGGTAGAGTACTTTGCGGTTTCTGAGCCACTCCGTAAGCAGTTTAATAGCTTTGTGAGTAATTGGGGCCAGGTCTTGATATATGTTAAATTCTCTTGTCTCTGAATAGCACTTTAGTTAGTTTGCGAGAATTCAACAGTATAGCGCCCTTGTCTTGGTAGTTTAGGAAGAGGCAGATTATATCCCTGGGGACGGGGGGGGGGGAAAGGTTCTGTTGGTTTTGGGCGCGGGCGCAGCGCCTTATGGGCCCCGTCTAGGACTGGTGTGGGGCAGTCTGGTCCCAATAAAGTTTCACAAATTGCTAGAATCGCGTTGGGTATTTCAGAAGCGGTTAATAATTCTGGAATGCCACAGAATCTCATTATTTCTCCTACCGTGGTTATCCTGGTCTTCTAATGCCGCGTAGAGGTGCGTCTGGAGTGTTTGCAGGCTAGCTGAGGCCGCAGTCTAGAACTCCAACATGGCAGTGTGTGCTGTCTCTAAGTCTTCCACCCTGCCTCCCACATGTCTAAAAATCGTGGAGGAGGGAAGACAATTCACTCACCAGCGGCTCCAAGGCTTTTTATAAGGCCACTTTCAGATAATTCCTGGAGATCGGGAGATTTTGGCGGCTCCCTGAATCTTCAGTGTCACTTTCTCCCTCCAGAGCGTTGGGCTCACTCTCACAGGTTTCTTTCTGTGCTGCCGGCGCCATCTTCGGTTCTTTAGCTGCGTATATATGGCCTCCGCTTTTTCAATAAATTTGTGCATCTCACCGCTGGCAGCGGGAGTTTTCTGTTGCTGGGAGGTGTCCCCAGATCTATTTTGTCCAATTTTCACAATTTTTTTGCCGGGATCGCTATTGTAAGCTGCAGTAAAGAGGAGTCTGTGTGACGGAGCTCAAGCAGACACAGCTTTCTCTTCCAGTGCTGGCTCCGC
The DNA here is from genome assembly GCF_014858855.1 of Bufo gargarizans. Classification (NCBI taxonomy): domain Eukaryota; kingdom Metazoa; phylum Chordata; class Amphibia; order Anura; family Bufonidae; genus Bufo; species Bufo gargarizans. The sequence continues at coordinate 181,441,767 of NC_058083.1, forward strand.
CCCCCCCCCCCTCCCCCAGATACAGAGCATTTTGACATGTGGTGTTTTGGGGATTTTTTTCTCCCTAAAATGCAGCACTTTCTGGCATTTTTCCCTTAATTATATTATTTCAAAAAATGTCCACGGAAACATTTGTAAAATACTTTTACAAGCATTCATAGACCCTAAAAACTGTGTGAGTGAATTTAGTAGGGACTTTCTAAACAGTAGAAATCTAAGAAAACAAACCACCTAACATAACATAATAATACATAACATAATGCAAAAGGCCGAAAAAAGACATTTGTCCATCCAGTTTGGCCTGTCATCCTGCAAGTTGACCTTTTACGTTAGGAGAGGCTTTACCTATTCATGTCAAACCTCCTGTTTGAAGCTGCACTCACCTCGGTTAGAACATTTTCACACAGTCAGTATTTGGTTAGTAATTTGCATCAGCATTTTTAAGCCAAAACCAAGAGTGGCTCCAAACCATGGAAGAGTTACAAATCTTTATGGTTTTCCTCTGTGTAGGTTCCACTCCTAGCTCTGGCTCTCAAATATTGATACAAAATGCTACGTGAAAGGTGCTGGGTGGAGACTTGAGGGAAGTTTTTGCTGAACCTAACTTACAAGTCTTTCTTTTTCAGAAGACCGCTTCCTCATTCTACTACTGCTATGGCAACAGATTTCTTAAAGAGCAGATTTTCCGGTTTGTTAGAAATGTGGACTGTTTTCCTAGATAACAGATAATTACATCTAATGTATTTAGCAACCACTACTGTGCAATTTGTAATATTTCCCAAGCTATGCTCTGCAAACTAGACCAACTGCTAGATCTCCGACCGGTGGAGTAGGTCACAGACACCTTACTACACGAGGACGCTTCACTTCAATGGTCATCATATAAATCCATCACACAACTATGAGGGACGTGGGCAGAAAGCCTGGCACTAAACTACTCCTGTGAAACAACACTTTACTACAGTAAATTTTAGGGAAGGAACCTGTCACCATGAAAATGTTATCCATTGTATGGGCATGGTATAGAGCAGGAGGAGCTGAACAGCTTGATATATAGCTACCTATATATTGTAAGGGATCGCTCTCTTACAGGGGGTCCGAAATGACAGATTCCAAATGGTGCTTTATTTTGGCACTTCAGCACCAACACAAACATAAATATAGCAAATAAACACCTGCACGTGTAGGCCCTACCTAATACATAGGTCTTCTCCCTAACTCACCTCCAAAGCGCTGTTCCTACAAGATGTTAGATCTGGCTTTTCTCAGCCATACGGTCCAGCAGTACATTGGGGGGAAGTCAGACTCTTTCCTCAGGCGTTGCTGGACCCCCAAAACTCAGGATTTCACACAGCCTCATGTCCCCACCCTCTTGGCAGGGACCACACATTGCCTCTGTAGGCTTCCTTTTCCAAAATCCTCTCACAGTCATACACAGAGGGTTGTTTTATCCCTCTGTGATCATCTCAGCAGGCCTCACCTGCGATCTCCTCAGCTAAAGGGAATAACTGAAGTGGACTAGGGGTGTAGACTGAGGGACTCCCACTACCAACCTGTCTCCCAGTCCAAGAGAAATCGAGCCCATACAACTTTAAACAAAATGATGTCCAGCAAGCTACATATGCCTTGCTGAAGCAGCACCATTTCTGGATTCCAGTTATCTCACCCAGCTAAGACTACTTTCACACTTGAGTTTTCAATTCCACTATTGAGATCCATCATAGGATCTCAATAGCGGAAGAAAACGCTTCAGTTTTGTCCCCATTCATTGTCAATGGGGAAAAAAATGAATGAAATGGAATGCACCAGAATGCATTCCGTTCCGTTTGGTTGCGTCCCCATCGTGGACAGAATAATGATTCAAGCAGCGTTTTTTTTTGTCTGCGATGTGGTGCGGAGAAAGATGGATCCGTCCTGACACATAATGTAAGTCAATGGAGACAGATTTGTTTTCTCTGACACAATAGAAAACGGACCCGCCTTGGTTAAAGATAATACAACCGGATCCGTTCATAATGGTGCAGGCGGATGTATTATCAGAATGGAAGCGTTTTTGCTGATCCATGACGGATCCAGCAAAAACACTGATGTGAAAGTAGCCTAAACTGAAAACCTGGGTGAGTCTATACTGTATTTCTGTATGCCTCTGAGAGGCACAGAGAGGTTTTTACTTGCAGATTCTGAGAAAATAAATGACAGGTTCATTTGCCTGCTGTATTATAGGTCAGCACAGACCTGTGGATTTACAAAATGGTAGTCACAGTAAGGACAAAGCTCAAGAAAATGTACAGAGGAATGTTTGAATGTATCTACAATAAGAAGACCACGTATGCTAGTCTACAAATAGATACTTTATTCTGTACAACCTGAGTAATTTAACATTTGACAAAAGCATTAGGGTATGGTTACACTGGTCGTGGCCAGGATCGCAGAGTAGCGATGATCCCATAGAAATGAATGGGATCTCCGCACCAGTCACAAGAAATCCAGCAGTTCATTTCTATGGGATCATCTCTACTTTGCAATCCTGGCCACGACCAGTGTCGCAGTGTAGCTACCCCCCTAAACATTCATAGCTTGAGAAGTCGCCTCTTTCAGGATTATACACTTATAACTGGAGTGGGCACCTCTTTCAGTGGAGACAGCTTTGTTATCAGCTTGCATAAATGGCAGAACACAGTACTTCCAGCTAATAAATGGGTCTCTGTAAAAAGTCTTCTCTGTGATCTGTACGTCAGGGTTCTTAAGTCCAAAGGATACTGCTATCAGAAAGCTGTTCAGAAAATATAACCAAGGCACATTCATATCCATGTATCCCGGGATATGCGCACATAAAAAGAGAATGATAATTTGGAGAACAACAAATGGGCTCCAAGTGCCCAAAAAAGAAAACAAAAGAGCAGCTATGAGACGTTTGCCTCCTTGAACGGGCCATCTATCTCCCAGATGAAATGAAAATACGATTGCTGTGTTCTTTCCATACGATATTACTTTCAGTGACTTTAGGAATGTCACTATTTCGGAACAGCAGAGTGTAAGCATTTTGCAAATGATGAGGACTAAACTAAGGGACATGTAAAAACTTTGACAGCTAGTGTAAAAATCACACTCTGGAGGGCCAACAGGGGAGAGAAGAACATAGACAAAGGCCCCACTCCATAAAAGAAGAACACAGGCAATGTACAGAAGTCCTGAACAACCACATGGGATATGTAGAGACTTGACGACGGTCAAATAGTTATCTAGTCCAGATGCCAAGAAAAACGGCAAATGCAGAATACCATAGGTATGAGATATAATCTGTGTAAACAGGCAAATGTGGTAACTGGTGAACCTTAAGCCCACAATTGTAAAATCCTGGAAGTAGTGGATGGTAGAGATGGCAAACAACAGCACAAAGTCAACAATGGCAAGTGAGATGCAGCAATAGCCCATGAAGCTGGCACTCACATTCTTGTGTCTTGCCCCGAATATAAATAGGTTCATGATTACTTTGCCAGTCATTATCAAGATCAGTAAACAGCTGGGCTGAAGACTCTGCAAGTCGGCGAGCAGCACTTCATGTCCGTTCATTGTGCCTGGGTCAGGTGTGTTGTCTGCCACAGAGGCGCTGAGGAAACCTGGGTTGTAATACATGGCGGGAATGTGGGATTTTCCTCCTGCTGGAAAAATAATATCATGAGGAACAGTTCTTAAAATCTTTCATGCATTTAAAGGGAAAAACAAATAGCTTTTAGTGTAAACTATGCTATTGCCTCACAGAATAAGGCTAGTTTTACACTAGCATTAAAAGTATCTGGCTGGCTGTTTCGGCAGAGGACCGCCTGCCGAATTTCATCATACCCAGAAAGGGCCGGAGCACTGCCAAACCCCATTGACTATCATGGAACCCAGCGGGGATACAGCGTTAGTGCCGGGATTCGACGGTACAAAAAAAATAAAAAGACGGTGCTTGCACTGGTTTTTACCTGGCCAATTCCCAAAACTCATGCCAAAAACAGTCCGGATCCCATTACAGGCATGTGTCAGACTAGAGCATTTACATCACACCAAGCAATACCCCTCCTTCAGCTAAGTTAAAATGCTCCCACAAGGCAAGTTTCAGACAAGCGAGTTGTCCAACGCGTGGAAGTGCGATTTCACGACCAAAACTCTGCTCCTGTAACGGAAACTCATGGCATTACAATGATTTATAATGCTGTGTGTCCATGCCCAAAATTAGCTGTGATGAGTAGTACTGACATAATTCTGTCAGTACAATTCATTGTGCCCACAGACAACTCGCTCATCTGAAATTGGCCTAACACCTCTCTCTGCCCTGGATGTCCATAAAATGCTGAATAACTTTCAGAGCGGGAGCCTTATGTCATGCAGCCCCCACTCTCTAGAATGCGCTACCTGGATCTAAACAGGGTTGTCGCATGTGCATGGGTTTCTGCAGGTGAATGGGACAGTCACAGAAATGTGTGCAACAAATCTGCTATGTGTGAACTGCACCCTAGGAAAAGATAAAACTTGGGGTTTTGGACAGAAGGGTGTCAGGTACATTTTGAACTTCCCATGAGCAGTTTTGAAATGCTGTAACTACTGATTGGTTCAGCTCTTTTCCAGTGATGCTATTATACTGGTCGGGGAGGCTGAAAGTGGACACAGCCCAACATGAGCATGTTAGTAGCACACTTCTAGTAACAGGAGCTGTAAAGCAGGTTTGGGACAATAGCTCCTACTAAAAGGACATGACTGTTCTTTATGTCCCCAGGTAAAACGTAGTTCAGGATTTACACACACAGCAAAGTCTGTATGGGCGTGCACAAGGTACACTCCGTGCTTCTGGGAGGAAACCATGATCTCTTTTTTTGTCATTTATATTTGATAGAGGCATGGAGAAGTACAGAAGACCTTTCATGGCAGCCCTAGTACAGCTCCGGTGTAACACAACGGTGCAGATCAGCACTGTTCAATCTAATGCGTGATGTTGTCATTTTTCTTATCCAACAAAATAAGTCTTAAATGAGATGAGAACAATGATGAAGTCTAATTATCTATCTCAGGTTTACAAGCAGAACATTTCATGTGGCAAAATACTTACTTGCATCTAAGGACCGGTGGGGCTTAGACTTGTTAAATGAGGAATGCACAGATTGAAACGGAGGAACCTACACAAAGAAAGATAGAGGCATGAAAGCACTGCCTGGAGCCCGAGTACAGTGTATGGACTATTTGTCACCCAGTCAGTTTTACATTTCATTTGCGTCCCAGGAAACTTTATTCAAATGGGGTTTTGATAGCATTTATTATGCAGAGAAAGTTTCCATGGTTACGACCACTCTTCAGTCCAGCAGCATGGCCGTGCTTGTACACTATAGAGAAGAGTATCAGCCTACGTGAGCTCCCACAGTCCCGGCCACCAGAGAGGCTGGCATTTTTTCCTATAGTGTGCAAGCACGACCACCACTGCTGGATTGCAGGGTGGTGGTAACCATGGAAACAAGCAGTGTATAATGTTATGGAAAAATCAATCCAGCCATCAAAGGAGACAATACGGACAGTCACAATACATTAATAAGTGCCTGATGCCAGCACAGGGAAGGAACACTATGCCGACACTGCGCATGCGCTAGCTCTCGCATCGCAAGATTACGACACTCTAGCTTTGTGACGTCGGGGAGCAAGGAGGAGATTTGGAGGATGCGGGACGGTGCTGGGCTTCTTCACGCTGGACTCATCTCACATACAGGACTCATCTCGGGTTAATTTGCATATGTATCAAATCGTTTTTTTCACACAATAAAAGCACACAGAGCTATGGGGACTGGGTATTGCGGATGTGCTAGCGGCGATCTAGCAGCCCATGTCCTCAGCTCTATACACAAAATCCCGGTGACAGGTTTCCTTTAAGCTTCCTGCTGAGACACGCTACACACACTCATGATCTATTCTATTTAAAAAAGATCTCATAAAGGGAACCTGAAATGTTGCTCCTGGATGAGTCTACTGCTGATGAGAGGAGAAATGTCTGCACTACACCACTAGCTTCTCCTGCACAAACCCCAACACACCAAGTATGTATACATACATACATATACACACACATATAACATGAGACCAAGTATTGGTGAATAAGGTAACATAACTAATTAAACATACCATAGATAATTCAAAACCCAAATAATTAAATCATTAATAATATTATATAAAACTCCCAAAAAAGGATCTAATGCTCAACTAGTCCACCGCTGGGTGACCTCCACCCCACTAATAAACACCACAACAGTGAAATATTTGCTATAAAATTGGAGAAGGAAGGAGAAGGGGGTGACGAGGGCGCAGATCATCTTCTAACTTCTGTGGCTTGACCACAGAGATCACTGGAATATAGGAATATATAGTCCATCTTCCTGCCACTGGCACCCGAAACGCTAAAACTGTTTAAAGGAAAACTGGCTTAGTTGCCCCTAGCAACCAACCAGATTCCAGCTTTATTTTCCAAAGGAGCTTTGGAATCTGGAAATCTGATTGGTTGCTATGGGCAACTAAACCACTTTTCCTTTAAACCAGTTTTGATAAATCCACCCCAATGTCTTCCTTGAAGTTGGTCTCATCTTTCAGCCTGATATGCAGTTGTACCACAAATCGGACAGTTTTGCAGGTAAAACTATGGTATACCTACAAAAATGTACATCCATTAGGCGTCCGCCTGTATTCACACTTCAGGATTAAATTCGGGGTGAATTTTCCAAGAGGATCCAAGGCTGATTTTCTGCTGTGGATGTGTAGCACACACACAAAGATTAGGCTTACTGTCATTCAGTAAGGCTTTGTCTGTGCCACATTAGTGAGAAGAATTACAGTTCTCAGATTTTTTTTTACAGCAGCACAAAAAAAAAACCGAAAAAACTGCACCATGTGAATAGGGTATAAACTACTCCAATCAGGCTACTTTCATACCAGCGTTCTTTGCTGGATCCGGCAGGGATCAGCAAAAACGCTTCCGTTACTGATAATACAACCATCTGCATCCGTTATGAACAGATCCCGTTGTATTATCTGTAACATATCCAAGACGGATCCATCATGAACTCCGTTGAAAGTCAATGGGGGACGGACCCCTTCTCTATGGTGTCAAAGAAAACTGATCCGTCCCCATTGACTTGCATTGTGGGTCATGCAGGATCTGTTTTGCTCTGCATCCCATGACGGAAATATAACAGTCGGGTTGCTCCCCGGGATGGGAACGCAACCAAACATTTGGAGCATTCCGTTCTGTTCAGTTACGTTTTGTCCCCATTGACGCTGAATGGGGACAAAACTGAAGCATTTTTCTCTGGTATTGAGACCCTATGACGGATCTCAATACCAGAAAATAGAAACGCTAGTGTGAAAGTAGCCTCACTTGTGTTGCATGCAGAATGTTAGTGTATTTTGATGAGGACTGAGGTATAGCATCTGTGCCTAACCCCTCATTGAATCCTGAACGTGTAAACATAACCTTATAAGGCCTCATGCACACGACCGTTGTTTTGGTCTGCATCAGAGTCGCAGTTTTTGCGGCTCGGATGTGGACCCATTCACTTCAATGGGGCCGCAAATGATGTGGACAGCACTCCGTGTGCTGTCCGCATCCGTTGCTCCGTTCCGTGGCCCCGCAAAAAAAATATAACCTGTCCTATTCTTGTCCGTTTTGCGGACAATAATAGGCAGTTATATCAATGGCTGTCAGTGCCGTTCCGCAAATTGTGTAACGCACAAGGACGCCATCCGTGTTTTGCGGATCTGCAATTTGCGGACCCCAAAACACACAACGGTCATGTGCATGAAGCCCAACAATGAACTTAACCAGACTGATGTGCAGTAAAACCTCATTTCTGCACGGTCTTATCTGCTCTGTGTGGCCATATCCTAATGCAATTCTTTCAAAAGATTCTCTGATCTATGATAAAACCGAGCACAAAAGTGGAGCTGACAACAGTTTTTAAGCCCCTCAAAAGGTCTTGCCCCATTAAAGCATTTGCACTCTGCTATGTCCAGCAGTTTCATAGTGTTGAATGGAGTGGCAGCGCGTAATGTATGACTGTCATTCCATTCAAACGGGGGAACAAGGGGCCCCCTGTTCTCATGATCCTGTGTATAGGGGATAGGTGTTTGTAATGGGACAACCTGTTTAACCGAGTACAAGTCTTCAGGACAAGAATGTGTGTATTAAACGGGTTCTCCGGAATTTACATATTAATGACCTATCCCAGGATAGGTCATCAATATGAGGTCTGTGGCGGTCCGACTCCCCACCGATCTGCTGCTTGAAGAATCTGTGGACTGTCTGATGAGCGCAGCAACCTCCTCACAGGCTTACCAAGCATAGCGGCTGTGCTTGGCCGATGAACATGACTTCACATGGCCTGGGAAGAGGACTAAGTGCTCACAGACCCCAACTGCCTCTTTCTCATATTGATCTAATGTTGATGACCTATTTAATATTTAAATCTGGAAAACCCCTTTAAGAAATTCCACTGCACTCCTGAGATGTGTAATGCAATTACAGCTTTATTACGGTATATTGCCAGGCTCAGATCAATGCATGCCGAATGACATAATAGGCGTCAAAATACCATACATTTCAATCAAAAATGACCGTTACCGTTAAGAAAATCAGAAATACGATCGTGAGGATGGTATCTGTTGAGGGAAGGGTCATATTTATATATATATATATATATATATATATATATATATGCCGTGACATATATACATATATATATTAGCCCTTGTCTATGGGCTCCTCCAGGGGATTAATGTTAGATATGTGCCCCCTTGTCAGATATGTGCCCCCTTGTCAGATATGTGCCCCCTTGATATGTGCCTCCTTGATATGTGCCCCCTTGATGTATATATGCCCCTGAATCAACCCTATAATCCATATATGCTCATAGATGTGCCCCAAGCATCTATGAGCATATATGGCCGGAATCCCACATGCTGGGGAGGGGGAGTGGAGGAGACGAGGAGACCGACAGTTGGACAATTAGGTCCAGCGTCGGCCTCTACAAAGGACAGAGGATCAATAAGATCCTCTGCCCTTTGTCACCATCTCCGGCAGCGCCGGAGATGGTACGCCTCACAGAGACATGGGAACAAAGAGTTCCCATGCCCCTGTGAGTGGCTGACCTCCGGCGCTGTAATTACAGCGCCGGAGGTAAGCGTCCGCTTCACAGGCGGGAGGATCAAAGGATCCCCCCCTGGAAGCGCGCTCCGAGATCCTCGGGCCGGCGCGGTGTCGTCATATCACCGCGCCGGCCCACGTATTGAGGCCGGCGGTGCGCATGCGCATGGCGCCAATAGGGAGACTGCGAGCGGGCGCCGCCAAGTTTAAATAGACCGGCGGCGCCCCGCTCAGCAGTCAGGTAAGTGACCCGGCGGAAGAGGCATCCCCTAGACCAACGAGCCCCCCTGGACAACGAGCATAACACCGCTAAGTATCTCCCCCTTATACTCCCTACCACTATCCCACCAACGCTTTCCCTGACCCCATACTGCTCCATATTGTACCCTGCTGCCCTGACCACATACTGCTATCCCTGACCCCATACTGTTATCCCTGACCCCATACTGTTACCCCTGACCCCATACTGCTATCCCTGACCCCATACTGCTATCCCTGACCCCATACTGCTGTACCCTGACCCCATATTGCTTTACCCTTTAAGTCCCTGACCCCATACCCTGTTACCCCTGATTCCTAACCCTTATATTGTAAGTCTCTGCCCTGTTACCCTTGCTGTGTTCAACCCTTATTTTGTGGTAGCCCTGTCGTGCCTACCCCCCAGATACCTCACCCCTATTACCCCATAGGGATAGTATAGAGCCAGGCGGGAGGGCTGTTATACCTGTATGTGTGTATTGTATAGTTAGATTGTGGGTGGGATTTGGGACTGTGTAGTGTAGTTAGAACCGTGTTAGTATATTGTATTAGTGTGTGTATCTATATTATAGTGTATTGTTATAACAATATATATCTATCCATTTGTTTAGATATATATAGTTATAAACATAATAATTCCTTTATAATTGCAAGGAATCACTGCCGTAGAGTTAGTATATTGTTGGCATTGTATTACTAATGTATTATTAATAAATACTGTGTCATTTATACCTATTGTGTAACGTGTGATTACTAGTGGTAGTCAGTAAGGCGCGTGCAGCTAGTAAGGCGCGTGCAGGAGATATCATAAGACGACTCACGTATTTATGAATATTAATTATCAATATTTGCATAAATATTGGTGATTAATATTCCTCTTTAACATTGGCGAGCCAGGCCCACTGCTGTGAGTTTGTATCTGTGGTTGGTTTTTGAACGGAAAAATCGCTTACGCTGTGAACTAATCAGGTGGGAAGGACGCGGTCAGTGGATCTGAGCGTCCATAGCCTGCAAGTTCGGACAGGTAGAGCGGGTTTTTCTCGATCAGAACCGGACACAGAGCAAACTCTACAGCAGAGAATCTAAAATCTTTCCTGATCTCTGTGTACTAATATTTTCTGATTCCCTTACACGCCAACTGGAGAGAAGTCATCACATACACCACTGAAGAGAGAACCATCATCGTTAAAACAGAAGTCGTCTGGCTGAACGGGAGAAGGCATTCCGAATATTGAAGGACCTCCTCCACGCAGCAACACAGTATCAACGACACCAATGAAGATGGCCTCTCGTCAAAAAGTGAGTATGAACTTCACCACACTGCAACACCTCAGCAAACATAGCACATACAACCCCATCATCCCCACCACTTACAAATCCACTGAGCTGCTATGGTCCACTTTATTGGACCAGGCATACGCTCACGATAAACTCAGCACTAACTAATCGTAGTGTGTTCAAAAAAACAAAAAAAAGACTCCAAATGCTAGCCAAATTGGTTCACACCTTTGAGGATATCATTTGGAAGCCAGAACATCTAGAAACACTTAACAGCACAACAAAGGCAGAGGAAGTTTCCAACATGGCAAACTTTCACTGCAATTGTTGTGTTGAAAACATTAAACAGTTGCACACATTACAAACACAACTACAAGAGAAGTCCCAGTGTACGGCCGAGAGGGGCAGGGAGATTTGCGTGTTAGAGTCTAGACTCTCGGACAAGGAGAGTTTCTACTCTGACATGGACAAGGAACTGCTCAGACTGTACACTGAGATAAATCAGTTCAGGAACAATATGGTATCTATGGATAGCATGATTGTTCAACTTCAAGAGGACCTGGCTGCAAAAACGCAAACCATTGCGGATTTGCAGCAGGTCATCTCTAATCTGTCACGGCCTGGTACTAACAGCATGTTGCCCACGAAACAGGTTTGTGTTTCGGGAACGGCACATGGGGAGACAGCGGCGACAGCGCCAATATCTTCCACGGATCAAACACCCGAGGCAGTAGACACCAGGGGACAGGTGGAACGGACGCTACCTTTTACCCAAACACCCAGGGAGAATAGGGGTAGCAACCGATTCCAGGAACAGGACAACGATTGGAGAGAGGAAAGTGGTTGGCCATTTACCACTTCCAATCTGCCAACGCGTCCGGAAAGACAGGAAGATTTTATCCTAACCATTCCAGTATGGAAAGGATAAACTTCCTGTTACGGATTTGCAAGGAGATCCCAAAATATGATCCCATTGTAGATCCGTTTACTTCATGTGATATCTTCGAGGGTCACTGTAACAAGTATTCAGTGGCTCACGAATATCGCATGGAGTTATTCAAGTTATGGTTACCTACACACCTAAACCAAAGGTATGAGGTAACGGGGAGGACACAACCAATGAATGGACAGTTTTATGACAAGGAGGAACGTCTCTCCATACTCATGAGACTGGCAACGGGCCATTGGGACGTCACTCCAGATATCCTGTCCAAGTTCAAACCCACTATACATGACGAACCTTTGTCTATGTGTAGTCGGTTTGAAGCCATGTATAGAAGGGTTACAAAGGATCACGGTGTCGGAATTCCACAGGGTATGATACGTATGTTTGTGGAGAAATTCCCATACCTTGATACTGCAATCCGGTTAAGTGAAGCCAGGGAACCATCCCTCACGGATGCTGCTATGATTATTGAGCAGTGCAGACAGGATACACTGCTCAATAAGAAATTTGTCAAAGTGACGGAGCGTGCGCCTGTACCTGATATATCTCAAGATGATCGGGTACAGCACACAAAGGGTAATTCAACTATTCGCACCACGGCCCCGCCATTGGAAAGGATAGGAAGCATTCGATGCTTCCTATGTTTACAATACGGGCACATAAAGAGGAATTGTCCACAATGGTCACGTAATAACCGGACAAATCCTGAGAGAACGGGCAATAATAACGGTTTCAAGATGAAACCTAATTATGCCAAACCAGTGGGGGAATATCTGGGACATTCACAGGTCCAGACACCAAAACGTGTGGCTGTTGTGAATGGCCCAGCGCGTTCGGTAAGGAGTGTGGAATCCCTGGAATCCACACTAAGGGTCCATAACAAGAACCCACAAGTGGCAGTATGTACCTCACAGGTACCTACTGGGAGTCTGGTAGAAATTGATTGAAGATCAGGGATCCCTAAAGAACTGGCGCCAGTATGTCCTATCATACTGGATTCTTCAGGGAGACCCCACATAAAAGCCAAAATCAAAAATCAGGACGCCGAAATCATGCTTGACACTGGTGCGGAAATTTCCATTACCAATGTCAAACATGATTTACATCCCAACAGCCCTCAGTGTGTGGTGATCGGATTTGATCACCAACAAGGGGGGGTGAAGGCCCACAGAATAGAAGAAGTAATTGTCCAGATTACCACTCACACGACCCTTAGGATCCCCATGTGGTATTACCCCGGTTCTGACAACATTATTGGAACCGACATAATGACACAAAATGGGTGGATCCTAGATCTGGCAAATAGTATTGTATGGAAGGGTCCCAGACAATCCAAGGTGTTTGTCATCCAACGCCAGTTTCTGGGACCACCATTGCCAACAGTAGATGACTCTACTGAAGTACTTGAACACAAATGGCCTGAGATCTCGCATAATCCAGATCTTGAGCCTATTGTGTATGAGTACCCCGATCTGTGGGCCCAAGGAAAAAACGATTGTGGCAGACTGATTGGAGTTCAGGTGGACATACAAGGTCCCGACCCTCCACCTCAATGCCAATACCGCTTTCCACCAGAAGCCACCCATTCAATTTTGGACACTGTCCAAGAATTGAAAACTAAGGGGGTGGTCATAGAGGGCAATTCTAAATGCAACAATGCCCTCTGGCCAGTAAAGAAAAAGGACACCAATGCATGGAGGCTCACCATAGATCTCCGGGTCCTCAACAAGTACACCCCAATGTCCGCTCCAGTGGTGGCACAGACTCCCGACATCATGGCCAGAATAAGCGGCAAAAGTCGCATATTCTCAACCATAGATGTTGCCAATGGGTTCTTCTCTATTGAACTCACTGAAAACTGTAGGTACAAATTTGCCTTTACAGTAGGGGACAAACAGTACATGTTCGGTGTACTCCCCCAGGGATTCCACAGTAGTCCCACGTATTTTCACCAGGCATTGGCGGCCGTTCTGAGTGTATTTTCACGGCCAGGATGCCTTCTGCAATACGTGGATGACCTGCTCTTACAAACAGAAACCATAGAAGAACACTTGGTTCTGTTAAAAGAGCTATTGGGACTCCTGGCCAAGTCAGGACTCAAGCTGAGTCCCCACAAGGCAAATTTGGCCAGAACGGAGGTGACTTTTCTTGGAGTCCAAATTTCTTTTGGAGCCAAAGGAATCGTGGCAGCCAGAGTGGAAGCCATGGTAAAGTTACCTAGGCCGGGCACTCTACAGGATTTCAGAAAATTCCTGGGAGTTGCTAATTTCATGAGGGAGTTCATAGAGGATTTTGCTGCCAAAGCAAAACCCCTCTATGAACTCCTCAGAGGAGAAGACCCTTCAATCAAAGGTTGGTCTGATGCACAGGAAGAGTTCTTTTCTACTTTGAAAAGGGACCTCTCCTCTGCCCCTGTATTGGCTACCCCCCATCCTGAAGGGGAAATAGCCATACAGGCGCATGCAGGGACGGAGTCTATCTCAGCGGTCCTCCTACAGCAGATAGGGTATGACACTAGATCGCTGGGATACTTCTCCAGGTTACTTTCGCCTGTTGAACGAGGGTTCGATGAGTGTGCCAAACAACTGGCAGCCATACACTATGCCGTCAAAACCACTGAGCATATTGTAGGCTTCAGGCCCCTCACTTTGCAGACTCCACACTCTCCATTGGCCCTCCTGCTCTGTGATACACTCCCTGGAGTCTCCCAACAGAGATTTGGGAGGTGGATTATGGATCTCAGTGGCCGGAGTCTACAGGTGAACCACAAAGCCAAGTATGTTCTGTCCCAGTTACTGAACCTAACTGGCACCGAACATGACTGTGGCCAACCAGCGCACATCAACGCGCCACAAATTTTCAGGACCGATAAACATCCAGAAGACAGAGCCATCTTTGTTGATGGCTCTCGATTTTTCATGGATGGGACCTATGTCACAGGTTTTGCTGTGCTGGATGAGACCACAGGTACCCAGAATCTTGTCAAGTTACCAGGTCACATGTTGGCACAGCGGGCGGAACTGGAGGCAGTCAAGAAAGCCTTACTTCTTCAACCCCCAGGGAAACGAACTATATATAGCGACAGTTCATATGTAGTTCGTTCTCTCACCCTGCACCTGGACACATGGAAAAGACGAGGATTTGTGGATAGCCAAAACAAACCTCTGGCTCATGTGTCGGTCCTGAAAGAACTTTGGGAATGGGGCATGGCACACCCGGCGGAAGCAGCCATCATAAAAATCCCTGCGCATCAGAAAGGGGATGAGCCTTTGACGCTAGGTAACAACAAGGCGGATGAATTGGCCAAACTAGCGGCAGTGTCTGGGATCCTTCAGGAAACAGACACTGAGCCGCTACCGGCCTACCAGATTGCAGTTCGTACCAACCTGAGTAAAGGCCCGGTGTCATTTGAGGAGGAACAAGCAAAAGACCCTCTTCTAATGACACACCTCACATCTCCACAGCATCCCTGGTCAAGACAGCAAGGGATCCTGTGTTATGATACCGGTACACAACAGCTTCCTCTTCCCGTGGTTCCACAGCATCTGCAAGCAGAACTGACCAGATTGAACCACCAACTGTTTGGACACCTGGGCCGGGATAAACTCTTGTCTCTCCTGAGAGACAAATTATACTGGCCGGGAATGTCCAACACAGTAGAGGAAGTAACACAACAGTGCCTGGTATGTGCTCAGGTTAACCCAAGGGCGTCAGCCCTGAAGCCGGTGTTGCAGCGAGTTCCTCCTGCAGATGGTCCATGGTCCGCACTACAAATAGATTTTATAGGACCTTTACCAACAGGAATCGTTACGCACTGGTGGTAGTGGATGTTTTCTCTAAATGGGTAGAAGCCATCCCCACGGTTAACGATTCGGCTACAACCACTGCCCGTGTTCTCTGGGAACAGGTTCTGTCACGATGGGGTATCCCCAGATTGATAGAGTCAGACAGAGGGACCCATTTCACGGGTAAGGTAATGAAAGCGCTTTGTGGTCTTTTAGACATAAAGCAAAGGTTTCATGTGCCTTACCACCCACAGTCAGCGGTTATCGTGGAGCGGATGAACCGGACCATAAAAACACGACTTTCTAAAGCACTACTGGAGAAAGGTTCCTCATGGGTAACCTCTCTGCCAGCCGTGCTAATGGGAATCCGAGCTACCGAGGCTACCAGTATCACCCCGTTCGAACTAATGACCGGACGCAAAATGCCCTTATGCCTGCCCAATGAACCCCTGGTGTCAGAACCAGTGAAGAACGCCATCGCCAGAGACCTGTTTCTCCAACAGGTACAACTAAACCTGAAGGAGTTATTGCCTCATGCAGCAATACGGCTACACAGACCGTATCTACAGGGGGAAACACCAATGCCCTCTGTAGGAGAGCTGGTGATGGTGAAAATCTTCCGTCGGGCTGCAAACTGGGATTGACCCTATCAGGTCCTTGAAGTATTGAAGTAATGGGTGACACCATGCTAAAGGTGCAAAGGCCGATGATAACCAAGAAAAAGTCACGTAGGCGACAGGGAGTTTTTTGGATCCATATCAACCAGGCCAAGGCCACCCGAGCCTCCCCAACTCAATAAACCCTCACAGAGTTGGGTGACCGGGGGGGGGGGGGGGGGTGTTTTGGTGGGTCGAGGGTGGATCCATGAAACTAATTACACACACATTGAATTAACAGATCACGGGAGGGAGACTCACCAAGGCTACGACTAGCCTGAAAAGATATAGAGATCCTCTGAACATGGCATATCCCCAACTTGTGGCACTGGTGGTAAGCATGATGATGGCAGGCTCAACCTCTTCGGGGGAGGGCCTGGGAGTTAATAATGATATGGCTGACATATCTATGAATAAACCCGGCCTTTTAATGGTGGAATGTTTGGAGGGCAAAATCCTGAAACCATACGAGAACTTTTCCTTTATACCAGGACAGTGGTATCTGTATGGTTTCCAGAGGGAGAGTTTCGCCCAAGGTGTAATTCAACATAATACCCCTGTGGAGAATGTGTCTGCCATACAACATGATTTACATGCCCTCTGCCTCAAAGAATTCAAACATTTTCGGGACTCTGACCCTACTCCTATGAGATCCTTAAGATGGGTGTCTAGGGACCCTCACTTGCATCCTTACAAACAAGTGGAAGCCAACACTACCACAGTGTTGTGTACCAAGGAGGGGGTTCTGAGTCCCGAGGATGTCACGGGTGCAGAATATAGTGGCTGGTATATCCTTAAAGCTACCTTCATAAGGAGGGATAGCCAAGATGGGCTGAGGGTAAGGACATATTTTGACAGACCCATTCCGGTAAAGGGCACCCTAAAAGCTTATTGTATGTTAAGAGATTCCCAGATGATTATTACTAGGGAATCCAGTTATGTTCAGGGACATGTGTCCACAGATTACATACGAACCAGTATAATGATGCTAAAGTTAAACTGCAGTAACTCTGGCCAGGCCCTATGGAATGACCAGAGTGGTCCGGTAAAACTGGAAGGCTTTTACCGAGCCACCATTTTAAAAGTACGGACAGATGCCAAGGATCTCAGGTATGCTCAGTTAAAGGGATCTCCATCCATACGGTCTTTTATGATTACCATCATGAGAGACAATTGTGTTCAGGAGGTGACTGGATATTATTTCATCACCTATGCCCACTGGGAACAAGATACCCAGATGGTAACCTTGGACACTAATCCCTGGAGATGGGATTTGGTGTGCAATGGAGTGGATACCCCTACAGTGGATGTATGGATGGACGGTACCCCCATGAATGAGGAATACCGGGGTAGGTATGTGTCTTCCGATTGGAAAGACCCCAGTGGCAGGGATATTAACTTTGACATCAATATAGATGGTTCGTTTAGATGGCCTTTTTGCGAGGCAGTAGATGAAGGGTGCTGGACCTTTACACAATGGGTCTATCTGTCTAAATCCAAACCCGTAGGAAAACTAGTGCTACAGGTTGGAGAGAGTGACCAATGGTATCCGTTCAAAGGTAGAGGGCAAATTTGTGTAACCGTGGTGAGGATCCCCTATGAAGCAACAGGTCTCCAACCTGTAAAAATGCATTTAGACTCTTGCAACGCCCCTATCCATCAATTGGCAGATCCCATAGCTCCTCAACTGTCATCCCCATGGAAGATCATCACGGGGACAAAATTCGTCCTATTTACTTGGAGAATTTCCGTAGATGACTTCCGAGTCGACCAATGGGATCACAGATGTGGGGAGTTTGTGAGAAACCAAATTGACATGATAAGAGGTTGGATAGAGGCGGGGCAAGAGGTAAGAAAGGATGATCTCATGCACAGGAATCAAAGGGGAAGAAGAGATCTGATAGCCATGGGACTAGGCGGAGGGGCATTGGGAGTGGGCGCCCTGAACACTATGGACATGGAAGTCCTGAGAGGTAAACTTGGGGATGTTGCGCGACACGCCGGAGAAGGATTCGAGACCCAGCTTGATGTAAACCACGTCTTAGAGGGTTTGCAGCATTCGCACATAGATGCCACTACCTCTCTATCTTCTGCTTTACGAGAGAAGTTTAGAAGGTTAGTTGTGGGTCTCTTGGAAGAACAGGATAGAGCTCAGCTCGCTCTGGCGTGTACGCAAGTCCAGAGTGAACTCTCAGGCAACCTTAAACATATTGTATCATCATTGTACGGCGGCCACTTCCCATTTAACCTCCGCCAACGGGTAAGTCCTCTCATATCTCCTTTTGCAGCCAATCACACCAACTGGTGGGTAGTCCAGTGGCACGGCTGTAGGAATCTCACTTGCACTGCTTCGTCATTGGCTCCTATATCTGGCCATCTTAGACAAGGTTACAGTGCAATTAACTTAGGGATTGTCATAAATAACCGGGCGGTGCTTCATCCACAGCTCCCCGCGGGCGTTCTAACCTATGAGAGAGGCCATCCTTATCTGTTAGACACAGAGGGATGTTGGAAGAAAGAGGATGCTATCCTCTGTCAAGGTAGTCAGGATCGGGTGTTAAGACACCAATGTTGGAGCACCGAGGGGTCCTGTGAGATGAAGGCCAGCCCAATACCCTCTTCCCTTAAATACTTGGGACAGGGGTATTGGTGCTGGTACCAAAGGCAAAACATGTCTTCTACAATCTATGGAACTAACTGCACTGAGAGAGGAGTACTCCTCCCTGGAGCGTATTGCACCCTTAGCCCCGTCCTAGGTTTAGATGTCGCAGAGATACAAGGAAGAACACCAATCACCCCGGAGAAAAGACTCGACATCCGCCCTGACGTACCCGTGAGACTCCAGAAAATTCCTCTTGGCTTTGGGTTAGAACTCAAACATCTCCTGCTGGACTTCAGCCAAGAAGACAAAATACTTAAGAATCTTCGAGAAACAGAGAAACAGGCCACCATCCAACTGACGCACGACAAGAATAAAATAACGGCAATCACAACCGCGTTGGACAAAGACTCCAAGATCTCCTGGTGGGAAAGTCTGTTTGGCTACAGTCCAAAGGCAACATCCTTCTTCAACCTATTGATTCATCCGGTGATAGTTCTTCTGGTTCTGGTAATAGTCATGTACACGGGACTGTGTCTAATCTACAGGAGGGTCAAGAGACTTGCGGACCAGCTAAACCAGAACCAGACAGAACTTCACGAAGTTAATCGTAGGAGGCTCAGGACTTAGCTCCAACAAAGTCCTGAAGCCAGAGATCGCATGGACATACGGTTTCCTATGAAGGTCGGGATGAAAATCCAAAAGCCATCCTGTGACCTCATAACATTGTGTGTATGCATACACGTATTGTAGTAGATTTTCGTAGGAGGATTCGGGGTATAATCATAGACCACCCTGTGACCTCATATATTGTGTACAGATTTACATTGATTATTTGCATGTGAGTTCCTATGTACCCATGGACACTCTAGGTACAAATGGGCGACAGCCATACTACAATATGGCTGGACGCACACGTGCATCCTATAGTCATTTCCCCAAGGACACAAGGGTCTGTTAACTACCAGTGTCTTGGGAGGTATAGAGAGTAAGGCCAGGTGGCATGAGTCTCTATGGGTACACACTGAATTGAATTGGACCGTATTGGGAGGGATATGACATGTTTGTGTGAGTGGGGTAGAGTAGATTCCCTAGGGTCAGGCCCCTCATCACTAAGGTATTTGCCGCTTCAATATCGACAATGGTGACTTTTTGTAAGGGTTGGACTGAATGATGGTAGTGCGGGGTTCCTTCCCGCAGGTAGAATTTAGGTACTATGACATCACCTCTCACCAGAAAATCTGACCTGCCTTGTAAAAACCTATGTATCTGTCCCGGAGAGAACCTCTCCAACAACTGAGTCTTCAATTAAAATGAAAGTCATTAAAAGGTCAGCCTACGGCCGTCCGTACCCCATTAAGGAGGTGCTACATTAATTACCGGCACTAACATTGGGGGTAACGGACGCCAGAAGAACAACACTGGCAAAGAGAGAGAATACGGTCGCTGAATGGAGTGATCTAAAGACTGCAAGGGTGAAGCCACTCCGGAGTCAGGAATAGACTACGTTGGGAGTGGCTGACACCTGAAGATCATAGGATACCAAGAAAGTTCTCCAAGGAGAAGAAGATGGGGTATTCGGGGGATGGAGACGTTTTAATGAGAGGCAGGATGGAGCACGATGGGTGATGTCTAGGTACCTAAGAGTCAGATTACTTTAGTCCTCCCGGAAATGTTACCAAGGGTAGATTGAAGAGGCAAATGCATCCCAACCCTTCCCCCAAAATGTTTATTGTCGTATTCCTGACAACAGGGGGATTGTTGAGGGAAGGGTCATATTTATATATATATATATATATATATATATATATATATATATGTATATATGCCGTGACATATATACATATATATATTAGCCCTTGTCTATAGGCTCCTCCAGGGGATTAATGTTAGATATGTGCCCCCTTGTCAGATATGTGCCCCCTTGATATGTGCCTCCTTGATATGTGCCCCCTTGATGTATATATGCCCCTGAATCAACCCTATAATCCATATATGCTCATAGATGTGCCCCAAGCATCTATGAGCATATATGGCCGGAATCCCACATGCTGGGGAGGGGGAGTGGAGGAGACGAGGAGACCGACAGTTGGACAATTAGGTCCAGCGTCGGCCTCTACAAAGGACAGAGGATCAATAAGATCCTCTGCCCTTTGTCACCATCTCCGGCAGCGCCGGAGATGGTACGCCTCACAGAGACATGGGAACAAAGAGTTCCCATGCCCCTGTGAGTGGCTGACCTCCGGCGCTGTAATTACAGCGCCGGAGGTAAGCGTCCGCTTCACAGGCGGGAGGATCAAAGGATCCCCCCCCTGGAAGCGCGCTCCGAGATCCTCGGGCCGGCGCGGGGTCGTCATATCACCGCGCCGGCCCACGTATTGAGGCCGGCGGTGCGCATGGCGCCAATAGGGAGACTGCGAGCGGGCGCCGCCAAGTTTAAATAGACCGGCGGCGCCCCGCTCAGCAGTCAAGTAAGTGACCCAGCGGAAGAGGCATCCCCTAGACCAACGAGCCCCCCTGGACAACGAGCATAACACCGCTAAGTATCTCCCCCTTATACTCCCTACCACTATCCCACCAACGCTTTCCCTGACCCCATACTGCTCCATATTGTACCCTGCTGCCCTGACCACATACTGCTATCCCTGACCCCATACTGTTATCCCTGACCCCATACTGCTATCCCTGACCCCATACTGCTATCCCTGACCCCATACTGATATCCCTGACCCGATACTGCTGTACCCTGACCCCATATTGTACCCTGACCCCATATTGCTTTACCCTTTAAGTCCCTGACCCCATACCCTGTTACCCCTGATTCCTAACCCTTATATTGTAAGTCTCTGCCCTGTTACCCTTGCTGTGTTCAACCCTTATTTTGTGGTAGCCCTGTCGTGCCTACCCCCCAGATACCTCACCCCTATTACCCCATAGGGATAGTATAGAGCCAGGCGGGAGGGCTGTTATACCTGTATGTGTGTATTGTATAGTTAGATTGTGGGTGGGATTTGGGACTGTCTAGTGTAGTTAGAACCGTGTTAGTATATTGTATTAGTGTGCGTATCTATATTATAGTGTATTGTTATAACAATATATATCTATCCATTTGTTTAGATATATATAGTTATAAACATAATAATTCCTTTATAATTGCAAGGAATCACTGCCGTAGAGTTAGTATATTGTTGGCATTGTATTACTAATGTATTATTAATAAATACCGTGTCATTTATACCTATTGTGTAACGTGTGATTACTAGTGGTAGTCAGTAAGGCGCGTGCAGCTAGTTTAGTGATTAGTGTAGGGCAATCAGTAGCGATTTGTTACTAAGTAAGCCATAAATAGGCAGAGATATCATAAGACGACTCACGCCTATTTATGAATATTAATTATCAATATTTGCATAAATATTGGTGATTAATATTCCCCTTTAACAGTATCCAATAATATATAAAGTGTCTAACGGAAGGGGGGGGAAGCAAAAAGATTTTTATTTTATTATTTCTTGCTTTGTTTCATTTCCTCATGATCTTAGGCCTCATGCACACGACAGTTTTCGCAAAAACGGGGTCCGCAAAAACGGGGTCCGTGGGTCCGTAGGTCCGTGATCCGTGACCGTTTTTTCGTCCGTGGGTCTTCCTTGATTTTTGGAGGATCCACGGACATGAAACGGATCCATTCTGAATTACAATGCAAGTCAACGGGGACGGATCCGTTTGACGTTGACACAATATGGTGCAATTGCAAACGGATCCGTCCCCATTGACTTTCAATGTAAAGTCAGGAGTCCCTTTACTTTCACACTTGCGTTCATATAATGCAGACGGTGGCTCCGTTCAGAGCGGATCCGTCTGCATTATATTGTTAAAACATTTCTAGCCTCAGACGGATCCGTCCAGACTTTACATTGAAAGTCAATGGGGGACGGATCCGTTTGAAAATTGAGCCACAGTGTGTCATCTTCAAACGGATCCGTCCCCATTGACTTACATTGTAAGTCTGGACGGATCCGCTTGCCTCCGCACGGCCAGGCGGACACCCGAACATAACTTGAAGCGTCCCCATCACCATGGGAATGCCTCTATGTTAGAATATACTGTCGGATATGAGCTACATCGTGAAACTCAGATCCGACAGTATATTCTAACACAGAGGCGTTTCCATGGTGATGGGGACGCTTCAGGTTAGAATATACTGAAAAACTGTGTACATGAATGCCCCCTGCTGCCTGGCAGCACCCGATCTCTTACAGGGGGCCGTGATCAGCACAATTAACTCCTCAGGTGCCGCACCTGAAGGGGTTAATTGTACTATCATATTCCCCTGTAAGAGATCAGGGCTGCCAGGCAGCAGGGGGAAGACCCCCCCCCTCCCCAGTTTGAATATCATTGGTGGCCAGTGCGGCCCCCCCCTCCCTCCCTCTATTGTAATAAATCGTTGGTGGCACAGTGTGCGCCCCCCATCTCCCTCCCTCTATTGTAATAAATTGTTGGTGGCACAGTGTGCGCCCCCCATCGCCCCCTCTCCCTCCCTCTATTGTAATAAATCGTTGGTGGCACAGTGTGCGCCCCCCATCGCCCCCCCCTCCCTCCCTCTATTGTAATAAATCGTTGGTGGCACAGTGTGCGCCCCCCATCGGCCCCCCCTCCCTCTATAGCAGTAACAACATTGGTGGCCAGTGTGCGGCCTCCCATCTCCCCCCCCCCCCCGATCATTGGTGGCAGCGTAGTTCCGATCGGAGTCCCAGTTTAATCGCTAACCATGGCAACCAGGAAGCTACTGCAGCCCTGGTTGCCATGGTTACTTAGCAATAGTACAATAGTAGAAGATTCATACTTGCCTGCTTGCTGCTGCGATGTCTGTGACCGGCCGGGAGCTCCTCATACTGGTAAGTGACAGTTCATTTAGCAATGCGCCGCACAGACCTGTCACTTACCAGTAGGTGGAGCTCCCGGCCGGACATGAACATCGCAGCAGCAAGCAGGTAACTATGAATCTTCTACTATTGTACTATTGCTAAGTAACCATGGCAACCAGGACTGCAGTAGCGTCCTGGTTGCCATGGTTACCGACCGGAGCCCCAGCGATTAAACTGGGACTCCGATCGGAACTCCGCTACCACCAATGATCAGGGAGGGGGGGGGGGGAAGATGGGAGGCCGCACACTGGCCACCAATGTTGTTACTGCTATAGAGGGAGGGGGGGCCGATGGGGGGCGCACACTGTGCCACCAACAATTTATTACAATAGAGGGAGGGAGGGGGTGGCCGATGGGGGGCGCACACTGTGCCACCAACGATTTATTACAATAGAGGGAGGAAGGGGGGGCCCGATGGGGGGCGCACACTGTGCATCCAACGATTTATTAAAATAGAGGGAGAAAGGGGGGGGCCCGATGGGGGGCGCACACTGGCCACCAAGCTATTATTACAATAGAGGGAGGGAGGGGTGGGGCCGCACTGGCCACCAATGATATTCAAACTGGGGAGGGCCCCCTCCTCCCCAGTTTGAATATCATTGGTGGCCAGTGCGGCCCCACCCCTCCCTCCCTCTATTGTAATAATAGCTTGGTGGCCAGTGTGCATCTGCCCCCTGCTGCCTGGCAGCCCTGATCTCTTACAGGGGGATATGATAGTACAATTAACCCCTTCAGGTGCCGCACCTGAAGGGGTTAATTGTGCTGATCACGGCCCCCTGTAAGAGATCGGGTGCTGCCAGGCAGCAGGGGGCAGTCTTGTACACAGTTTGTAGTGTATTCTAACTAGAAGCGTCCCCATCACCATAGGAACGCCTCTGTGTTAGAATATACTGTCGGATATGAGTTTTCACGAAGTGAAAACTTAGATCTGAAAAAGCTTTTATGCAGACGGATCTTCGGATCAGTCTGTATGAAAGCAATCTACGGCCAAGGATCACGGACACGGATGCCAATCTTGTGTGCATCCGTGTTTTTTCACGGACCCATTGACTTGAATGGGTCCGTGAACCGTTGTCCGTCAAAAAAATAGGACAGGTCATATTTTTTTGACAGACAGGATACACGGATCACGGCCTCGGCTGCAAAATGGTGCATTTTCCGATTTTTCCACGGACCCATTGAAAGTCAATGGGTCCGCGAAAAAAAACGGAAAACGGCACAACGGCCACGGATGCACACAACGGTCGTGTGCATGAGGCCTTATTCCTGATATTTTTTAACCCTAGCAGTACCACTGAGGGACTATTCACACGTCCGCAAAATGGGTCCACATCCGTTCGGCAGCACATGGAAATTCCGTTCTGTCGGGTGGTAATAATTCAATTAAGAATTATTAATTATGGTCATAAAAATAATTAACATTAAAATAAAATTTATAAAATTTGTCATAAATTCTTAAAATCATGACCTGGTGAATTGTAGACAACCTAATTGATACAATTCACATCTGAGTCCGACTATTTCCTCAGATAAATAAGTTCTTTTTGACGTGAGATGACGTTAATGATAAAACATGTAGTTCTGCATTATACAATAATACACGGGTGTCACAACCAGACAGCTGAGAAGCTCTGACAGAGGCCTTTCAGAACCTCCTCCTTGAATTTCTGTGTTGTGGTATTCAGCTCCTCCTCTCGTCAGCCTCTCTCAGCTGTCATGTGTTAATTGCTTCCCTTTAAATGCCTCCCCAGAATGCTTTTCTGGGCGGCTTATATTACTTCCTGGAGTGTGTGTGCACGCTGATCTGTCCTCCTGTTTGCTTCAAAGCTAAGTGTACCTTTATCTGTTTGCTGGATCCCAGGTGACCCTGACTCCCTCCGTGTCTCGTGTAGGGAGCCGGTGGTCGTGTCCCCTCACTATTGTAGGGTGCTCAGGGCTTTATAGTCAAGGTTCGTGGATATGCAAACCTCCACCATTCGGATCTTTGCATAGGCTGAGCAGCCAGGGAAAGTGCCAGGTCTTCTGCAGGGGTCTCCCTTGGTTCCTTAGTTTTTGGATCCAGCGAGTCGTTTATACATGTTGCTTTGCCTTGTTACCTGTACACATTCCGTGACATTATAAGCCGCCAAAACCGTCTTAAGCATGGATCCGGTTTCACTTTTGGCTGAACGCTTCCAGGGTCTTTCATTGGAGGTAGCTGACCTCCGTAAGACTTTTTCTCAGCTTCAAGTGACCGGTTCAGCTTGCGTTCATGGAGCTTGTTCTGAGCCTAAGATCTCGCTCCCGGATACGTTCTCCGGGGGTAGTGAGAATTTTGTGCGTTTTAGAGAGGCTTGCAAACTCCATTTTCGCCTTCTTCCCCATTCTTCTGGTGATGAGGAACGGAGGGTGGGGATCATTATATCGCTGCTCAGGGGTAACGCTCAGTCCTGGGCCTTTTCGCTGCCGGAGGGGGCACGGCCCCTCCGTTCAGTGGATGAATTCTTTTTAGCCCTGGGTCAGATATATGATGATCCGGATCGTATTGCTCTGGCGGAGTCTAGACTACGTCTCCTATGCCAGGGTAAACAATCCGCAGAAATATACTGCTCAGAATTTCGGAGTTGGGCAGCTGATACTGGTTGGAATGATGCTGCACTCCGAAGTCAATTTTGCCATGGTCTTTCAGAGGGATTGAAAGATGCATTTGCCTTTCATGAAAGGCCTATTTCTTTGAACTCTGCTATGTCTCAGGCCGTTCGTATTGACAGGCGTCTTAGAGAGAGAGGAGAGATCTCTCCTTCCTGTCATACTCGGTCCCAGGACTGTGCAGCGGTCCCATTCTCTGCGCAGGGGTCTCAGTCGCTGTCAGCCCCTTCTGAGCAGGAGTCCATGCAGCTGGGGTTGATTGCTTCTGACAATAGAAGATTCAGCCCGCATGGGAGGGTTTGTTTTTGTTGTGGAGGTATTAATCATTTGGCAAATATTTGTCCCTCTAGGAGATTCAGGCAGTTCTCTGGGTATAATAAAGAAACAAAGAGGAAAAAATCTTTGAAAAATGTTCCGTCTGTTACTATTGGCAGGATTGAGCCGGAGATTGAAGATTTTCCGTTTGCTTGTAGTTCCCGTTTTGTCCTGCCGGCTAGGGTGGCGCTAGAGAGCAAGAACATTTTTTGTGAGATTTTTGTGGATAGTGGAGCAGCGGTCAATCTCATTGATAATCACTTTGCGATAACTCATGGTTTCCAGGTGTGCGCTTTGCGAAAGGATATTCCTGTGTTTGCTATCGATTCCGCTCCACTTTCTCAGAAGTCATTAAAGGGCATAGTTCACAATATCCGTTTAATTGTGAGTGATGCTCATGTTGAGGATGTGTCATGTTTCGTCCTTAGCGGTTTGCCGACTCCTCTAGTGTTGGGGCTACCTTGGCTCACTAAACATAACCCCACCATTGATTGGCAAGCAAGGCAAATAAATGGTTGGAGTGACTTTTGCAGAGAGAATTGCCTCACGACATCTGTTTCTGAGGTTGCTACTAAGACTGTACCATCTTTTCTCTCTGAATTTTCGGATGTCTTCTCTGAGAGTGGGGTTCAGGATTTGCCCCCGCACAGGGAGTACGATTGCCCTATTAATCTCATCCCAGACGCCAAGCTGCCTAAATCTCGTTTATACAATCTTTCCCAACCTGAGAGGATCGCTATGCGTACTTATATCTCTGAGAGTCTGAGAAAGGGACACATACGACCCTCAAAGTCACCTGTTGCCGCTGTTTTTTTCTTTGTTAAGAAAAAAGATGGTTCTTTAAGACCTTGTCTGGATTTCAGGGAGCTGAACAATATCACAATTCGTGACCCTTATCCGCTTCCTCTGATCCCGGACCTATTTAACCAGGTTGTTGGGGCTAAAGTCTTTTCCAAATTAGATTTAAGAGGGGCATACAACCTGGTCAGGGTCAGAGAAGGGGACGAATGGAAGACGGCCTTCAATACCCCTGAGGGCCATTTTGAGAATTTGGTTATGCCTTTTGGTTTGATGAATGCCCCAGCCGTTTTTCAGCATTTCGTGAACAGCATTTTTTATCATTTGATGGGAAAATTTGTATTGGTGTATTTGGATGACATTTTGATTTTTTCTCCCGATTTCAAAACTCATAAGGAACATTTACGTCAGGTCTTGCTCATCCTGCGGGAGAATAAATTATATGCGAAACTGGAAAAATGTGTGTTTGCGGTTCCAGAAATTCAATTTCTGGGGTTTCTTCTCTCCGCTTCTGGTTTTCGCATGGACCCCGAGAAGGTCCGCGCTGTGCTTGAGTGGGAGCTTCCTGAGAATCAAAAGGCGCTGATGCGTTTTTTGGGCTTTGCCAATTATTACAGGAAGTTCATTTTGAATTATTCTTCTATTGTTAAACCACTCACTGATATGACCAGAAAGGGGGTAGATTTTTCTTCTTGGTCAGTAGAGGCGCGTAAGGCTTTTTCTGATATCAAGGAGAGTTTTGCTTCCGCTCCCATCTTGGTGCAACCTGATGTTTCGTTACCCTTCATAGTTGAGGTTGATGCTCCTGAGGTGGGTGTGGGGGCGGTCTTGTCTCAGGGTTCCTCTCCTGCCAATTGGCGACCGTGTGCCTTTTTCTCAAGAAAACTCTCCTCCGCAGAGAGAAATTACGATGTGGGAGATAGGGAATTGTTGGCCATCAAGTTGGCTTTTGAGGAATGGCGCCATTGGCTAGAGGGAGCCAGACACCCTATTACCGTATTTACTGACCATAAAAATCTGGCCTACTTGGAGTCAGCCAAGCGTCTGAACCCGAGACAGGCCAGATGGTCGTTGTTCTTTTCTAGGTTTAATTTTGTTGTCACGTTCCGCCCTGGAGTTAAGAATGTGAAGGCAGATGCCCTGTCACGTTGTTTTCCGGGAGGCGGGAATTTTGAAGACCCGGGTCCCATTTTGGCTAAAGGTGTGGTGGTCTCTGCTCTTTTTCCTGAATTGGAGGCAGAGGTGCAGGCAGCCCAGTCAGAGGCTCCTGATCTTTGTCCTCCTGGGAGGTTGTTTGTGCCTCTCGCTTTAAGACACAAGATTTTTAAAGAACACCACGATACGGTCCTTGCTGGGCACCCGGGGGTAAGAGCCACACTGGATCTCATCGCTCGGAGATTCTGGTGGCCTGCGCTTCGTAAGTCGGTTGAGGGTTTTGTGGCAGCCTGCGAGACTTGCGCTCGTGCTAAAGTCCCTCATTCACGGCCATCAGGTCCTCTCCTTCCCTTACCCATTCCTTCCCGTCCTTGGACACATCTGTCCATGGACTTTATCACGGACCTGCCTCGTTCCTCGGGGAAGACTGTGATTCTGGTGGTGGTGGACCGTTTTAGCAAAATGGTGCATTTCATCCCTTTTCCTGGTTTGCCCAATGCTAAGACGCTGGCGCAGGCATTTGTTGATCACATTGTCAAATTGCACGGTATTCCTTCAGACATAGTCTCTGATAGGGGCACGCAGTTTGTTTCCAGATTCTGGAAGGCTTTCTGTTCTCGCTTGGGGGTTCGGTTGTCATTCTCTTCTGCTTTCCACCCGCAGTCGAATGGCCAGACAGAGCGCGTCAATCAGAATCTGGAGACATATCTGCGTTGTTTTGTGGCGGAGAATCAAGAGGATTGGTGTTCTTTTTTGTCCCTTGCTGAGTTTGCTTTAAATAACCGTCGTCAGGAGTCCTCTGATAAGTCACCATTTTTTGGTGCATATGGGTTTCATCCACAGTTTGGGACTTTCTCGGGAGAGGGGTCTTCTGGTTTACCTGATGAGGACAGATTCTCCTTGTCTTTGTCATCTATTTGGCAAAAGATTCAAGATAATCTAAAGAGCATGAGTGAGAGATATAAGCGTGTGGCTGATAAGAGACGTGTGCTTGGTCCGGACCTGAATGTTGGTGATCTGGTGTGGTTGTCTACCAAGAATATCAAATTGAAGGTTCCCTCCTGGAAGTTGGGTCCTAGGTTTATTGGGCCTTACAAAATCCTGTCTGTCATCAATCCTGTTGCATACCGTCTTGATCTTCCTCAGACTTGGAAGATCCATAATGTTTTTCATAAGTCCTTATTGAAACCTTATGTTCAACCCATTGTACCCTCGCCTTTGCCTCCTCCTCCGATTATGGTTGATGGGAATCTTGAATTTCAGGTATCTAGGATTGTGGATTCTCGTCTTGTCCGCGGTTCTCTTCAGTACCTTGTTCAGTGGGAGGGGTATGGTCCTGAGGAGAGGATGTGGATCCCAGTGACGGACATTAAGGCCTCTCGTCTCATCAGGGCTTTCCATAGGTCCCATCCTGAGAAGGTCGGTTCTGAGTGTCCGGAGTCCACTCGTAGAGGGAGGGGTACTGTCACAACCAGACAGCTGAGAAGCTCTGACAGAGGCCTTTCAGAACCTCCTCCTTGAATTTCTGTGTTGTGGTATTCAGCTCCTCCTCTCGTCAGCCTCTCTCAGCTGTCATGTGTTAATTGCTTCCCTTTAAATGCCTCCCCAGAATGCTTTTCTGGGCGGCTTATATTACTTCCTGGAGTGTGTGTGCACGCTGATCTGTCCTCCTGTTTGCTTCAAAGCTAAGTGTACCTTTATCTGTTAATATCTGTTTGCTGGATCCCAGGTGACCCTGACTCCCTCCGTGTCTCGTGTAGGGAGCCGGTGGTCATGTCCCCTCACTATTGTAGGGTGCTCAGGGCTTTATAGTCAAGGTTCGTGGATATGCAAACCTCCACCATTCGGATCTTTGCATAGGCTGAGCAGCCAGGGAAAGTGCCAGGTCTTCTGCAGGGGTCTCCCTTGGTTCCTTAGTTTTTGGATCCAGCGAGTCGTTTATACATGTTGCTTTGCCTTGTTACCTGTACACATTCCGTGACAACGGGTTTATAAAAATATGCAGATTTATTGGTTACAAGGTTATAAACATATATAAGTAAATAAACACAATGATACATGCAAATGAATATATATATAGCGTTAATATAAAGCATTACAAGCTTAACAATACATGTGAGTGGAAATAACTTGTCACATTATAACCAAGCTATTATTAGGTTAGGATATCAAAATATAAACATAAGTTATATACATTACTTCTGTTCAGAGAAAGCCTCATGATATCAGGACGGGCATGTCTAATCCTAGACATCAATATGGAATGCTAAATACATTCCACCCCACTCTAACCAACTACACATAACATGATCATACGAGTTTATTACTGTACTGCAGCGGTGGTACAAAGCGCTTGGTGTCATAGCAGCCAATGGCGCAGTGCGCTCCTGCACTAAGCAGGATGCCAGTACGGTATCTCACAGACCGTGTTCCACGGACGTCTGCATGAGGCTTTAGAGTGAGGAGGTGTGCTTCTCAGTAATCCAATTTGATTGGCTGGCAGGGAGCTGCTGGCTACAGCAAGTGTGTATGGGAAGTGAAGGAAAGCAGTTTTGGCCTCAGAGAACTGGCAGAGGAGCCATCTTCAGAAGGGCCTCATATTGTAAATGTTTAAACAGCTGTAACCAAGGGAAAAAAACTCAAGGAAAACAATGGTATGTGAAGAAACTAAAGATTGCTTTATGCATAATGCTGCTGCTGATGTAGTATAGTCAGAAATTATAAGAAACGTGCCAGTTCAGCTAGGCCCAGCCTTAGGGTTCATGCACATGAGCAAGTGTCCCCCTTGCCCATGCTGTGGACCGCAAATAGCGGTCAGCAATGCATAGGTACCGGCCACTTGAATGGATCCACAAGATAAATTCCGCACCGCAAAAACATAGAACACGTATTTTATTTTGCTGTGCGGAGGCACGGACGGAACCCCACTAAAGTGCTTTGTAGTGCTTCCGATCCATGCTTCCACTCGGCACCGCTCGGTCCAACGGGTCCGCATCCATGATACGGAGTGTACACGCTGGTGTGCATGAACCCTTACAACCTTGAACTTTTTGGAAAAGTGGTATGCAGGGCACAAACACCCCAAAAAGTCACACATTTTGCACAAGCAGGGCCTTGCACAAAAAATAAAAATAAATTATTCCGCCAATTATGTACTTTCCTTTATCTCACTAAACACAGCCAAGTCTGCAGCTATGACGGACAACAATCCCCATCAGAGCCAGCTACAGTAGTACTGCAGTGTCAGCACTTCCCGCTTCCACCCTGCTATGTGAGGAGAAGACCTATACAAAAGGAATTAATTTGCACAGTCAACAATGCTGAGCTGAAGTTCCACATATGTGAGGCGTCGGCAGCCAAACACCTGCTCACCTAATGTACTCGCTCACTCATACAGCAGCCATGGTGACCACTTACCGGTACATACACTCTCTTAGATTTTGCAGTTCAAAAACACCCATGAGATCCTTTAGGGCTCTTTCAGGCAAACATCTGGATGAGATGCGTGTAGCGAACGCATAGCATCCGGACTGAATCCTGACCCATTCATTTAAATGGGTGTGTGTGTTTTTCATACATTATCTCTACGTTCAGGAAAAATCGCAACACGTTCCAAATCATGTGTTTTATACGCAGCTCTGACTTCATAGAAGTGGATGGGGCTTGCATGAAAATAGGAATGCATCCGCATGCATTGCATTTTTCACTGATGGGTGCTCATTTTTTTTTTCCATGCAAGTGAAAACACATAATTCAGATACAATCCAGATGGAAAAAAAATTCAAACATTGAACCCAATCGCAGACAAAACAGATTGAACGTGCCCGCTAAACCAGCAGTTTTTCCCTCAACAGATCCTGACAATCCATATCACTGGTGTGATAGAGGCCTTAAGCCTCATTCACACGTCCATGTCCAATTCTGTGAAGTGGTGGTCAGTGAAGCCTCCGTGAAGATGTCCTTGATGGATCCATATGTCATCCGTGTTTGACAGACACTGTGCAGCTGAAAAATAATTTTCAAAGCATCTCTTCCTAATGACCCGTGAAAACATGGATGCAATTCACATTGCATCCATGGTTTTCACAGGCCCATATACTATAATGGGGGCGTGATGGATCCGTGAACATAGAGACTGATGTGTAAATACATACATTAAAATGAATTGGTACTTGTCCTGTTCGTGGAGAACACATACAGCACACGTACGTGGAACATTGGCGTGTGAATGAGGCTTTAGGCTGTGTGATAATGGAGCACTTCTTGATCACACCACAATCACAAGTAAAGTGCCATGAAGAAACTGCTATAGAAGATGACAATGACAGGTTTCTATTTGAAAGGTGCACATATGATGTTGTTAGTTTAGGCAATTAAACCCGCACTCACGCTGGGAATTGCAGCCGTAATATGGACGGTAGAATACAGTGGATATAAAAAGTCTACACACCCCTGTTAAAATGTCAGGTTTCTGTGATGTAAAAAAATCAGACAAAGGTAAATCATTTCAGAACTTCTTCCACCTTTAATGTGACCTATAAACTGTACTACTCAATTGAAAAACAAACTGAAATCTTTTAGGTGGAGAGAAAAAAATAAAAATAAATAAAATAATGTGGTTGCATAAGGCCGAATGCACACGGCCGTGTTTCCGTGAGCGGTCCGTGGTAACACGGGCTGGATTCCTGCTGAGAGCAGGAGCGTACGGCGTCATTGGTTGCTATGACGCCGTGCGCTTCCTGCTGCTGCAGTACAGTAATACACTGGTATAAATCATACTAGTGTATTACTGTACTGCGGCGGCGGCAGCAGCAGGAAGCGCACGGCATCATAGAAACCAATGACGCCGTACGCTCCTGCTCTCAGCAGGAATCCAGCCCATGTTACCACGGACCGCTCACGGCCATGTGCATTCAGCCAAAGTGTGCACACCCTCTTATAACTGGAGATGTAGCTGTGTTCAGAATTAAGCAATCACATTCAAAATCATGTTAAATAGGAGTCAGCATACACCTGCCATCATTTAAAGTGCCTCTGATTAACCCCAAATAAAGTTCAGCTGCTCTAGTTGGTCTTTCCTGAAATTTTCTTAGTCGCATCCCACAGCAAAAGCCATGGTACACAGAGAGCTTCCAAAGCATCAGAGGGATCTCATTGTTAAAAGGGATCAGTCAGGAGAAGGGTACAAAAGAATTTCCAAGACATAAGATATACCATGGAACACAGTGAAGACAGTCATCATCAAGTGGAGAAAACATGGCACAACAGTGACATTACCAAGAACTGGACATCTCTCCAAAGTTGATGAAAAGACGAGAAGAAAACTGGTCTGGGAGGCTACCAAGAGGCCTACAGCAACATTAAAGGAGCTGCAGGAATATCTGGCAAGTACTGGCTGTGTGGTACATGTGACAACAATCTCCCGTATTCTTTATATGTCTGGGCTATGGGGTAGAGTGGCAAGACGAAAGCCTTTTCTTACTAAGAAAAACATCCAAGCCAGGCTACATTTTGCAAAAACACATCTGAAGTCTCCCAAAAGCATATGGGAAAAGGTGCTATGGTCTGATGAAACCAAGGTTGAACTTTTTGGCCATAATCCAAAAGATATGTTTGGTGCAAAAACAACACTGCACATCACCAAAAGAACACCATCCCCACAGTGAAGCATGGTGGTGGCAGCATCATACCAAGGGGCTGTTTTTCTTCAGCTGGAACTGGGGCCTTAGGCTACTTTCACACTTGCGGCAGGACGGATCCGACAAGCTGTTCACAATGTCGGATCCGTCCTGCGGCAATTTTGCTGTGCCGCCGGACCGCCGCTCCGTCCCCATTGACTATAATGGGGGCGGAGCTCTGGCGCAGCACGGCGGTGCACGGTGAAAGCCGCCGGACTAAAAAGCCTGACATGCAGTAATCTGTTGTAGTCTGGCGGTCTTTCGCTGTGTTGCGCCGGAGCTCCGCCCCTGTCCCCATTATACTCAATGGGGACGGAACGGCGGCACGGCGAAATAGCCGCAGGAAGGATCCGACATGGTAAACAGCTTGTCGGATCCGTCCTGCCGCAAGTGTGAAAGTACCCCAAGTTAAACTAGAGGGAATTCCAAATACCAGTCAATATCGGCACAAAACCTTCAGGCTTCTGCTAGAAAGCTGAACATGAAGAGGAACTTCATCTTTCAGCATGACAACGACCCAAAGCATACATCCAAATCAACAAAGGAATGGCTTCACCAGAAGAAGATTAAAGTTTTGGAATGGCCCAGCCAGAGCCCAGACCTGAATCCGATTGAAAATCTGTGGGGTGATCTGAAGAGGGCTGTGCACAGGAGATGCCCTCGCAATCTGACAGATTTGGAGTGTTTTTGCAAAGAAGAGTGGCCAAATCTTGCCAAGTCAAAATGTGCCATGCTGATAGACTCATACCCAAAAAGACACCCAAAGGTGCTTCAACAAAGTATTAGTTTAGGGATGTGCACACTTATGCAACCATATTTTATTTTTTCCCCTCTACCTAAAAGATTTCAGTTTGTTTTTCATTTGAGTTGTACAATTTATAGCTTTATATCCTTGTCTAAGTTTTTTTACATCACAGAAACCTGATGTAAATGGGTGTGTAGACTTTTTTATATCCACTGTATATGCACATTAACAGCTGTCTGAATTAGCCCATAAATGAGTCCTAGTGTGAATAAGGTTCCATGCACATGGGGCTACGGAACGGACATACTGATGTGGACAGCACACGGTGTGCTGTCTGCATTTTTTTGCTGACCCATTGAAATGAATGGATCCGCATCCTATCTGCAAAAAAAAAACCAGAACGGACACTGAAACAAACAACGTTCGTGTGCATGTAGCCTTAAACTGTGTCAGCAAAAGTGTCTCCTTCGATGCCTGATCTTTGTTCTTTTACATCATTGTTTGTGAGGTATAGGACCACCATAGCATCCTAGCAACGGTGGTTGTGCATGCGCAGTGTAGGTAAGATTTCCTGCAACTCTGGTTGTTGGGATCAAGAAAGCATGCATAGGCACGCATGCACACCAGCTCCCCTCAGAGCCACCTTGCATTAGTGTGTGTAGAACAACTCCAAGGCATGCACAGTAGCCTTCGAGCTGTTCTTCACAGAGCCATCAATGGCTGCTCGTACCAGAGTCCCTCCATGATAGGCTGCTAATAAATATACTACACTAGCAGCCTCAGGAACACGCAGCCATGAACTTGAGATCGGATAACCCCTTAAATAGAGGGGGTTCTCTGTTCAGGATCCTCATGTGTTGGCGAGAGTGAAGAGCAGTTACAAATGGCATCTTACACTGTGTAGGACTTCATTTACCCTGTAATGTGGTGA
This sequence comes from Bufo gargarizans, assembly GCF_014858855.1. Taxonomy (NCBI): domain Eukaryota; kingdom Metazoa; phylum Chordata; class Amphibia; order Anura; family Bufonidae; genus Bufo; species Bufo gargarizans. Next base: position 181,477,618 of record NC_058083.1, read on the forward strand.
TGCTGCACAGTAACCAAACATTTAAAGGGGTTGTCTCACTTCAGCAAATGGCATTTATCATGTAGAGAAAATTAATACAAGGCACTTACTGAGTATGGTGATTGTCCATATTGCTTCCTTTGCTGGCAGGATTCATCTTTCCATCACATTATATGCTTCTCCTTTCCATGGCTACGACCACCCTGCAATCCAGCAGTGGTGGCCGTGCTTGCACATTATAGAAAAAAGCAGCAGCCTATGTGCACTCCTGCAGTCTCAGCCACCAGAGAGTCCAGTGCTTTTTCCTATAGTGTGTAAACATGACCGCCACTGATGGATTGCAGGGTGGTCATAACCATGGAAACGAGCAGTGTATAATGTGATGGAAAAATTAATCAAGGAATCAATATGGACAATCACAGTACATTAGTAAGTGGCTTGTATTAACTTTCTCTGAATAATAGATGCCACTTGCTGAAGTGAGACAAGCCCTTTAAGGGCCCTTTACAGGACCGATTCTCGGCCAGAAGATCACTAACAAGCGTTCATAGGAAATTGCGGACCCATCCATTTCTATGGGGCCGCACTAAATTCGGCCCCAATCTGGAATTGTGGACCCGCGCTTCCAGGTCCACAATTCCGATCCTGAAAAAATAGAACATGTCCTATTCGTGTCCGCAATAGCAGACACGATTAGGCATATTCTCTTAGGGCCAGCAATGTGCGGTCCGCAAAATGCTCGGTCCTGATAATTGGAAGTAAGGTTCGGTCCTGATAATTGACCTGTATAATCAAGCAGCCGAGGAATGAGCGAGTGCGCATTTGTGTTCCAATGGACATCTGTCGTCCAGATGAAAGATGTCCGATTGTAGGCAGCACATCTCCTTGTTCCTCCCTCATTGCAAACGTGTTTACTGTCCATCGGCACTCGTCCTGCCCAAACAGTCTAATAGGGCCCATGATGCCCCTTACAGTTGTTCAAACTGGTCACACACGTTCAATGAAACCGGGCGCTAGACAAAAGATCTTTCTAGTAATGTTCTCTCATTGACCTTTTGTTCAACCATCGCATGGAAATTTCAAACACACCCAACTTCTTTTCAGACTATAGACTGTCGTTGCTCAGCTAAAACTATTGTTCATTCTGTTTTCTAATGGGGGGGGTCTGTCCATGTGTTGAATATCCCATGGATTTCTAGGAATGAAAGTCTGTGGCGCAGTGCCCATACTCCGCTCCCAGAGCTCACAGCCAGTGGCATGGGTGCGCTCTCTCAGGGGGGTGCCAGAACAGAAGCAATGAGCACGTCCACCGCTCATTGCTTTTCCCTTTATAAGATGCAGTGCATCCTTTAAAGGGAATACTAGTGAGCGCTTCCATAATGGAAGCGCTCACTAGTCTGCAGGAGGAGGGGGAGAGAAGCGCTGTACAGTACCTACCGCTCCTCCTGCTCGCTCTTCTCAGGGCCGGCGCTGCTGTGTCCTGGCTGCCTGCAGCGTCAGGACGTACAGAGCGCACTCTGACCTGATGCTGCAGGAGGTCATGTGACTGCAGCGCGGGCCCTAAGAAGAGAAGACAGCCAGGACAGGGAGAGTGGTGGCATGAAAGGTAAGTTACTTTATTATTTTACAGTCTGATCTGAGGTCTGATATGGAGGTTTAATGGGGGGTCGTCAGGAGTGGCCTAATGGGGGGGTCTGAAGGTTCGATTGGGGTCTGGAGGTCGAATAGGGGTGTGATGGGGGGGTCTAGAGGTCAGCTGCTTATCTCTTTGGATCTGTCCACCCTATACTTACCTTACAGTATGCCTCAAATAAGGCTCTGGAAGCCACAGATATTATCACCTGGGGTGATCCAGACGTGTGTGATGTCAATGGGAAACTGTGTGATGTCAATGGGCAACTTTAGGCTTCCTGCGAACGATGCGGATTATGCCTAGTGATGCACATTTTACATCTCTTTTAGGCTACATGCACACGAACATTGTTTGTTTCAGTGTCCGTTCCGTTTTTTTTTGGCAGATAGGATGTGGACCTATTCATTTCAATGGGTCCGCAAAAAATGCGGACAGCACACTGCGTGCTGTCCGCATCAGTATATCTGTTCTGTAGCCCCGCAAAAAAAAATAAAAAAATATAGAACATGTCCTATTCTTGTCCGTTTTAGGCATTGTTACAAATGGATCCGCAAAACACATACGGTCGTGTGCATGTAGCCTTAGCCATTTTTATCAGAGATCTATTATTTTAAAAGGAAAAAAAATACTTTGTGTAGGACTTTATTTTCCATCTAAAATAACGTCTCTCTGATGTAAATGGCTAAAAGGATACAAAATGTGCATAAGTAAGCATAACGGATGCTTAAAATACAGGATCCGTTTTTTGTTCATCTGTCCGTTCTTCTGATAGATCAGAAAAACGGAAAACTAAACGGTGATCTGAACTCTGCTTTACATTAGATTTTTCCCCGTGGATTATCACGCAACACAGCACCTGCAAATGGAACGTATCTCATGTACACTTTGCTTATTTTTACCTATGGAAATTGAGCTGCCGCGCGGATTTAGAAATCCACAAATATGTTGTGATTTTCCTCAGACTTTAATGGGGTTGTTAATCTAGACAGAAAATCTACATCGGGTACAGGTGACCTAGGGGCTAAGGTACACGGCAGTTTATCAGCAATTTGCGTTCGTGTGCATAACGCCTTGGGCTGTATTCACATGAGCAGTTTCCCCCCAATGTTTTGCAGCATGGCATCTAGTAAAGGATAATGGGGTTGCGGTGTGCCATGCAAGTTGGCCTGACTTTTCACCAGTTGCCTTTCTGCAGCACAATGTGTGGCGCCCACCTGTCCGCAGTCTGAGGTGGCAGCCAGACCGCCCTGCCCCACTGCTGGCCGTGCACTGGTGCCCCCCGCCGCCGCCCCTCTTACCTGCTCCCCTCACAGACCGGTGTCCGGGCGGTCACATCGCATCCGGGGTTCTCTGCGGCTCCGGTGTGCCCCTCCCCGGTGCAGGCAGCAGCAGGGCTGTGGGTGTGAGCCAGGGCGGGCTCTGCTGCACTCAGGTGTGTGCCCGGAGGAGCAGGTTGCACTGCTGGCACGTCATACCTGCAGGGAGGGAGCACTTGCCCATAGTTTGGTGGGCTGCTCTGAGCATCTACCTGCTCCTTGTACACTCTATTTGGCCCGGTCATCAGGTCTCCATCAGGTTTAACCCCTTAGGGCTCTTTCACATGAGTCATACCAATAAGGATCTGTTCAGGAAAAACGGGGGGGGGGGGGGGGGGTGTGTGTGTGTGTGTGTGTGTGTGTGTGTGTGTGTGTGTGTGTGTGTGTGTGTGTGTGTGTGTGTGTGTGTGGTCACATCATCCCCCATTGTCATTCTCCACATTGTAGAGCCCTTTTGTGGCCCCGTCTCCATGTCTTACCTGTAATGATCATGTGATTTATATTGAATAAAATGAAATTTTTTATTTTTTTACCTTGTTAAATCCTTGCTCTTTTTTTGTATAGGTATTTATTTTTTAATTATACAAAAAGGGGGGTGATTTTTACTTTTATACTACTGAAGTTAGTCTGATTGGAGTCGTGAAGGAATTTTTCATTCCCCTAAAGTGGGGAAAACTGGCTTCTACCTCACAGGTTTTTTTTTTTTTTGCCTTCCTCTGGATCAACTTGCAGGATGACAGGCCGAACTGGATGGACAAATGTCTTTTTTTCGGCCTTATGTACTATGTTACTATGAAGGAGGCAGGTTGGACCTCCGAAATGCATCTGGTGAAATATACAGTAGACCCGCATCCATACAATCTGATGGACAACAATTAATTACTCACTTCTTGGAAGGGCTTCCAAATCCGTACCTTCTCCCCTTTTTTTGAATCAAGATTACCGCACAGTGAACGAGGTCCGACCCGCAACACATGGGACTCCGAACACAGTGATGTCACACCCACGTGGGACACCAAACGAGGAGACTCGAACGCAAGGAAACTCGAAAGGCAAATTAGCCGTCACGGCCAACAAGACCACCGGAGAAGGTAACCACAGTCAGGGTATAGACTTCCTTACCTTGTGGGATGCCACAACAGGTACAATACCCGACTGTTGTATTTCAGTAATTATTTAGATGGCCCTGTTATTACCATAACAACATACTCATTGTGAAGAAATGTTTCAAGTGGATGTTGAATATACTAACCAATATAATAACTTCCAAATAAGCAGACAAACTGTAATGAAAACTTCATCCGAAGTTGCCATATTATAACGGTAATAGTCTACCACATTTGTGACCACAGAGTGGTGACGTTGCTGGCAACATGGGGCCATACAAAGCTAATATATACTTTCCCATTGAGAAAGCTACTTACCTGCCTGTTGGAGAGATAATCCAGATAGTCCACCAATCAACATCTACAGTGCTAGTGACAAGAAAATAGCACTGTACGGTGGTGACAATTGTCAAACGTTGATCCATACTGCACGTTCCATATTTATATACTTTTATAATTTTTACAATTTTGTTATACTTCATTTGTTTATTTTTATTGATGAGCATTTTTTACTCTGATCTATACTCCACTAGCACTAATGTGGCATTTTTAAAATGCGATTTAGGCTACATGCACATGACTATCCGTATACCATGTGTTTTTTTTTTTTTTTTGTGTGGATCCATTGTAACAATGCCTAAAACGGACAAGAATAGGACATGTTCTATTTATTTATTTTTTGCGGGGCTACAGAATGGACATACTGATGCAGACAGCACACTGTGTGCTGTCCGCATTTTGCGGACCCATTGAAATGAATGGATCCGCATCCTATCCGCAAAAAAAAGAAACGGAACGTACGCATAAACAAACATTATTCGTGTAAATGTAGCCTTAACCACTTCAACCCCCTCTAGCCGAAACCCCCTTAATGACCAGGCCACTTTTTACACTTCTGCACTACACTATTTTCACCGTTTATTGCTCGGTCATGCAACTTACCACCCAAATGAATTTTACCTCCTTTTCTTCTCACTAATAGAGCTTTCATTTGGTGGTATTTCATTGCTGCTGACATTTTTACTTTTTTGTTATTAATCGAAATTTAACAATTTCTTTGCAAAAAAATGACATTTTTCACTTTCAGTTGTAAAATTTTGCAAAAAAAAACGACATACATATATAAATTTTTCGCTAAATTTATTGCTCTACATGTCTTTGATAAAAAATAAAAAAAATTTGGGGTAAAAAAAATAGTTTGGGTAAAAGTTAGAGCGTTCACAAACTATGGTACGGTACAAAAATGTGAATTTCCGCTTTTTGAAGCAGCTCTGACTTTCTGAGCACCTGTCATGTTTCCTGAGGTTCTACAATGCCCAGACAGTAGAAAAACCCCACAAATGACCCCATTTTGGAAAGTAGACACCCTAAGGTATTCACTGATGGGCATAGTGAGTTCATAGAACTTTTTATTTTTTGTCACAAGTTAGCGGAAAATGATGATTTTTTTTTTTTTCTTACAAAGTTTCATATTCCACTAACTTGTGACAATAAATAAAAACTTCCATGAACTCACTATGCCCATCACAAAATACCTTGGGGTGTCTTCTTTCCAAAACGGGGTCACTTGTAGGGTAGTTGTACTGCCCTGGCATTTTAGGGGCCCAGATGCGTGAGAAGAAGTTTGAAATCAAAATCTGTAAAAAATGACCAGTGAAATCCGAAAGGTGCTCTTTGGAATGTGTGCCCCTTTGCCCACCTACGCTGCAATAAAGTGTCACACATGTGGTATCGCCGTACTCAGGAGAAGTTGGGGAATGTGTTTTGGGGTGTCATTTTACATATACCCATGCTGGGTGAGAGAAATATCTTGGCAAAAGACAACTTTTCCCATTTTTTTTTATACAAAGTTGGCATTTGACCAAAATATTAATCTCACCCAGCATGGGTATATTTGAAATGACACCCCAAAACACATTCCCCAACTTCTCCTGAGTACGGCGATACCACATGTGTGACACTTTTTTGCAGCCAAGGTGGGCAAAGGGGCCCACATTCCAAAGAGCACCTTTAGGATTTCACCGGCCATTTTTTACAGATTTTGATTTCAAACTACTTCGCACACATTAGGGCCCCTAAATTGCCAGGGCAGTATAACTACCCCACAAGTGACCCCATTTTGGAAAGAAGACACCCCAAGGTATTCCGTGAGGGGCATGGCCAGTTCCTAGAATTTTTTTATTTTTTGTCACAAGTTAGTGGAATATGAGACTTTAAGAAAAAACAAAACAATTTCCACTAACTTGGGCCAAAAAAAATGTCTGAATGGAGCCTTACAGGGGGTGATCAATGACCAGGGGGGTGATCAGGGAGTCTATATGGGTGATCACCCCCTTGTCATTTATCACCCCCCTGTAAGGCTCCATTCAGACGTCCGTATGTGTTTTGCGGATCCGATCCATGTATCCGTGGATCCATAAAAATCATACAGACGTCTGAATAGAGCATTACAGGGGGGTGATCAATGACTGGGGGTGATCAGGAAGTCTATATGGGTGATCACCCCCCTGTAAGGCTCCATTCAGATGTCCGTATGTGTTTTGCGGATCCGATCCATGTATCCGTGGATCCGTAAAAATCATACAGACGTCTGAATGGAGCCTTACAGGGGGGTGATCAATGACCGGGGGGGGGAGGGGGGGGGGGTGATCAGGGAGTCTATATGAAGTGATCAGGGGTTCATAAGGGGTTAATAAGTGACAGGGGGGGGGGGGGGTGTAGTGTAGTGGTGTTTGGTGCTACTTTACACAGCTACCTGTGTCCTCTGGTGGTCGATCCAAACAAAAGGGACCACCAGAGGACCAGGTAGCAGGTATATTAGACGCGGTTATCAAAACAGTGTCTAATATACCTGTTAGGGGTTAAAAAAATCGCATCTCCAGCCTGCCAGCGAACGATCGCCGCTGGCAGGCTGGAGATCCACTCGCTTACCTTCCGATTCTGTGAACGTGCGCGCCTGTGTGCGCGCGTTCACAGGAAATCTCGGCTATCGCGAGATGACGCGTATATGCGTCGTTGAGCGCACAGCTACTGCCTCCAGACCGCAGATCTGCGTTAGGCAGTCCGGAGGCGGTTAAACTGAATATTGCTAATTTCTTATCCTGGCCTGCCATCTGGTGGCCAAAATAAGAATTGTAGCATGAACACTTTCAACCTTGTCAGCGAGGCTGAAAGTGTTCAGCGCAACTACTGATGCCCCAGTTGGTTTTTGCGCTCTTGATCTCACTTGATCACAATATCGAAGGCATTTAATTACCGCAATCAGCATTATTGCCAGTCACGGTAATTAGCCGCAGGTCTCTGCTGTTTGGCGCTGGTAGCGAAAAGGTTAGGGTTATCAGAGTTCACAAATTTTTTTGTGTGATGAGTTGTCATCATAATCTGCTCTATACTGGGATACATACAACTTTTTGATCACTTTATTTCTCTTTTTGAGAAAAAGAATAAAGAAAAGGCTGCAACTTTGCTGCTGCTTGTTGGGTTTTGTTACTGCAGCATACACCGTGCTGGAAAAATTATGTCATCTGGTCTGCTGGTTAGCACAATCACAGATACCAACTTTATGGGTTTTTTTTGGTTTGTTTTTTACGTTTTAACACCTTTACACAAAGCATTTTTGAAGAAAAATTATGTTTTTGCATCACTGTTTCTGAAAGCCATATATTTATTTTTTTCTGGCGATAGTCTTGTGTGGGGTCCTGGGTGTTGGACCCCCTTTGATCTGATATTAGTGACCTATCTTGAGTAAATTATGACTGGCTGCAGCAGTCAGAAAGGGGAGCTCACTCTCTAAATATTAAGACTACTCCAACACCTCCTGTGATGCAGCAATTTTCAATTGTTTTGGTTTTCATTTTTTTACCGCTGCCTTCCTAAAACCATAAGTTTTTTTATTTTTCTGTTCACATAGCTGTATGAGGGCTTGTTTTTTGCGGGACAAGATGTACTTTCCAATGTCACCGTTTTTCTGGTCAGCATCCGTTGCTCCGTTCCGTGGCCCCGCAAAAAAAATATAACATTTCCTATTCTTGTCCGTTTTGCGGACCGGAATAGGCATTTCTACAATGGGCCGCCCGTTCCGTTCCGCAAAATGCAGAAGGCATACGGCGGCTTCTATTTTTTTTGCGGATCTGCGGTTTGCGGACCTGGAGCAGGGAAAGTAGTGGAGGGTGCACTGCGCACGCGCAGCCGGCCACTATTCATTTCTATCGGGCTGCCGAGCCTATTTTTGTTGGCCCCATAGAAATGAATGGGAGGGGGGCCATGCATGCGCGGTGCGCTCCCATTCACTTGTATAGGAGCAGCGAGGAGCAATGCTTGGTGGTGGCCACAACTCTCCCCACTCCCTTGTCATTGTAGGTACAGGTCCCAGAGGTGGGACCCGCACCTATCAGACAATGGGGGCATATCCCAGCAATATGCCCCCATTGCCTGTGATGGGAATACTTTAATTGGGTGCAATTGGGAAAAATATAAATTTTTGAGATTTGTCTAATCTGGTACTGTATTATGCTGCAATTTTCTGCATGAGAATCTGCAATGTGTGCCGTTAACCTTAACGTGTTATTGGTATTACCAGTTCATTAGCAAGTCTATGGAGGTGTGCTAAAGGGCTGCCCAACAGAACCTGCTTGTTACATGCAATTATTGTAGATTTATCATAACCACAGCTGCAATAAAAAGAGAATGCCGCTCTATTGGATAACTGATGTAGATTATGCTTCCATGTTATAACATTGGAGCTTTGCTTCTCCCAGGACAGATTTCTAGACCTATGATTGCCTACATCTTAACCATCTATTCCTTATAAATTTATTCCATATTCAAATTTGCTGTGAATTTTTTTAAATACTTTTTTTAATTACATTTGTCAATAATAAAGTGGATAAAATAAAAATTGTCACAGATGGCATAATTTGTCACCCATCAAATTTTTTTTTTTTTCATCCATCATCCCATAAAAGCTCCATTTACAGATACAAATAATATTTTCCCTTATAATGGTTATAAGGGAAAATAATAGCATTCTTAATACAGAATGCATAGTATAATAGGGCTGGAGGGGTTAAAAAATAAATACAAAATAATTTAACTCTCCTTCATCCACTTGCTCGCACAGCTTGGCTTCTCTTCTGTCTTGATCTTTGCTGTGCACAGGAAAAGGACCTGTGGTGACGTCACTGCGGTCATCACATGGTCCATCACCATGGTGATGGATCATGTGATGGACCATGTGATGACCGCAGTGACGTCATCAAAGGTCCTATTCCTCAAAGAAGAAGACATGTTATAAGGGAAAATAATACAATCTACACAACACCTAACCCAAACCCCACTTGTTAGAGTCTCGGGAAATCCCACCATTGTGTTCATATTGGTGTGACCCAAGTTCAGTAGACGCATCGGGTGTTGTGTCAAACTTTCCATATTATGATGCGTTGGTCGAGATTTCCTTATCTTATAAACAGTGTAGACTTAGACTGTCTAGATATGCACCAGTGTCTCAGGCTGGATGATAAATGTGGAGCCAGGATAGACACTTTTCTGTCTGTATATCAACTATTGGTTGGCTTATTTTGAGGTAGAATTTCACACCAGAATTGTGGTACAATTTTGGCACAGAATTTTACATCTTGGGCTACTTTCACACTAACGTTTTGGCTTTCCGTTTGAGATCCGTTCGGGGCTCTCACAAGCGGTCCAAAATGGAACATTTTGCCCTAATGCATTCTGAATGGAAAAGGATCCGCTCAGAATGTATCAGTTTGCCTCTGTTCAGTCACCATTCCGCTCTGGAGGCGGACACCAAAACACTGCCAGCAGCGTTTTATGTCCACCATGTGGTGTGGAGCAAGACGGATCTGACACACAATGAAAGTCAATGGGGATGGATCCGTTTTCTCTGGCACAATAGAAAACTGATCCATCACCCACTGACTTTCAATGGTGTTCAAGACAGATCCATCATGGCTATAGAAGACATAATACAACCGGATCCGTTCATGGCGGATGCATGCGGTTGTATTGTAACGGAAGCGTTTTTGCAGATCCATGACGGATCTGCAAAAAAACGTTAATGTGAAAGTAGCCTTAGGCCAAGCAAGTCAGAAAAGTGCAGAAGGCCTAGTTGTGCCACTTTTTAGACACATTCTAGGTGCAGACACATTAGTAAATCTGGCCGTTGTTTTGGGTTATTTGTAACCAATGTATGATACTAATATTTTATGGCCATTCACACTACAGAACTGAGTATGAAAATACATGTCAGCCCCAGTCCACATTAATGTTTTTCTCAAATTAATTCTTTTTTTTTTTTTTTACAAAACAACCTACAGATTATGGTTTCTGTTAAGAGTATCAATGCTTTGAATTGTTTTCTAGTGAGAACATTCTTGGTGGGCCAAATAGTATAGCCTGCAAGGGTATTCTCCTGAGTAAAGGGTCACAGACCTGTCATTCTGGATTTAAACCATTGTAGTCCATAAAGATGGAGACTCTTCATTGTTATGCTTTCTTATTTAGTCCATTCAAGTCAAAATTCAATCTGTAGTGTGAACAGAGCCTTATACAGATTGTCTTTCTGTTGTGTACATGTATGCCTTGTTATGTAACTTAATACCTTACTCTAAATCAGGACAATTCTGACACCAAATGGTAATTATATCCGCGCATTATCTAGAGAAAGCCTGGTCTGAGCTGTAGAAAGATGTCGAGGCAAGTTTAAACCTGTGGATTCCCTTGACACCTTTCTCTCTTATACAGTATAACATATTGCAATTACCTGTTGTGCTTAGAGGATGTACTGTGCCTATGACAGAATAAGGCCTCGTGCACACCAACGTGTGCCAGCCAGGCCCGTGCTGCGGACCACAAATTGCAGTTCGCAATGCACGGGCACCAAACGTGGGGCCGCCGCATGTCCCCTTGAATATTGAATATTTCTACCCACTCGTCTTTGCTTTTACATATCTATTTTTTTTTCCCCCGCTAATACATTTTTCTATGACTCCATACAATACTCAAATAACACTTTTGACATGTACTTAAAACATCCTCACAAAAATGTGCAAATAAAATGCACCAATGTGAATAAGTGCCTACAGCATTACATCTCCCTATATCATGGATGCCCAACCTGCGGCCCTCCAGCTGTTGTAAAACTAAAACTCCCTGCTGTAAACCGACAGTTGTAGGCTGTCCAGGCATGCTGGGAATTGTAGTTTTGCAACGGCTGGAGGGCCGCAGGTTGGGCATCCCTGCCCTATATAGATCAGTGAATGCTACATCCCTATAGAAATACACATTTCCCAACATCTCCCGATCAACCTTCTCACCTCAAAAGAACATTTAATTTCTAAATCTATGTCTCTAACTGATATATCCAGACCTTCCATTTGACTCTTTTTGTTAAAAATAAAAAATAAAAATCTTCCCCCCCCCCTCCAGTGTTTGTAAACCAACTCCACCGCATAAAATTTTGAAACACTTTAAAAAAAAAAAAAAAAAAACTGTAATAGAATGGAGGGGAACGCCAATATAAAGAAAATTAGAAGAGGCAGGAAAATAGAGGAAAATATGGTTATAAAGAAGCAGCAAGAAACATTGCAAATGAAAAACTCTTACTGATGCGCCTCAAGGTGTTAAATAAAGGAATTTTGTTTGCTCCATCTACCAGACTAGACATGTTTCCTAGTTATGTGGATATACATATATTTATAAGATCAGTAAACTTAGGTCACATTTTTTTTTAAATCAGAAAGGTAGCAGGGTAGTGAAGGAACAGTCAAATTTAATATATTCATACAGATGGGAAGATAAAAAGTTGTGGCTTAAAAGGGTAGTTAGAACTGAGTAAGTATATGGGCTCATTCACACGGCCGTAGGTGGGCCGTTCTGTGCATTGGGAGACTGCAATTTGCGGTCCCCAATGCACAGGCAACCTCTGTACGGCCAACCAGGATGAATCCAGACCCATTAAACTTGAATGGGTCTGCATTCGTCCGTTCCGCAAAAAGATAGAGCAAGTTCTATATTTTTGCGGAACAGAACCCCACAGAAGCACTCCATAGTAGTTCTGTGATTCCGTTCTACATCTCCGGATTTGCAGACCCATTGAAGTGAATGGGTCTGCATCCATGATGTGGAATGCACACGGAACGGTGCCCGTGCATTGCGAATCAGCAAATGCGATCTGCAATACGGCAATGGGTAGCACACGTTCGTGTGCATGAGCAATATATCTAATCTAAGGCCTCATGCACACAGCCGTGTTCCGTGGCCGAGTGTGGACCGTGGAAACCCGGCCGGGATTCCTCCTGACAGCATCAGCACACGGCGTCATTGGTTGATATGACGCCGTGCGCGTCATGCAGCCGCTCCTGTATAGTAATACACTGCATGAAGTGCACGGCGTCATAGCAAGCAATGACTCAGTGCGCTCATGCTGTCAGGAGGAATCCCGGCCGGGTTTCCACGGTCCACTCTCGGCCGCGGAACACGGCCGTGTGCATGAGGCCTAAAAGTGAAAAAATAGCCCCTATAGGATTTGAAAGATGTGACTACTGAAATAAAGCTGGCAGATAGGGGGGGTGGGAGATAATCATTCTGAATGCTTGTGACCATCATAGATAAATGAATAGATTCTGCAAAGGAAAAAGGAATATTAAATGATGGTGAATGCAATCATATGATCATCAAAAATTCATATTTATTAACCCCTTAAGGACACGGCCATATTTCACCTTAAGGACCAGGCCATTTTTTGCAAATATGACCAGTGTCTCTTTATGTGTGAATAACTTTAAAACGCTTTTACTTATCCAGGCCATTCTGAGATTGTTTTTTCGTCACATATTGTACTTCATGACACTGGTAAAATGGAGTAAAAAATAAAATCCTTCTTATTTATAAAAAAAAAAAAAAAAAAAAGTACCAAAAATTGGGATAAATTAGCAAAATTTCCAAGTTTCAATTTCTCTACTTCTATAATACATAGTAATACCTCCAAACATAGTTTATTACTTTACATTCCTAATATGTCTACTTCATGTTTGGATCATTTTAGGAATGCAATTTTATTTTTTGGGGATGTTACAAGACTTAGAAGTTTCGAAGCAAATCTTGAAATTTTTACGAAATTTTCTAAAAACCCACTTTTTAAAGGACCAGTTCAGGTCTGAAGTCACTTTGTGAGGCTTACATAATAGAAACCACCCAAAAATGACCCCATTCTAGAAACTACACCCCTCAAGGTATTCAAAACTGATTTTACAAACGTAGTTAACCCTTTAGGTGTTCCACAAGAGTTAATGGCAAATGAGGATAAAATTTCAGAATTTTTGGCAAATTTTCAATTTTTTCCAGTAACAAAGCAAGGGTTAACAGCCAAACAAAACTCATTATTTATTGCCCTGATTCTGTAGTTTTTATAAACACCCCATATGTGGTTAACTACTGTATGGGCACACGGTAGGGCGTAGAGGGAAAGAAGCGCTGTGTGGTTTTTGGAAGGCAGATTTTGCAGGACTGGTTTATTTACACCATATCTCATTTGAAGCCTCCCTGATGCACCCCTAGAGTAGAAACTCCATAAAAGTGACCCCCATTTTGGAAACTACAGGATAAGGTGGCAGTTTTGTTGGACTATTTTTAGGGCACATATGATTTTTTTGGTTGCTCTATATTACATTTGTGAGGCAAGGTTACCAAAAAATTAAATTCTGAAATGTCATCTTCATTTGCCATAAACTGTTGAGGAACACCTAAAGGGTTAATAAGGTTTGTAAAATCAGTTTTGAATACCTTGAGGGGTGTAGTGTCTTAGATGGGGTCACTTTTTATGGAGTTTCTACTCTAGGCGTGCATAAGGGGGTCTTCAAATGGGACATTGTGCCCCCCCCAAAAAAGGCCATCAAAATCTGCCTTCCAGAAACCACATGGCGTTCCTTTACTTCTGCGCCCTGCCGTTTGGTCATACAGCAGTTTACAACCACATATGGGGTGTTTCTGTAAACTGCAGAATCAGGGTAATAAATATTAAGTTTTGTTTGGCTGTAAACCCTTGCTTTGTTACTGGAAAAAATGGATTAAAATGGAAAATTTGCCAAAAAATCTGTTTTAGCACCGTTTTTGTTTTATTTTTTTGACAGTGTTCATCTCAAGGGTTAGGTCATGGGGTATTTTTATAGAGCAGATTCTTACGGATACCTAATATGTCTATCTCAAGTCTGAGAACCATAGTTTTTTTTTCGATTGTCACGGCTCAATGGAATTAAAATTGGAGAAGGGGATTATAAATTTAGTACTTCATGGAAGTGTGGTACTCCCTGAAGAAACAGTCAATTCAGAGGATGATCGGGGCACGTGTCACACTGAGTGGTGGTGTCCTTCCGTATCCCCCCTCCTGTGACACACTCTGCACTTTTTTTGGGACCGTCCCGTTTTCCATTATGGTGGACCACACCTGGAAAGTGTTGGCCAGGGACAATCCGGGGACACCTCCAGTTCCTGAGGTTCTCCGGCCTGCTCTTTCCCGGTCAGAAAATATCAGGGCCTTGAGGACTGCCTCATAGTACTGGAGGAATTTCCCTATGTTGCCAGCACTCCGGGACAGCACAAAAGAGTTGTACAAGGAAACCTGCACCAAGTAGACCGCAACTTTTTTGTACCATGCCTGGGTTTTGCGCCTGGCGTTATATGGCTTGAGGACTTGATCAGAGAGATCAACTGCTCCCATATACCGATTGTAGTCGACGATACAATCGGGCTTGAGGACCGTAGCTGCGGTACCGCGCACAAGGACAGGGGTGATGCAGTTACCGTGAATTGTGGACAGTACAAGGACATCCCTCTTGTCCTTATATCTGACCAGCAACAGGTTTCCACTGGTAAGGGCACGGGTCTCACCCCCTGGGGATAGGTACCTGGAGGGGGTGGGTAGGGAGGCTGCGTAGATTTTTTTTTTTTCCCGCACGGTCCCACAAGCAGACGTGGATCTGGCGGCGAGGGACTGGAACAAGGGAATACTAGTATAAAAGTTATCCACGTACAGGTGGTAACCCTTATCTAGCAGTGGGTGCACACAAGTTTACCGCTAACACCCAGAGTGGGTGGACATTTTGGGGGTTGAATACGGGAATCTTGCCCCTCGTACGCACGAAATATACACTAACATAATGCAGGCATTTCCGAATGGCCTCAAAACGGGAATATGTCATGGCCGTACTGTAAAGTGGGGTCTGGTAGAGGATGTCCCCATTCCAGTATAGCCTGACACTATTTTATTTTTATTTTTTACTAGGTCCATGTGCAGCACGAGGCCCCAAAACGTCCTCATCTCGGCTGAACTGACTGGAGTCCAGCCACCGGACCTAGCCAAAAAGGAGCCCGGGTATTGAGCAATGAACTGTTGGGCGAACAACCATCAGATTCACAAAGTGGTCACTGAAAAAAAAAAAACTTAAATAGTTATATTCAGTGAAGCCCACTGGAGGAATCACAGGCTCAAAATCCTCTGGGGTACACCAGACAAGTTCATCGGTAGGGGGCTCAGGTGGACTTATCTGGTGGGCCGGAAAACTAGTACGAGCCCCAGACCTGCTCGTACTAGTGTGGGCCACAGAGTCCCAGGGTGATGCAAAAAAAACTTTTTTTTTCTGACTATCCCTACCTATCCCTATGTACCTTTTTAGTGCCAGATGGCACTATGGTGGCTCAGTGGGGGTGCTGGGCTAACTGGCCTCCGGAGCTGGACGATGCTGCTCCTCTCTCTCCTGGATCCGGACACAGAAAGGAGGAGGAGGCAGAGCAGCAGTAAGTTTAAACAGCCCGCCCTGCAGCCAATCGGAAGCGATCCTGAGAGGTGATGTCACCATCACCTCTCAGGATCGCAGGATGGTGATTGGTAGTGTATTATCACACCACTGTTCACCATCCTATTCTGGGTTATCGGGTCAGCAGAGACCCGAATAACCCGGAAACGCTGAATTGACCTGTGGTTTTCTGCGATCGCTGATACGGAGAGTGGGGGGGGGGGGGTAGGGGGTGTCGCACGACCCTCCCTCGGCATTGTCCCAGGGTGCCTGCTGATGGATTTCAGCAGGCACCCAGTTCCGATCACCGCCCTCCGCGCGGCAGTGTCAGTACTGGGACATCAGGGCGTACCTGTACACCCTGTGTCCCCAACAGGTTAATTGCCAAAATCACATAAAAATAAAAGTAACCCTCCTGGATGCCCTGTTGTGGCGGGTATACATTCCCTAATGTGCTGTTGCAGCAGAATACACTGACAATTTTCCACAATAGTATGTAGTGAATGCATGAGCTTCTGAAAGACTAGCAGGTTAGCAATGCCTCTGTGTGAAAAGAATCCTAGGGTCTTGTTTTAATACTATTTTCAATACTCAAACTCATGGGCGGTGCATTTGTACAAAGTTGTTTTTTTATGTTGGATTTGATTAGATTTGGTTTACAGAAAAAATATTGTTGGTATGAGGGTGTATTTTTCCTTCAGACTGAATTTTTGGTCTGAAATTCGATTATTTCTGCAGTCCTATAGAAATGAATGGGCGCTCTCTTCGGAGGCATAATTGGCATATTTAAAAAAAATATAAAAATCCAGTTATAGGCTGATATATCCCTACAGTCCTAGAATAATATATCTGAGAGCTAAAGATATTAAGGACATAGTAGCAAATACAGTTAAAGCGAACCTTTCACCAGGATTTCACTTAATAAACTATTACCAGTACCGTATAGATTATCCTCATTGTGTTTCAATGCATTCTTGTGCCGCTTTCCTGGGATGGATATTCATGAAAAAAACGACTTATAAAGTCCTTGTCTCCAGCTCCTGAAGTCACGCTAGCAGTTAAGGGGGGTAGCCCTTCCCTCACTCCGGGCTGTAACGCCCCTGCCCTAACCCCGCCTCTAAGTAGTGTAACTGACTCCCGGCTCAGTCGCCGGGACCGCACATGCACCGGCGGACTCAAGCGTGATCTTGTAACTGAATCGCGCGTGAGGAAGAGAAGACAGGCAGGCATCGGGGACGGCGCATGCGCGATTCAGTTACAGGATCGCGCTCGAGTCCGACGGCGCATGCGCCGCCTGTACAAGAGCGGTCCCGGTGACTGAGTCGGGTGTCAGTTACACTACTTAGAGGCGGGGTTAGGGCAGGGGAGGTACAGCCCGGAGTGAGGGAATGGCTACCCCCTCGACTGCTAGCGTGACTTCAGGAGCTGGAGACAAGGACTTTACAACTTACAAGTCATTTTTTTTTTTTATGAATATCCATCCCAGGAAAGCGGCACAAGAATGCATTGAAACACAATTGAGGATCATCTATAAGGTACTGGTAATAGTTTATTAAGTGAAATCCTGGTGAAAGGTTCGCTTTAAAGCAAAGGAACTACTTTTGTCCTTGAAAGGTTTATTTCCATGTTTAGGATGTAAGGTGTAAAGGTAGTGCCTAATACAAAAGGGGTAAAAATGGCGAATAATAACCAGTTTATTACGTGTGCTATGGGGGGGGGAGAACAGCACGAAAACTGAAAACACGAACAGCGGAGCATTGTAATAATATGAAAAGAAAAATGAGATCAGTGATCATATGCTGTGGCACATTGGAAGGACCACGTGGGACTAAACTTTGAGGTGGAGTTGGCTTACAAACACTGGAGGGGGGAGGATTTTGTTTTAAAAAACCCCGAGTTAAATGGAAGGTCAGTGGATATAGCAGTTAGGCCTCTTGCACACTAATGTATTTTCATTCCGTTTAGTTTTTTTTGCTGAACCATTCATTTCAATGGGTCCACAAACAAAACGGAAGTTACTCCGTGTGCATTCTGTTTCCATATTTCCGTTCTGCAAAAATATAGAACATGTCCTATTATTGTCCACATTACGGAAAAGGATAGTACTGTTCTATTAGGGGCCAGCTGTTCTGTTCCACAATACGGAATGCACCCAGATGTCATTCGTAATTTTTGCGGACCGCAAAATACATAAGGTCATGTGCGAGAGGCCTTAGGAACCCTGATGCCTGAGGGTCTAAACAGATTTTGAATATGAATGTTTTTGAGGTGAAAGGGTTGATAGAGAGATGTCTATGTGTATCTATCTATTCATATAGGGATGTAGTATGGACTGATCCATATAGGGAGATGTGATGCAGTAGGCACCTATTTACATTGGCGTTTTATTTTTTTTGTTGAGGATGTGTGAGGAGGTACATTAGAAAGGTGTTATAGGATTTATAATGAGATAAATATTATTTGAGAATTGTATGGCAAATTAATATGTAAAAGCACAGGAGTGGGTAGAAACATTCGATAAAGGGGACAAATAAATGCAGACGGAGTACTTGAATTAGTTGGATGGATTATATGTATTGTTTCTATGTATGTTATATTATTATTGACAGAATGGTCGTTAATAGGTTAAACTTATTAAATGGGTGAGAGAGGTGCACACCCAGTATGCTCCAGGGGAATTCATTAACAGGCGAAACGCAGGGTTGGGCAGACTAATTTTGGCATGCTGTGTGGAATGAGTTTTTTTTTTTTTTTTTTATACGCCCTTTTAACCTTTTCAGTATTTTAAAAAAGCATTTTAATAATTTTGCCATGAGAGGTGCTGCACTAGGTCTTTACACCATTAACTTCTAGCCACCAACGATCAATTCCACAAGAGATATTGGCTGCGTTCAACTACAGAGCCCAACAGAGTCCGGATACAAGGCTCTAGGCTTCAGAAACAAATCAAGAGATACTAGCAAATGGTGGCATTAACACTGCCTGGCTGTGTGGTTTGGAGAAGTGCTATCCATCAGCTTATCCATTCAATCCAATCCATTTCAGGACTGTTGAGCAGTAAAAGTTGTATATGTGGTTTTGGACATGCCATAAATCTTACCAGCTTCAGCCTTATGCCTCATTCACACGTCAGTGTTTGGTCAGTGATTTCCATCAGTAATTTTGAGCCAAAACCGGTGCAGGTCAAAAACACAAAACACATAATTGACCAAATAACTTAAGTGTGAATTAATAGGTAATCTGTGAGCCCCACTGGGAAAAGTGAATGATGATAAAGTCTGTAAATCGCTGTGGAATGTCAGCGCTATATGAGTAAAATATAGTGTATTGAGAAACTATAAAAATATATATATATTTGTGGGATTGAAATGTAAAAAAGGTAATTCCACAGTTTTTTGTTTTACATTTAAAAAAAAAATGTAACTTTTTTTATTGCTTTGCTGTAAATTGACACTCCTAACTTCCTTATTTTTCTGTTGACGAAGCTGTGAGTGAGTCGTATAGGCCATTTTGGGGTACAAATGACTTATGATCATTGTTTAATCAATGTTTTTGGGAGACGAGGTGACCAAAAACTGACTATGGCAACAAAGGGTTGCATCTCAAACTGCGGCCCTCCAGCTGTTGTAAAACTACAACTCCCACAATGCCCTGCTGTAGGCTGATACCTGTAGGCTGTCCGGGCATGCTGGGAGTTGTAGTTTTACAACAGCTGGAGGGCCGCAGTTTGAGATGCCTGGTTTAAACAGACAGGATCAGTGTTATCTCCGATCCTGATGCAGGCGGGTGTCGGCTGTACAGAACAGCTTGCACCCACTGCATATGGAGCGGGCTCAGCTCCTCAGCCCGCACCATATTGCATTCGCGCACATCCATACACACACACATACATACATGTACGCCAAACCTACTGAATTAATCATTTAGACATTTGACACAGTTCCTCCATTTTCACAGGCTCAAAAGTGACTGAGAAATGACATAACTGTAAATATGATTATTATTAATACTTGGATACAAAGCCTTTGTAGTTTGACTATCTTAAAGGGGTTCTGCACTTTTATTTAACTGATGATCTATCCTCTGGATAGATCATCAGCTTCTGATCAGCGGGGGTCCGACACCCGGGACCCCCGCCGATCAGCTGTTTGAGAAGGCAGCGGCGCTCCAGCAGCGCCGCGGCCTTCTCACTGTTTACCGCCGGGCCGCCCGCCCACTGACGTCGCGACTTGTATCAACTAGAGTGGGCGCGGCTAAGCTCCATTCAAGTGAACAGAGCTTAGCCGCGCCCACTCTAGTTGATACAAGTCGTGACGTCAGTGGGCGGGCGGCCTGGCGGTAAACAGTGAGAAGGCCGCGGCGCTGCTGGAGCGCCGCTGCCTTCTCAAAAAGCTGATCGGCGGGGGTCCCAGGTGTCAGACCCCCACCGATCAGAAGCCGATGATCTATCCAGAGGATAGATCATCAGTTAAATGAAGGTGCAGAACCCCTTTAAGTCTGGAACCAATGTACATAACTAGTGTTGAGAGAAGTGAGCTTCGGATGCTTCATCTGAAGTCACTTTGTTCAAAACTTCGGAATAGTACTGTACGGAGATCCATCTGATGGCATACCACTCTTTCCTCACCAGTGTGTGGAATTTATTACAACGTCTGCATTTTTATTTCTCCGGGGGACTGACCACCTTCTCAATGGGATTGAGATCTGGGAGGTTTTCTAGCGATGGACCCAAAATTTCAATGTTTTGTTTACTGAGCCACTTGGTTATCACTTTTTCCTTGTGACATGGTGCTCCAACATGCTTGAAAAGGCATAGTTCACTACCAAATTGCTCCTGGATCATTGAGAGAATGCTATTGGAGGGTATTTTGATACCGTTCTTTATTTTTGACAGTGATTTTAGGCAGAATTGTGAGTGAGCCTACGCCCTTGGATGAGAAGCAACCCCACACATGAACGGTCTCAGGAGGCTTTACTGTTGGTATGACACAGGACTCATGTTGGTGTCCACCTTTTCTTCTCTTGGCAATAATTTTTTTCTAGTTGTCCTAAACAGTATGAAGGGGACATAATCGGAGAAAATAACTTTACCCCAGTCAAGCTTCCTCTTAATTTCAAAAATATCTGCAAACTCAATAGAGAGAGCATGCTGCAGATAACATTCATGTGGATTTTTTTTTATGGAGGTATTAATATTCACTTGTTCTACAGTGTGTGGACATAAGCAAATACATTACGATATTAATTGGTTTGTGCAGTAGCTAAGGGATAATTGAGGCAGGGGTCACCATTCTGGGCTGCTTTTCATGCTGTACTCTAAATACAGATTTCAAGCGTGCTTATAAAAGGATATTCAACAGTTATTCCAAAACAGGGTGAATAAACATACAGTGCCGTGAAAAAGTATTCTACCCCTTAAAGGGGTTCTCACTTCAGCAAGTGACATTTATCATGTAGAGAAAGTTACCGGTAATACGAGGCCCTTACTAATGTATTATGATAATTATAAATAATAATTGTCCATATTGCTTCCTTTGCTGGCTGGATTCATTTTTCCATCACACTATACACTGCTCGATTCCATGGTTACAGCCACCCTGCAATCCAGCAGTGGTGACCATGCTTGCACTCTATGGGGAAACGCATCGGCCTCTCTGGTGGCCGGGACCATGGGAGTGCACATAGGCTGTTTTTTTTTGGAGGACCACCTGGGGTCAATAAGGACATCAAAAATCAATTTCTCTCCAAGAAACGCATCAAGGACCAACTGACATTGTGCAGGAAGTACAGGCATTGGACTGCAGAGGACTGGGGTAAAGATATTTTCTCTGCTTAGGTCTTCATTCATACTGTTTACGACAACTAGAAAAAATGATTGTCTAGAGAAGAAAAGGTGGACACCAACATGAGTCCTGTGTCATGCCAACAGTAAAGCCTCCTTCCTTCATGTGTGGGGTTGCTTTTCATCCAAGGGTGTGGATTCACTCACAATTCTGCCTAAAATCACTGTCAAAAAATAAAGAACGGTATCAAAATACCTTCCAATAGCATTCTCTCAATGATCCAGGAGCAATTTGGTAGTGAACTATGCATTTTCAAGCATGATGGAGCACCACGTCACAAGGAAATATTGGATTACACTTACCGTTTTCTTTGAACCTATGACAGCACCCCTGGAGAGACTTCCTCAGGACAGGAAACTGGAACCAGAACCGTATTTTAAAGGAGGGATCATCCCCTCTATCTCCAGTCCTTTTTTTTTCCAAGAACTAAGAAATATAACATCTTAACAACCTAATACACTTATCTCTCTCTACATATATATATATATATATATATATATATATATATATATATATATATATATGTATATATAAACCCCTCTATACAAATTTTACATAGGGTTGGGAATTAATCAGGTGCTGTCATAGGTTAAGAAAATCGATTACTGGTAAGTGTAATCCAATATTTCTTTATCACATATGACAACACCCCTGGAGAATAGGCATGAATTTGTCTAGGTGGGACCACAGCCTGAAGTACCATACAACCAAAGGTAAGCTCTTCATTAGAAGGTAACTATTCTATAGTGCTTAAAAAACGTATGTGGAGAGCTCCAGGTAGCTGCCTTAAAATCTGCTCTATAGAGGCAGAAGCTCTCTGCCCAAGATATGGAAACTGATCTCGTAGAGTGGGCCCCAAACCCAGAGGGTGGATCAATGCCCTTAAAAGAGTAGGCTAAGAAAATGGCCTGTCTAATCCACCTAGCAATAGTGTGAGAAGAGGCTGCAGATCCCTTCTTTGCTCCCTGGAACAAAATCAGCAGACGTGAAGAAGATCTCCAAGGCTGAGTGACCTGCAGATATTGCAAAATACATCTCTTAACGTCTAGATAGTGGTACTGAGGTGAGAGAGAGAAGAGGACCAAATTTAAATCTGGGGGGACGGGACTATTTTTTACAGACCAGGGACAATTTAGAGACTGCTGTTCTAAACCTTCGGGGAAAGGCATACAGAATGTCCTGCCTGCAAGATTGAGCCAGTGCATCCACAGCTCTCTGATACTCCATCGGAGAAAGGGAAAAGAAGACTTACCTTCCTGTTTGCCCTGGTGGCAAAGAGATCTATCTCTGGAGTACCCCATAATGCTGCCACCTGATTGAAAACCACCTGATCTAAGGACCACTCTCCCTGGAATAGTTGATGACTGAGGAAGTCCGCTTTCACATTGTCCAAACCCCTTAGATGTACTGCAGAAAGAGATAATAGAGAAGCTTCTGCTAGGCTGAAAATCTGATGGGAGAGAGACATTAGGCCCCGAGCTCTTGTACCTCTCTGCCGGTTGGTATAGGCCACGGCTGTTGTGTTGTCCGAATAGACCCTTACATTCCTGCCTCTGATGGTCAGGAGACTCTGTACTAAGGCTATCTTGATTGCATCCAATTCCCTGAAATTGTGCAAATGGGTAAGAGATTTGCTGTCCCAACATGGGCTCCCCAACCGGATGGGCTTGCATCCATGGTTAAGGGGAGAACCGCCTCTCTGGTTAAAGGAACTCCCCTTTCTAGATTTTTTAGATCCATCCACCACCCCAAGGAATCTAAAGGTCTGGGAGGATAGAGATATCTCCGAATCCAGAGAGGGGAGACTTCCGTCCCAATCTTGCAGGATCGGAAGCTGAAGAAGCCTTGAATGGTACTGGACCCATTCCACCCTTGGAATAGTGGCTGTCATGAGACCCAGTACCAACATGGACTCTCTTATAGTGACTGACAGACGAGAGAAGAAGCTGAACTAATTAGTAAAGCTTTTTGCAGAGGTAGCAGGCACTTTTTGGACCACAGTTCCCAGATCATTCCTAGGAAACGTCATCTCTGGCCCGGGCATAAGCTGGATTTTTCTAAGTTTATCTCCCATCCCAGTTTCTCTAGAACTTCTCTCAACCAGGCTATCTGACCCTGAAGAATTTGACTTGACTGGGCCAGCAGCAGAAAATAGTCTTTGTAAGGTATAACGATGATCTCCTTCTCCCTGACATGGGCCATCATTTCCGAAATGATCTTTGTGAAAACCCTCGGAGCTTGAGTGAGGCCGAAGGGTAATGCTCGAAATTGAAGATGCAGAATCTCCCTTTCGAACCGACCTGCTACCCTCAGGAACCTCTGGTGGCTGGGATGAATGAAGACATGATAGTACGCATCCCTCAGGTCTACTGTGGCCATAAAGCAAAAAGGGAAGAGATTGTTGACTGCTGACTTGATGGACTCCATACAAAATCTCTCGTACTGCAGAAATTGGTTCAAACACTTCAAACAAGTTTATTATAGCCCGAAATGAGCCATTTGTTTTTTTTGACCAGAAAGAAAAAACTCAATTCCTGCTCTGGGACTCTTACCAGCACTTTTTTTTTTCTACCAGGGAAAAAACTTTGACGATGGCAGATTGTTTTGCAGGATCTGAACGGTAATCTATAATTACAAATCTCCCTACTGGAAATCTCTGAAATTAAAATTTTAGGCCCTTCCCTATCACAGAATGTATCCAAGGGCTGTTGGAGATCTTCTGCCACTGAGGTGCAAAAAGAGACAGACGACCTCCGACAGGTGCTCTGGCGTCATTGGGACTGCTTTTTTGTGGTGTCTTACCTGGAAAAAAAAAATCCTTACTTTTCTTATTTGGACCTGCAAATAGTTTTGCTCTTTCTTTGCCCCTAAAGCTCCCTTTATTAAATCTGGGACGGAAAGACTTCCTGGGTGCCTGACTAACAGAGGGAAAGCCCTTCTTTCTGTCTGAGGCCTTTTCTAGTAAGTCGTCTAGGACGGGCCCAAACAAAAACTCTCCTTGACAAGGGATAGGACAAAGTTTTGCCTTGGAACTAGCGTCCCCCTTCCAGCTTTTCAACTAAATAGCCCACCGGGCAGAGTTGGATAAGACGGAAGCACTAGTGGAAAATCTTAAGGTGTCCGCAGAAGTGTCAGCTAAGAAATCCAAGGCATTACTTATAACAGGGAAGGAAGACAATAAAACTGGTCCCTAGGGGTACCCCCTTTAATGTGAGCCTCTAACTCCCTCATCCACACTTTTAGTGATCTGGCAACAGACGTAGCGGCAATAGCAGGTTTAAAAGCCGCAGCAGAGGCTTCCCAATTTTTCTTCAAATAAACCTGTCATGGGGAGCCGGCGGCGTCCTTGTCTCCAGGGGGCAGGGAGGATCCGGCCACGCATGCCTCCTCTGCGTGCCTGGCTTCCTCCGTCCCCTAGACAACAAGCAGCAGGAGAGCTGAGCGCGGATAATGATGATCAGCGCTCGGCTGTGTTATGCGAGTCACATGACGCTGGACACGTCATGTGACTCACCAGTCTGGGCTATTTAAACAGGCAGCCTGTGATTGGTCTACCTTCACCAGTGTTCCTATTGTTACCTTGCTATTGTGTTTGGGCCTGGCTTTGTTTCTGACCTCGACCTTGTTACTTCCTTGGAATGGACGTGACCTCTTGGCTTCTGACTTCAGTTTTTGTTGACCTTGCAATTGTGTTTTCCCTTGTGTACCTGCGTGTCCTCCTGGCTTTGACCTTTGCTTCCCTGATTCTGTTACGGGTTACTCTAGTACTCTTTAGACCCCTGCACGTATCTAAGCTAGGGACTGCCGCCAAGTTGTACGCCGTCAGTTAGGATGGGCTGTGCAAGTAGGTAGGGACAGAGGTGTGGGTGGAGATCAGGGTTGCACTCTTCCCACCCCTACGTAACAAAACCTCTGCTCTCCGATCCATCGGGTCCTTGAGCCAACCAACCCATGTCCTCAAAAGGGGAGTGCGGCTTTTTTGGACATTTTTGCTATTGGGTCATCAAGCTTTCCCAGGGGGCGGACAACTGCTCAAACAGATACTTCCGCTTCACGGAAGGGATGAAAAACTCCCTATCCGGCCTTTTCCATTCTCTGGCAATCACATCTTGAATGTTCTTATGCACATTAAACACCTTACTCTTCTTGGGAACTAACCCTTCAAACAGAGTCCTGGACTGAAAGCTGTGGCCTCTGATCGTCCAACCCCATAGTCACCCGAACCGCCTTTACTAGGGAATTAGTATTTTCCACACAAAAAAGTGGTCTCCCTGTAGCCTCATCCTCAGTAGACTACTCTGTTGACAACCCCCCCCCCACCCCCTTCTTCCAGACCAGAAAGTATCTCACTATCACTGTAGGGGGAGTCTTTTGCAGCAGCTGTGGAAGTACTGGGGTGGTGCTTTCTCAGACTGCTAACCATAAAAGATGGAGCTTCCGCTCCCATTAATTTGCTGCTACTCCCCTGACATAGGGGTTTTGCCCAGGCAGAAGGAAGCTTCTTCTTACATACACCACATCCCTTCTTCTTTACTCTGGAAGTCTTCCTAGAAGACACCTTTGAAACCAATGTATCATTGGTGGTCTCAGTGGGATCAGCACGCTGAGCCTGCTCCATGTTTCATACAGCAAACAGCCTGAATGGGGGAACTGCCACGCTTCTTCACCCAGCATGACAGTGAGCCGACTGGGCTTTTCTCCTCAGCTCGCGCTAGCCGGCATCCCTCCCCTTCCGGTACACAGCGTTAGCTTCCTCCCACCGCCGCAACCCGGAAGTTCATTCAGATCCTCGTGATGGCCGGCGGGCGAACATGCGACCACGGCCGCAGAGGTTCGCAGGAGCCCAGGAAGGCTAAGACCCTCCCAGGAACTGGGAAGGGGTAAGGACAGAGAAGGGAGCCCAGACTTCCGCCGTGGCGCCTATAGGAGCCTTACGACACACGGTGTAACCCCTAAAGTCCCAATTTTTATAGTCGGGGCCCGCACAGCTCTTTCCTCGATATCCAGCGGATCCGATTTGCTCCTGCCCCTTAGGACAGGGAACAGAACTGGAGATAATCCCTCCTTTAAAAGGCAGGTCCCGTTTCCTGTCCTGAGGAGTGGAGCAGGGATGCGGTCATAGGTGATAAAGAAAAAGTGATAACGAAGTGGCTCAGTGAACAAAACACTGAAATTTTGGGTCCATCCCTAGAAAACCGCCCAGATCTAAATCCCATTGGGAGGCTGTGGTCAGTCCTCCGGACAAATAAAAACCCAGTAGTTGTAATAAATTCCACACAGCGGTGAGGAAAGAGTGGATTGCTGTCAGTCAGGATTTGGTCCAGAAGAGGAATTCCAGGATGTCAGAAGTCTTGAAAAAGAAGCGCCAACACTAGATATACTGGGGCACATTTATTAAGGCCAGCGTTGTAGACGCTGACTTAATAAACCACTGGCAGCTTAAAGTTATGAAGAGGTGCTGGCCTCTCAATAACTTCAGCGGCTCCACCGGCTTCCTAGCTGTCTTACATTTAGACCTTTTTCTACGCCTGAAAAACAGGCACAGAAAATGCTAAATCAGAGGGGCCTGCTGGGAGAAGTCGCAAATTGCGGCGCAACTAACCGTTGTTCCACAATCTCCACCTGAAATACGTATAGGCATTTTTCAGCATCATAAATGACCCCCATTGATTCTTTCCATAAACTTGATGGATTTGTCAAAACAAGATAAATGTATGAAATGCTATGCTCATGGCATAGAAGCTGCCGACAAAAAAAAATATAAAACACAGAAGTAGAAAACTTTGCTAAACCAAAATTTGTTTCAAATATTTTGGCCACAACTGTAGTGTTCCACTGGTTGATTGAAGCTGTCATCTTAAGATATTGGCAAAATTCAGTTGCTTTAATAGGACCTAGGAATTTAATTCGAACTATCGCAGGTAATGAACAATCAACTGAGGGTATGTTCTCACATACCAAATCTGTTAAATAAAATTCTCCGACTATTCTATTCATCTGACAACCCATTTAACCCCTTAAGGACACAGGGCGTACAGGTACACCCTGATGTCCTGGTACTTAAGGACACAGGGCGTACCCGTACGTCCTGTGTAGTTCCGATCACAGCCGCACCGCGGGCGGTGATCGGAACCAAGTGCCTGCCGAATTCATTCGGCAGGCACTCTGGCACAATGCCTAGGGGGGAAAGATTTTTTTTTGGCACCTTAGATAACAAAGTTTAAAAGCAAGCGATCAAAAAGTCATATAGCCCCCAAAATAGGGCCATTAAAACCATCCCCTCATCGCGCAAAAAATGAGCCCCTACCTAATACAATAGACAAAAAAAACAAACAAAAAAATGACTCAGACTTGATACAAAAAAAATATTTTTTTGTATCAAAAAGGATAAGTCTAAAACCTAAATTATTGTAAAAAAGTAGACTTATTAGGTATTGCCGCGTCCGTAAGAATCTCCTCTATAAAAATACCCCATGACCTAACCCCCCAGATTAACACTGTCCCAAAAAAAAAAAAAATTATAAACTGTGCCAAAACAGCTATTTTTGGCACTTTTCCATGTCAATCCGTTTTTTCCGGTAACAAAGCAAAGTTACCCTGATACTGCAGTTTACAGAAACGCCACATTTGTGGTCGTAAACTGCTGTATCACTAAAAGGCAGAGCGCATGGTTTCTGGAAGGCCGATTTTGATGGCCTTTTTTTTATTGACACCATGTCCAATTTGAAGCCCCCCACATGCACCCCTAGAGTAGAAACTAATTAAAAGTGACCCCATCTAAGAAACTACACCCCCTCAAGGTATTCAGAACTGATTTTACACACTTTATTAACCCTTTAGGTGTTCCTCAACAGTTAAATGGAGATGAAATTTCAGAATTTGAATTTTTGGTAACCTTACCTCACAAAAATGAAATATAGAGCAACCAAAAATCATTTGTACCCTAAAAATAGTCCCAACAAAACCGCCACCTTATCCCGTAGTTTCCAAAATGGGGTCACTTTTAGGGAGTTTCTACTCCAGGGGTGCATCAGGGGGTTGAAGCAGGACAGTGTGTAAATAAACCGGTCCATAAAAGTCAGCCCTCCAAAAACCACACAACGCTATTTTCCCTCTACGCCCTGCTGGGTGGCCGTACACAAATAAAGTCTTGTTTGGCTGTTAACCCTTGCTTTGTTAGTGGAAAAAATTGATTAAAATTGAAAATTTGCCAAAAAATTGAAATTCTGAAATTTCATCCCCATTTGTGCAACAACTAAATCATTTTTGTGTGGTTTCTATTATGTAAGCCTCACAAAGTGACTTCAGACCTGAACTGGTCCCTAAAAATTGGGTTTTTGAAAATTTTGAAGATTTGCTTCTAAACTTCTAAGCCTTGTAACATCCCAAAATATAAAATATCATTCCCAAAATGATCCAAACATGAAGTAGACATATGGGGAATGTAAAGTAATAAAAATTTTTGGAGGTATTATAGAAGTAGAGAAATTGAAACTTGGAAATCTGCAATTTTTTTTTACAAATTTTTGGTAAATTTAGTATGTTTTTTTTACAAATTAAAATGATTTTTTTTTTTTTTACTTCATTTTACCAGTGTCATGAAGTACAATATGTGACGAAAAAACTATCTCAGAATGGCCTGGATAAGTCAAAGCGTTTTAAAGTTATCACCACTTAAAGTGACACTGGTCAGATTTGCAAAAAATGGCCTGGTCCTTAAGGTGAAATATGGCCGTGTCCTTAGGGGGTTAAGGTAGCCATACACATTAAAAGGTCAACCAAATGTGTGTTTATTTCAGAGAAAGGTACTAAGTGACTTTCCTATGGGCACAAAGAGTCAGGCATGTTGAAATCCAACATGTGCCCCCTTCGTACACATTAGACTGTTGGCCATTCACACTGAAAATGAATGGCTTAGCCAGATACAGGACACAATTTTTGTCTACCAAATGTCATACATTTGAGTTGATGATGTCTGTGTAATAGGAATACCTCTCTCTAACAAAAAATGGTATTACTTACCGGTAATTTTATTTTACGGAGCCCATGACAGCACCACCAGAGAGGGGAGAATCCGCCCCCCGAGACAGGAAACCTGCAGAATAAAAAGGGCGGACACTCTCCTCCCCTTCAGTGAGTTTTCCAAGTACCGGAGGAAGGCCGCCAACATATATTAGACGTGTAAATGAACTATATCTATCTATCTATATCACCCTTTTTTTATTTTATTTTTTTATCACCCGTGCAAAAAAGGAAGGACACATAGGGAGGGAAAGCCGTGGTGCTGTCATGGGCTCCGTAAAATAAAATTACCGGTAAGTAATACCATTTTTTCCTATCGCCCATGACAGCACCACCAGAGACTTACTAGAGAAACTCTTAAGGGTGGGATGTAGA
Source organism: Bufo gargarizans (assembly GCF_014858855.1). Classification (NCBI taxonomy): domain Eukaryota; kingdom Metazoa; phylum Chordata; class Amphibia; order Anura; family Bufonidae; genus Bufo; species Bufo gargarizans. The sequence goes on from NC_058083.1 coordinate 181,507,702, forward strand.
AAGAAGGCCCCCTTCACCAAAGGAAGAATCCCCCGAAAAGTTCAAGTCCAACCTATAGTGTTTAAAGAAGGTAGAGGGTGAAGACCAAGTGGCTGCCTTGCAAATTCTCTCAATTGGAACCGCAGACCTCTCTGCCCAAGATGCCGCCACTGCTCTGGTTGAGTGAGCCCTTAACCCAACAGGAGGGGACAGACCAGAGGATAGGTAGGATAAGGAAATAGCAGCAACAATCCATCGGGCGATGGAACTTTTAGAGGCAGCCGAACCCTTATTCACTCCCTGATACTGCAGAAACAGTGAAGAAGACTTCCGCCAGGTAGATGTGGACGATAGATAAGCTAAAAGAGCTCTTCTGACATCAAGACAATGGAGAGACTCTTCCTCCTTAGTAGAAGGATTCTGAAAAAGGGTAGGAAGAATAATCTCCTGAGAACGGTGAAATTTAGAGACGACTTTCGGGAGGAAAGCCGGGTCAGGACGAATGATAACCTTGTCATCTAATATCAAAGAATACGGAGGATTTATGGAGATGGCCTGAATTTCACTAATCCTGCGGGCGGAGGTTAAGGCTATTAACAAGGCAAGTTTTAAAGGTCAGATGCTTGATAGAGGAGGACTCAATAGGCTCAAAGGGAGATACTGATAAGGCTTTCAGCACTACCTCTAAACTCCACGGAGGAGGCTTAGGAACTGACACTAGGGGGGTTCTATCTACAGCCCTAAAAAATCTGGAAACCCATGGATTCCCTGCTAAGTTCAGGTTGAACAAGGCAGAAAGAGCTGAGACCTGAACTCTTAGAGTGCTGACCGCTAGGCCCAGTTCTAGCCCCTTCTGGAGAAACTCCAGGATAGTATGTAAGGGGGCTACTGCAGGGATGCTCCCTAACTGGATCTGGGCGAAGTCTAGAAATTTATGCCAGATTCTGCTATAAATTCCAACAGTGACCTCTTTCTTACTCTTTAACAGGGTAGAAACTAGGGCGTCAGAAAACCCTTCCTTGTTCAGTAACCACCTCTCAAATTCCAGGCCGTTAAGTGTAGGTTCTCCACAGCTGGATGTAATACCGGCCCCTGGCTTAGAAGCCCCCTGGCCGAAGGGAGAACCCAAGGATCGGACACTGACATGGTTCTGAGCCCCGTGAACCAGGCTCTCCTGGGCCAAAAGGGTGCTATTAGGATTACCCTGGCCTTTTCTTCCCGAATCTTCCTCAAAACCCGGGGAATCAGGGGAAAGGGGGGGGGGGGGGGGAAGACGTAAGCTAGATGAAACTTCCACTCCTGGGACAGAGCATCCATCCCACAAGGGGACCCCGACTGGTCTAGAGAAAAGAACCTCAGAACTTTTTTGTTTGAATGGGTAGCAAACAAGTCAATTTCTGGAAGGCCCCAAAGAGCTACAATCTTCTGGAAGACTACTGGGTCCAAAGACCACTCCCCCTGAGACAGGGTATGACGGCTCAGGAAATCGGCATGTTTGTTCTCCACACCCCTTATGTGAACGGCTGAAAATCGAGGAACATGTTCTCTCTGCTAACTCCAGAATAGAGAAGGCTTCTTTCATGAGGGTTCTGCATCTCGTTCCCCCTTGTCTGTTTAAATAGGAAACTACCGTCCTGTCATCTGAAAGAACTCTTAAATTCTTTCCTTTTATTTCTGGAAGTGAACTCCTCATAGCTAAGCCCACTGCCATCAGTTCCTTTAGATTTGGGGATTGAATTTCCTGAAGGGAATTCCAACGGCCCTGATAGGAAGAACCTTGAATGTGAGCCCCCCACCCCCAAGGGTTTGCGTCCGTAGTCAGACAAACAAAATTCTCAATTTTCCAAGGGGTCACCTGTGTTAGGTTTCTTTTTACTAGCCACCAGGCTAGTTCCTGGATAGTCTGGGAAGAGACTTCTAGACTGGCATCCAGTGACCTGCTCTTCTCCCAACTGGCCAGAATCTCCCACTGTAAGGTCCTGGAATGAAGCTGTGCCCACCTCACTGCAGGGATACAGGACGTGAGGGAGCCCAGGACTGACATTGCTTTCCTTATGGAAGTCACTGGTCTCTGGGTTAGACTCGCAACCTTGCTTTGAACGGTCTGTATCTTCCCTACAGGTAAAAAGCATCTCTGGAGAGAGGAGTCCAAAATTAGGCCCAGGAACACCTGTTTCTTTAGCGGACGGGATCTTGACTTCTCCTCGTTTATCATCCAACCCAGTTTGCTTAAAATGGAACGGACCTCTAGAACTGCGAGACTGCAAGCCTCTTCTGACTGACCTACGATTAAGAAATCGTCTAAGTAAGGGATAAAAAGGATGTCTCTTTCCCTTATGTGTGCCGCCATCTCTGCTACCAACTTTGTGAAAACTCTCTGAGCCATGGAAAGCCCGAAGGGAAGAGCCTGGTTCTGAAAATGTTGCAGATGACCATCCAAAAATACTGCTACCCTTAGGAACTTCTGATGTTCTACAGCAATGGGGACGTGGTAATACGCGTCCTTTAGGTCGAGAACCGCCATAAAGCACTGAGGGTATAAGAAATTGATTGCTGATTTTATCGTCTCCATCTTGAATTTCTTTGGCTGAAGGAAGAGATTTAGTTTCTTTAGATTTATGATGGTTCTCCAGGAACAGTCTGGTTTCTTGACCAGAAAAAGCGGGGAATAGAACCCTTTCCCTCTTTCCTCTTCTAACACCGGGATTAAAACGGACTTTCCTACTAGTTTCACCACCTCTTCTTCCATGATGGATCTTCCCTGCACGGAACACGGAACTACGGTGGGTAAGAATCTGGCAGGAGGAGACTGAAGGAATTCCAGATTTAGGCCTCTGGAAATGGTATCGAGTACCCAAGGGCTCAAGGAAATACTCCTCCATTCTAAAGCGAAACCCTTCAGTCTGCCCCCTACCGGAATGCTGGCGTCATTGCTGGTCAGACTTCTTTTTATCTGAGGAGGGCTGGTTAAAGAAAAAATTTCTGCTCTTTCTTTGACCCCTAAACCGGTCTTCCCTAGGTCTTCTATCCTGTTCCTGGTTACTTTTAAAGGGACGAAAGGAGCGACTAAACCTGTTTTTACTGGGGAAAGAGCTCTGAAAACCGGGAAACTTTCTCTGTCAGCCGCCTTATCCAGGAGGTCGTCCAAACTAGGACCAAAGAGGTACTCCCCCTCACATGGAACTCCGCAAAGTGGCAGTATCGCCACTCCAATTCTTTATCCACAGTGCTCTCCGAGCAGAGTTGGATAAGGCTGCTGACTTAGCGGCCAGTCTGACTGAGTCGGCAGATGCATCCGCTAAAGAAATCTGCTGCTTTTTTAATTGTAGGGAGGGAGGCCAGTATCTCCTCACGGGGACTCCTGTTTTTAAGCTGAGCTTCTAATTCGGATAGCCAAACAATTAAAGAACGGGCCGTACAGGTGGAGGCTATACTGGGCCTAAAGGATGAGGTAGATGCCTCCCAAGCTCCTTTAAGAAAGGCGTCTGCTTTTTTATCTAGAGGGTCTTTCAGTATACCAGTATCCTCAAATGGCAAGGCCATCTTCCTAGAGACCTTGGAGATGGCTACGTCAATACGGGGAGCCCTATCCCAGGAGGCAGAGTCCTCTTCTTTAAAAGGGTATTTGCGTTTGAGATTCTTGGAGATAAATACTCTCTTATTTGGTTTCTTCCACTCCCCTTTAATCAACGCAGCTACATCTTTGTGTACCGGAAAAGTACCATGTTGTCTGGCTTCTAACCCTTCAAACATAATGTCCTGAAAGGAACGGGGCTCCCGGGTCTCTTCTATGCCCATAGTAGAACGAACGGCTTTTAAAAGCTTCTCCGTATCTTCCACAGGGAAACACGGTCTCCGCCCCTGACCTTCTTCCTCATCAGGAGAGGACTGATCTGAGACGTCCGAAAGTTCAAATACTGAAGAAGGCAAATCTTCCTCTCCTTCTGAAACAATGGGATTACGCCGGGTCTCTTTACGACTAGGCCTCTGATCCTTTTTAGCAGTTAAAGAGGAGTTAACCTCTGACCGAACTAATGCCTAGACACTTATAAAAGGAAGGGGATTCTTCCGCAACTGTTCTGTCTATACAGGCCTGGCACAATTTTTTATCCCACTCTGAGGGTAACCCCACTTTGCACAAAGCACACTATTTTTCTTTTTGGCCACCACTTTCTTAGGCTTAACCTGTAAGAAAACAGTAATGCCAATTAGTAAAAAGGAATCTAGGTCATAAGAGATCCCACTCACCCCTTCAGAGGTACCGAAGCAGGAGGGACAGCAAGCTCCTCAGATGGCTTGTCTTCCTCCATGATGCAGGCTCAGCCAGGTCGCAAACGGACGCCGGCAATTGGAAAATCGCGCTCCTCTCATAGGGCGCATACTGATGACGTCACCGCCGACGCATGCGCCGGTCACATGACTGCAGGAGCGCTATCCGGCACTCACTGCCGAAGCCCCTCCTCTTCCTCCCCCAGGCGGCCGGCGTCAGTCTTAGCTCCAGCACACTGAATACCCCCTCCGGAGTTCAGCTGTGCCTCTGTACGGACCCCCAGCGCAACTCGATGCCGCCAATACTCAGGGACCGCAGGTCAGTAGCGGAGCGCCACCAGGGAGAGGGATCTGATGCATCCATGCTGCAGGCTTCCCACCAGAGACAGGAAACCACACTGAAGGGGAGGAGAGTGTCCGCCCTTTTTATTCTGCAGGTTTCCTGTCTCGGGGGGCGGATCCTCCTCTCTCTGGTGGTGCCGTCATGGGCGATAGGAAAATAAGGGCTCATGCACATGATCGCTTCTGGTTTTTCGGTCCGCCATGTACATTCTGAATTTTGCAGAATGGAACATCCGGCCCATAATAGAACAGTCCTATCCTTGTCCATAATATGGACGACAATAGGACATGTTCTATTTTTCTTGCAAAATGGCCATGCGGACATATGGAACTGGAATGCACATGGAGTAAACCCCCTTTTTTATGCAGACCCATTGAAGTGAATGGATCTGCATATGGGCTGCAAAAAAACAGCACGGAAACAGAAAAAATAAGTCCGTGTGCATGAGCCCTAAGTCATACCATACTGACTTCCTGGCTGGCCTCCACTTCATGCCCCTCTCAACATGGACATGTCACTCCTGCTGTGGTTACATGGCTGTGTCGAGTGGGAGCAATAAGTAGAGACCAACAGGGGACACAAGAAGTGTTAGAATAGGTGAGGCAGGGTATTGGTAAGGTGTTCTTTAGAACATTCTAAGCAGTGCTGGACAATTCCCTAAAAGTGGCCACACGTTAGGTAAGCCATACCTGCTGACACCCATGGACACGTATATGTTCCTAACAGGAAGAGGGGAGCAGGCAGCTCTGGCACCAAATTATCATATCTTCCTTGAGAACAGGCATGCTGAAATCCAAAATGACTGATGTTATGGGATATTTGGGACAAGCCCATACACATAATATGGTAGGCTAGTCCTACCAAAATCAGCAGGTTCAGTCAACATTCATCTAATTTGTATGGCCTGCTTTAATTCCATGTTGAATGGTGCACAAGTCACAAGAAATTCATGAACATCCAGGTTCACACTAAGACAAAATGGCTGCCATGAAAAATACAAATACATATCAGCTGTTGTCACCGTTCCTTTTAATAAGCATAGTCTGGCTTATACTTACATACATGGAATGTTGGCACAAACCCTTTAACACATCTATATCCTTTCAGACCTGTGGCAGGAGTCCGGCCTACCCGTTCCTTAGGGTCCATTCACACATCCGTAAAGTGTATTGCAGATACGCAAAACACTGACACCGGCCATATTCTTGTCCGCTATTGAATAGGACATGTTCTTTTTTTTTTTGCGGAGCTGTGGACTGTTCGGGGCCGCTGAACGGAAGTGCGGATGTGGACAGCACACTGTGTGCTGTCCGCATCTTTTCCAGCCCCATTGAAAATAAATGGGTCCGCACCCGTTCCACATAATTGCAGAACGGATACAGAGCATTCATCCAGACGTCTGAATGGAGCCTTAATGTTTTATTTCTTCATTCCTGACGGTCTGAAGCATGAGATCTGTCCATATCCCTCAGAAATCTTAAACCACAGGACACTCTTCGTACAAATGACAATTTGGAAAGGTTTACATCTGAGTGTACAGAATACACTATGTACAAAAGTTAGAGAGGAGACTAACATTAAAGTGGATCCCTTAGGACCGCACAGCAGAATAGTCATCTTGTGTAATTGGTCAGACGCCAAGGACAATTTCCTAGGCTGTTTTAAAGGGCATCTGTCAGCAGATTTTGTACCTATGAAACTGGCTGACCTGTTACATGTGCACTTGGCAGCTGAAGGGATCTGTGATGGTCCCATGTTTATACGTGTCCACATTACTGAGAAAGATGAAGTCTTATTGTATGCAAACAAGTCTCTAGGCGCAGCGGGGCGATGACATTACACCTAGAGGCTCAGCTCTCTCTGCAACTGTTGCACCCCCTGCACAGTGTAAACACAATGCCTGGCCAAGACCCCCCCTGAAAGTCATTGAAGGTGCAGAAGAGAACCTCTAGGTGTAATGACAACACCCCCATTGCTCCTAGAGGCTCATTTGCATATATTAAAACTTTCGTTTTTTTTTCTCAGCAGTGTAAGCACATATTAACATGGGACCAACACAAAGGCCTTCAGATGCCAAGCTCACATGCAACAGGTCATAGGTACAAATCTGCTGACAGATGTCTTAACAAATAATAGTTTACCCTCCATAAGTGAGAAATACACTATAGCACGTGATGACTGTCGTCAGTATACCTTTACATGACATAGCATTTTATGGCAGAGAAACAGCTTACTGTGGAAGCATCACCAACATGTCAGGAGCCTGCAAAATATTCAGTTTAAGGCATTAAAGGTATATAAAAAAAAAAAAGGCCAATGTAAGTAAAGCAGATTCAGCGTGCATATGTGACTGCCATCAAGTGACATGATGGAAACCGGATAAAGCTTCTTTCCAAGTCACAGGCTGGATGTACCATATCTTGTAAGAGAGAAGGGGCAAGACATCAATATAATATCAAGATTGTCAGACATTACCAGCGTGACTGGAGCAATGTCCAGTGTCGAGGATATCTAGTTCCTATTTATAAAAAAAAAAAAAAAAAAAAAAAAAAAAAAAAAAAAAAAACTGGCCCTGTCAAAGCGTGTATCAGCTGAAAGGGGCAATACACGGGCACATTGTCTGTGCCTCATAAAGATAGCAGATCAATATACTTAGAAGGTAAAAGGGGTCAATGTATTTTAACAAACATTTGCAACAACCACCAATATTACAGTTTATTGAATCACAACCAACTTGAATGTTTGCACTGCAGTTTTTTTTTGTATTTTTGCTTTTACAGGACTATACATTTCAGAACGGTGCCTCAATAGGTGCGCAGACTTGTACACATACATCATAACGATTCTCACGTCTTAGAGTCTACAGTTAATGTTTCGTAAAAGGAAGCCCCGCACCCCCAATCTGGGCCTGCTTGGTGACGTTCATTTACACAAATAAGAGCTACATATACTAAATTATAGGCATTTATATTAGGAGTAAGGAACAGAGAACTGCCCAACTCTTCAGCAAATGCATATTATCTGCTCAAGTGACTGACGTAAAAGACCATAAAAGACAAGAAAAAAAAACGAAAAAAAAAAAACCCACAGTTTTCTAAAAAAGTGAACATGTGTAAAACAGCAAGTGCACCCCTATTACTCCAAAGGTGCAAGAAAACATTAGCCGGCTGGCAGGAGAGAAAATAAAGACAGTATTCAGTTTGGTCTCAAGTAAAGGAGAGGATTTAGGCTGAAAAACTGGCAGTTACCTAAATTAGATACCAAGACTGTCCAACTTCCACGTTTGGCAGAAAGCCTCCAAATGCATTAGACATGCTGTGCCAATGGCATCAGCTACTTTGTATGGGCTGCACAAAAATGCAACACATGTTAAAAGAAATGGGAAATGTTAGACATCCAGGTTTAAGGCTCTGTTCACACTCCTGTCAGGTTTCTTTAGTAGGTCAGAATAGTGTAGCCCAGGCATGTCCAAACTGCGGCCCTCCAGCTGTTGCAAAACGACAACTCCCAGTATGCCCTAATAGCTGTAAGCTATCCAGGCATGCTGGGAGTTGTAGTTTTGCAACAGCTGGAGGGCCGCAGTTTGGACATGCCTGGTGTAGCCTATGATCTACTTAGTAAAAAAGCAGATGTAGTCAACAGAATAAAAGTACCCTGCTGGATCACAGCAGATTCATCATAGGTCCTGTAAAAACAGTAGTCATGCTGTCAGTGTGCACAGAGCTTAAAATAATCAAGACTATAACGTGGATGGGGGATCCATAAATGCTTATGTGGTATCACCATGGACCCACGGTCCATGGGAAACCACATTAAAGTCAATAGGTAGATGTGGTGTCAGTGGAGAACACGGACTACACAAGTCCATGACTCATTGACATGGGAGAGGGGCCTTAGATGAAAGTCCTTTTCAAATGGTCTCCTCCCACACATTACTAGAGTATGTAATATCACAGGGAGACACTTAAAGGGGATGTATCATAAAAACACCTATATTTCTTCTGCCATCAGAAGTTTCTTGGTTGGTATTTATGAAAATGCTAAAAATAAAAAATGTCTTTCTGATTTTGCATGATACAACCCCTTTATTATTCAGACAACGGCCTGTCATTGCTGTCAGTGGACTGGTTCTGTAGTCTTACCGAAACTAAGATTTGCATTATGGACAGTATTATACTTTAACAGGCACAATACCATAGATGGGAGATGCTCCCGCTGCTTGACCATGCTGAACGCCTGCATTACTTATGTGAATAAAGTATCTAAAATTTGAAAGCACCATTCTGTTGGACAGTTCTAGTACATAGTTGTCTGCATACTGATTGTTTCCACTATACTATTAATAAAAGTGAGATGGTATTTTTTTTTTGCGCTTTAAAACAAATGCAAAGATTGGCGAGCTCAACTGTTACATAGGAGGGGTTGTCAACAATAGTTACATGTTGTATTAAAAAAATCTAAACTTTAATATACATAAAAAGGGACAGACGGATTAGGAATATGTAAATAGGGATCATCAAATTCAAAGGAAAAAAAATAGAAAAATCTCCAGTTTTGGCGATGATGGAATAGCACTTTAATGCCAAGTGCCGAGTACACGCTGACATGACCAAGCATAGATAAAAGAGAGTACCTCTTAAAAAATATATTAATCATTAAATACTTTGCTACAATAGAGAGCTGCTGAGGTTTTTCCCCCTAACACTTCCTGAAATGAAGAGACCGTATTGCATTTCATGCAGTAGACCGACCATTATGCATTAGCGCGGCATGCAGAGGTCAAAAAAAGCGTCATCTAACCCAGTGGCTCATATATGAAAGTGCACTAAGAGCAGGCAGGAGCTGAAGACCCTTGCATTTTGGTCTTTTTTACAGATAAAAGGAAATTCAAAAAGAACTTTAAGATCATGTTTGAAGCTAGAATGCTATCTGTGTGGTGAATTTGATGATCCCTATCCACCCTGCATATCTGATAGAAGACAGAAGAGATGTGTGAATGTTTTGGTGATCACTCCACAGAAAAATCCTTTCGTATGCACATAAATCAGTCCTACAGCCCTGCCACTGCATTAAGATGTTTCACGCAGAGGTTCTGTCTCGGCTGTCGCTTCCTGCTCTTCTTCCTCACAGTCTCCTTCATCTGTCTGCTGCTCAAGTTCCTCTTTTGTGATCATTTCAAAATCATTGCCGTTGCCACTACTGTGCTGTGAGCCTTCATCCTCTCGCCTGTCACTGTCTGTGTCTGACTGCCTTTCTGGACCTGAGCCTTCAGTGCCCGATCCTTCTGCTGCCTCAGCTACCTTAGCCTCCTCGTCTTCCTTTTTCTCGCTGTCAGATTTATCTTCACTGTCAGACTTTAGTGGCTTTTTCGACTCTTGCTTTTCATCTTTCTTCTGCTCGTTCTTTGGTCCCTTGTACTCGTGAGTATATAGTGGTCGGAAAGAGTCGATGAAGCCAACATCCGCCGTCAGGTTAGGAAGGAACCAGAAGTGGTGTCTTCCTCCAGTCAGGAGCCAAATGATAAGGAACAGAATGCATCGAGCTAAAAATAAAAGAAAGAACATTAACAGGATAAAGCTAAGCTAACCTGTACTCTTCACCCTGCTTACCACTGTATGTAAGGCTATTGCCTCACACATCGGGGGTATTCCATAAATCTGTCCAAACTACACCGCTGAGCCAGTGCACGTTATATTCTGCTCAAAAACCTACAGACCTGGATTGTAAAACCAGATGTCTTATTGTAAAGCAATTTCAAGTTCCCATGCAGTTTAAACAGAAATACAGCAGAGCTGAGTTTTTCATTTGGCAGCACCTCAATATAACGTAATGAGTGTTATTCATAAAAGAAAAATGTTAATAGGTCTCACGAGCAAAAGGGCCTATATAGCCGCATCCAGGGTCCATGTGTGGCACAGTATAGTGCTTCAGGTGCCAGATGAAGGCATGAGATGGCATTTTTTCCTGTGGTCGGACCCCAATATCCAAGTTATTTTCTGCACTCATGTTGTAAAGTCTAACACAATAAATGCCATCTAATATGTGTAATCCCAAAGACGTATTGCCATAAAATAAAAAAATTCCCTCATACAAACACACTGTTAAATGGGTTCGAATAGGGGATTTTTTTGCCCTAGGACAAAATAATGTAATAACACAGACACAGCTGACCTGTTAGGAACCATATACTTTTATGGTGTATTCGTGTGTGAATGCTCCATTATAATGTAAAGAAGACAGGAAGGTAGAAGACTGGCTCAAAATACTGCTGCAGGAAGGAAAACTTTTATTCATTTTTCCAACTCAGACCAGGGAAAACAGGGACACCGAGGACATCTAGTGGTTGCTTACGGTAAAGCTGTACTTAAAGGTAGTTCATCTTCTGGGGGTTTTCAGAAGGCTCCCCTCCCCTCATAGCTGAACCTGCAGAGGGAAGCATACTTACCGGCTCACAGCAGCTGGATCCTGCCTTCTTCGCTTCCCTGCCACTGCGTTTGGGTTCCCCGCTGTCAACATCCAGATTGATGTGTCACATCAATTAGTCACTGCTGCGGCCAGTCATTGGTTGCAGTGGCGTCAAACCAGATGTTGACAGTGAAGAACTGAGCGCTGCAACAGTGGAAGAACGAAGAAGCCAGGACCCAGCAGTGGGAAGCCTGTAAATATACTTTCTCCCACAGGTCTGGCCATGAGGATGGGAACGGGCAAAATGATGAACACCTTTATTGAGAACCTATCACCAGGGGATCACATAAAAAACAAACAATGGCCTAAAACATTTATGGAATTTTACATACATTGAACTAAAATATAAACGCAACACTTTTGGTTTTGCTCCCATTTTGCATGAGCTGAACTCAAAGATCTGAAACATTTTCTACATACACAAAAGACCCATTACTCTCAAATATTGTTCGCAAATCTGTCTAAATCTGTGTTAGTGAGCACTTCTCCTTTGCTGAAATAATCCATCTCACCTCACAGGTGTGGCATATCAAGGTGCTGATTAGACAGCATGAATATTGCACAGGTGTGCCTTAGACTGCCCACAATAAAAGGGCACTCTGAAATGTGCAGTTTGAACACACAGCACAATTCCACAAATGTTGCAACGTTTTAGGGAGCGTGCAATTGGCATGCTGACTGCAGGAATGGCTACCAGAGCTGTTGCTCGTGCAATGAATGTTCATTTCTCTACCATAAGCTGTCTCCAAAGGAGTTTCAGAGAATTTGGCAGTACATCCAAACGGCCTCACAACCGCAGACCATGTGTAACCACACCAGCCCAGGACCTCCACATCCAGCATGTTCACCTCCATGATCGTCTGAGACCAGCCACCCGGACAGCTGCAGCAACAATCTGTTTACATAACCAAAACAATTCTGTACAAACTGTCAGAAACTGTCTCAGGGAAGGTCATCTGCGTGCTCTTCGTCCTCATCGGGGTCTGGACCTGACTGCAGCTCGTCGTGGTAACAGACTTCAGTGGGCAAATGCTCACATTGGCATCTGACACGTTGGAGAGGCGTTCCGTTCACGGATGAGTCCCGGTTTTCACTGTTCAGGGCAGATGGCAGACATTGTGTGTGGCATCGTGTGCGCGAGCGGTTTGCCGACGTCAACGTTGTGGATCGAGTGGCCCATGGTGGGTGTGGGGTTATGGTATGGGCAGGCGTATGTTATGGACAACAAACACAGGTGCATTTTATTGATGTCATTTTGAATGCATAGATATACCGTGACAATCCTGAGGCCCATTGTTGTGCCATTCATCCACGATCATCATCTCATGTTGCAGCATGATAATGCATGGCCCCTATCTGTACACAATTCCTGGAAGCTGAAAAAAACATTGCAGTACTTGCATGTCCAGCATACACCGAACATGTCACCCATTGAGCATGTTTGGGATGCCCCGGATCGGCGTGTACAACAGCGTGTTCCAGTTCCTGCCAATATTCTGCAAGTTCACACAGCTATTGAAGAGGAGTGGACCAACATGCCACAATAAACAACCTGATCAACATTATGCGACGGGGATGTGTTGCGCTGCGTGAGGCAAATGGTTGCCACACCAGATAATGACTGATTCTTCCCCCCCCCGTAAGGTAAAACTGTGCACATTTCAGAGTGGCCTTTTATTGTGGGCAGTCTAAGGCTCATCTGTGCAATATTCATGCTATCTAATCAGCACCTTGATATATGCCACACCTGTGAGGTGGGATGGATTATCTCAGCAAAGTTGAAGTGCTCACTAACACAGATTTAGACAGATTTGTGAACAATATTTGAGAGTAACGGGTCTTTTGTGTGTGTAGAAAATGTTTCAGATCTTTGAGTTCCGCTCATGGAAAATGGGAGCAAAACCAAAAGTGTTGCATTTATATTTTTGTTCAGTGTAGATACTGACTGTAAAGGCAGGCAGTAACTTTTCAAGATACCTCCTCTGTCTTTACTTCTAGGGCAGTGCCATGTGGGAGCTGCTGTCTGCTAGGCCTCATTCAAGGGACTGTATTTTCAGTCCACATTCGATATGCATTTTTTGCAGATTGCTCGCTGACTCATTCATTTTTATGGGTCCACAAAAACGAGGACAGCACAGGGATGTCATCCATGTGCTGTCTGCATCCATGCCACAAAATATAGAATATGTCCTATTCTTGTCCATGCCACAAAATATAGAATATATCCTATTCTTGTCGGTTTTGAGGACAAGAATATGCATTTTGACAATGGGGCCAATGGAAAGTGAGGAGTGTTCAGAAAATGAATTAAACTGCAGGATTTCATGAGTTATCACAAGACCTTGCAGGTTAGAGCTGAACCAATGTGTTCTGCACCTATGGCCCAAGAGGATTCTGCTTCTGGAGGAGAGTGTGCATTCTGGGAAATTCCTGTGGGGCGAAATCTTAGAGGTTCAGGTAATTTAACATAAAAGGCACTCGCCAGACACACAAATAAAGGGGGCATTCACACGACCGTATAAATGGATCCACATCCGTTCCACAAATTTGTGGAACGGGTGCAGACCCATTCATTTCAATGTGGCCGCGAAAGATGCGGACAGCACACCGTGTGCTGTCCACATCAGTTGTTCCGTTCCGTGACCCCGCAAAAAAGATAGAGCATTTCCTATTCTTGTCCGCAAGACTAGGCACTCTATATAGCGCCGGCCAGGTGCGGTCTGCAAAATGCGGAACGCACACGTCCGGTATCAGTGTTTTGCGGACCGCAAAACACTTACGGTCATGTGAATGCTCCCTTATAGTGGTATTTTTTAAAATTACTTGTGTTTAGGGGGGTATTTACCACAATGGGAAAATTTGAAGTCAGTTGGAGTACTTTATGCCACATTTATCAATTGTCTCACGTTTGATAAATTTGTCTTATCCTTTAAACTAACACTTGTGTCTAGAGAAGCTCCTCCAGTTCTCCTACTCTCCCCCCTCACCCCCCTCCTCCTCCTGTAGCGAGATTGCGATTTAATTTTTTTTGTCTCAATGATAAATCTGGAGTGAAGCTCGTTAACATAACCAAGCACACCCACTTTTCCACCAACATTACAAAACTAGAGTGAGTGGTGTAAAAATGCAAAGAGTTGCAAGATTTTGCAGAAGCTCTATTTTTGCGACTTTGTGACGCCATAATTCTGAAGTGAAAGTATGATAAATCAGGACCTCAAACTTTTTTACTTAAAAACCTAGTGATAGGTAGAAATTGTAATTTCTGAATAATAAACTTACCGACAGCAAGAAGAAGAATACTGGCCACAAAACAACCTGCTCCCACACTGAGATAATAAACTCCAACACGCATTTCCGCAGGCCAAAGAGGAAAGAGGGTGGCGGCGATCACAGCGATTACTGCAATGACGTAAAATGCAGATTACACACAGTGACTGCAGACAGGTGCAATAAATCCCAGTCACAGATACAGAAGAATGACTAGTGCATACAGCCCTTACAAGGACCTTTTAAGCACATCTGCCATAAAACTATTTAGATGTAGAAACAGCTGATATTTACCACCGCTTTAAGTAGTAATTGGGTTATTCAATCCAGACAGCTATGAGAGGGCAGGGAGGTGACAGCGTGTGGCCCCACTGAGAGGATTATGCATTTCAGGGTCTGACTAATTGACATTTTAAAACCCTGATATATATTGTGACACATTAGATCTTACTGCAAGAAACAGAACCATTGTGATTAGTCACCCACAAAATTAATTTAATGACTCTTACTTACCAAGGATGAGGCCCATAGCGAAGGTTTTAAAATGGACTGGGTCATATATCCACACATACACCTGGAAATATTTCAAGAATTTAGGTTCCAACAGATACATTTATGAAGAATGACAGTGTAAACCAGAAAGGCGAGGGAGCCTGTATACACACTTATAACATAACACAACAGTCACTTTTCAGGCTTGGTGCTTGTTCACACACAGAAAAACAAAAAAAAGTTCACCTGGTATCCTGGGTGTCAGTTTACACCCGGCTGAATGCTCAGCCTCAGAAAGTCCACTTTCAGGCTTTAAGGCGGCCTGACACACGGTTTTCAGATCTCAGCACAGATCTCCGGAGCTCCATTGTCAGAGGGAGGTAATACACACCACCTGACAGTGCTGGCAGTTTTTTTTTTTTAGAAGCCTGCCAAGACCCAGCCTGGAACTTAGGGAGTAGTCAACCACCCAGCACTTTGACTACTCCCAGTAAGGGTCCATTCACACGTCCGAGTGTGTTTTGCGGATCCCCAAAACACAGACATCAGCGATGTGCGTTCCGCATTTTGCCATTATACACACACACACACACACACACACACACACACACATACATATCACACACTGTTTGCAACACCTTCATATAAAGTACTTTTCTGCTGCCCAATGACCACAGCGTCACAAATCATGCATCTAAATGACAAACAACTACTGCTTACAGCCTACCCAAGTAACCAGTGACGTTGTATGAAATAAAAAGACATGAAGATGTTTCATGAGTCATAGGTGCCATAATGACTCACTAAACAGCAGTTTCCATTTTATTGATGAAGTCTGCATGATTAAATTACAGAGTTATCTTTCCAACCCACTCCCAACATATACATTTAAAGAGGACCTGTCACCACTCCTGACATGCCTGTTTTAATAGCTTCATGCATTCTCCTTGTAATAACTATTCTGGAGCATCTATTCTTCCGGTTCTATGTTGTACCATCCATGTGTTATTTTTACTATAAGTTATGAATGAATTGCTAGCAGTCTGCAGTAAGGATACACAGGGGTGGTAACCAGTAAGGTCTGACAACGGCAACACTAACTGGATAGTCAGACTGCAGGGACACACCCCAACTGGTTAACAACCCTCTGTACCCTTACTGGTACAACAATAAGAATAGATGCTTCAGAATTCTTATTACATGGGGAATGCATGTAGCTATTAAAACAGGCATGTCAGGAGTGGTAACAGGTCCTCTTTAAAGGCTATGTACACCTTCTGAGGTTATTTCTGTTTATGATTGCATTTTACTCATTTTTTGCTAAAATCATATTTCAATTGTGTGTATGCTACTTTCACTCTGTGCTAGTCATCTTATAAATCTCATCTCTGAACTACCAAGAGGTCATAAACACTTATTTAAGCCACATTAGTAAAATAAGAATTGAGCTTTGATGAGTGTTTATAAGGTCAGAGAGCAGAGATAAGGAGTCCCTCTGATCCCCAGATGACGATAGACAAAAAAAATCCACAGGCAGCTAGTAGAACATGTCAGCCATGTACACAAAAAAGGATGGCATATTTTTAATAAAGAGCTGAAAAAAAATATTTTTAGCTCAAAATAAGTACAATGCAGTAATAAATAAAAAAAAATATGCCCCCAAAAGGTATACATAGCCAGAATGGAAGATCACGAGAGGAAATAAAAGGGGTGTTGGTTTCTTGTCCCTTTAGTCAGCAGTAATGATAGGGAGCAGAGTTGTTATTATGTCCATGAAACCTCACTCACCTCATTGCCATCCAGGAAAACCTGATCTTCATGTGGCTCAAGCTTAAACTTTCTCTTGGTTTCCTTTTTCTTAGGAGTCCCAGGAGTCTCATCCTATTAAAAACAAAAAATACGGAATTACATTTTCATTACAAAAAAACAAAACACTAGTTGAGAGGCTTTTTGGGGGGATTTAAAGGAAAAAGATTATTGTAGTAATTGACCAAACCTGTGCTATATACTAGTACGTAGCATACTGTATCATCTTCACTCCTTAAATAAAAATAATATAAAATAAAAACAAAGTGTTTTCTTTTCTTCTGTTGGCGTCGCAGACCGTGTGAAGCGGGCTCAATTCACATTAAAAAGTAGTCAATTCAACGAAGGAGTCGCGCTGCCTCACTTTGGCTATATTTCCTGAGTCTTAATAAGGATAAAATAATCTAAGTCCCTTTTAGAGACCCTTAGGATATAATTTGCAATTCAGATATGGTCTGTAGGACCAACAATCCCTTTAGGGGTCCCTAACTGATACGAATAAAATCTTATCTTTATTTGATTCATCTAAAAACGTACACACAACAAGAAACCCCATTATTGAAATTATCAGAGTACAGTGAGGTGTGGAGTAGGCTGTTTTTTGTTACTTATTACTGGTTGCTAATGGCAACCCTATATTTATTCATTCATTGCTGTATCTACTTGTATCGATGCCTGGGAGAAGGTTCCAGATTTGGCAACAACTTGCTACCTCCTCAGATTTGTACTAGTTACCCTGCAGGCTGATTGACACAGGGGCGTGCGTCAGTCTCCTAATATTAACTGCTGTTATTATCCTCAGTAATGCTTGGTATATAATCAGTCTAGAATATGCCGATCACTTTGTCCCTCACTACATGCTAACTGTGACTGCCTATGCCGCTCGCAATGCTCCTTGAGCTACTCGCTGACCCCGTCTAAAAAAATAGCGCTACACTAATACACCCCTCCCGACATGTTTCGCCACATACGTGGCTTCGTCAGGGGAAGTGGGGTATATAGCATGTAGTGAGGGACAAAGTGATCGGCATATTCTAGATGGATTATAAATTAAGCATTACTGAGGATAACAACAGCAGTTAATTTTAGGAGACTGACGCACGCCCCTGTGTCAATCAGCCTGCAGGGCAACTAGTACAAATCTGAGGAGGTAGCGAGTTGTTGCCAAATCTGGAACCCTCTCCCAGGCATCGATACAAGTAGATACAGCAATCACTCTGACAGGCTGATACATATGGCGGACGTGCCTAAATGATAGGGCTCCACGGTAGATAGATAGTAATAGAGCAAACAAAGTTGCTAATAACAACCTACGAATAAAGGTTGAATATAATAACTAGTCAGAGTGATATAAACTATACACTCATGACAGCTCTGACTGGAATATGCCCCTAGTAATGCACCTGATGGGCTTTAATGAATAAATATAGGGTTGCCATTAGCAACCAGTAATAAGTAACAAAAAAAAACAGCCTACTCCACACCTCACTGTACTCTGACAATTTTAATAATGGGTTTCTTGTTGTGTGTACGTTTTAGATGAATCAAATAAAGATTTTATTAATATAAGTTAGGGACCCCTAAAGGGATTGTTGGTCCTACAGACCATATCTGAATTGTTAATAAAGATAAGATACGTCTCCTGATGAAGCTATCGTGGCGAAACCTGGGTTGGGCGATCTTGTAACCACGGACAACTTTTATGCTTTGTTCTATGCTTACCGATTTTATACTTTTGTGAGATTAATAGAACCTATTTCTATACCAAAGATTGGTGGACCTTCACTATGTGTCTTAACCTTTATATCCACAGAAGGGTTGTTTTGTGATAAAGACCATCCTCTGGTGGAATCTCGATGTTTGGCAGCACTAGAAAACTGACGTATCCTATCCTTATTAAGACTCAGGAAATATAGCCAAAGTGAGGCAGCTCGACTCCTTTGTTGAATTGATCAGCCTCACTCCTCCTTTACAGCTTAAACCAAGTGTCCTGTATCACAAACAGCTGGTTCCTTGTAGTAGATGTACTTTTTTGCAGCAGGGACCTAATACCTGATCATGGCTAAGTGATTCTGATGTTTGGGACAACCCTATGCAAATAATGGCATTATGTGTGCAGCTCCTAATGTCTCCCTTCTACTGATGTCAGCAGAGTATGCAGGCACCTCTTACCAATGCTCGGCTATCTCCGACATTGCCATAGAAAATCAGAGGAAGTGTGCATGATTGACTGAAGCTCCGTTCAATTGGGGGACTCTGGACCTCCACTCTCATGGTCAGATTACTAATAAGTATTCTTACTTATCCCCTATCCTGTGGTAGGGAATAAGCTTGTATCTTGATACAACCCCTTTAGTTGGCACAAATACTGGTTTTCTTGCAGTCTGGAGTATAGACTTACCTTTTTGCTTTCTTCTTTCTCCGCTTCCTTTTTCTTCTCTTTATCCTTCTTGGCTTTATCCTCCTTAGAAGTATCTTTTTTACTCTTTTTCTCATCTTCTTTAGCACTGTCATTTTTGCCCTTCTCTTTCTCCTTCTTCGGGTCTTTGTCTGGCTTCATTTTCACCACTTTTAATGCACGGTGAAAGAACTGTTTCTTAAGAAGCCTTAGAAAAGTCAAATGCTACGTTAAAGCAGATAACTCACATTTGAACTACTAAAAAGTGAATTTTACAATTTTGACAACATTACATCATGCCCTGATGTAGAAGAACCATTGAAAACATCAATATCATACTAGAGGGTCCAATACCACCACCAATCAGCTGTTAACTTGTTGCTCCAGCGCCAGAACTACACAGGTCTGTCCATTGTGCAGTGGACGGAGCTTTTTTTTTTATCATACACTCCTGTTACAGATCATAATACACACAGAGATAAAGATTCCTTACTATCAATTTCTTCAGTTACCCACTGTGAGCCTCTTATGTCTTTGGTTGAAATTGCATTACACAATACGTTCAGGTGACCCCACTAAGCCAACTGAACCATGGATCCTAAAGCCAATGCAGAGCTTGTCACAGTCTCGAGGTTGAGTAGAAAAAGAGTGGGGTGACCCGCACAACAGATCCTGTCAGATTTTTTAAGTTTATTGCGGTGTTTAAAACACTAACATGATATATGGTAGTATCTGGTTTATCTGCAATTTCCACATGGACAAGTTCGGCGTACTGGGGGTTGTACCATCTCAGAACAATACATTTACATTTATAGTAATTCCCTAAAATTTTTTGTCATGCAGTGATCCCAAATATCCTCATTCAGTATTCCCAGCAGGCAAACGCCAGGGGTGCAAGCCACCTGACCCGGCAGTAAATTGGAAAGAAAGGCAGTCACCTCCTTCCAGAATGTGGCAATCGGACTGCATCTCCACATCATGTGCCAGAAATCCGCCTTTCAGTTCCCCACACCGTGGATAGTGCTTCTATATAGCCTAGTTGGTGCGAGATATGTCTGATGAATTATGTAAAAGTTGGATTATTTTGTTATTGACTGCTGTTGATACCTGTAAATGTGATTCTAATAAAACCGTTATGGATTCTTCTGTAAGTGTGGGTATCAATCTTTTCCATTTGTCTATTACTGTGAAGGGATTGGTACTGACCTTCGCATGTACTAAGTTTGAGTAGATTACAGATACTAGTCCTCTGGGGCCCTGGGTTTTGACGACTCCTATGAGTGGGTACTTCGAGATCATGGTGCTAGTGTTCAGGAATTTACTCTGTATGGCAGCTCTAAGTTGTAAATATGAGGAAGTGGGTACGAGGGATATTGTATTTCTGTGATAGTGCCTCGAACGTCATTAACACTCCCTGAGAGTTGTAACTCCTGCCAACTGCCATCTGTCCGCTCCCATAACCACCTGCATATGCGGCAACGATTGACTGCCCCACAGAGGTATGTCAGACAACCTCAGTAAATTGAGACCATGATTTAGCCTCTTCCAGACCGTTTGAGCCAGTTTGTGCAGTGGCAACAGTGATTTCTGGAATTTAGGGGGCATTTCCAAGACTGACCATAATGTGTAGCAATTTAAGTAATGTTTTCCGAATACTCTGAGGTGGGCAGGTCATCAGTTGTATACCAGATATTAATGAGCCGCAGCTGGCCTGCTAGGTAATAGATATTGTCCGGTAATGCCATATCTCCCTCTGTTTTTGGGCGTTTTAGTGTATCTAGGCTAAGTTTAGCACAGGATCTGCCCCAAATAAAATCTCTAGTTAGGGAATCTATTTCTTTAAACACAGATTTGGGTATGTGTACCTCTGGCTGCCACCCAAATAGGCAATGTCTTCCAGTTTTGAAGCTTGTTCCGTATATGCGCAGTTAAGGGGGGAAAAGTTAAGTGACCTGGCCTGGGAATATCTTTTAGCGATATTTACTCCCAGATACTTGAATGTGTCTCACACCTTTAGCTGTTCCACAAGGGAAGGACCTGACCAGTCTGCCCTGCCCAGAGGCATGTAAACCGATTTCTCCCAGTTAATTCTTAGGCCTGAGAACTCCCCAAATTCATCTATAAAAGCCACCGCATTGCAAAGCGATGTATCAGGTGATTATAAATATAGGATCATATCATCAGCATATAGTCCTATACACGGACCCCTCTCCCCCATGGTCACTACAGTTATGTTGTTGGTACTCCTCACCCCAATTGCCAGTGTCTCAATCGCCAAGGCGAAACAAGAGCGGTGACAAGGGACAGCTCTGTCTCGCTCCTCTGTGGAGGGGGGAGCGTTCTGATAATTCCTCATTTATCAGTAGCCCGCTTAAGGGACTCCTCTACAGGATAGTTACCCATCTGGGGATCTGTGGACCAAACCCCCCCCGCAGGCAGCCAAGTAAATAAACCCATTCTATAGAATCAAATGCCTTGGCGGCGTCTAGTGAGGCCAGGGCCCAATACGCATTCAGGGAATAACCCACCTGTGTAACCACCTGAACCCATCTGATATTCTCCGTAGTGGACTTCCCTGGCATAAAACCAGTTTGGTCCTGGTGAACCAATAACAAAATTACCTAATTGAGGCGAGTGTTCAAAATTCTGATCAGGATTTTGTAGTCCACATTTAGCAGTGCTACGGGGTCTATAGGAACTGCATTCTAGGGGTTCTTTATCAGGTTTAAGTAAAAGTATTATAGTGGCTTCCATAAATGAGTCGGCCCCATTTCCAAGGCAGAGTGAAAGATGGATAACAATTGAGGGGCTAGTACCTCTGCATATTCGGCATATACTTCTTTGGGGAGCCCATCTGGGCCTGGAGATTTCCCGTTATTAAGGTCTGATATGGCTTTTATTATTTACTCCAGGCAGATTAGTTGATGCAATTGGGCAGTTTGTGATATCGTAAGTTTGGGGAGGGATATGCCTTCTAAATACGTGGCTCTCTCGGTTTCAGATGCTGTTATGCTGGATCTATATAGATCCTGGTAAAAATGTGTAAAAGTGCGAATAATTGTTTCTTGCGTGCAGAGTTCCTAACTGCTAAAATTGCCAAGGAGGGCGAATCATGGCGGATTAGCTGAGCCAGCAGTTTGGCTGATTGATTAGCCAACTCAAACGCAGTCTGCTTCATAAAAAACTTTTTCCTATCTGCTCTGTACTTGAGTATCGCTAGGTATTGTTTGCCCGCCTGGAGGCAAGCAGTCATGTTAACGTCAGCTGGGTGACGGATATATTGTTGCTCCAGTGTAGTACACTGAGATTCCATCTCTATCTCTGAACATTTAGTGTCTTTTTATATATGTTATGCTGGAGTGTAAGGACCTGCGAAGAAACGCCTTTAAGGTGTCCCACACAAGGTCAAGATTGGGCTCATCTTCATGTGCTTTCAGAAACTAGCTTAGTTGATAGGAATCCCATCCGCTGAGCCCATAAGGCTCAGCCAGAACAGGTGTATATTCAGGGAATGCTACGTATTAAAGTACCTAGTATCGGTGAGTGATCCAATATCCCCCTAGGTAGGTATAATATAGAGCGGAAACGCCATCTCATTGCGTAACACATAATCTATCCAGGTTAGAGAGTTATGGCTGCCACTATAGCAGGAGTATACCCTATCTCTGGGATATTTAGCCCTCCAGAGGTCAAACCATCTAAATTCAGTCAGGAACCTGTTGAGTCGCGAGGTATTCTCCACTCCTATCAGGTCCACCGCATCTAGAAAGTGGTCCAAAGAGGGGTCTAACATCATGTTTAGATCTCCCATGCATATTACCTTAGCATGTGGATAGGTAGCCGCAAAACTAGCCGCTAAATGTAAAACCTGCATAGAACAGGGGGGAGGATTATAAATGCCTAATAAAGTGTATTGTACATAGTCAATAAGAGTATGAACAAAGACATATCTGCCTTCTGAATCAATGACTAGGTCTTTTACCTCCCAGCGTAGTTGTTTGTGTATCAACAGGGACACCCTTCTTGAAGAAGAGGTGTGATGGGAATGTGCGGCCCACTGCACCCAAGAAGTGTTGGTGATAAGAGGTGTCTCTTGGAGGCACAGAATTTGTGGGCTAGAATACCTAATAAAGGCAAACACCATAGATCTTTTTTGTGGCATACCTAGTCCCCTGACATTCCACGATAAGATTTTTAGCTCAGTCATGAATTCCAGGGCAAATACATGTTATCAGGAGTGGAACATAATGCAGTGGGTGTATTAGTGTATAACAGTGCCATATGAGTAACTGTAACTAACTGATAAAGCATAAGTATCGTAAAACCAGAGAAACAACCTAGATTTCCTAACGTTGTGTTCTCTACAAATGTAGTGTTAGGTCTGGACTAGCTTCTTAATCCAGACTATAGGCCAGTCGAAGCAGGATGCCTCTGCCTACGATGATGTGTGGCAGAAGAATGCAGGCTGCGGCTACAGTAATGGTATAACCATTTAAGTAAATGTGTGGAGGAATTAAGGCCCTATGTCATTAGCTAAAGTAGAACTAGATATAATCAAGAAGCTGCAGTTAAATACACCTGAAACATATCAACTAAACCAAACCAATCTGTTGACGTCATCTGGTCACCAATCCCTAGATAAGTCTCAGCGTCTTTGGGATCTTCTCCATAGGGCCAGCCATTCAGAGACTTCTCCAGGTGAGGTAAAGAATACCGCTCTGTCGCCATCCACACTGAGTTTTGCACGATAGCCCATGGCGTAAGGGATGTTGGCTTCTCTCAGGCATCTCCTGACATCCATAAAAGTGGCGCGTTGTTTCTGCAATTCAGTGGAAAAATCTGGAAAGATGGACACCCTGGCGTTGTCACATTTAATTTCTTGTCTTCTGGCTAGAGCCAGTATCCTGTCCCTGTCTTTGCAGTTGAGAATCCTTGCAAGCGTGGGTCGTGGTGGGGCCTCCGGTGGGGTAGGTTTTGCTAGTACTCGGTAAGCTCTTTTCTACCACAGATCCTGGATAGAAATATGCATCTAGAAAAAGTTATTTCATCCATTTTTCTATAAACTCATCCAATGCGCGACCCTCTGCTCTTTCATGCAAGCCGATGATTCTAATAATTTATTTCTGCAAAGCCTATTTGAGGGCATCTGCTTTCTGAGCTCCGCTTTGGTGTTAAGGTCAGATATGGATCTGGGAACAGTGGCAGTAGCATCTTCTATGCGTGATATACGCTCTTCAGCGTGTTGACCTCTTTCTCGCAGGTTACGCAGGCCTGGGTGCAGTAGTCCCAGATCAATCTTGACTTCATCTAATTTTTCTGTGAGAGATGTCTTGCATGCAATAATGGATTCCAGGACTTGGGCTGATACTTGTTTAAAGGGCTTCTGTCGCCGCCCAAAAGTCAGTCTTTTTTTTTTTTTTAGGCCAATTAAAATCCTTATACTGTGATTTTTCAATATATAGGGCTCTTACCCTTTTCTGTTGGCTAGTTTCGTTAAAAACTGCACTTTTATAATATGTAAATTACCTCTCTACCAGCAAGTAGGGCGGTTACTTGCTGGTAGCCGCCGCATCCTCCTTTCAAAAAAACGCCCCCTTCTCCTGCTGATCGACAATTCTTCTGCAATTCAAATCCCGCGCCTGCACCTCATTCGGCGCAGGCGCTCTGAGAGAAGGACGCTCGCTTCCTCAGCACTCCCTCAGTGCGCCTGCGCCGATGACGTCACCTCTAAACCCGAAAGAGAAGACGTCATCGGCGCACTGAGGAAGTGAGCATCCTTCTCTCAGAGCGCCTGCGCCGAATGAGGTGCAGGCACGGGATTTGAATTGCAGACAGGGCCAGTCGGAGGAGGAGAGCGTTCCCTGGCCCTGTCAATCAGCAGGAGGAGGGGGCGTTTTTTTTTAAAGAAGGATTTTAATTAGCCTAAAAAAAATATATTTTTTTTTAAATTACTTTTGGGGGGTGACAGAAGCCCTTTAAGGCCTAGTTCACACGAACGTATGGCTTTTATATTTTTTTTGCGGTTCGTTTTTCACGGATCCGTTGTATCGTTTTTGAGTTCCGTTGTGTTTCAGTTTCCGTTCCGTTTTTCAGCATAGCATATACAGTAAACAGTAATTACATAGAAAAAATTGGGCTGGGCATAACCTTTTCAATAGATGGTTCCGCAAAAACGGAACGGATACGGAAGACATACGGATGCATTTCCGTATGTGTTCGTTTTTTTTTGCGGACCCATTGACTTGAATGCCACGGAACGTGATTTGTGGGCAATAATAGGACATGTTCTATCTTTCAACGGAACGGAAAGCTTACGGAACACATTCCGTTTTAAATGCGGAACCATTGAAATGAATGGTTCCGTATACGGAACACAAAAAAACGGCCCGTACACTTGCAAAAAAAAAAAAAAAAAAAGTTCATGTGAACTAGGCCTAAGATCAAGCTCTTCACGATCCTCCTCAGGTGTAGTTATAGGAGCCGATAAATCCGATGCAGTGTTTGCCCTGGTGTGCACATTCCGCTGCGGTAGAGGTGACCGTGCACCGTCATCTGGTTGTCTGGCAAATTCTCACCACTTTTCGGTGGCGCTTTGTGTTTTTTGCAGCCCCATTGTTATATCAGGATAGTAGCCAGTATGCAACAGGTGAAACCGATTCCAGGGCTGTGGGCGGTGCACTGCATTTTCTCATATAATAAATCTGCTAGTTATGTCAGAGGATATTATCCTGGAGTTGTCTTGTGCCCCTAAAGGCAGGCAGCAATCTTTACATAGAGTCAGGCAGTCTGCAATTGTGTCTTTAGGGACTTTACACAAAAGGTTGTGACTAATGTGTGAGAAGGGGGGTACTGAACGAGCTGCTGAAGCAGAAGCCTGCGTCTGAGCTCCTTCCCCGCGCTGCAGGAGAGCCGCTAAGATGGCCTGCTAGATTGGCGGGACTCTCTCCCTCCACTGTAGTTATCTTGCCCGCCGCTGCCCGATCTTCTCCCCTTATTTCTCACCGGGTCTGGTGTGTCCGAGTGCACTACAGGTCCACCGCTTATGCTGCCCTCACTGCACACGTGGCCTGGCTCCCGGCGCGGCTCCCTCCGTGCAGGGCGAGTCCCTTATGAGTTTCTTTCTATTGGCAGCAGGGCTCAACCAGGGGTCTGATTTATCATTAAATGCCCGTTGTTAGCCAGGATTTATCCAATTCTGTAGTGCCAGCCACAGAGCTCCTTTCACTCACATCCAGCCATCTTGGCTGCTGGCCACGCACCCTCCATGGACGGAGCTTTTAACTGCAGCACTGCTCCCATTCACTGCAGTTATGAGCTTCGTCTACTACACAATGAGTAAAGCAGATCGGCAGGGTGTCAGGATTCCACCGATCAGATACTGATGGCCTATACTGAGGATATCCTATGCAATCAATATCAAATTCTCGGACAATCCCTTTAAAAAGGTACACATTGAGTAATCACAATACATCTGACCGTTTATAGTCTCCCCCTCTGCAGGATGTATAGTTCTGTTATTGCTGACCTGGTGGGTGGAGATTTGCTGTAATGTTGTCTGCCTATAGAATACATATAGAGACATGAAATTCTGCTCCCCAAGGTACCATTCATATGGCATCTTTTGCCATGGAGTTTTGGGGCAGACACCCATACTAAAGTTTCACTGGCAGCCGCATGGTTTATTGAGTAGTCTGTCTACCATTCATTTCAATAGAATCCAGCACTGAGGAGTGTGTAGCGGCGGCAACAGCGAGAAGGGATATGCTCATTCATTAAAGTGAATGGGAGGCAGAAAGGATGGCGGGATGTGAACTACAACTAAGGCTACGAGTACAGAATGTGGATTCATATGCAGAAAATCCACAACAAAACTGCATACAACACCTGCATAAATCCACACTATTTATTGCGGGTTTTGTATGTTCTCGTTGCATATTTTCTGTTTATGTTAAACCCATTGATAGGGAAAAGCGCTCTACGGAAGCTGCAGAACTGCACAAACTGACATGGGGTGTTAAAATCTGCACAGCAGGTCAATGTCTTCTCCTATAAAAAAAAAAATACACAAAGTGTATATGAGAATTGGCAAATCTCATTCACTTTGTTGTTACTCTATTACACTGCATTTTGAAATCCGCATCATGTGCAGTTATCCTCTCTCTCATTTAGAATCTCCAAATAGGGTATTGCAGAGACGTATAGATGTGAAGAAAGCACTTGAGGTGAGATATAAACTTACTATTAGAAGCACCACATTCCCTGCCTGTGTATTTCACTCCGCAGTTCTTTGCTATTCCCCCTCCCCTCTCCACTGACTTCTATGGGCAGCTGTAATATGATTCTTCAGTGGGCACAGTCCGTCTTGCTCTCAGAAGATGGATTTATCAAAGAATTCAGTGGGAATGTTAGTTTAGGAAGCAAAGGGTGAGCGGGAAAAAAGCTAAGAGTATTTTCTCTGACAGGATATATTACAAAGTTTCTTATATTCACTTGTACTATTGATCTATGCAAAGTTCAGTGAAAAGCTGGTGACCCAATTTGGTTTGATTTACTAACAGCACAATCTCCCTCCAGTTTCCAGGAGATTGGGCATGCAGAAATTTAGCATATACTTGTGTGATGGGTGTAAATAATGTTGGGTCCCACTGCTAGGCCCCAACACACTTGGCTGTTACTGCTGGGGAAAGCAGCCTAGGATTCATCACCCCTGAAGTATTACAATTTAAATCAATTGCTAATTTGGATAGTGTGCTGGGTCCTCGTGGGAACTCTCCTATCTATGCTGTGTCTCATTGATCAGGCTAATAGAGGGGAAGACCCTTCCATATTACATCCATGTGCCTTAACAGGACATAAGTACATGGGTTGTTTAAAGTAGATAACCCCTTTCAGGAAGATTAATGTGTTTCAAAATAAATTAAAAATTGGAAGGTTCTTCTAGTCGGAACACATAAGAAACCTATACCCAGACTGGTTTTAAGTGCTATCCCTTGATCCCTAATGGCAGCACGTACTTGTTGCAAAAGTCAACTACGGACTCCCGGTTCGTAAACAAGGCCTCTTCTCCTTTCTTCGCTTTTGCCCATTTAGAATCAAGAAGACAGTCCACCGCTTTGGAAGCTGCACGAAGAAAAGGAATTTGTGTTTCATTCAGATAGATCTAATGTTGCCACAAACACATAAATGATACAGTGGACCCAATAGCTGCCTAATAGGAAATAATATGCATCTGTACAATGACATAGGAAACTGCCATCTACATTTTCAGAACTGCATGTCTTGCCTGCAAGGGATTAGATAAGGTCAGTATTTACTAGCAGTAGCACTTTAACCTGGATATGGCATACATGTACTTGAAATTATTCAAAACTAGCAGAAGGAACGGGCTTTGCATGGGTAAATTTCATCTATTTCATTTAATGTTAGTCGTGTCGTTAATAGATAGACAGTATCCCCTATAACAGTGACCTCCACAGCCGCCTACCCCTTAACACTGACCACCTCCACAGCAGCCCTCCCCTTAACTTTAACCTTCACAGCAGCCTGCCCCTTTAACAGTGAGTTGCACAGCACCCCACCGCCTTGACAGTGACCTCAACAGGGGGCCCGCTCCCTTAACAGTGACTGCTACAGGACCCCTCCCCTTAACACAGAACTCCATAGCAGACCATCCCATTAACAGTGACCTCCACAGCATCCCACCCCCTTAAGGGTCCATTCACACATCAGTGTGTGTTTTGCGGATCCACAAAACACAGACACCGGCAAGGTGCGTTTCGCATTTTGCGGACCGCACATTGCCAGCACTAATAGAATATGCCTATTCTTGTCCGCAATTGCGGAGAATAAGGCATGTTCTATTTTTTTCGGGAACGGAAACGCGGACCCGCACATCGGAACGGAATTGCAGATGTGTGAATGGAGCCTAACAGTGACCTTCACAGCGGCCACCCTTTTATTAGTGACTTCCACTGTACCCCATCTCCTTAGAAGTTATTTCCACAACAAGCCACCAGCTTAAGAGTGGCCTCTACAGCAATCTGCCCCTTAACACTGACCTCCATAGCAGACCGTCCCCTTAACTGTGACCTCCAAAGCACTCCGCTCCCTTAACAGTGTCATCCACAGAGCCCTGCCCCTTTAAAGCTGACCTACAGCAGTGAAGAAAAATGGCTGGGTTGTTATGGAAACCTGGTGTAAAACTGTATGTGGAGACTAAGGACCTGCGAGCTTCTATTGGCTGATAAGGGTCAAGTGACCGTGTGTATGGCAGTTGGGTGATAAGGAAAAAGACCTGCAGGCTTCTATTGGCTAATGGAGGTCATGTGATGGTGCCATATTTGCATATTTATCTCAGGAAGGGTACGTGCTAGAGAGCCGACACCCGACCAAAAACCTTCCCAGACACCTGATGTACCTGTGTGCCAAATTTCGCAATTGTAAATGCGACGGTGCAGATTCCTTTAGGGACATACACAGAGCTTTATATATTAGATCTTATGCAACTGAGAATTTCCCATGTGGGGCAGTGCACGTTATACCTTCTATGCACAAACTTATTGGAAATATTCCGATCGCATCAGAACATTTGTCTGTACACAAGTCTGCACATAAAAACCTTGTTTGTGAAAGCTAATCAAATGGTGACCAGTTGTGACTACTTCCATATACAGGACACACAGAAGTCGTAACCTGTGCGTCATCTAAAGCCCTTCTCTGAAGCCAGCAAATCCAGTTCTTCATGGAAAACTGAGTATAGCAAAGCATCTGGAAAGGTTTCCGGACCCTTTTACTTTTTCACATTTTATTATGTTGGGGACTTGGGATAAAATAAAAATAATCAAGTTTTCCCCATTATTCTGCAGTCAATACCTCACAATGAGAAAGTGGAAACAGAATGTTAGAAAATCTTAGCTAATTTAATGAAAACTAAAATCGTGCTTAACCCTTTCATGACTGAGGGTCATTGATGCCCCAGTGTCCAGGTCAAAATTTACAAATCTGACATGAGTCACTTTATGTGGTAATAGCTTTGGAACACTTACTTATCCATGCCATTCTGAGATTGTTTTCTCGTGACACATTGTACTTCATGATTGAAATATATGACTCCTTTGTTTATGAAAAAATCCCAAATTTACCAAAAATTTGGAAAAATTCACAATTCCAAATTTCAATTTCTCTGCTTCTAAAACAGAAAGTCATACCTAATAAAATATTTATTACTTAACATTCCCCATATGTCTACTTTATGTTGGCATCATTTTTGAAATGTCATTTTATTTTTTTAGGACGTTAGAAGGCTTAGAAGTTTAGAAGTAATTCTTACAATTTTTAAGAAAATTTCCAAAACCCACTTTTTAAGGACCAGTTCAGGTCTGAAGTCACTTTGTGGGGCTTACATACATAGTGGAAACCCCCATAAATGACCCCATTGTAGAAACTACACCCCTCAAGTTACTCAAAACTGATTTGACAAACTTTGTTAACCCTTTAGGCGTTCCACAAGAATTAAAAAGGAAAATGGAGATGAAATTTCTAAATTTCACTTTTTTGGCAGCAGATTTTCCATTTTATAATTTTTTTTTCTTTAACACATTGAGAGTTAACAGCCAAACAAAACTCAATATTTATTACCATGATTCCGCGGTTTACATAAACACCCCACATGTGGTCGTAAACTGCTGTACGGGCACACGGCAGGGCGCAGAAGGAAAGGAATGCCATACGGTTTTTGGAAGGCAGATTGTGCTGGATTGGTTTTCTGAACGCCATATGTTTTTTATTTTTCTGCCGATCGTCTTGTGCAGGGGCTTGTTTTTTGAAAGAGTTGAGGTTTTTATTGGTACCATTTTTGGGTACATAGGATTTTTTGATTATTCATTATTACACTTTATGGGGCAAGGTGACCCAAAAATTGGCTGTTTTGGAACAGTTTTCATTTATTTATTTTTACAGCGTTCACCTGAGAGTTTTATAGAGAAGATCGTTACGGACGTGGCAATACCTAATATGTATATTTCTTATTTATTAAAGTTTTACACAATAATAGCATTTCTGAAACCCCCAAAATGATGTTTTAATGTCTCCATAGTCTGAGCCATAGCTTTTTTTTATTTTTTGGGCGATTGTCTTAAATAGGGTATCATTTTTTGCGGGACGAGGTGACGGTTTGATTGGTACTGTTTTGGGGGTCATAAGCCTTTTTGATCGCTTGCTGTTGCACTTTTTGTGATGTAAGGTGACAAAAATAGCTTTTTTGGCAAAGTTTTTTTAATGGTGTTTATCGGGCGGGGTCTATCATGTGATATATTTATAGAGACGGTCGTTAAGGACGCGGTGACACCTAATATGTGTACTTTATTTTATTTTTTCATTTTTTTATAGGAAAAGGCAATTTCTTTTTTTAATTTACATTTTTACTTTTATTATTTTCACTTTTTTTTTTATCAGTTCCCTCTTGGATCTTGAAGATCCAGTGGGGCTGATAGTTGTACTATACTTTGCAATGCTCTTGCATTCCAAAGTATAATACTTTCAGATGTCCTGTAGATGGCAGCACTGGACGCCTTTGCCATGGCAACCATCGGGTGCTGCAATAGCTCCCTCCCTCTCTTAACCCCATGTATGCCGCAACCGCGGCATCTATGGGGTTACAGGAGAGTGTCAGCATAGAGCTGACACTCTCTGCTGATGGCGGCGGCTCAGTAATGGAGCCGCCGCCGCCAATCGCACACAGCAGGGGATCGGGGGCAGCGCTGAAAGGGGGGGGGGGGAAATCGGGGGTACGGCCAATATTGAGGGAGGCTGGGGCAGGAGGGGCCGCTACAAAATGACTGCATGGGGCGGACCGCATCAGGGCAGCTAGGAGATGAGCTGCAGGCGGACACAAGGGGGGGCACAGCCACAGATCGGGGGGGATATACCAGGACCCTACCTGATTTCATGCTCTGATCTTTTTCACTGCCGTGATCCGATTTGGTTAGTCTGTGCAGACTAACCATCGGATCGATTGCCGGCAAAGGGCCACTCTGATTGGTCCCTTGCCGGCATTACTGCACTGTATGCTGTCCGTGACAGCATACAGGGCAGGGGCAGAAGCTTTAATCCAAGTGCTTTGCAGCGCTTGGATTAAAGAGCTGCCAGAACGTTTATATATGTGGTAGCTGCACGGGGTATGTGCAGCTATCACGTATATATACAGATTGCGGTCGGGAAGGGGTTAATGATAGAGATAGAGATAGATATAGATATATATATATATATATATATATATATATCTCTATCTATCTATATCTATATATCTATCTATATCTATATATCAAATCATTGCAGTTTTCCAATTTTACATATTAAATGGAAAAATAAACAGAATTGGTATTGCTGCATCCGAAAATGTCAAAACTATTAAACAATTTATTGTGTGCTGTGAATGCTGTAATAAAAAAAATGGCCAATTTGCCTTTTTTTATTCACTTTGCCCCTCAAATAAAAAATAAAGTGATCAAAAGGTTGTATGTACCCCAGTATGAGACCAGTAAAAACTACAGCTCACCCTGCAAAAGACAAGCCCTCACACAGCTCTGTAGCAAAAAATGCATAAAAAAAAAAAAAAAGTCTTCAGAATATGGCGATAGACATTTTTTCCAAGGAGTTTTTATTTTGATGAAAAGCAGTAAAACATGATAAAAAGTACATACATTTGGTATTACTGTAATTGAACTGACCCACAGAATAAAGTTGTCACGTAAATCATACTGCACAGTGAACACCAGAAAAACAAAACCTCAAAAACCATGGCAAAATTGCAGTTTTTTTTTCCCCAAGCCCACAAAACAAAATAAGAAAAAAGCAACTTGTTCCACAAAATAAGCCCTCAGACAGCTATGTGGACAGAAAAATCGACATGGGGGGGGGGGGGGGGGGGAGGTTCCTAAAGGGGTTAATATATAGGAAAGCGCAGTCCGCACATAAAGGGAAAGTCAATGGACGACTTATGCCACTGTGTATCTATACAGTGACATACATCAGAGGTATATGTTGGGGAACATTTGTGGCACATATCTCTGATGGAAGCAAGAGACACAATGTGAACAAAGCCTTAGGCCTATGGACAATCGTTAAGGGTACTTTCACAATTGTAGAGGATTCCAGCAGGCAGTTCCGTATGCAAACAGCATTTGTTTCCGGATCAGTCTGACAAATGCATTGAAATACTGGATCCGTCTTTCCGGTGTCATCCGGAAAAACGGATGCGGTATTATTTTTTGTCACATTTTTAAAAGGTCTGCGCATGCGCGGACTGGGAAACTGAATCCATTTTTCCGGAACACTTGGTACCGGATCCAGCCTTAATACATTTAAATGGAAATTTAAGTGTTCCGGAATTTTGGCCGGAGAAAATACCATAGCTGCAGTATTTTCTCCGGCCAAATACTGTAAGAGGGACTGAATTGAAGACATCCTGTTGCATACTGAACGGATTGCTCTCCATTCAGAATGCATTAGGACACAACTGAAGCGTTTTTTCGGTATTGAGCCCCTAGGACGGAACTAAATATTAACGCTAGTGTGAAAGTACACCGCAATCATGGGTAAGACTG
The DNA here is from genome assembly GCF_014858855.1 of Bufo gargarizans. Taxonomy (NCBI): domain Eukaryota; kingdom Metazoa; phylum Chordata; class Amphibia; order Anura; family Bufonidae; genus Bufo; species Bufo gargarizans. Next base: position 181,541,324 of record NC_058083.1, read on the forward strand.
CCGACCTGACTGCTGTCCAGAAGGCCATCATTGACACCCTCAAGCAAGAGGGTAAGACACAGAAAGAAATTTCTGAACGAATAGGCTGTTCCCAGAGTGCTGTATCAAGGCACCTCAGTGGGAAATCTGTGGGAAGGAAAAAGTGTGGCAGAAAACGCTGCACAACGAGAAGAGGTGACCGGACCCTGAGGAAGATTGCGGAGAAGGACCGATTCCAGACTTTGGGGGACCTGCGGAAGCAGTGGACTGAGTCTGGAGTAGAAACATCCAGAGCCACAGTGTACAGGCGTGTGCAGGAAATGGGCTACAGGTGCCGCATTCCCCAGGTCAAGCCACTTTTGAACCAGAAACAGCGGCAGAAGCGCCTGACCTGGGCTACAGAGAAGCAGCACTGGACTGTTGCTCAGTGGTCCAAAGTACTTTTTTCGGATGAAAGCAAATTTTGCATGTCATTCAGAAATCAAGGTGCCAGAGTCTGGAGGAAGACTGGGGAGAGGGAAATGCCAAGATGCCTGAAGTCCAGTGTCAAGTACCCACAGTCAGTGATGGTCTGGGGTGCCATGTCAGCTGCTGGTGTTGGTCCACTGTGTTTTATCAAGGGCAGGGTCAATGCAGCTAGCTATCAGGAGATTTTGGAGCACTTCATGCTTCCATCTGCTGAAAAGCTTTATGGAGATGAAGATTTCATTTTTCAGCACAACCTGGCACCTGCTCACAGTGCCAAAACCACTGGTAAATGGTTTACTGACCATGGTATTACTGTGCTCAATTGGCCTGCCAACTCTCCTGACCTGAACCCCATAGAGAATCTGTGGGATATTGGGAAGAGAAAGTAGAGACGCAAGACCCAACACTCTGGATGAGCTTAAGGCCGCTATCGAAGCATCCTGGGCCTCCATAACACCTCAGCAGTGCCACAGGCTGATTGCCTCCATGCCACGCCGCATTGAAGCAGTCATTTCTGCAAAAGGATTCCCGACCAAGTATTGAGTGCATAACTGAACATAATTATTTGAAGGTTGACTTTTTTAGTATTAAAAACACTTTTCTTTTATTGGTCGGATGAAATATGCTAATTTTTTTAGATAGGAAATTGGGGTTTTCATGAGCTGTATGCCAAAATCATCAATATTAAAACAATAAAAGGCTTGAACTACTTCAGTTGGTGTGTAATGAATCTAAAATATATGAAAGTCTAATGTTTATCAGTACATTACAGAAAATAATGAACTTTATCACAATATGCTAATTTTTTTTAGAAGGACCTGTAGTCGACTTTCACACTTGCGTTTTGGCTTTCTGTTTGCGAGATCCGTTAAGGGCTCTCAGAATCCATCAGTTCAGTCTCCATTCCGCACCAGAGAGACGGATCCGGCATTTCAATGCATTTGTCATACGGATCAGGATCCTTAGCCGTATGACAAATGCCATCAGTTTGCATGCGTTTTGATGGATCCGGCAGTTCAGACGGAACTGCCTGCCGGAATCCTCTGCTGCAATTGTGAAAGTACCCTAAGCCTTTTAACGACCACAAAAAATAAAATGGCATTCACAAACTGATCAAAACAAAGTAGACATATGGGAAATGAAAATTAATAACCATTATATGACCTGTTTTAAAGGGAACCTGTCACCCAAAAATCGCCTATTAAGCTGTTTACAGTACCTTATAGTGCTGTATAGTCGTTTCCTGATGCACTTTTTGTTAGTTTTGCAGCATGTATGCTCAGTCAGAAATCGATGTTATATTCAGCTGCTGCCCCGTGCTTCAAGTCAGGCTTGAAGTCACGGGGGCAGCGGCCTCGGCGTCTTACATGGCCCTCTCCCCGCCCCCTGCCTCTGTGACTGACAGCCGAAATCCGATTCCGGGACCGCGCTCAACGGCCGCATGCGCAGTAAAGGGCGGCAGGAGCGCGGTCCCGGCTGCCGCGCGTACTACGCGCCGTCTTACTTTCGCCGCACTGCGCATGCGCCCGACATCCTGTATCAAACGCGCCCGCGCCCGGCATCTGGGCGCGGGCGCGTTTGATACAGGATGTCGGGCGCATGCGCAGTGCGGCGAAAGTAAGACGGCGCGTAGTACGCGCGGCAGCCGGGACCGCGCTCCTGCCGCCCTTTACTGCGCATGCGGCCGTTGAGCGCGGTCCCGGAATCGGATTTCGGCTGTCAGTCACAGAGGCAGGGGGCGGGGAGAGGGCCATGTAAGACGCCGAGGCCGCTGCCCCCGTGACTTCAAGCCCGACTTGAAGCACGGGGCAGCAGCTGAATATAACATCGATTTCTGACTGAGCATACATGCTGCAAAACTAACAAAAAGTGCATCAGGAAACGACTATACAGCACTATAAGGTACTGTAAACAGCTTAATAGGCGATTTTTGGGTGACAGGTTCCCTTTAAGAGCAGAAAAATGTAAATTTGGAAAGTTGTAAATTTTTCCCTTTTTTTGCCAATTTGGTAATTTAAAAAAAAATGAAAAATATTGACTACAATTTACCACTATCATGAAGTACAATGTGTCACGAGAAAACAATCTTAGAATGGCTTGGATAAGTAAAAGTGTTTCAAAGTTAATAATAAGTCTAAGGCCTCTTTCACACGGGCGTCATGTTTTTGGCCCAGATAAGATGCAGGTGCGTTGCGGGAAAATGCACGATTTTTCCTTGCGAGTGCAAAACAGAAGTTCGGGTTTGGATTAGGTGTTGTGTAGATAATAGCATTCTTAATACAGAATGCATAGTACAATAGGGCTGGAAGGGTTAAAAATAAAATAAAAATGTAACTCACCTTAATCCACTTGTTCGCGCATCTTGGCTTCTCTTCTGTCTTCATCTTTGCTGTGCACAGGAAAAGGACCTTTGATGATGTCACCACGCTCATTACATGGCCCATGATCTTTTACCATGGTGATGGATCATGTGACGGACCATGTGATGAGCGCAGTGACGTCACCACAGGTGTTAAAGGGGAGTTAAATTATTTTTGTTTGTTTTTTAACCCCTCCAGCCCTATTGTACTATGCATTCTGTATCAAGAATGCTATCATTTTCCCTTATAACCATGTTATAAGGGAAAATAATAATGATCGGGTCTCCATCCCGATCGTCTCATAGCAACCGTGCGTGAAAATCACACTGCATCCGCACATGCTTGCGATTTTTACGCAGCCCCATTCACTTCTATGGGGCCTGCGTTGCGTGGAAATCACCGCTCATCTGCATAGCCCCATAAAAAATGAATGGGTCCGGATTCAGTGCGGGTGCAATGCGTTCACCTCACGCCCGTGTGAAAGGGGCCTAAGGCAGGCATGCTCAACCTGCGGCCCACCAGCTGTTGCAAAACTACAACTCCCAGCATTCCCGAACAGCCTACAGCAGGGCATTGTGGGAGTTATAGTTTTACAACAGCTAGAGGGCCGCAAGTTGAGCATATCTGGTCTAAGGCTTTAGTCACATGTCCGTGTCATTCTGCATCAGAGTTCTGCGAAGGTCCCTGCTCAGGACATATCCGAGTGTTTTTTCACGGCCATTGATCTGGAGGGTTTTCTGCACCTGGTCCTGGTTTCCACAGACACACTGAATAAAATAGGCACGTTCAGGTCATCAAAAGGACCAGTCTGAATACACACAAAATTCAACGGATCTGTGAGCAGTCCGTAAAGATGTGAATCACTGATGTGAATAAGCCCTTACTTACCAACAAAGTAGTCAACTCTGTGCCCCATCATGTTGGTAGACTTTGATGGGCAGTTGAAACGCAGGTACTTAGCAATTGCTTTTTCATCTTTGGTCGGCTCACCTACCTCCTGTGAAAAAAAAAATGGTCAGTTATATTTTTTATTAAAGGGTTCTGCAGATACATCACTGCTGCAATCAAAACAGTACAACATGGCTGCGGCCCGGCAGAGTGGCGATAGTTCTGGAAGGGTAGTTTTCATTTTTATTTTGACCCCCTACCTGCAGTATGGTGACATCACATGGCCTAGGAAGAGGCCGCAGCGCTCATGAAGCTCCAGCCTCTTCTAATGGCTGATTGGCAGGGGTCCTGGAAGTTGGACCCCCGCCAATCTGATATTGATGGACCTATCCTGAGGATAGGCCATCAATATAAATTACTGGATAACCACTTTAACCCCTTTCCTGGCTGGGACTTTAAAGACAGCGCCCGCTCGCGCCATAGTTGTTGGGTGCCTGCCAAAAATGGATTGCAATCTGACAGCACCATGTTATAGAACAGGAGGAGCTGGGCAGATTGATGTATAGTTTTATGTGAATAGATTCAGTAAAACCTGTAATTTATACAGGTTTCATACAGCAGACACCCGTGGGTAATGTCCACGACCAGCATTACCGCCTTTTAGGAACATAGTAGGGCTCCAAAGGAACATAGTAAAATTCCCATATACTCCAATGCTAATGCATTGTAGTCTATGAAAGAAGCAATCTGATGATTGCTTGTTATAGTTACCTAGAACTAAAAAAAAAAAAAAGTGCAAAAAAGTAAAAAAAATAATAATTAAAAAAAATATACAAGAATTCAAATCACCCCCCTTTCCCTAAAATGAAAACCACAAAAGTACACATCATGAGGTTATTATGAGGGACTTCAACTACCCAGATATAGACTGGGAAACTGAAAGCTATACATCCCATAAAGGAAACAGGTTCTTGGCAATAACCAAAGACAATTACCTCTCCCAACTGGTTCAGGACCCAACTAGAGGGACGGCCATACTGGACTTAGTATTAACCAATAGGCCTGACAACAGATGTGCAGGTTGGGGGACACATGGGAAATAGTGACCATAAAGTAATAACCTTCCAATTATCATTCAAAAGCGTTTCTACACAGAGGAACAAAAATACCAAACTGCAAAAAAGCTAAAATTTAGCCAACCAAGAGGCCAAAAATAAAAATACAGCCACGATATGGGATATCTTTAAAAGCATTCTAAAATCTCATTGGGAGAGGTACATACCATATGGGAATAAAAGGTTAAGGAACAAAAATAAGCCAATGTGGATAAATAGAACTGTAAAGAAAGAAAGGACAAAAAAGAAAGCATATAAAATCACAAAAACAGGAGGATAGTGAGGAAGCACTGAAAAACTATAAGGAAAAAAATAGAATATGTAAAAAACAAATAAAAGCGGCCAAACCAGAGACCAAGAGATTAATTGCCAAAGAGAGTAAAACTAACTCTAAAGTGTTCTTCAATTATATAAATGTTAAAAAGTATAAATCTGAAGGTGTCGGCCGTCTACAGAGTGATGAGGGGGGAGTTGCAGAGAGCGATGAGGAGAAAGCAAAGCTATTAAATATTTTTTTCTCCACTGTATTCACTGAGGAAAATAAACTGTCAGATGAAATGCTGAATGTAAAGTTAAAATTCCCCATTAAAAGTGCCCTTTCTGACCCAGGAAGAAGTACAGCAGCGTCTTAAAAAGATTAAAATAGACAAATCGCCAGGACCGGATGGCATACACCTTAGATAAATTAAGTAATGTCATAGCCAGACTCTTATTTCTGATATTTGCGGACTCTTTACTGACAGGGAGTGTTCCACAGGATTGGCGCATGGCAAACATGGTGCCAATATTCAAAAAGGGTCCAAAAACAGAGCATTTGACACTGTACCATATAAAAGGTTAGTATATAAAATAAGAATGCTCGGACTGGCAGAAAATGTCTGTATGTGGGTACGTATTTGGCTCAGTGATAAAAAACAGAGGGTGGTTATTAATGGTACACACTCAGATTGGGTCACTGTCACTAGTGGGGTACCTCAGGGGTCAGTATTGGGCCCTATTCTCTTCAATATATTTATTAATGATCTTGTAGAAGGCTTGCACAGTAAAATATCAATTTTCGCAGATGACACTAAACTGTGTCAAGTAATTACCGTATTTTTCGCCCTATAAGGCGCACCGACCCATAAGACGCACCTAGGTTTTTAAGGAGGAAAATAAGAAAGAAAAAATTTTTAACCAAAAGGTGTGCTTTTGGTGGGTTTGAAGTAATGGCAGTCTGTGCATGACACTATTATTAGGGATCTGTGGATGATGCACTGTTATGTGGGGGATCTGTGGATGGAACTGTTATGGGGGAGCTGTGGATGGAACTATGATGCTGAGGGGGATTTGTGGATGGCACTGTTATGGGGTGGTGGATCTGTGGATGACACTGCTATATGTGTCATCCACAGATCCCCCCCATAACAGTCCCATCCACAGATTCCTAGGGAGGGACTGTAGTAGGTGTGGAGAGCGGGAGACTGTACTCTGGCCCCGCAGCTCAGTATGTACTGTATTATACGTAGTGTTAATCATCAGATCTAAACTGAATAATGATGCGCTCCTCATGTGTACTGTACTTACCGGTACACATGTCACGCTCCTGTAGTAAGCACTAGCAGCTAGCAGGCAGGCCGGGCAGCCGTAACTCACTGAGGTCACGTCCCTGCTCCGCCTACTTCATTCATAAAGTAGGCGGAGCAGGCACGTGACCTCCGTGCATTACGGCCGCCCAGCCTGCCTGCTGGTTCTTACTACAGGAGCGTGACATGTACTGGTAAGTACAGTACACAAGGGGAGTGCATCATTATTCAGTTTAGATCTGATGATTAACACTACGTATAATACAATACATACTGAGCTGCGGGGCCAGAGTACAGTGCCCGCTGCTCTCCCCGTCTACTACAGTCCCTCATCCCTTCTCACTAATACATCGCAGTCTGCAATACTGCAACATCGCAGCCTACGATGTAAATTGCCAGCATTCGCGCCATAAGACGCAGGGGCACTTCCCCCCCCCCCCCCCCCACTTCTGGGGGGGGGGGGGGGGGGGGGAGTGCGTCTTATGGGGCGAAAAATACGGTAACACTGAAGAGGACAGTATACTACTACAGAGGGATCTGAATAGATTGGAGGTTTGGGCAGATAAGTGGCAGATGAGGTTTAACACTGAAATATGTAAGGTTATGCACATGGGAAGGAATAATGCAAGTCACCCGTACATACTAAATTGTAAAACACTGGGTAACACCGACATGGAAAAGGATCTAGGAATTTTAATAAACAGCAAACTAAACTGCAAAAATCAGTGTCAGGCAGCTGCTGCCAAGGCCAATAAGATAATGGGTTGCATCAAAAGGGCAGACAGAGCTGGAGAGGGTTCAGAGGAGGGCAACTAAAGTAATAACTGGAATGGGGCAACTACAGTATCCTGAAAGATGATCAAAATTAGGGTTATTCACTTTAGAAAAAAAGATGACTGAGGGGAGATCTAATTACTATGTATAAATATATCAGGGGACAGTACAGAGATCTCTCCCATCCTCTATTTATCCCCAGGACTGTGACAAGGGGACATCCTCTGCGTCTGGAGGAAAGAAGGTTTGTACACAAACATAGAAGAGGATTCTTTACAGTAAGGGCTCTTTCACACTTGAGTTCTTCTTTTCCGGCATAGAGTTCCGTCGTCGGGGCTCTATGCCAGAAGAATCCTGATCAGGATTATCCCCATGCATTCTGAATGGAGAGAAATCTGTTCAGGATGTCTTCAGTTCAGGACCGGAACGTTTTTTGGCCGGAGAAAATACCGCAGCATGCTGCGCTTTTTGCTCTGGCCAAAAATCCTGAACACTTGCCGCAAGGCCGGATTCGGAATTAATGCCCATTGAAAGGCATTAATCCGGATGCGGCCTTAAGCTAAACGTTGTTGCGGCGCATTGCCGGATCCGACGTTTAGCTTTTTCTGAATGGTTACCATGGCTGCCAGGACACTAAAGTCCTGGCAGCCATGGTAAAGTGTAGTGGGGAGCGGGGGAGCAGTATACTTACCGTCCGTATGAAAATATTAATCCCACATGGAAAATGACAAGATGGGAAAAAATCTAAATGGCTGATTTACAGTTTTTTGATCGGTTCGTTTCCCACAAAAAATTAAAAAGAGATCATAAATTCGTACACACACCAAAATGGTACCACTGAAAAGTACAGATCGCCCCACAAAAAATTAGCCTGCTCAATATACATAACTACAATAAAGTACTGATCGCACTTCACAGAAGTAGAAATGTATAAATTACAGGTTTTACTAAATCTTTTCCCATAAAACTATACATCAATCTGCTCAGCTCCTCCTGCTCTATAACATGGTGCTGTCAGATTGCAATCTGCTTTTGGGTGACTGGTCCGCTTTAAAAAGTGGTATTCAGGACAAGCCTGACTTGGGAGGCTCGCTGTATCCTTGTCTACATGTGTAGTTATTTGGTCTTGGCTATAAACCCCTCACATTGAATATACTTACCTGGCTCCCTGCGCCTCTCCTGCCTCTGCTGCTTCTCCCCGTGCGCGAATGAAAACATCCGGTGTCATCTTGAGCAGCCAATAGCAGGCTCGTCCTTGTCCCCCATTGGCTGCCCCCCCGTAAGTATATTCAATGTGAGGGGCCCAGCAGTTTATAGCCTTGGATAACCCCTTTAAAGCTGCAAAAATACAGCTCACAAACAACATCTAACTCACTTTAAAGAGAATCAGTAACCAGCGACCTCCCTATACAACTGCTACATGGACACATAGCTGTGGTTCAACTCATCAAAACGCTATTTTTCTTTGTTTGATCCGAGGCTCAGTTCCCGAGTTATGACACCTTTTCTTAATATGCAAATGGTGCCTTTGGTGCAGTGAGGGTGTCACCATTGCTCTTGTTGCACTCAAGATCTGCTCCTTTCTGTGGTCAGCCCCTACCTCACCACTTTCCCACTGGCTGGTCCTGTGAAGCAGTGAGGTAGGGGCAGGCCACAGAAAGGAGCAGAGCCTGGGTGCGAAAGAGCAATGGGGACACTTTCATTGCACCAAAAGGCCTAATTTGCATATTATGAAAACATCTCAGGATTGGAGTCTGATCAACAAAACAAAAACAGATTTTTAAAATCAGGTGAAGCACAGCTATGTGTCTATGTGAGCAGGTTCCCTTCAAGAGGTCTCTGATCTTCCTCTCCAGCAGCAGCTGGGCCTGTACTGATAACATCACATTCATAGTGCACAGGACCTCTGCAGGCAATCATTGCCCTCACCAGTCACAAGTGCATGAACGCCACATCACCGCTCAGATCGCTGCAGGCACAACAAGGGGCGAAGCACCGGACAGATGAGAATAAAGTGGTTGGTTTTTTACACTGTTCTAACTTATATCAGAACTCCTCTAAAGAGGACCTGTCCCTGCTCCTGACATGTCTGATGTAGTAACGGCTTGCATCCCCCCAAGTAATAATGACTCTGTGTTGTGTTAACTCCTCTATAGGGCTGCAACGAGTACTCGATTAAAATCGAGTAATTCGACACCCAAAAATCCTTGATGCTAATTTTTGGGATCAAGTATTCGTTTGTGTCACGTGACCACAGAGCGGGAGTAAAGCGCTCAATGGTCTCCCGCTGGCCCGCAATGCACTTGGAATAGTATACTCACCTTTCCAGCAGGGACCCTCCACAGCATGTCCATGGTACCGAGCTGCACTGACCTCCTGACGTACACACGCTGTGACCTGATGCGCTGTGTGACGTCAGGCCCAGAGCAGCGCGGATTGATGGAGTGTCGGCGGTGCCTCTGCTGAAAACGTAAGTTGGCGACACCAAGAGGGTGGGGGCGCGACTATGGCCGGGAGTGTACAGCGTCATAGCAACCAATGACACTGTGCACTCCGGGTGTCAGGAGGAGGGGCAGGAGGGCACTGGGGGGGGAACGGAGCCGATGGCACTTTCCAGAGGATCTTCTAGCAATGCTCCGTGAGACACCACGGGCAGCAGATGTCCATGATACACTGATATCAGAAAGAGGGTTTTTTTTCCCTAGAGTTTGAGGGGTTTTCCAAAATAAAGCTATCAAATGTTGCATGGGAAATATTTAACATACAACAGGCATTTTTTTTTTAACCCTTGAGGTGCACTTTTTAGGATCAATAGTGTCCTGTTTTTCAAGTTGTAGCATGTTCTGGGTCTGAGGTTTTTTCCTTCATTGCCTGGCATTATTCTCCCATAGACCTCCATTGCTGTTTTTTGCAGCTTAAAACAAAACAAAAAACACATGTACAATGCATGTTGGTGTACAAGTTTTTCTTTTTACCAGCATTTTTCTCCCCCCAAAAAGCTCTACAGACAAATTGACACTACAGATGGGGGGGGGGGGGGGGGGGGGGGCGCATTTACTTTCCTCTATACAAAAAAAAAAAAAAAGCCATGTGAGACACTAAAACAAAAATAAAAAATCCAAAATATGTCATATGGTGAGATGGTATAACCCCTTTAATGGGGGAGGGGCAAGTCATTTGTATGCTCTTCATTGTGGCCAAGAAATCCTGAAATAGAGCGTGGCTTGTTCTGGAGAGCCTGTCCTAATACTGAACTTCAGAGCACAAACAGCTCAATGGAAACCATATAATGCTTGGAGTTGGTTCAATGTGGATTTTGGTGCAGATTCAACGCCTAAAAACGCATGCAATCCACCGCCTGGTCTCATAAACCATGCAGAAACCACATCCAAATCCCCAAAGAAAAGGTAAGTTTCAAGCACTGTGTAAAAAAAACAAAACAAAATACAAACAAACAAAAAACAAAGAATTTAGAAGCAGATTCCATGTTCTTTTTTTCTTCCAACACAGAAAAACACTCCGTGTGAACTCGGCCTTGTCCCTGGAAATTAAAACACTTGCTGCCAGGTGGCACCACAGATAACACATGATCCCAGGGGCGCCCAGTAGGGGACCTTCTAACAAGCAGGTATTCTCCAAAGTGGACAGCAAGTGACTGAATGACAAACCAGCCTGCTCTTTGGAATTGCTCCGGAGCATTTCTGACCATTTACTGACCCTACTTAAAGGGAATCTCTATCCAACTGCTTATATAGACACATAGCTGTGCTTCACCTCATCAAAGCGCTGTATTTCTTTGGTTGATCCGAGATTCCGTTCCTGAGTCATACTGTTTCTTAATAATAAAATTAGGCTTTTGGTGCACTCATTGCTCTTGTTACACCCAAGCTCCAATCATTTCTGTGGCAATGGCGAGTGCCTAATTTGCACCAGAGGCCTAATTTGATTATTAAGAAAAAGTATCATAACTCGGGAACAGAGTCTCAGATCAACAAGAAAAAAACACACAACAGTATTTTAGGCTACTTTCACACTTGCGGCAAGACGGATCCGGCAGGCTGGTCTCCCTGTCGGATCCATCCTTCCGTTGTTTCGCCGGACCTCCGCTCCGTCCCCATTGACTATAATGGGGACGGGGGCTGAGCTCCAGAGCAGCACGGTGAAAGCCGCTGGACTAAAAAGTCCTGCATGTCCGACTTTTTAGTCCGGCGGCTTTCGCCGTGCACTGCTGGAGCTCAGCCCCTTAATAAGGTGAACCCCAGTTGTGAGCAGCTCTACCGGGAGGTCACTGATGACATATTCCCTTTAACAGCAAAAGGCACTGACCACAAGAAGACAATGACAGAATCCATAAACCCTTCCCTGGGAAATACTAATTCTAAGTAGTCTGCACTGTTCTGTTCCTCTGTTATCTTTCCTGGAAATGTATCTATATATTGACTATAGGGGGGTTCTCAATAGAGAAGTGACCCTATACGGTCAGCCATGATTGGACGGGGGTCAGCATGTGTAGCTAACAGGTCTTCATTGAACTCTTATGTGGTCAATCACGCTGAGACACCAGAAGGGTTATTACATGGGGGATGCAAGTAGTCACCACAACAGACGTGTCAGGAGAGGGGACAGGTCCTCTTTAAAGGGAACCTGTCACCAGTTTTATGATGTCCCATATGAGGGTAGCATAAACCCGTGACAGACCATGATTTGCGCAGTTGCTTTCCATAATGCCTGTTGAGGCGCAGTTTGCCTGCGCTTCGAGTCCTCATATCCATTTTTCCTATACAGTATTGGGAGAAGGCGGCCAATCAATGATGGACTGAGGCAGCAGTTCATGAATACTAGGACCAGCATCTGGGACTCGCTGGAGCTACTAAACAGGGATTTTATGGAAACGACTAGACCAAAAAACGAATTAAAGGGCTCATGTATGCGAACATGTGCCGCCAAGCCCATATTGCGGCCCATGGGTCCACAATATAGGGGCACCGGCCGTTTGTGCACCGCATCATAGATGTGGACCCATTCAATCCTAAAAGCACGATGCGAAATGGAAGCACAGAACCACTACAGAGTGCGTCCGTGGGTTTTCTGTCCATGCCTCCGCAACTTGTTTTATTTTTTTGGCAGTGCGGACCTATCACAGACCCATTTCAAGGTGAATGGGTCTGCATCTGTCTGCGCCAGCCACGCGGAAGGTGCCTGTGCTTGAGCCCTACATCTTGATTTAGACTGCCCGACTGAGAAGGCAATCAGCAGAGGACCATTCCTTCCCGATAATTGCCTGCTCATGGGTGGAGGTAAGAGCTACATTCCCAGATTGCCCTTTATAGGGCAAGCGTTACCTGTCCCCAAATGCCACTCCTGGGGACCAATAGAGGGGAGAGGGATGACACTTCAGTTCATAACACATCCAGCGCTAACCCCTGAGATTCAAACGACGGGAGGGCTGAGAACTAATACAATCTGTCTGGTAAATGGCATCGCGATTTCCATACACACTAAGGGAAAACAAAGAAAGAACACCCGGAAAACGTAATGAGCTGAGACTGACCAAGTATAAACTGCTAGTGGTGCTTGGTCAATGATAACACAACTAAGGTGGAGCTCCCTTTATTTTGGGTATAGGTTGATGCCGGGTCACAATAATACTGGTTGGCATCTCCACTAGCTGTAATACAGGATAACACTCTGGCATAGGTACCGGTCATACAGATGCTAGATATCTTCCTGTGGTATGTCATTCCAAGCTCTTTCATATTGGACCGGTAGTTCAGATGAAGTGGTTGTCGGCTGGTGCCCCGTCTAGTCCTAGATATTCTCCATTGGCGGGGGGGAGTCTATGGTGTTGCGCTGCGACAGTTGAAGAAAAATCCATCTTGATTGGGTTTTTTGCGACTGTCACACCGCAGTGCGACACTATAGACTACCATTATAAAAATTGTCGTGCAACAAATGTCGTTGTGTAGACCTAGCCTTAGTCCTAGACATTCTTCATGGGGGAGATCTGGTGGTGCTGGCCTGGGAGCTTCTGGACACCCTTGCAGAACCCAAGTGTGAACACAGTCTTAAGGGTTTCTTGAGGTCCCTTATAATGTTGAGCAAACTTGTGTTTTCAGGTTTGGGTTACCTAAGAATTCCGTTACGAGTTCCGCTACCACAGAACATAACATGGATTCCGCTATCATGGATAGAGATGAGCGAACCTCTGTTTTAAGTTCGGCGTCTAAAGTTCGGGTTTGGATTAGCGGAGATTCCCGATCTGGAACCGGATATGGATTCCGACTTCCGTTGTGGTCCGTGGTAGCGGAATCAATAATGGCCGATTATTGATTCCGCTACCACGGACCACAACGGAAGTCGGAATCCATATCCGGTTCCAGATCGGGATTCTCCGCTAATCCAAACCCGAACTTTAGACGCCGAACTTAAAACAGAAGTTCGCTCATCTCTAATCATGGACCATAACGGAATTCTTGGATAACCCGAACCTTATACGCCGCACTTGGCTCACCACTAGCCCCATGTATAATGTTTCCATAGAAAACCAATGATCAGCCAGGTGCCCCCACACATGTAGTGGGTCTGGGGTAGACTTCCGCTGGACCAGTGCTGGGGGACCTGTGTCTGCAGCCTCTGTATACAGCTGTAGGAGATGGGCCCGTGACCACAGCTCAGGAGCCTCCAGATGTTTCCAGCAGCACAGACCACATCCGGACAGGCTGCTCCACACCGAGCCCGGGGACCAGCGGCTCGGGGGGGGGGGGGGGGGGGGGGTCAGCTCCATAAACCAGAGGTGGAATCCCAAATCCTGAGCCGGGCCTCCCACCGTGTCCGCCATAGTTATGCAGGGGGGCGACGACCCCCCATACACTGTCCCTGCCTATTAAGCAGAAAATCCCCTTCCATGCCCTGCCCTCAGGCCGGAGTACCTCAGACAAACCCCGGTACACACGAGCGCTCCCCGCCGCATCACGGTTACCTGGATCCGCTTCTTGTGTCTCCTCCGCTCCGCCATGTCTGCCCCGGCCTGTCTGGTGACGTGGAGGGGGCGTGTCTACAAGGCGTGCGCGGGCACTGCAAGGCACAGTGCGCGTCCCCGATGGAGCGGTGTGGGGGCGGGCAGAGCGGACGCCAGGCTCCTCCTGCTATAGCTTCCTATGACTAGAAACAAAACGACCAATCCGCGCTCAGCTTTTATCCGCACAGTGCAGTTTTGGAAATAGTAAGTGAATCCTGGTTGGTTGCTATGGGCTTGTCGCTCAGCTGAGGTGTATGAAGACTACTTGGAGAAGGGAAGGAGGATGTGAAATATGCTGTCGTTTTTGACATTTTGCAATCACTTTGATTTTACCAGATATGTCTACAAAGTGTTAATATACAGTCTACTGTACTTTCACACTAGCGTTATACTTTTCCGGTATTAAAATCTGGTAAAGGGGCTCAATACCGGAAAAAACGCATCAGTTTTGTCCTAATGCATTCTGAATAGAAAGCAATCCGTTCACTATGCAACAGGATGTCTTCCGTTCCGTCCCTCCTACGGTATTTGACTGGACAAAATATGTATGCTGCGGTATTTTTTCCAGGCCAAATCCCAGAACAATACCGCACTTGCCGGATCATTGAAATGTATTAATAACGGATTATAACGTACCTAGCTGCATCCGGATTTCCGGTTTGTGCATGCACAGTTCTTTCTAGCTTTGAAAAAAATTAAATACCGTATCTGTTATTCCAAATGATACCGGAAAGACGGATCCAGTATTTCAATGCAAAAGTCTAGCGGATCCGGGAAAAAAAGATATCCGTTTGTATACAGATTTCCGGCTCTGCAGGCAGTTCAGGCAACGGAACGCTAGTGTGAAAGTACACTAAGGCATCCTCCAACAGTTATGGCCCTGACAGTACTCAGGCTGAAAACCACTTACCTACGGCTTCTAGTGCCTGGTAGTGTCAGCCCTGGCATCATGTGCACTGCTGCAGCCAGTCACTGGCCTCAGTGGTTACCAGCCACTTGGGAACAAGTTGCTACTGAAAGCGGTGAATGGCTGCAGCCGTGCGTGTGATAATGGACAGAACTAGTTTTAGACTGGTAATTCTAGGGCCCACCAGTAACATTTGTTCTGGGGGCCCACTGTACAGCTACATGCAGGTATTATCTGCTCACAGAGCGGCAGCAACAGCAAGACACTAAGGCCTCCCTCATGCACATGACCGTTGTGTGCATCCGCGTCCGTTCCGTAATTTTTCACAGTTTAGCTGAGGTCCCATTCATTTCTATGGAGCTGTGAAAAAAAACTGATAGTCCTCTGTTTTTTCTCCGCGTCCGTGATCCGTGATTCCAGTCCGTCCAAAAAATATAACCTGTCCTATTCTTGTCAGTGGAAAACGGAGGACGGACCCATTCAAGTCAATGGGTCCGTAAAAAAAAAAAACTGGATGCACAACTGGTATGTCATCCGTGTCCGCTATTTTTCTACAAGACCTTGGTGCAATAAAATTACACTTTTCATTAACCTTCCTTTTTTTTCCCCTGTCAGACAAAAAAAAGGAAGACACAAGGAAACACAACTGAAGCAAAATCGGACATGGACCACTGAAGACAAATCACTGACAGTGAAAAAACACTGTCATGTGCATGAGGCCTAAAGGTGATTGTTGACAGTCAGTCTGCTTTGTTATGTGTCACTTGTGTAAGGGGTGGGAGATAGGGGCCCACCTTACTCGGGGGCCCACCAGTGGATTCAGCTGTTCCCCTGTGGGCCAGTCCAAGCATGGACAGAATGTCACATTTCTGGTCGACATGGGACCAGAATCAGAGGAGACAGGACCTAAAGTGGCAAGTGGCTTTGCTTTTTTAGCCTGAGCACTGTCATGATCATAGCTAAAATTTCTGTGGGGGTCAGACAATCCCTGGTCATAAGGTGTCGGGGGGAGAGGTGGGGGTTCAGCCAATGGCAGGCAGTGACGAGGACGAGCCTCCCTAGCATCACCCGCGTTGCTAGAGAGGCTTGTCATTGGCTGACCCCCCCCCCCCCCCTTCTCGACACCGGATGTTTTCATCCACGCACAGGGAGAAGCAGCGGCTACCAGGAGCGGCGCAGGGAGCCAGGTAAGTAGAATCAGTGTGGGGGACCCGAGCAAATGGGGGGGGGGGGGGGGGGGGTGCTTTTCCAAACCCGGATAACCCCTTTAATTCCAGTTATGTAGGATATAGGGAATTGCTCATAGCAGCAAACTAGAGCTTTAGGCTTCATGCACACCGCTGTGTATGTATTTTAGTCTGCAAAATACGGACACCTTCCATGTGTATTCCTTATTTTTCTCACTCCCATCAATAGAAAGGACTATTCTCATCCACAATACAGGGAGTGCAGAATTATTAGGCAAATGAGTATTTTGACCACATCATCCTCTTTATGCATGTTGTCTTACTCCAAGCTGTATAGGCTCGAAAGGTGTGATGTTGTGATAGATCACTGTGACCTTTACCCTTTTTCTCCTGATGCATGATGGGGGAGGAGGAGTTGTACCAGGAAGTCAGACAGTGTGTGTGTGAGGGGAACTGGAAGCAGACACATGAGGCTGAGAAGGGATTACATCTGATAAGGACAGAAGCTGTTGGAATAAGACTCCTCCATGTAAGAATGCCATAATGTTCTGAGTAATAAACCTTGCTCTGGTTAAGTAGTACATCGGCCTGTGTGCGTAACTTGCTGAGCAGATACCGGCAGCATTGCCAGCAGCACCTGAGAGACACAGAGTGTCCAGGGGACATAACAGTGGCGACGAGGATTGTGGATTTTAGCACACATGGCCTTCATAGGGTTTATTCAACCATTTGATCCTGCAGCTGAGTCATGGACCTCCTGGGTGGAGAGGCTGGAACAGTATATGGAAGCGAATAATGTGACTGTTGAAAAGAGAAGTGCAGTTTTTCTCACTGCATTGGGTCAAGCTGCATATGGAACCCTCAGAGACCTTGTTTCTCCAGACAAGCCAGCCTCTAAGTCCCTGCCTGAGTTAATTCAGACGCTACATACACACTACAACCCGAAGCCGTTGGAAATCGCGGAGCGGTTTAAATTCTACGGTAGAAGGCAGCAGGCCGGGGAGGATGTAAAGACATATATCGGTGCTTTACGTAAACTGGCTGCCACTTGTCAGTTTGGAGACTACCTACAGACGGCTCTCCGTGACATGTTCGTCATGGGACTCTGCGACCCAGCCATACAGAAACGTTTACTCACAGAACCCGACTTGACTGACGAAAGCAACTGACCTTGCTACGGTCATGGAGTTGGCAACACGGGACGCCACCCTACTGAAGGCACCACCTACAACTCCTGCAAGCCAGGGTGAGGAAATATTCCACACTGCTATCACTCAACGCTCGAGACGCCCGTCCCTCGCCACCCTAATTCTTCTGTCTCTGGGACCCCGACTTGCTACCGTTGTGGTAACACTACTCACAGTGCGCCTGCTTGCAAGTTCAAGGATGTCGTTTGTTTTCGCTGTGGGAAGACTGGTCATATTGGGCGCGTTTGCCGCAGCTCTCGCTCCCCGAACACTACCACAAAAGATAGACGTAAACAGACATTCCGTGTGGATATGGACAATAACGGTTTTAGCTCTGATGAGGAGACATGTGTCCAGCATGTTGGACTGTTTCGAGTAGCTGGGAGTACTCCGGCGATTAAAGTGGATGTCACACTCAATGGCTGTCCTGTCTCCATGGATGTTGATACAGGGGCAGCTGTGTCTGTCATTTCATGGACTGATTTAAAGGCATCGGGTCTGTCCCTGCCGCTAAAACCTACAAAGCTCACGCTACAAACCTACAGCAAGGAACTACTACAGCCCTTGGGTTATGTAAAGCCCCTTGTTACATTAGGCAACCACAGTCAAAGTCTACGCCTTTATGTTGTAAGGAATGGAGGTCCTCCGCTGTATGGAAGGGACTGGATCAAAGCCCTGGGCATGCCTCCTTTTACCATTGCCCAATGTACATTGCTTTCTAAAGTAGACCATTGGGTGGAATCCCTGAAGTCACGTTTTAACCCCTTAAGGACCGGGCTCATTTTCACCTTAAGGACCAGGCCATTTTTTGCAAATCTGACCAGTGTCACTTTAAGTGGTGATAACTTTAAAACGCTTTGACTTATCCAGGCCATTCTGAGATTGTTTTTTCGTCACATATTGTACTTCATGATACTAGTAAAAAAAAGTCAAAAAAATTAATTTTTTTGCATAATAAAATACCTAATTTACCAAAAATTTGGAAAAATTAGCAAATTTCAAAGTTTCAGTTTCTCTACTTCTGTAATACATAGTAATACCCCAAAAAATTGTGATGACTTAACATTCCCCATATGTCTACTTCATGTTTGAATTATTTTGGGAATGATATTTTATTTTTTGGGGATGTTACAAGGCTTAGAAGTTTAGAAGCAAATCTTGAAATTTTTCAGAAATTTACAAAAACCCAATTTTTAGGGACCACTACAGCTCTGAAGTCACTTTGCGAGGCTTACATAATAGAAACCGCCCAAAAATGACCCCATTCTATAAACTACACCCCTCAAGGTATTCAAAACTGATTTTACAAACTCCGTTAACCCTTTAGGTGTTGCACAAGAGTTATTGGCAAATGGGGATGAAATTTGAGAGTTTCATTTTTTTGCCTAATTTTCCATTTTAACCCATTTTTTCCACTAACAAAGCAAGGGTTAACAGCCAAACAAGACTGTATCTTTATTGCCCTGACTCTGCTGTTTACAGAAACACCCCATATGTGGCCATAAACTACTGTACGGCCACACAGCGGGGCGTAGAGTGAAAGGTGCGCCGTATGGTTTTTGGAAGCCAGATTTTGCTGGACAGTTTTTTTGACACCATGTCCCATTTGAAGCCCCCTGATGCACCCCTAGAGTAGAAACTCCATAAAAGTGACCCCATCTAAGAAACTACACCCCTCAAGGTATTCAAAACTGATTTTACAAACTCCGTTAACCCTTTAGGTGTTGCACAAGAGTTATTGGCAAATGGGGATGAAATTTGAGAATTTCATTTTTTTGCCTAATTTTCCATTTTAACCCATTTTTTCCACTAACAAAGCAAGGGTTAACAGCCAAACAAGACTGTATCTTTATTGCCCTGACTCTACTGTTTACAGAAACACCCCATATGTGGCCATAAACTACTGTACAGCCACACAGCGGGGCGTAGAGTGAAAGGTGCGCCGTATGGTTTTTGGAAGCCAGATTGTGCTGGACAGTTTTTTTGACACCATGTCCCATTTGAAGCCCCCCTGATGCACCCCTAGAGTAGAAACTCCATAAAAGTGACCCCATCTAAGAAACTACACCCCTCAAGGTATTCAAAACTGATTTTACAAACTTTGTTAACCCTTTAGGTGTTGCACAAGATTCAATGGAAAATAGAGATACAATTTCAAAATTTCACTTTTTTGGCAGATTTTCCATTTTAATATTTTTTTTCCAGTAACAAAGCAAGGGTTAACAGCCAAACAAAACTCATTATTTATGGCCCTGATTCTGTAGTTTACAGAAACACCCCATATGTGGTCGTAAACTACTGTACGGGCACACGGCAGGGCGCAGAAGGAAAGGAATGCCATACGGTTTTTGGAAGGCAGATTTTGCTGGACTGGTTTTTTGACACCATGTCCCATTTGGAGCCCCCCTGATGCCCCCCTAGAGTAGAAACTCCATAAAAGTGACCCCATCTAAGAAACTACACCCCTCAAGGTATTCAAAACTGATTTTACAAACTTTGTTAACCCTTTAGGTGTTGCACAAGATTCAATGGAAAATAGAGATACAATTTCAAAATTTCACTTTTTTGGCAGATTTTCCATTTTAATATTTTTTTTCCTGTAACAAAGCAAGGGTTAACAGCCAAACAAAACTCATTATTTATGGCCCTGATTCTGTAGTTTACAGAAACACCCCATATGTGGTCCTAAACTACTGTACGGGCACACGGCAGGGTGCAGAAGAAAAGGAATGCCATACGGTTTTTGGAAGGCAGATTTTGCTGGACTGGTTTTTTGACACCATGTCCCATTTGAAGCCCCCCTGATGCACCCCTAGAGTAGAAACTCCAAAAAAAGTGACCCCATTTTAGAAAGTACGGAATAGGGTGGCAGTATTGTTGGTACTAGTTTAGGGTACATATGATTTTTGGTTGCTCTATATTACACTTTTTGTGCGGCAAGGTAACAAGAAATAGCTTTTTTGGCATGTTTTTTTTTTTTGTTATTTACAACATTCATCTGACAGGTTAGATCACGTGGTAATTTTATAGAGCAGGTTGTCACGGACGCGGCGATACCTAATATGTATACAATTTTTTTTATTTATGTAAGTTTTATACAATAACTTCATTTTGAAAACCAAAAAATTGTTTAGTGTCTCCATAGTCTAAGAGCCATAGTTTTTTCAGTTTTTGGGTGATTATCTTGAGTAGGGTCTAATTTTTTGCGGGGTGAGATGACAGTTTGATTGGCACTATTTTGGGGTGCATATGACTTTTTGATCGCTTGCTATTACACTTTTTGTGACGTAAGATGGCAAAAAATTGCTTTTTTTACACAGTTTTTTTTTTTTTTTTTTTACGGTGGTCACCTGAGGGGTTAGGTCATGTGATATTTATATAGAGCCGGTCGATACGGACGCGGCGATACCTAATATGTATACTTTATTTTTATTTATGTACATTTTACACAATGATTTTATTTTTGAAACCAAAAAAAATCATGTTTTAGTGTTTCCATAGTCTAAGAGCCATAGTTTTTTCAGTTTTTGGGCGATTATCTTGAGTAGGGTCTCATTTTTTGCGGGATGAGATGACGGTTTGATTGGTACTATTTTGGCGTACATGCGACTTTTTTGATCACTTTTATTACCTTTTTTGGGAAGTAAGGTGGGCAAAATTTCAATTTTCTCATAGTTTTTATTTTTTTATTTTTATGGCGTTCACTGTGCGGGGAAAGTAACATGACCATTTTATAGATCAGGTCGTTACGGACGCGGCGATACCTAATATGTGTAGTGTATTTTATTTTTTTAATTTTTATTCAGTGATAAATGTTTTTTTTTTTTATCTTAACTTTTTTCACTTTTTATTAGATTTTTTTGACCCAGACCCACTTGGTTCTTGAAGATCCAGTGGGTCTGATGTCTGTAAAATACAGAACAGAACCTATATTGGTTTCTGCACTGTATTTTACTTACACTGAACAGGTCTATGCTTTCAGCACAGATCTGTTCAGCACCATGGACAGCAGGACGCCTGATCAGGCGTCCTGTTGCCATGGGAACCTTCCCCGTCTGCTCAGTTATGGTCAGAACTTCGCAGACGGGGAAGGGTAAGGACGGGGTTCTGGGGGGGCTGTCTGGGGGCTCTCTCCTTCTCCCATCGGGGGGCTGCAAAGGCACAGCAGCCCCCCGATCGGAGAGGGAGGGAGCTCCCTCTTACTGTTAACCTTTTCCATACAGCGGTCCGTACGGACCGCTGTATGGAAAGGGTTAAACGGCTGACATCGCATCAACGATGTCAGCCGTTTATACCAGGGTGCCAGCAATGTGCTGGCACCCTGGTATACCCACTGTACACCAACGATTATGCAATGGGAGGCGGGCGGGGGATCGCGATCCCGCCTGCCGCACCGCCCGCCTCCCGCAACGCCCCCACTGCATGCGACACCCCCCCTGCACCACCCGCCGCCATCAAATCGTGCAGGGGTGCAGGGGGGGGTTAACAATATTGATTTCGGGCACTCTGAAGTTTCTGATCCCCGCGGTCAGGGACCGCGGGGATCAGAAACGGCAAAAAGCGCAGCAAACCGCAGGTCTGAATTGACCTGCGGTTTTCTGCGATCGCCGATACGGGGGGGTCAAATGACCCCCCCCTGCGTTGTTACGGGATGCCGGCTGAATGATTTCAGCCGAAATCCCGTTCCGATTAACCCCAGCGGCGCCGGAATTAAGATTTTAAGTTAGGACGTACCGGTACGCCCTTGGTCCTTAAGGACTCGGGAAATAGGGCGTACCGGTACGCCCTATGTCCTTAAGGGGTTAAAGAGGTTTTTGAGGACTCTTTGGGCACCGTAAAAGGAAAGATGGCCCACCTCCTCTTGAAGCCTGGTGCTACACCTCGTTTTTGTAAGGCAAGATCAGTACCTTTTGCCTTGCGGAAAAAAGTGGAAGCAGAGCTGGACCACCTATTGGCTGAAAAGATCATAACGAAAGTGGATAGAAGTGAATGGGCATCACCAATTGTGCCTGTCAAGAAAAAGAATGGAGACATTAGGATTTGTGGTGATTTCAGGGTAGCTCTGAACAACCAACTTCTTGTGGATCAATACCCATTGCCTCGACTTGAAGATTTATTTGGCTCACTGGCTGGGGGGCAAAAGTTTACAAAAATAGACTTAAAGCAAGCTTACCTGCAACTGCAAGTACACCCAGATTCACGCCATCTGTTGACCATTAACACTCATAAAGGATTATTCCAGTATAACCGCATGGTTTTTGGCATAGCCCCAGCTCCAGCCATCTGGCAGCGGATCATGGATGAGGTACTGGCAGGAATACCTTTCACCCAATGTCTACTGGATGACATGCTCATCACTGGTCCCACTGATGAAGAACACAGAAAGAATGTTGAAGCTGTGCTAGGGAGACTCCAAAAGTATGGGTTACGTGTTAATCTGTCAAAATGCGAATTTCTCAAGTCTCAACTGGAGTTTTGTGCCCACACGGTGGACCGTCATGGGTTACACACTACTGAAGAAAAGGTTAAAGCCCTTACCCATGCCCCTACCCCCCGGAATGTCACCCAGCTCAGGTCCTACCTTGGCCTCCTAAATTACTACCACCGTTTCTTGCCGAACCTAGCGCACCAGCTCTACCCATTACATTGCTTACTGGATGCAAGAGCTAAATGGATATGGACAGACAAATGTGAAGAAGCTTTTCGGCTTTCTAAAGAACTCATTCTGTCTTCTCGAGTTCTGGTCCACTATGATTTAAAGAAACCCGTCATCCTGGCTTGTGATGCCTCGCCTTATGGACTGGGTGCAGTGCTTTCCCATGTCATGCCGGATGGCACGGAGCGCCCCATTTCTTTTGCCTCCAGGTCTTTAACCTCAGCAGAACAAAACTACTCCCAGATTGACAAGGAAGCTTTGGCCATTGTATGGGCCACAAAAAAATTTCACGCGTACGTCTATGGTCGGGAGTTCACACTTATCACTGACCACAAACCTCTGTTGTCAATACTGAACCCTCAGAAAGGAATTTCTACAACAACCGCATCTCGCTTACAAAGGTACGCTTTATTTTTAGGAGCTTATGCTTATTCGATCAGATACCGCTCCCATGATACCCATGGCAATGCAGATGCATTTTCCAGATTGCCACTAAGAGATGACCACCCACTAAGAGAGGTACGTGTAGTGGAAGTACACAGGCCACAATCTTGCATGTCCACCTCCCTGATTGCCAGACATACAGCCACAGATCCTTTCCTGTCTCAGATATTCTCTTATGTTCAGACTGGATGGCCAGAGAGTGTTTCAGGTGACTTTCGTCCGTACTTTGCCAGAAAATGTGAGCTTGTGACTAATGCTGGTTGCCTACAATGGGGCAATAGAGTGATTGTACCCCAGTACTTGCAATCAACCATGCTAAGGATACTGCATGAAGGCCATCCTGGTGTGGTGCGCATGAAGCAGCGGGCTACAGCAATTGAAGATTATGTTGCTCAATGTCCTGGGTGCTGTCAAGCCCAGCGACCCCAAAAGAGAGGAACCCTGCAACCTTGGCCATGGCCAACAGAACCGTGGTCCAGACTCCATCTTGATTTTGCTGGCCCCATCCAGGGTAAAATGTATTTGATCGTGGTAGATGCACATTCCAAATGGCCGGAGGTTTTTCAAATGCCTTCTATTACCTCAGCTGCTACCATTCTAGTCTTAAGGAAGCTCTTTGCTCAATTTGGCTTGCCTACAGCCATAGTCTCCGACAATGGAACTCAATTTACATCGCATGAGTTTCAATCCTTCCTTAGTGGTTTGGGTGTCCAACACTACAAAACAGCTCCTTATCATCCAGCTTCAAATGGGCTGGCAGAACGATTTGTGCAGTCATTTAAGAAGCACTTACTGTCCACTCTGGACCAGGTTGGACTGTCAGAAGAGAAGCTGCTGGAATTCTTGATCATGTACCGTAACACGAAACACGCTGCTACTGGGCTGTCACCGGCTTTTCTTATGTTTGGCAGGCATCTCCGCACCAAACTTGATTTAGTTCGTCCGCAGGAGCAGTCACCAACACCTCCTCCGCCGGGCCGTCTGGGATTCCGTGCCGGTGATCTTGTATGGTCTCAGAATTACAGAGCTTTGCCTCCTTGGCTTCCTGGCATTATTGATGGAACTCTTGGCAGAAGAATGTACCTTGTCCGCCTGGAGGAAGACATTTGTGTTCGGCGACACCTTTCACAATTGAGGAAACGCATTTGCCGCCCACTAGTGACAAAAACCGACCCTTCTTTCTGACCACCCACCAGAGTCTACTCTGAACTCATGATCCCACAAGTTTACACCCAAACCCTGAACCGGTTGGTGACCATATTCCTGAGGAGCCCGGACATGTGCCTGAAGTTGCAGAGCCTGATTTGTCTGTGGGACGCCCACTGACCTCTCCAGTACCTTTGACTGACTTTATTCCTCCCGGTGCTGTACCTCTGCGTAGGTCTACCCGTCAAAGACGTCAAACGCCTCGCTGGCAAAGTGCTAAAATCTTACGGGACACATTGGAGGTCAGGGAACAGAGACAAAGGGCTCATGAAGTGCTGCGGAAATCACAGAATTGAGTTGGAGATACTACTTGCTGAACTGATCTCGCTTGCCTTGTTATGTTATGTGTTCAACATTTTGTTCTCTTGTTATGTTTTTTTTTTTTTTTTTTGGGGGAGGAAAGGAGGTGTGATGTTGTGATAGATCACTGTGACCTTTACCCTTTTTCTCCTGATGCATCATGGGGGAGGAGGAGCTGTACCAGGAAGTCAGACAGTGTGTGTGAGGGGAACTGGAAGCAGACACATGAGGCTGAGAAGGGATTACATCTGATAAGGACAGAAGCTGTTGGAATAAGACTCCTCCATGTAAGAATGCCATAATGTTCTGAGTAATAAACCTTGCTCTGGTTAAGTAGTACATCGGCCTGTGTGCGTAACTTGATGAGCAGATACCGGCAGCATTGCCAGCAGCACCTGAGAGACACAGAGTGTCCAGGGGACATAACAAAAGCCTACTACCAATTAAGCATATTAGGTGATGTGCATCTCTGTAATGAGAAGGGGTGTGGTCTAATGACATCAACACCCTATATCAGGTGTGCATAATTATTAGGCAACTTCCTTTCCTTTGGCAAAATGGGTCAAAAGAAGGACTTGACAGGCTCAGAAAAGGCAAAAATAGTGAGATATCTTGCAGAGGGATGCAGCACTCTTAAAATTGCAAAGCTTCTGAAGCGTGATCATCGAACAATGAAGCGTTTCATTTAAAATAGTCAACAGGGTCGCAAGAAGCGTGTGGAAAAACCAAGGCGCAAAATAACTGCCCATGAACTGAGAAAAGTCAAGCGTGCAGCTGCCAAGATGCCACGTGCCACCAGTTTGGCCATATTTCAGAGCTGCAACATCACTGGAGTGCCCAAAAGCACAAGGTGTGCAATACTCAGAGACATGGCCAAGGTAAGAAAGGCTGAAAGACGACCACCACTGAACAAGACACACAAGCTGAAACGTCAAGACTGGGCCAAGAAATATCTCAAGACTGATTTTTCTAAGGTTTCATGGACTGATGAAATGAGAGTGAGTCTTGATGGGCCAGATGGATGGGCCCGTGGCTGGATTGGTAAAGGGCAGAGAGCTCCAGTCCGACTCAGACGCCAGCAAGGTGGAGGTGGAGTACTGGTTTGGGCTGGTATCATCAAAGATGAGCTTGTGGGGCCTTTTCGGGTTGAGGATGGAGTCAAGCTCAACTCCCAGTCCTACTGCCAGTTTCTGGAAGACACCTTCTTCAAGCAGTGGTACAGGAAGAAGTCTGCATCCTTCAAGAAAAACATGATTTTCATGCAGGACAATGCTCCATCACACGAGTCCAAGTACTCCACAGCGTGGCTGGCAAGAAAGGGTATAAAAGAAGAAAATCTAATGACATGGCCTCCTTGTTCACCTGATCTGAACCCCATTGAGAACCTGTGGTCCATCATCAAATGTGAGATTTACAAGGAGGGAAAACAGTACACCTCTCTGAACAGTGTCTGGGAGGCTGTGGTTGCTGCTGCACGCAATGTGGATGGTGAACAGATCAAAACACTGACAGAATCCATGGATGGCAGGCTTTTGAGTTTCCTTGCAAAGAAAGGTGGCTATATTGGTCACTGATTTGTTTTTGTTTTGTTTTTGAATGTCAGAAATGTATATTTGTGAATGCTGAGATGTTATATTGGTTTCACTGGTAAAAATAAATAATTGAAATGGGTATATATTTGTTTTTTGTTAAGTTGCCTAATAATTATGTACAGTAATAGTCACCTGCACACACAGATATCCCCCTAAAATAGCTAAAACTAAAAACAAACTAAAAACTACTTCCAAAAATATTTAGCTTTGATATTAATGAGTTTTTTGGGTTCATTGAGAACATGGTTGTTGTTCAATAATAAAATTAATCCTCAAAAATACAACTTGCCTAATAATTCTGCACTCCCTGTACAGACAAGAAGAGGATGTGTTCTATAATTTGCAGAATAGCCAGTCTCCTATTTACGGAGCCAGGCTGCGGGCATTATGTGAAAAAGGCATTATTTCCAGAGAACCCCTTTAAGACCACAGCCACATGTAAATTGCATGCAGAAAATCCAGTGCGGATTAGCTGCTGAACCCTCAGTGAAATCCATAACACTGTCTGCATATTTTTTCATCACAGATTTGATGCATATTTTAGGCTACTTTCACACTAGCGTTTTTCTTTTCCGGTATTGAGATCCGTCATAGGCGCTCAATACTGGAAAAAAAACGCTTCAGTTTTGTCCCCATTCATTGTCAATAGGGACAAAACTGAACTGAAGGGAACGGAATGCTCCGTTTGGTTGCGTTTCCACACCGGAGAGCAAATCGCAACATGTTGTAGTTTGCTTTCCGTCAGTTGCGTAGCTATCACGGAAGCAGCTGCTTCGGGGCCCGAGTTCAGAAGGGGCCCGGGAGCAGTCACTGTACTTTGTCGACCTGGGCCCCTGTCAGAGCAGCTGACTTCTCCTGCACCAGGTCCAGAGTCCTGAACTTGCACCTCTGTCACTGACCTGACATCAGTGACATTGCTCCGCCTCTTCCCCTCCTCAGTTCTGATGAGTCTCCACTGGACTCGGAGGTCGAGTGGGGAGGTGGACCATAGGCGCAAAGACGCAACCAGAGATTTACAAACCAATAGGTTTTTATATTATTATTGTAACAACGTGTTTCGGGGTTCTGCGGACCCCTTTTTCAAGTTATTTTTTCTGGGCTCCGCTCCGTTCGTCCGCTGTGGCCCCCGTTCAATTCTCCCGCCCTGTATGCTAATTTTCGCATCAGAACAATGAGGAGGAGACTGGCTGTAGCACTGTCCAATCGCAGCGGAGCCAGCTAGACTTAATCACTCCTATTCGCCTTCATTGTAGTTGCACCCAATAGTAGGTGCAACAAAAACAGGTGAGCAGAACAACTCTTCCTGTGTTTGAAGGCTTTTTTTTTAACTTACTTACTTGCGCATCGCTGGCCGGCAAAAGTTAAAGGGGGGTCACGTCAGCAACCTGCCAGCCAATGATCGTTGCTGGCAGGTTGCTGATTTTTAAAAAATCCAATGAGAAGCCAGATAACACATCATATTAGTAAATATGATGTGTTATATGGCTTCCCTGCTCCTCTGCTGGTCCTTTTCGTCGGTTGGATCCAGCAGAGGAGCAGGCTTCACAGTGAGTACACCAAACACCACACACTAGCCCCAGATCACCCCCTGCACCCCAATTAACCCTTTGATCACCCCTTTGATCGCCCCTGTCAATCACTAGTGAAAGTGAAAAAAGTGATCAGTGCAAACTGTCACTTTTTTTTTTCACTGGTATTGACTGTTAGGTTTTAGGGATAGTTTAGGCCCCTTGGTTAGGTAGTTTAGGAATCAGTTAGCGCCCAGCCCACCGCACCGCAGTCACTTATTCGCTGATTAGCGTATCGCTAATCAGCTTTTGTACTTTTATAGTCTCTGTAAGTGATCAGAACTGATCACAGTCAGATCTATAATAGTATTAGTGTCACCTTAGTTCGCCCTCCACCCAAAACGCAGTGGTTGCCCGATCAGGCCTGATCGATCGCCCACACGTGCGTTCGCCCACACCCGCCCTGCCGCAGTGACAAAAATTTTATTTTTTTTGATCACTGCACATTCACTTTACACGCACTGCGGCGATAAAAAAATCTGTTTTGATATTTTTTACCAACCGCAGCGGCCTCCGTTACTTCGCTAGCCTCCCATTTGTAAGACAGGCTTGCTTTTTTTCTTGGGTAGTCTCAGGGAATACCCCTAAATTTAGTTGCCCAAATGTAAAACAGGGGGTATTCTTCTGAAGAGGCCTACAGGCTTCTGACCCAGTCGGATGAGGAATGGGAACACTCATCTGATGAATCTAGCGGGTCAGAATATGAACCTGTAGAAAGCAGTGGCACTCTGACCCAAAGTTCGGACGAGGAGGTTGAGGTCCCTGATAGCACCAGGCGTACCCGGCCCCGTGTCGCTAGACCACAGGTTGTGCAGGATCCGCTTCAAGTGGGGCTGGCGCTGTCGGATTACGTGGTGAGGCATACACCAGCAGCGCAGCCCTCCCTGGACCTAGTACCAGCACTGCCGTAGAACATGGTGAAGTGGCGAGCACCAGAAGGGCAGTTGAAGCTGGTATGGTGGCACGTGCATTAGTTACCCCGTCGCAGCCACCGCACAGACGGGCCCGTAGAGCCCCTAGAATCCCAGAGGTGCTGGCAAACCCTGATTGGCAGTCCCCAACTTCAGCCGCACCTGTAGTTCCCCCTTTCACCGCCCAGTCTGGAGTTCGGGTTGAGACAGCTCAGATCGGTTCGGCCCTGGGATTTTTTGAGCTGTTCTTGACTGCGGAGCTCTTGGACTTAGTCGTGGCAGAAACAAACCGGTATGCCACTCAATTTATATCCGCCAACCCGGGAAGCTATTATGCCCAGCCTTTCCGGTGGAAACCAGTCCAAGTTTCCGAAATTAAAATTTTTCTGGGCCTTCTCCTCAACATGGGTCTAACCAAAAAGCATGAATTGCGGTCATATTGGTCCACGAACCCAATTCATCACATGCCCATGTTCTCTGCTGCTATGTCCAGGGCACGATTTGAGGCCATACTGCGTTTCCTGCACTTTAGTGACAATAGCACCTCTCGTCCCAGAGGCCACCCAGCTTTTGACCGGCTCCACAAAATTCGGCCCCTCATAGATCACTTCAACCAGAAATTTGCAGATTTGTATACCCCTGAGCAAAACATCTGTGTAGACGAGTCCCTTATACATTTTACCAGGCGCCTTGGCTTCAAACAATACATCCCAAGCAAGCGCGCCCGGTATGGGGTCAAATTGTATAAGCTCTGTGAAAGGGCCACAGGCTATACCCACAAATTTCGTGTCTATGAGGGAAAAGATCAGACCCTGGAGCCGGTCGGTTGCCCTGACTACCTGGGGAGCAGTGGGAAGACAGTCTGGGACTTGGTGTCACCCTTATTCGGCAAGGGGTACCATCTTTATGTGGACAATTTCTACACAAGTGTGGCCCTCTTTAGGCATTTGTTTCTAGAACAGATTGGCGCCTGTGGCACCGCGCGAGCTAGTCGCGCGGGCTTCCCCCAACGGCTCGTTACCACCCGTCTTGCAAGGGGGGAGAGGGCTGCCTTGTGTAACGAAGAACTGCTCGCGGTGAAATGGAGAGACAAGCGTGACGTTTACATGCTCTCCTCCATTCACGCAGACACGACAATACAAATTGAGTGAGCAACCCGTGTCATTGAAAAGCCCCTCTGTGTCCACGACTATAATGCGCTCATGGGAGGGGTGGACTTCAATGACCAGATGTTGTCTCCGTATTTAGTTTCCCGACGCACCAGACGCTGGTATAAGAAGGTGTCTGTATATTTGATTCAATTGGCTCTGTATAATAGTTTTGTTCTCTACAGTAAGGCTGGGAGAACAGGATCCTTCCTCAAATTTCAGGAAGAGATCATCGAGAACCTCCTGTATCCAGGAGGTTCCGTGGCCCCATCCACCAGTGTAGTTAGCCGTCTACACGAGCGACATTTCCCCAATGTCGTTCCTGGTACCTCAACCCAACCGTCACCCCGAAAAAGATGTTGTGTCTGTAGCAGGAGTGGAATAAGGCATGACACCCGCTATTTCTGTCCTGACTGTCCTGACCACCCTGCCCTATGCTTTGGAGAGTGTTTCTGGAAGTACCACACACAGGTACACCTAGCATAGGGATCACATCTCACCAGGACAGGCACACAGGGCTATTAGGGCCCATTCACATACAGCTGCTGCAAACCTCTCCTTTCACCTGGGATAAAGTACATAATGTACTTCGCCACATCTTTGGGCGATTTGCGCTTTGCACATTGTCCCATGGGGAAGGAGAGGTTTGTCCTATAAAGGTAAAAAAAAAAAAAAAAAAAATCACCAGTACGCAAAAAGGTTAATGTTCAGTTCAAAAAGTTAAAGTTTATATGTTCTGTTCAAAAGTTAATAAAATTGTTGCGTTGCGGCCTGTTTTTTTTTTTTTTTTTTTTTTTACCTTCCAGGTGGACCAACCGATCGACTAGCTGCAGCACTGATGTGCATTCTGACAGAAGCATTGCGCTGCTGTCAGATTACACGCAAGTCGGTGTATGCGGCGCTGCAAGACGAGATTTCTCCTCTGCAGTAAAAGATACGTTTGCCGAGGCATATGAGCTGAGGAGGTGGCGGTGTTCTTATGCTATGGCAAACACTTTGTATATAAAAAAATAAATCCCGGCAATGATTTATTCATCCACATCGATTGATGTGAATGGAGAAATCTGGTTTGCCAGGGCATACGAGCTAAGTGGGTATGGATGTTGGGCGGAGCTCCTATGTCCTGGCAGACGCCTTTCCCCTCCTTTTTTTGGGGGGGGGCAGAGATTTTTTCATCCACATTGATCGAGAAGAAGTCTGGGATCCAAATGTCTAAAAATGCCCTCCTAAAAGGAATTTGGGCCGCTTTGCTCATCTAGGCTGCAAAAAAGTGTCACACATGTGGTATCGCCGTACTCAGGAGAAGTTGGGGAATGTGTTTTGAGGTGTCATTTTACATATGCCCATGCTGGGTGAGATAAATATCTTGGTCAAATGCCCACTTTGTATAAAAAAAATGGGAAAAGTTGTCTTTTGCCAAGATATTTCTCTCACTCAGCATGGGTATATGTAAAATGACACCCCAAAACACATTCCCCAACTTCTCCTGAGTACGGCGATACCAGATGTGTGACACTTTTTTGCAGCCTAGGTGGGCAAAGGGGCACACATTCCAAAGTGCACCTTTCGGATTTCACCGGTCATTTTTTACAGATTTTGATTGCAAACTTCTTCTCACACATCTGGGCCCCTAGAATGCCAGGCAGTATAACTACCCCACAAGTGACCCCATTTTGAAAAGAAGACACCCCAAGGTATTTTGTGATGGGCATAGTTAGTTCATGGAAGTTTTTATTTTTTGTCACAAGTTAGTGGAATATGAGACTTTGTAAGAAAAAGAAAAATCATCATTTTCCGCTAACTTGTGACAAAAAATAAAAAATTCGAGGAACTCGCCATGCCCCTCACGGAATACCTTGGGGTGTCTTCTTTCCAAAATGGGGTCACTTGTGGCGTAGTTATACTGCCCTGGCATTCTAGGGGCCCTAATGTGTGGTAAGTAGTTTGCAATCAAAATGTGTAAAAAATGGCCTGTGAAATCCGAAAGGTGCTCTCTGGAATGTGTGTCCCTTTGCCCACCTTGGTGCAAAAAAGTGTCACACATCTGGTATCGCCGTACTCAGGAGAAGTTGGGGAATGTGTTTTGGGGTGTCATTTTACATATACCCATGCTGGGTGAGAGAAATATCTTGGCAAAAGACAACTTTTCCCATTTTTTTATACAAAGTTGGCATTTGACCAAGATATTTATCTCACCCAGCATGGGTATATGTAAAATGACACCCCAAAACACATTCCCCAACTTCTCCTGATATGGCGATACCAGATGTGTGACACTTTTTTGCAGCCTAGGTGGGCAAAGGGGCACATATTCCAAAGTGCACCTTTCGGATTTCACCGGTCATTTTTTTACAGATTTTGATTGCAAACTTCTTCTCACACATCTGGGCTCCTAGAATGCCAGGCAGTATAACTACGCCACAAGTGACCCCATTTTGGAAAGAAGACACCCCAAGGTATTTTGTGATGGGCATAGTGAGTTCATGGAAGTTTTTATTTTTTGTCACAAGTTAGTGAAATATGAGACTTTGTAAGAAAAAAAAAAATCATCATTTTCCGCTAACTTGTGACAAAGAATTAAAAGTTCTATGAACTCACTATGCCCATCAGTGAATACCTTAGGGTGTCTACTTTCCGAAATGGGGTCATTTGTGGGGTGTTTGTACTGTCTGGGCATTGTAGAACCTCAGGAAACATGACAGGTGCGCAGAAAGTCAGAGCTGCTTAAAAAAGCGGAAATTCACATTTTTGTACCATAGTTTGTAAATGCTATAACTTTTACCCAAACCATTTTACCCATTTTCTTTTTATCAAAGACATGTAGAACAATAAATTTAGCGAAAAATTTATATATGGATGTCGTTTTTTTTGCAAAATTTTACAACTGAAAGTGAAAAATTTCATTTTTTTTGCCAAAAAATGGTTAAATTTCGATTAATAACAAAAAATGTAAAAATGTCAGCAGCAATGAAATACCACCAAATGAAAGCTCCATTAGTGAGAAGAAAAGGAGGTAAAATTCATTTGGGTGGTAAGTTGCATGACCGAGCAATAAACGGTGAAAGTAGTGTAGTGCAGAAGTGTAAAAAGTGGCCTGGTCATTAAGGGGGTTTCAGCTAGCGGGGTTGAAGTGGTTAATTCCGGATCCGGCCTTGCGTCAAGTGTTCAGGATTTTTGGCCGGAGCAAAAAGCGCAGCATGCTGCGGTATTTTCTCCGGCCAAAAAACGTTCCGGTCCGGAACTGAAGACATCCTGATGCATCCTGAACGGATTTCTCTCCATTCAGAATGCATTAGGCTAAAACTGATCAGGATTCTTTCGGCATAGAGCCCCGACGACGGAACTTTATGCCGGAAGAAAAGAACGCAGGTGTGAAAGAGCCCTAAGGCCTCATGCACCCGACCGTATTTTGTTTCCGTGTCCGTTCCGGTTTTTTTGCGGATCGGATGCAGACCCATTCATTTCAATGTGCTGTCCGCATCAGTATGTCCATTCCATTGCTCCGCAAAAAAAATAGTGCATGTCCTATTTTTTTCTAGTTTGCGGACAGGGATAGGCATTATTACAATGGATACGCAAAAAAAAAGGATGCCATACGGAACATCATTTGTTTTTTTTGCGGATCCGCAATTTGCGGACCGCAAAACACATACGGTCGTGTGCATGTAGCCTAAGACATAACAGTGAGAGAACATGGACAGAGCTGGTCAGACTCCATAAGGATAGGTCCTTAGGCCTCTTTCACACGGCCGTAGTGCTCCTTTGGCCGTATTGCGGGCTGCATACGGCGGTTCCGCAATACGCGGGGCAACGGCCGTGTGCATTCTGCATCACGGATGCGGACACATTCACTTGAATAGATTCGCAAATCCGAAATGGGGAACGGAACCCCATGGAAGCACTACGGAGTGCTTCCATGGGGTTCCGTTCCGCAAACAAATTGAACTTGTTCTATCTTTTTGCGGAATGGACGGATCGCGGGCTCCATTCAAGTGAATAGGTCCGCAATCCGCATGCGGCTACCCCACGGTCGGTGCCCGTGCATTGCGGAGCGCAATGCAAGAGGCCTTCAAGTGATATCTAAGCAAACGACAAAAAAACACCCAGATCTGTCTCGATTTCCTCTTTTCCTGACAGTGAGGAAATTAATGCATACCTGTCATCTGGGCCAACAAGACACTGATCCAGCAGCTGTAAATGAATGACACATGACAGCTAAAGTCCATGGCCACAGATGAAGGCATGTGTCCAGCTTGAGATTAAGAGGACGTGATATTAATGTGCAGGGCAGAGAGCGGCAGTGATTATTTCATTCCACGATTCCTGGAGCTCCAGTACATCAGGCAGATGAATAATGCTGGACAACGTGTAACCGGCTATACACATCAAATACACGTCAGCTATTCCTCCTGACTCTACCATAAATGAGAGCAGGCATGCAAAGGGCTGCCAGGCCCCACACGTCAGTTTATCCCCCAGGGGAACGAAGGATTGGATGCCGGATTTCAATATACCTCTCTCATCTAAGGACAGATGTCAGGAAGTCTCATACTATCGGCTGATTCTGCCTACTTTGTCCAACATTTCTCCTATGTGTACAGCCATGTCTACTATGTTCAGTACTCTCCTGTAGAGTTGTCCCTGTACATGTATTCTTTATTTTTTCTTTAATCTGAATTAGGGGTGTACACAAATCTCATAGAGCCCCAAAGCTAAATTTACTCCCCCCCCCCTCACCCAGTTTCCCAGTATGCATGTGTCAATGCAGAAGGCAAAGTGTGACTCCTCAGATTTCTTATGAATTAATTTTTTCTTTTATTAAAGGGAACCTGTCACCAGCGACTGCCCTCTCAAGACATATAGTTGTGGTTCACCTGATTAAAACACTGTTTTTCTTTTGTTAATCCGAGGCTCCGTTCCCGAGTTATAACACTTCTTCTTGATATGAAAATTCTGCCTTTGGAGCACTGATAGCGTCACCATTGCTCTTGTTTCCCCCAAGCTCCACTCCTTTCTGTGGCCGGCTCCTCCTTCACTGCTTTGCCACTGCCTGGCTCTGTCAATCAAAGCAGCGAAGGAGGGACTGGTCACAGAAATGAGTGAAGCTTGTGTGTAACATGAGCAATGTTGATGCCCTCATTGCACTAAAGATCTAATTTGCATA
Source organism: Bufo gargarizans (assembly GCF_014858855.1). NCBI lineage: Eukaryota > Metazoa > Chordata > Amphibia > Anura > Bufonidae > Bufo > Bufo gargarizans. The sequence continues at coordinate 181,576,761 of NC_058083.1, forward strand.
ATAAAAAACATATCATGACTCTGGAACGGTGTCCAGAAGAAAAACAGCATTGTAATGAGGTGAACCACAGGTACGTGCCCATGCAAACAGTTTGATCATCGCTGGTGACAGATTCCCTTTAAGTGGAAGAAATTATTTATCAAAAATTGTAATTAAAAAAGTCATCCTCTGCATTACCCACTTTATCTAACTCCTGTGTTGAAATAAATGGTACACATGCTACATAAATATGGCACTCTTTCTGAACACCAACCAGACAACTGCCATAAATACGCTGATAAATCTGCTCTCCTTTACACAGCATATTACAAAACTGGCTGCCTGCAGACACCACTAGGGGGAGCTTGGTGTATAGGAATGTATCCAGTTACCACTGGTTTCAGTGGAAAGCTGTACATAAACTGTTAGCACTGAGCTGAAGGAAAATGCAGCGAATCTATGTCCTGATCAGAAGAAGCTGTTCAGCTGGGGCCAATCCTCCCCCTCGAGCCCCATAGCAGTTGTGTTGCCTGCCCCTATGGTGGGTGTGCTGCTGATTGCAATGAAATCTACTGACCCAAATCACATGCTGATCACTTAAAAAGGACCTGTCACTATTCCGACCTAGGATAGTACATCAGTTGAAAGATCCTCTTCAGCGTCCTAATGTTTATGAGAGGCAGCCCAATGTTCTGTCACAGAGAGGAAGATGAATAAGCTCTGCACCACATACAGGTAGCCAGCGTACAGCATCTCACCAGCCTAAAAGTAAATATAAAAAATGCCCATGTTATAATTATAGACACATCAGGGGGCTGAGATGACTTCTAGGCACAGAGGCAGCTCTGCCAATAACCTCTTTCCCCAGGGAACGTCTTCTCAACATCCCTCCAGGGCCCCCGATTAGTAATCATCTGGCAGTGTCTTGCTGCTGCCTATCGCTGTGTGACATGTGTTCCTGGCTCACATAACTAAGCTAACTCTGCACTGGCACCGGGCTGCCCTGACGTCCCTAGACGCTAACCCAAACGCTGATGACGTGCCTCGCCCCTGGCTTACCATGAAATTAGCCCTAGGTAGTGAATAGGGCGGTGGGAGCACTAGTCCTCACCACTGACACCTAGGATAACAACAGGGAAAAGACAAACAATCCCCAAAAGGTGACAACAACAGGAGTGAACCAGAGATCCAACAGCTCCAGTTCCAACACCTCCACAGCAACTCCACCAGAGGTCAGAATAGATGATCTGAAAAGAAGGTCTTTATCTGGCAACATAGGAAGCAGAAAGAGAAAATATATAGTAGCTGGGAGTGGCTGACAGAGAACAGCTGAAAGGAAAAGCTACAGATTCCTAAATGGGACAAAAAGGATCGCAAACCTAAGCAGGAAATCCTGGACCGGAATCCAATCCCACCACTATGTCATGCAGCGATCTCTTGATTAACCAAGCGAGTAGCCACCCGCTGTGACCTTCTGACCCCAGGCACAACAGGGTCAACGATAGGTCATGACACCCTCATGACAGAAGCTCCACCTCCAGTGCACTTAAGGAGCAGAATCTGGCAAAATTTTCATGCAGAAAAACTGCAGCGTAATATAGTGCCATCAAAGAATGAGTTGCCAAATCTAATGTACACTTCACATATTCTTTCCATGAGGAAAATTACGTGCTGTGCGGATTTTAAAATCTGCAGCATGTCAATTGCTTGTGTTATTCTGCACCTTATATTCAATGCATTCGGAGTCTTCTGAGCCTTTTACCTTTTTTCTTATTTTTTTTATTTTGTTTCCTTGTGCAATACCCCATAATAAGAAAGTGAGAACAGAGTGTAAGAAATCTTGGCTAATTTATCGAAAAGGAATAAATAACATATTGCATTGACATAAGCACACACGTGGACAAAATTGTTGGTATCCTTCCGTTAAATAAAGAAAAAAGAAAAACCCACAATGGTCACTGAAATAACTCGAAACTGATAAAAGTAATAATTTTACTTTTTAGAATTAGTGATTTTTAAAAATACCTTTATTAGTGATTATCTGGGTATAGGTATGTATATACCAACAGAGTGTGCTACAATTTCACAAGAATTTGTATATATATATATTTCTTATGACCGGGGAGTAGTAGCCCCTACACATAACATTTACTAGTGATACAATACGTCAGTAGGTTTAGGAAGTTCGAGGATCCTAAAACAGGCTACTGGGGGAGACTTTGCCAGCACCATCATCATGTTTATCCCTTATGGCTGTAATTATCATGCCCTCTGGTAATGTTCTATCCACGCCTTCCCTATTGAACATCGGTAGCTAAGTATCGCTTCATTTTCACCATCTATATTATTAATCACATCTACATCTTAATCGGACTCTGTTCGTTTTTTTATCTACCTCCTGATGAGCCTGATTGTATACAGGCGAAACGCGTCGTGGTATATATGTATTAAGATGTGCATAATTTAAAAACGTGCGTATTGTACTCGTGAGTGGGATGGTGATTTCCGTATTATCTGAAACTCTCTCTCACTCCTATAATATAATTGTGAATCTCATCCCTATTTTTCTAATCCTCTGGAAGGGGTAGGTGGTGACCCCATCTATACTTAACCCCTTCACGCAACATCACGTACATGTACGTGGGGGAATGTGGTGCCTCACCGCATCCCCACGTGCATGTACGTGATCGGCTTCACTGTCAGCGCAGGGACCTGAGCGCTGAAGATTCAGTGAAGCCGGCGTGCTGGGGTTGCTAGGCAACCCTAGAAGCCGGAAGGAGATGTATTGGCCCCCTGACCCGCCCACGATCGCTGTGATTGGTCCAATACTGCAGAGGGACCAATCGCAGCGCATCGGGGCAGGTAAGGGGGGTTAGGGAGGGACTGTGTGCCTCTCCTTCTCTGATCGTCCCCATTCCTGTCAGGGAAGCGATCAGAGAAGGAGAGAGTGACAATCTGATGTACCTATCACATGTATACTAGTCATGGAGCACTGCTACTTAGCGCTCCATGACTAGTATACTCGTCATGGCATAAAACTGTCACCATGTCTGCAGACATGGTGACAGCGCTGAGTGCCGGCTGTTACACACAGCCAGGCACTCAGGCTCAATGCCGATGGGGGTCCTGTGACCCCCGTATCGGCGATCGGGTAGTTTCGGCACCCCCCCCCCCCCCCTATCGGCGATCGCTTTATGTCGTTTCTGATCCCTGCGGTCCCTGACCGCAAGGATCAGAAACCTAAAAAATGGCCCCAAATCGATTTTGTTTTACCCCCCCTGCACCCCTGAATTCCATTTATGTGGCGGGGTGCAGGGGGCGGTTTGTGGGCGGTGCGGGGCCGGTGCGGGGCGGTGTGGCAGTTGCGGGAGGCGGGCGGTGCGGCAGGCGGGATCGCGATCCCCCGCCCGCCTCCCATTATAATCATCGTTGGTGTCTAGTGGGTTATACCAGGGTGCCAGCACATTGCTGGCACCCTGGTATAAACGGCTGACATCGGTGATGCGATGTCAGCCGTTTAACCCTTTCCATACCGCGGTCCGTACGGACCGCGGTATGGAAAAGGTTAACAGCTCAGGGAGCTCCCTCCCTCTCCCATCGGAGGGCTGCTGTACCTTTGCAGTCCCCCGATGGAGAGGGAGAGAGCTTCCAGACAGCCCCCCCAGAGCCCCGTCCTTACCCTTCCCCGTCTGCGCAGTTCTGAACATAACTGAGCAGACGGGGAAGGTTCCCATGGCAACAGGACGCCTCTCAGGCGTCCTGCTGTCCATGGTGCTGAACAGATCTATGCTGAAAGCATAGATCTGTTCAGTGTAAGTAAAATATAGTACAGTGCAATATATATTGTACTGTACTGTATTATACAGACATCAGACCCACTGGATCTTCAAGAACCAAGTGGGTCTGGGTCAAAAAAAAAAGTGAAAAAAGTAAAAAAAAAGTAAAAATCAAAAAACACATTTATCACTGATTAAACATGAGAAAAATAAAATTCCCTACACATGTTTGGTATCGCCGCGTCCGTAACGACCTGATCTATAAAACAGTCATGTTACTTTTCCCGAACGGTGAACGCCATAAAAATAAAAAATTAAAAACTATGATGAAATTGAAATTTTGCCCACCTTACTTCCCCAAAAAAGATAATAAAAGTGATCAAAAAAGTCGCATGTACTCCAAAATTGTAACAATCAAACCGTCATCTCATCCCGCAAAAAATGAGACCCTACTTAAGATAATCGCCCAAAAACTGAAAAAACTATGGCTCTTAGACTATGGAAACACTAAAACATCATTTTTTTTGTTTCAAAAATGAAATCATTGTGTAAAACTTATATAAATAAAAAAAGTATACATATTAGGTATCGCCGCGTCCGTATCGACCGGCTCTATAAAAATATCACATGACCTAACCCCTCAGGTGACCACCGTAAAAAAATAAAAATAAAAACGGTGTAGAAAAAGCAATTTTTTGTCATCTTACGTCACAAAAAGTGTAATAGCAAGCGATCAAAAAGTCATATGCACCCCAACATAGTGCCAATCAAACCGTCATCTCATCTCGCAAAAAATGAGACCCTTCTTAAGATAATCGCCCCAAAACTGTAAAAACTATGGCTCTTAGACTATGGAGAAACGAAAAAAAAAAATTGTTTTAAAAATGAAATCATTGTATAAAAATTACATAAATAAAAAAAATGTATACATATTAGGTATCGCCGCGTCCGTGACAACCTGCTCTATAAAATTACCACATGATCTAACCTGTCAGATGAATGTTGTAAATAACAATAAAAAAAACGATGCCAAAAAAGCTATTTCTTGTTACCTTGCCGCACAAAAAGTGTAATATAGAGCAAACAAAAATCATATCTACCCTAAACTAGTACCAACAAAACTGCCACCCTATCCCGTAGTTTCTAAAATGGGGTCACTTTTTTGGAGTTTCTACATCAGGGGGCTTCAAATGGGACATGGTGTCAAAAAAACTGTCCAGCAAAATCTGGCTTCCAAAAACCACACGGCGCACCTTTCACTCTACGCCCCGCTGTGTGCCCGTACAGTAGTTTACGGCCACATATGGGGCGTTTCTGTAAACAGCAGAGTCAGGGCAATAAAGATACAGTCTTGTTTGGCTGTTAACCCTTGCTTTGTTAGTGGAAAAAATGGGTTAAAATTGAAAATTAGGCAAAAAAATGAAATTCTCAAATTTCATCCCCATTTGCCAATAACTCTTGTGCAACACCTAAAGGGTTAACAAAGTTTGTAAAATCAGTTTTGAATACCTTGAGGGGTGTAGTTTCTTAGATGGGGTCACTTTTAGGGAGTTTCTGCTCTAGGGGTGCATCAGGGGGCTTCAAATGGGACATGGTGTCAAAAAAACTGTCCAGCAAAATCTGGCTTCCAAAAACCATACGGCGCACCTTTCACTCTACGCCCCGCTGTGTGCCCGTACAGTAGTTTACGGCCACATATGGGGTGTTTCTGTAAACGGCAGAGTCAGGGCAATAAAGATACAGTCTTGTTTGGATGTTAACCCTTGCTTTGTTAGTGGAAAAAATGGGTTAAAATTGAAAATTAGGCAAAAAAATCAAATTCTCAAATTTCATCCCCATTTGCCAATAACTCTTGTGCAACACCTAAAGGGTTAACGAAGTTTGTAAAATCAGTTTTGAATACCTTGAGGGGTGTAGTTTCTTAGATGGGGTCACTTTTATGGAGTTTCTATTCTAGGGTTGCATCAGGGGGCTTCAAATGGCACATGGTGTAAATAAACCAGTCCAGCAAAACCTGCCTTCCAAAAACCATACGGCGCACCTTTCACTCTACGCCCCGCTGTGTGCCCGTACAGTAGTTTACGGCCACATATGGGGTGTTTCTGTAAACGGCAGAGTCAGGGCAATAAAGATACAGTCTTGTTTGGATGTTAACCCTTGCTTTGTTAGTGTAAAAAATTGGTTAAAATGGAAAATTAGGCAAAAAAATGAAATTCTCAAATTTCATCCCCATTTGCCAATAACTCCTGTGCAACACCTAAAGGGTTAACAAAGTTTGTAAAATCAGTTTTGAATACCTTGAGGGGTGTAGTTTATAGAATAGGGTCATTTTTGGGTGGTTTCTATTATGTAAGCCTCGCAAAGTGACTTCAGAGCTGAACTGGTCCCTAAAAATTGGATTTCTGAAAAATTTCAAGATTTGCTTCTAAACTTCTAAGCCTTGTAACATCCCCAAAAAATAAAATATCATTCCCAAAATAATTCAAACATGAAGTACACATATGGGGAATGTAAAGTCATCACAATTTTTGGGGGTATTACTATGTATTACAGAAGTAGAGAAACTGAAACTTTGAAATTTGCAAATTTTTCCAAATTTGGGGTAAATTTGGTATTTTTTTATGCAAAAAAAATTAATTTTGGGACTTAATTTTTCCAGTGTCATGAAGTACAATATGTGACGAAAAAACAATCTCAGAACGGCCTGGATAAGTCAAAGTGTTTTAACGTTATCAGCACTTAAAGTGACACTGGTCAGATTTGCAAAAAATGACCTGGTCCTTAAGGTGAAATAAGGCTGTGTCTTGAAGGGGTTAACCACCCTCCATTCCTGATTTATCGTTATTATAATATTTTTCCCTGGCTAGGGTCAACCTAGGGATTTGTTTAGTTTTTAGGTTCGGGGACAGGGAACCTCCACCATCAGGGGGTCACCCTGGGCTGAGCAGTCTTTTGAGGGCCTTGTAGGGTAAGCAGTTTGTCTGCCCTGCCCCTTCTCTCAGACCTTGTCTCACTACTATCTATTATCTTTATTAATAATTTGACTGGATCCTCGAACTTCCTAAACCTACTGATGTATTGTATCACTAGTAAATGTTATGTGTAGGGGCTACTACTCCCCGGTCATAAGAAATATATATATACAAATTCTTGTGAAATTGTAGCACACTCTGTTGGTATATACATACCTATACCCAGATAATCACTAATAAAGGTATTTTTAAAAATCACTAATTCTAAAAAGTAAAATTATATAAACCCCATGTGATAATAGAATCTAATAAAAATCTAATTACTAGGCAACTGTTTGATAAAAGTAATAATAAATAAAAAAAAATACTGAAAATCAACTAATAAAAATCAGACATTGCTTTTGAATTGTAGTCCAACAGAATAATTTATAAAAGAAATTAATTAAATTGGCCTGGACAAGAACGATGGTACCCTGGTTTCCTCCTCAGTTGTCTTCCATTAAGTCCACTTTAGCTAAGCGAGCGATGGATGGTGTGATCTGAAACTGATGTACCTTGACCTTTGAGTTCACCTCTAATCTCTTTGGAAGTTGTTCTGGGCTCTTTGGTTACCATTCATATTATCTGTCTCCTCAATTTGTCATCAGTTTTCCTCTTGTGGCCACATCCAGGGAGATTCGCCACAGTCCCGGCCGTAGACCTTAAACTTCTGAATAATATGTGCAACTGAAGTAATAGGAATATCAAGCTGTTTGGAGGTGGTCTTATAGCCATTACCTTTAACCTGTTTTTCTATAGTTTTCTTTGTAATTTCCTGAGACAATTCTCTTCTTAGCTTTCTTTGGTCCATGTTCAGTGTAGTACCCATCATGATTAGAGATGAGCAAATTTAAAAAAGATTCAATTCGGCCATTTCGCCGAACTTTTTGAAAAAATTTGCTTTGATCCGAATTTATTTGTGGCGAATCACATTAAAAAACTGCTATTTCCTGGCTACAGAGAGCCTTTATAGTGGTGTAGAACACTGTGCCTTGCAGTAACACGCATAGGGAGTTTGCTGTGGTAGTGAAATTATACTGTGAGTCCGTATGACATGCACATGACAGGCGTCGCTCTTAGACTCACTGCACATTTCACTTATTTGGGTAGTCACGTGGCCAAAACGGACCAAATAACTCAAGTATGAACTCAGCCTTACAGGTCGATGTTAGCGCCAAGAAGAAGCGCACTCCTTTTACACCGTCGTCAGCTGATTCCACATAGATGTCTACAGGACCTGTTCTATTAAACGCTTATACAAGTAGAGCCCCCTGACAGAGTGGAGAGGGTGTCAGCGGTAAGTTTGTGTTGACATCACTGATTAATTTGCCCTTCCTCTGATCCATCAGAACAATAACCCCAAAAAAACGGATCGTGTCTGTTGAGCATCCGTCTTCACTCGGTCAGCATTTGGTCAGTAATCCAACAGTATTGCTAATGCCCCCCAAAAAAAAAACAGTAGTGTATCCAAAACAGAGATGACCGAGTCAACCATTCAAGAACCGCTGGGTTGCTGGTCAAGACACGACTGCTAACTGACACTGGGAGCTCAGGCCTCTCGAAGTGACCCCTGCTCCCACGGCCCCTTACTGTGCTGCGACCTCTGCCTGAGCCAGAAACATTTAGGCCTCTTCCCCTTCCCTGTGCAGGGCCTGGCACTTCTCTGTCTGACATACTGTTAGATCAAATAAATAAATAAAAAGGAAATTAAAACATCCCAAAAAACTCTGTAATTTTCTCACTTCAGCAAACAACGGCTAATAAACCCTTTTTTTACCACTAATACACGCCAAAAAGGGCTGTAATTTTCTCACTTCACCACACAACGGCAAATACTTTCTAGGGCCACTAGTACACGCCAAAAAGGGCTTTAGGACATATAACTGCACAGCTGAATGGCAAATAGGCCCTTATTTGTTTCCACTTATACACGACACAAAAGGCTTTAGAACATAAAACTGCACCGCTGAACGGCAAATATATTTTTTCTTTTTGCACAAATACACGCCACAAAAGGCTTTATAACAGATAACTGCATCGTTGAACGGCAAATATATTTTTTCTTTTTCCACTAATACACGCCACAAAAGGCTTTATAACAGATAACTGCATCGTTGAACGGCAAATATATTTTTTCTTTTTCCACTAATACACGCCACAAAAGGCTTTAGAACAGATAACTGCACAGCTAAACGGCAAAAATATTTTTTCTTTTTCCACTCAATACTGGAAAAAAAACGCTTCAGTTTTGTCCCCATTCATTGTCAATGGGGACAAAACGTAACTGAACAGAACAGAATGCTGAGATTTGCTTTCCGTCCTGGGATGCGGAGCAAAACGGATCTGTCATGACCCACAATGCAAGTCAATGGGGATGGATATGTTTTCTCTGACACAATCTGCCACAATATAAAACTGATCCGTCCTCCATTGACTTTCAGTAAGTTCATGACGGATCCGTCTTGGCAATGTTAAAGATAATACAACCGGATCCGTTCATAACGGATGCAGATAGTTGTATTATCAGTAACAGAACCCCTGCCGGATCCAGCAAAAATGCTAGTGTGAAAGTAGCCTTCATTGAAGCACTTTTCGCAGTGATTACAGCCTTATTCTTGGGTATAATGCCACAAGGTTGGATTTAGGGATTTTCTGCCATTTTTTTCTGCAGATCCTCTTAAGCTCTGTCTGTTTGGATGGGGACTGACTGGTTGTGGACAGCCATTCACAGGTTTCTCCAGAGATGTTCGATTGGGTTCAAGTCAAGGCTCTGGCTGGGTCACTAAAGGACACTCACAGAGTTGTCCTTAAGCCGTGCCTGTGTTGTCTTGGCTGATTGCTTACAGTTAATGTCTTGTTGGAAGGTGAACCTTTGGCCCAGTCTGAGGTTTAGAACATTCTGTATCAAGTTTTTATTAAGAATATCTCTGTACTTTGCTTCATTCAGCTGTCCTCCAACTGTGACCAGTCTCCCTGTCCCAGCCACTGAAAAACATCCCCACAGCATGATGCTGCCACCGCCATGCTTCATTGTAGGGATGGTATTGGGCAGGTGGTGAGCAGTGCCTTTTTTTCTTTCAGACATGACACTTAGAACTAAATCTTGTTTCTCACAGCCTTTAGTTGTCCTTTCGTTGCCTTTTTGCAAAATCCACATGGGCTTTAATGTGTCTTTTACTGAGGAGAGGCTTCTTTCTGACCACTCTGCCATAAAACCCAGATTGGTAGGGTTCTACACTGATGGCTGACCTTCTAAAAGTTTTCCAACCTGCACACAGGATCTTTGGAGCTCAGTAAGAGTAACCATTGAGTTTTTAGTTACCTCTCTTACCCGATTATTTAGTTTGGTGGAGCAGCCAGCTCTAGGAAGAGCCATGATTGTTCTAAACTTCTACTATTTTATAATTAAGGAAGCCACTGAGCTTCTGGGAACTTTCAGTGCAGCAGAAATTTTTTGTACCCTTCTCCAGATCTGTGCCTCCACACAATCCTGTCTTTGATCTCTACAGGCAGTTCTTTTCCCCTTATGGATAGATTTTTGCTCTGATATGCATTGCCAGCTGTGGGACCTTATATAGACAGGACAGTGTCTTTCCAAATCATGTCCAATCAACTGAATTTACCACGGGTGGACTCCAATCAAGGTGTAGAAACATCTCAAAGATGATCCAAAAAAATCGGAGGCCACCACTAGATCTAAATTTCAAGTGTCATAGCAAAGGGTCTGAATACTTATGTCCATGTGAAATTTTAGTTTTTCCTTTTTAATAAATTTGCAAAAATTTCTAAAATTCAGTTTTTAATTTCTCATGAGGGGGGAAAATTAGATTTATTTTTTCTATTTTAGTACAAGGACGCAACATAAAATTTTAAAAAGGTTTAAGAGTTTCGAGACTTTCCAAATGCATTCTATAGTGGTTGGTTTTCCCCATAGACTTCGATAGGTTTGTTAAGATAAGCTGATAATCCGCAACAAAAACAGCACAAAAAACATACCAAAACTGCAATAAATAGTGCAGATTTATGTATTTTATGCACTTTTGGTGCAGATTTAATGCTCATTTTCTGCATACAAATATGCAATGTATTTAGGTAGCCTAAGGCTGGGTTCACAAGTGACTGAAAATTCTGCGAAAAAATCCACAATTCCGCACCTTTTCTTATGTTTTCTTGTACGCAGCATGTTGATCAGGATTCAAAAATTCTCATCCACTTTGCTGGTACTGTACAATGCTGCAGATTAGCTATACGAAAATCTATGACGGCAAATCTGCAGCCATTCGGCCATGTCTTATCCTCAAAATAACGTGGTCATAAAAGGCAGAAAGATGCTCAAAACCCCATATGCTGTTGCGCATATACAATCGGGGGAGCAAATCTGCACATATGATTTGTTGCTACCAGCAATCCCCAGCAAAAATGCATACAATGGAGGATGCCAGCTGCGGACCACATGTACCACAGAAACATCCTACACAGGGGAGCCAAATGTGTGGCTGTAATTGGCTATATAAAGCAAACATTTACAAAGAAAAAATAGTACACTACAATGGAAAATGCAATTGACAATATATTGCTAAACCCTCACACTGATATTAAAATGAGACTTTCGCCAATATATTCTTATATCAAGAATATACCGGAGCCCGCGCACCTCGTCAAGGTCTCTCAAAGTGGCACGGGACCTAAAGCTCATGTGACGCAGGCCGCACAGGTGCACCTGAATGTTACCATTAAATCAAAATCTAGGCACATTCAATCCTGTAGTTGCCACACCTCCAGGCATACATGTACTTACAAAATAAAAGGTTTGAATTTGCCTTGATTTTGATTTCACTGTAACTGTGACGAATACCAGGCCTTGTGCCCGCTTTACGTAGGCGACGTCAAGCGGGCACGAGTGGTGGTATTCGTCACATATTGGTGGCAGAAAAGTGGGATCGAGATACTAGTGTGTGTGAGTGTTAGACCCATACTCCCAGACACTAAAGACGACCAGCAGTAGCTTTTGCCGCTGGAGTCTTAAGATCAGCTCAACAGTAGACAGTCTGAGTGTAAATACAATAAGGTGTGTGTGTGTATCAGGTGGCAGTCTGTGTCAGTGACCATCCGTAACAATGACACACAAAGCAAGGCTAAGGAGATGACCGAGTCTATGAATGATGACGGGGAGGACACAGTCCAGATAGGGGTCCGAGAGGAGGTAGAAGGTGACTTTCTTCCAGGCGAGGGGGAGCACAGCCAAAGCTCCCCAAGGAGCTCCGCGACCGGAAGGCAAAGGGGGCCTCTGCAACAGCAGCCCTGGCCGATGAATACACCAACAACAGGACTTCAGAGGCCCGGAAACCTGTCAGATGGAGAGGGGGTAAGACGCATCTTGCACCTGCTACCCCTGCCCCAAGGCCCAAGTGGGCACCATCCCCTGCTACATTTTCCAAGTCAGTGGGGAACCCTGACTGTGCCACCTGTGTAAGCAGCCAGGACACTTCAAAGCCATGTGTCCCCAGCTCCAGAGGGACCCGTCCCAGTCATCGACCCAGAAACCGTCCACTGTGTTGTGTGTGGGTGGGGGTGGTGGGAGGTCCCTTGACAATTTTCAACCGGTCACCGTGGGCCAGGCCGTGGCCTTGGAACTTAGAGACACCGGGGCTGAGATGATACTGGTACAGCCTGAACTGGTGACACCCCATGATTTATTGCCCGGGAGATCTCTTACTGTCTCCGGGATTGGAGTAGTAGAACCGGCGCTGCTCGTCGCCAAGGTCTATTTAGACTGGGGCGCCGGTCGAGAAGTAAGGGAGGTCGAGGTAAATATCCCCGCTGATTCCCCAGAATGTGATGTAATGACCCCCCTAATGATACTGTGAACGTACCTAACATGCCTGTGTTGGTGGGGGTGGGGGTGGGGGATGTAATGTGGGCCTCTCCCCTCAAGGGGGAGGGGGTCATTTCTGCCAGCTGTGCTGAGGCCCCAGGGTGTGGCCAGCAAGCATGCTGGAACCTGTTATTCTTTGGTGTGGTGACTGAGGGGACAAGCAGGGGGCAGGCAGCTACAGGGGAGGAGGATGGAAATGAGGTCAGGGCTGTCCCAGGAGAGATAGCGCTCCCAGGTAAAGCCTCAGTGCAGGATTCCTTCACAACTGCGATGTCAGAGGGCCAGGTTAGTCCGTCTGGACTGGCGACTTGGCCGGAAGCCAAGGGGAAGCAGGCACTATCAGCGGTGGCAGCGACCAAGTGGCTGCCGAGCCAGATGGAGGCCAGGAGACAGGTCCCGGGGACTTGACAAGGGACATGGCAGTCTCGTCTATTCTGGCCACGTCCAGTCGGGAGTTTCAGGCAGCGTTAGTGCCTCTGCAAGCAAACACAGGTGCAACATCTGATGACTAGCCCGTACCACCCACAGACTAACGGCCTGTGCGAATGGTTTAATGGCACCTTAAAGCAGATGCTTAAGATGTTGGTCAACTGCCACGGGCGTGACTGGGAGCGGTACCTCACACATCTGCTGTTTGCCAACCCAGAGGTCCCACAGGCCTCCATGGGGTTCTCCCCCTTCGAGCTCCTGTACGACCGACATGTGCAGCGGCCTCTGGTTCTGGTGAAAGAGGCCTAGGAGGGAGATGTAGCCACCCCTGGAGTGTCGGTCATCGAGTACGTCATGCACTTCCGAAACAAGATGCAGGCCTTGTCACAGCTGGTGCACGATAATATGGAGCGGGCCCAGGCCGACCAGAAGCGATGGTGCGACCAGAACGCTTGTGAGAGAACCTACCAGGTGGGTCAAAAGGTATGGGTACTGGTCCACGTACCTCATGACAAGCTTCAGGCGGCCTGGGAAGGCCCGTACCTCGTGCATCAGCGCCTCAACGCCGTGACGTACCTGGTCACCCTCGGTCACGCCCGGGGAAGGTGGAAGGCCTTTCACGTGAACATGATGAAGGCATATCAGGAGAGGGAGGCATGTGCCCTCCCTGTCGACAACCTTCCAGAAGAGGGGGAGGAGGAAATCCTCCTGGACCTCATTGCCCAGGTGAAGGCGGGTGGGTCCATCGAGGATGTGGAGGTGGGCCAACAGCGCTTGAAGGACCAACGGTCCCAGCTATGGGCCACCCTTCACCCCTTCCGGGAGTTGTTCAGCAACAAGCCCGGAAGGACGGAGTTGGCCATCCATCACGTGGACACTAGGGATCACCCCCCAATCCGGCATTCAGCATATCAGGTTTCCTTGGAGGTGCAGCAGCACATGCGCCAGGAGATTGACGAGATGCATATTTGTGTCCCAGTGGCCATGATGAACATGACCATGTTTGTTTGAGGGTGGGATGCCAGGTAAGGGAGATATCCATATCTCCCCACAGAAACCCAATAGCGGCACCCTGTTTGGACTCTAGTTGTATCAGGAACCCAGGCAGATCCGTTGGTCCCAGAACCATCTCCCTGTGACCTTCTGGACTGGAGCTATGAACCCTAAAGGGTTTTTTGGGTCATTTTCAGCCAGTCCAGCAGAGGGGGGACGGACCCCTCCCGAAGGCCAGAAGAGGAGGGGCCAGCTAGAGGTCATAAGCCCATGCAAGCCAGCGGGCTGGGTTCTTTTTCTGAAAGGGGATCACATCGTGCAATTGTGTTTGGAGAGACCTGGAAACTAGCTGACATCACTGCCCTCCATGTGAATACAGCAAAGGAACTTTCATCTTACCCGGTATCTGACTTTCGCTCTGCTTAACCCTGTTGTACCTATATCCCCTGTATATGTAACCTCAGACCACTGTATATATTCTCTGTGTATATTGTGTTATATCTAGTGTGCCCTTAAGGCGATTAAATATATAATTTAATCTTGTATCTCGATCACGAATCCCCACGTCCATGTTTCGGCCTAGTTATAAGCTACCGCGTGTTAGTTTCTCACCCTATATAATCCCCTTAGCGGACCGGGCTTATATCAAACGAGAAGCTGGTGGCAGATACTCGGGCTGAGACAGCGCTGTTTTCACTGTGGAAGTGAAAAGGCTCTCTCAGCTTGTTGCCTCTTTGTGTCCGCATGGACAGGATGTGTATGTGTAAACTGTACCAAGCTGACCTTACCTGCACCTCTGGAGGGCGTAACGTCACGCTTTTGGTAACCCGTGACCATATCGCGTCTCGTGAACTCGACGTAGGTGACGTCAAGCGGGCACGAGGTGTGGTATTCGTCACAGTAACATTCAGGTGCCCTCCTCCTTCCTCCCATTGTATTTGTGATTTCACGCTGGAGGCAACTGGGAGTTGTTAGCTGTGTGTTGGACTCTATGCGCCTATCCGTAATTGCTCATATGGCATAGATAGGTTAGCGTTAGGTCTCGTGCCACTTTGAGAGGTGCGCGGGCTCCGGTATATTCTTGATATAAGAATATATTGGCGAAAGTCTCATTTTAATATCAGTGTGAGGGTTTAGCCATATATTATCAATTGCATTTTCTATTGTAGTGCACAATTTTCTCATTCTACATGTCTTATTCCCAGCCTAAAAGTTCACAGTCGCACTACTGTTGATGATAAAAGTTTCACAAAAGGAATATTTATCCCATTCTCTAACCTGTGTTTTCAACAATTAAGCACAAAACTGCTAAGATTCCCTTTAGGCTACTTTCACACTTGCGGCAGGACGGATCCGACAGGCTGTTCACCAGTGGGGCGGAGGTCCGGCGCAGCACAGCGGTGCATGGCGAAAGAAGCCGGACTAAAAATTCGGACATGCAGGACTTTTTAGTCTGGCGAAATAGCGGCAGGACGGATCCGACATGGTGAACAGCCTGTCTGTCCGTCCTGCCGCAAGTGTGAAAGTAGCCTTAAAGAGGACCTTTCACCGATTATGACACTGTGAACTAAGAATACAGACATGGAGAGCGGCGCCCGGGGATCTCATTGCACTTATTATTATCCCTGGGCGCCACTCCGTTCTCCCGTTATGCCCTCCGGTATCTCCGGTCACAAAGTTATGATAGGCGGAGTCTGCCCTTGTTCTGCTGTAGCGCTGGCCAATCGCATTTCAGAGCTCACAGCCTGGGAGAAAATAACCTCCCAGGCTATGAGCTCTGCGCTGCGATTGGCCAGCGCTACAGCAGAACAAGGGCAGACTCCGCCTACCATAACTTTGTGACTGAAATCTCCGCCTACTATAACTTAGTGAGCGGAGATACCGGAGGGCATAGCGGGAGAACGGAGCGGCGCCCAGGGATAATAGTAAGTGCAGTGAGATCCACGGGCGCCGCTCTCCATGTCTGTATACTTAGTTCACAGTGTCATAATCGGTGAAAGGTCCTCTTTAAGGCGCCACTATCCTTTTGAGGTATAACTGTAATTTCTGTTTATTTTAATATAGTATAGGAACAGGGCTTTTAAACATTTTTGTAGCATTGTTTATTAGGTAAAAATGTTTCTTTATACTAGAAAAAGGGGGGTGAAGAGCTGTGACCATTGCTAAGGAGAGTCTGTCTTCAGCATTCTTTCTGTGTTTAACAAGTTACATGGATGAGGTGAGAGGAAGTGATAGATGGGGCACATGTTAATAGTCAGGTCACGGACTGGGGTAGTGACAAAAGGCAGGCTGGAAGTCTCTGTATGTTACACACAGGCATCTTCAGTGCTCAGAACTAAAGACTGAAGATAGACTCTCCTTACCAACTCTCAGTTTGAGCTTTGCTAAGAAGACTCCAGGTTGAAAGACCTTGGAATGACATACCACAGGAGGCTATCCAACATCTGTATGGCCTTTACTGTGCAGGGCTAGCAGTCTGCATTGCAGCAAGGGGAGATGCCACCCAGTATTAATGTGACCCTGTGTCAACATATACTCTGCTGCAGAGTATATGTAAAAAAAAAACACTTTTGTTGTGTTATCATTGACCAACCTCTACTAGCAGTTTATACTTTGTCTATCTCAGCTCAATTGCATTAAGTTTTCCAGGTTTTCTTTTTTATTTTGTAGTAATTTATTTTGTAATGATTAAAGGAGTTTCACCGGGATTTGGATACTAATGATCTATCGTCAGGATAGGTCATCAGTATCTGATTGATGCGACACCACCGATCAGCTGTTCGAGAAGGCACCGGCACTCCTATGAGTGCCGCGGCCTTCTCCGTGCTTACCAAGCACAGCGCTGTACATTGTTTAGTGGCTGTGCTTGGTATTGCGCTCAGCCCCATTGAAGTGAATGGCGCTATACTATGTACGGCGCTGTGCTTGTAGAGCACAGTGAAACCAGTGGCACTCACAAGAGTGCCGGTCAGGGCCGTCTTAAACGTGGGTCAAAAGGGGCAGATGCCCCGGGCCCAGTTGCTCCTGGGGGGCCCAAGGCAGTTGCCTCTTGAGCCCCCTAGCCACTGCCCAGAAATTCAATGACAACGTCCAGAGGACCAGGAAGCGGTGAAGGCTTTGTACTCACCGCTTCCTGGTCCTCGGCTGTTGGCTATGCAGGGCTGCGCACAGTGTGAGGCGCTCTGTGACGAAACGCTGTATGCAGCCTTCACAGCACAGCCGACAGCAGGAGGATGCAGATCGTGCTGGAGGAGAGGAGCGGCGGCGTCCAGGAGCAGCAGAGGTAAGTGTTTTTTTTGTATTTTTTTTTTATAAGGCTGATGGACCCTTCTGGGGGCTGGTGAGAGGCACTGGGGGCTGATGGGAAGGCTGCTGGGGGCTAATGAGAAGCTACTGGGGGCTGATGAGAGGCTACTGGGGGATGCTATGAGGTTACTGGGGGCTGCTATAAGGCTACTGGGGGCTGCTATAAGGCTAATGGAAGCTGCTATGAGGCTACTGGGGGCTGTTATAAGGCTACTGGGGGCCGCTATGAGGCTAAAGGGGGCTTATATGAGGCTACTGGGGGCTGATGAGAGGCATAGGGCTCTTATCTAAGGTCTTATTGGGGGTCATCAATATTGGGGTCTGAGCTGTGGTCTTATTAGGGGTCTGATCTGAGGTCTTATTGGGGTCTTATTAACATTGGGGATCCTATTGGGGCTGTTAGCTGAGGTCTGATTAACATTGGGGGTCTGATTGGTGGTCTGACCTGAGGTATAATGGCAAATATTTTTTTCTTATTGTCCACCTCTAAAACCTACTTGCTTGCTCCTCCTCCCAACCTTCCCTGCCCTTTGCGTACACCGCGCACGTGACGTCACGCAGAGGCACTGCAACGCTAGGGTGAGCCGAGCCTCGGTCTCCCTCCTGAACTGCAGAGCGGTGCCCACTTCCAGCCCCGAGCCCAGCTGCCCAGAGCACTGATCCTGAGCCTGCTGAGTCTTCAGAACTGTAAGTATTTACAGTAATTCACTGTAAGCTATAATATATATATATATATATATATATATATATTACTAGTTTTATGTGAGTAAGGGTGCTGGGTGGTTGGAAAAGGGGGGGTGGAGAAGAGGGAGGGAGGGGTGGATGGAGGGGTTAGTTACAGTACTATCTGCACATTGAAAAAAAAAAATCTGCAAAATACTATGTAGTTGTGTCAGAAGTTGTGCTTTTTTAATTTTTAGAATAATGATACTGTGACGTTTCGCAATCTCGGCAATACGAAGAAATCGCGACTGCATCATGTTCTAAAATTACAGAATCGTCAGAGCCCTCTCCTTCACACACAGAGTTAAAACTTTCTGTTACAGCTCACAGAGCAGAGGTTAATTAGCAAACCCTGGCCAAAGATTCCTACTGCCCGCCTGTCAGGTTATACATCCATCAATCTGATATCATCATGACAAAACCTCATAAACGGGCCTTCTCTCTAGTCTAAGCGGAGAGAAGGACAGATCCTTTTCAAATAGCTGGTTGGTACAAGAAGGAAGATGACCTTAAGGTCACCTCCAATCAATAGACTTCATATTTTTCCCATATTTCCTTCATATTTCCTGGGTTAGGAAAATACGAAATGAACAATCTCTTCAGAACATTTTTCGGTTCTTCTAACACACCTTCCAGGAGATCCGCAAGTCAATTGGAAATTCCCGCTCTTAGATATAACGGTTCTTAGGGACCCTGTATTATCTTCCAGTCATATTTGGTATCAGATGATGCGTAAAATTGTCCTGATTATAAATATGAACTTTATTTCTTAATTTGACCTATGTGTACAGAGAAACTGGCAAAGCCAAGATTCTGCCAGATTTTCTCCCTCTCAGGGCAAGAACTGCCCCTCTTCCAATTACACAGGGCTGGGCTTGTACGTGTCATAGCCTCTCCCAGCTACAGAGTGGGTAAAACACAGTGACCTACTCAGGTCCTGGTCCTTCACCTACCATCTAAAGTTGATTAACATCAGGACCGCCCGCTGGACACGGGCACACCACCATCTTGAATTATTCCTTGCAAATACTTTATCTTTTACTGGACCCTACCGCTGTAATTCTGAACTTACAGACATTCTACTCCTTTCCATCCAACCAATCTCTTCGACTGACAGGTATATTTATCTGTCAGTTTTAATGTATGTTTTTGTGTATAGTTTTTAAAATAAAACTAACGATTTAATCGTTCCAGTTTTGCCCTTGTTACCTGATTATCTGGTCTATGCTAAGAACTCTGTCCTCAGAGGAGACATACTACCGCATTTGTCTTATTTTTATACATTGTTAATTGGTTAGCTAGCAAATAACCGTTTCGTCCCTATAGGATTAGCTAGCTGGGGTCTCTTCGCCCGATTCAATACAAAGAGTGGTGGCAGAAAAGAATTTGATTTCCAGCGCAAATTTTACCGATTGTACATACAATCGCGATTGTATAATGTATGGGCACACCAACCAATCTTACATGTCTACTGTGCTCACAGTGGATTCGCCTCAAGTCTCTAGAGGATGAGACCTGTATGGTAACTGTGGAATAGTACGACAGGATTTGCGGGTGGTTGTCACAGATACAGCCATTTTATTTGATACTTTTGTGCTGATTCTTTCTTTTTTCTCTATATTAAGGATACTATAGTCACCAGAACCACAACAGCTAAACGTAGTAGTTCTGGTGTCTACAGCATGTCTCTGCAAGCCAAGCTTTTTAATGTAAACACTGCCTAGTGGCCACATGCTAGGGTGTGGGAAGGCGGTATCCAGGGGTCCAAGTAAATTCTTGCCCAGGGTCGAATCAATATAAAAGACGGCCCTGGTGCCAGTGCCTTCTCAAATAGCTGATCAGCGGTGGTCCCGGGTGTTGAACCCCCACTTATCAGATACCGCACTGATGACCTATCCTGAGGATAGGTCATCGGTACCAGAATCCCTATGTGCCTATGGCACTTTTGTAGAGGCACCAGAATTCAGACCCTGGAAAGAGTTTTCTGGGAAAGTGGCATTGTTTCATAGGAGCATGAACGTGTCAATTTTGGTAAGTGTAAAAGTGCCCTTCAATAGTGAGCGTTTGACCAATAGCTATCTCTCTTGACTAATCCATACATGCACACGCTGGGCTGTGTTTTCAATGTGGAGAGAGGAGAAAGCCTAATCTTCTGTGAGAAGAAAAGGATTGGGGATTGAAATTCAATGTGCCAGAACCTTTTCTTTCCTGACATCATCTGTCAGGGCAGAGTGAGGAGCTCCCCATACCCATAAGGCTACTTTCACACTAGCGTTCGGGCGGATCCGTTCTGAACGGATCCGCTCATAATAATGCAGACGGAGGCTCCGTTCAGAACGGATCCGTCTGCATTATATTAGCAAAAAAAAGCTAAGTGTAAAAATAGCCTGGGACAGATCCGTCCAGACTTTCAATGTAAAGTCAATGGGGGACGGATCCGCTTGAAGATTGAGCCACATTGAGCGGAGCGGAGGCTGAACGCCGCCAGACTGATGCAGTCTGAGCGGATCCGCTCCATTCAGACTGCATCAGGGCTGGACGGCTGCGTTCGGGTCCGCTCGTGAGCCCCTTCAAACGGAGCTCACGAGCGGACACCCGAACGCTAGTGTGAAAGCAGCCTAAGACTGTTGTACATGCCATATGTGAAATGTATTATGTGTTTTAGATACGTTTTACGCCTACTAGACTACTTTGAAAACAAGCGGGTGTGTAGGTAAAAGAAGTCAATGTATGTAAACTGTAAATTACAGAGATAAGAACAAAGCCAGCTCATCATCCATACGTAGGTCACCTCAGCATTTTCAAAATGTTACTTGTAGAAAGTTCAAAGAAGATACAGCTCTACTCCTGTTAAAAGGCATCGCCTTTATTGGTATCCATTAAAATGTCATTACTAACCGATCTGTTGAGTCATAACAAATTTTATATTATAGAATGACAAAGCTACTCTCTCTGCAACGTGTTTCAGACCCTTTGTCTTTTTTCACAGCCACAATAATAATAACCTATAACACACCAACTCAGTTATCCCAAAGTATCATTTATTAAAGACATCAACTTTAATTAGACATCAAAAACCACAGCTGACAAAACATTTTAAACCATCCATGAAAACAAAAAAAATAGAATACTGTATGGCCTTTAAATCCATTTAATAAATCATGAGCTATTTAAAATAACGTAGAAGTAATCCATACCATGAGTAATCAACATCCAAACCAAATGTCACAATGTGGTAAGAAGAAGCCTTTGAACTCCCCCACTGTAAGCCATCTTAACTACCAATGGACTAATGAACTGCCCAGCACCCTAGAGGGCCAGACATACCACATGTGCACCTGAACATGGGCCCAAGCAGATAATGGGTCCCACTCTCAACATTATAGGGGTTATACCAAGTAGGAAAGTTATCCCCTATCCAGAGAATAGGAGATAACTAACTGATTGGTTGGTGTTCGGCGCTGCCACCCTCACTGATCCTGAGAACCAGGAGCGGTGGGATCCCAGCGGTCAGACCACCACTAATTAGTCATCGTATAACTTTTTATATTGACACAACCCCTTTAAAACTGCTTCCTACTATCTATTATATTGCAGTTTTATGTATTATTGAATTGCTAGAAGGATCTAAGGAGTGTGTTGTGATGAGCTTTTGCGCAAAGGGCTCATATATACAGGGAGTGCAGAATTATTAGGCAAATGAGTATTTTGACCACATCATCCTCTTTATGCATGTTGTCTTACTCCAAGCTGTATAGGCTCGAAAGCCTACTACCAATTAAGCATATTAGGTGATGTGCATCTCTGTAATGAGAAGGGGTGTGGTCTAATGACATCAACACCCTATATCAGGTGTGCATAATTATTAGGCAACTTCCTTTCCTTTGGCAAAATGGGTCAAAAGAAGGACTTGACAGGCTCAGAAAAGTCAAAAATAGTGAGATATCTTGCAGAGGGATGCAGCACTCTTAAAATTGCAAAGCTTCTGAAGCGTGATCATCGAACAATCAAGCTTTTCATTCAAAATAGTCAACAGGGTCGCAAGAAGCGTGTGGAAAAACCAAGGCGCAAAATAACTGCCCATGAACTGAGAAAAGTCAAGCGTGCAGCTGCCAAGATGCCACTTGCCACCAGTTTGGCCATATTTCAGAGCTGCAACATCACTGGAGTGCCCAAAAGCACAAGGTGTGCAATACTCAGAGACATGGCCAAAGTAAGAAAGGCTGAAAGACGACCACCACTGAACAAGACACACAAGCTGAAACGTCAAGACTGGGCCAAGAAATATCTCAAGACTGATTTTTTGGTTTTATGGACTGATGAAATGAGAGTGAGTCTTGATGGGCCAGATGGATGGGCCCGTGGCTGGATTGGTAAAGGGCAGAGAGCTCCAGTCCGACTCAGACGCCAGCAAGGTGGAGGTGGAGTACTGGTTTGGGCTGGTATCATCAAAGATGAGCTTGTGGGGCCTTTTCGGGTTGAGGATGGAGTCAAGCTCAACTCCCAGTCCTACTGCCAGTTTCTGGAAGACACCTTCTTCAAGCAGTGGTACAGGAAGAAGTCTGCATCCTTCAAGAAAAACGTGATTTTCATGCAGGACAATGCTCCATCACACGCGTCCAAGTACTCCACAGCGTGGCTGGCAAGAAAGGGTATAAAAGAAGAAAATCTAATGACATGGCCTCCTTGTTCACCTGATCTGAACCCCATTGAGAACCTGTGGTCCATCATCAAATGTGAGATTTACAAGGAGGGAAAACAGTACACCTCTCTGAACAGTGTCTGGGAGGCTGTGGTTGCTGCTGCACGCAATGTTGATGGTGAACAGATCAAAACACTGACAGAATCCATGGATGGCAGGCTTTTGAGTGTCCTTGCAAAGAAAGGTGGCTATATTGGTCACTGATTTGTTTTTGTTTTGTTTTTGAATGTCAGAAATGTATATTTGTGAATGTTGAGATGTTATATTGGTTTCACTGGTAAAAAATAAATAATTGAAATGGATATATATTTGTTTTTTGTTAAGTTGCCTAATAATTATGCACAGTAATAGTCACCTGCACACACAGATATCCCCCTAAAATAGCTAAAACTAAAAACAAACTAAAAACTACTTCCAAAAATATTCAGCTTTGATATTAATGAGTTTTTTGGGTTCATTGAGAACATGGTTGTTGTTCAATAATAAAATTAATCCTCAAAAATACAACTTGCCTAATAATTCTGCACTCCCTGTATAGTTCTTTTACAGAAGCCCTCTCCATGGAAAGAAATAATGTACGCTATGGAAGTTGCATGTTCTATCATTTTATGGAGTTTAACATAATCTGCTTACAACAAATCACTCCAATATTCCAGTTCCACAGCTGTATAGGTTTAGGGTTTGGCATTCAGACCTTCAGAAAATTTACTGCAAAATCACTTTGTGTAGCTGACAAATCACACGGATTCTCTTTATCTTCTGTCGTTCCTATATCTGTAGCTCGTAAAGTGTCAGAATCATGAGCACACGGACTAGGTGCAGTTGTATTACTATTGCTACATGTGGTAGGTGATATCACTTCAGGTGGTTGATCTGACGGCACTGGAGCTGCCGATGACACAGGACCAGGTAATGGCAGGCTTGTCATATGAAATATGTTACCCAGGCGACAGCAGATCTGGGAAGAGAAAATCAGATGAAAATACCTTAGTGGCACATATGAATGTAGATCAAGTTACAGAACTAAGTTACCCGTATTTTTTGCTATATAGGACGCACCCCCCCCCCCCCCCCCCAAAGTGAAGGGAAAATGCCTGTGTGTCTTATGGTGTGAATACTAATGAGCACTTCCCAGGGGCGGACACAGACAGCAGAGGGCCCCCCCTTCCCTCAGTGCTTTGTGGCAAGGGACAGGGGGGACACTTAGCCTTTCTTCTGCCAGAGGTGACGTTCGGGAGGCTGGTCACCGTCACAGCCTGCTATTGGCCTCTCCCGCCCCGTCGGCAGACCTCACAACGGGGAGATGCGGCGGTGCAGGAATCCAGAGGGACGCGGGTGCCAGGGACCAGGTAAGTATTGTCTATAGGAGGGGCCTGGGCATTGTGGGAGATATTTGTACTATTGGATAACCCCTTTAAAATGACCCACCAGTTAAAAAAAAAATTCATTCAACTGAGGAAGGACAGAACACTTACCCCCATGGTGCTGTTATTCTGCTTTTGTGTTTTATGGATGCAAAGAAAATCAACTTTATTTCCCACTCCTGCCATATGGTAATGAGCACTCTGACATCCTTCAAGTCAAGTTCTCTGCACCCTATTTCTGTCTCCTGCTCCTTGATTGACGTTACAGAGCAAAGCAAAGTCACCCCCTGGCCTCTCCACATCTCACACAGGTGCACTCACCTTCACTGGACAGGCATCCTGAAGAAGACAGAGTGTACAGTGCCTGCCTTCAGCACTCCTCTGTTCCTGCACCAGGCAAGGGAAGCAGTGTGCGTCTGGAAGGTTTGCATACAACCTAGATGACCAACAGCAAGCGATCACTGCACACTAGTATTGAGTGAAAATTTTGTTTTCAAGTTCAGCGTACGAGGTTTGGGTTATCTAAGAATTCTGTTATGGATTCCACTACCACAGGCTATAAGTTATAGATTCTGCTACCACTGACCATAATGGAATTCTCAGATAACCCGAACCTTGTATGCCGAACTTGAAAACACAAGTTCGCTCATCCCTACTTCACGCATAGCTCAAGTGGACAAACAAAGAAGCCAGATGCTGTACAACCTGTTTCGCTGCGCAGGCTCCCTGGAGGAAACAGAGTGCACCTGTGAGAAATGTATGTGAGATGTGGGGAGCTAAGGGAATGACACGTCAATCAAGGGACAGGAGGCAAGAAGAGGGTGCGTGAAACTTGACTTGAAGATGTAAGACCCAGCCTCCTTGACTTCATAGCGCCCAATAGCATATGGCAGGAGCCGGAGCGTGGAATAAAGTTGATTTTGTCAGCAACCATGAAACACAAAAGCAGAAAAACGGCACAATGGGGGACAATGTGCTTGAAATAATAAGGTAATGAGCACAGTTAAATGTTGAATATCTGGTTGTCAGGTTCCCTTTAACCCCTTAAGGACATAGGACGTACCGGTACGCCCTGTTTCCCGAGTCCTTAAGGACACAGGACGTACCGGTACGTCCTAACTTTAAATAGGCATTCCGGCGCCCCAGGGGTTAATCTGAATAGGATGCCGGCTGAAATCATTCAGCCGTCATCCTGTCACAACGCCAGGGGGGGTCATGTGACCCCCCCGTGTCGGCGATCGCAGCAAACCGCAGATCAATTCAGACCTGCGGTTTGCTGCGCTTTTTGCAGTTTCTGATCCCCGCGGTCCCTGACCGCGGGGATCAGAAACTTTAGAGTGCCTAAATTAGAGATTTTGCACCCCCTCTGCACCCCTGCACGATTTGATGGCGGCGGGTGGTGCAGGGGGGGGTCGCAGGCGGTGGGGGCGTTGCGGGAGGCGGGCGGTGCGGCAGGCGGGATCGCGATCCCCCGCCCGCCTCCCCTTGAATAATCGTTGGCATCTAGTGGGTTATACCAGGGTGCCAGCACATTGCTGACACACTGGTATAAACAGCTGACATCTGTGCAGATGTCAGCCGTTTAACCCTTTCCATACCGCAGTCCGTACGGACCGCTGTATGGAAAAGGTTAACTGTCATCGGTCAGGGAGCTCCCTCCCTCTCCCATCGGGGGGCTGCTGTGCCTTTGTAGCCCCCCGATGGAGAGGGAGAGAGCCCCCAGGCAGCCCCCCGAAGCCCCATCCTCACCCTTCCCCGTCTGCGAAGTTGTGGCAGACGGGGAAGGTTCCCATGGCAACAGGACACCTGCTCAGGCGTCCTGCTGTCCATGGTGCTGAACAGATCTATGCTAAAAGCATAGATCTGTTCAGTGTAAGTAAAATACAGTACAGAACCCTATAGAGACATCAGACCCACTGGATCTTCAAGAACCAAGTGGGTCTGGGTCAAAAAAATGTAAAAAAAAGTGAAAAAAGTTAAGATAAAAAAAAACATTTATCACTGAATAAAAATTAAAAAAATTAAATACACTACACATATTGGGTATCGCCGCGTCCGTAACGACCTGATCTATAAAACAGTCATGTTACTTTCCCCGCACGGTGAACGCCATAAAAATAAAAAAATAAAAACTATGAGAAAATTGAAATTTTGCCCACCTTACTTCCCAAAAAAGGTAATAAAAGTGATCAAAAAAGTCGCATGTACGCCAAAATAGTACCAATCAAACTGTCATCTCATCCCCTGCAAAAAATGAGACCCTACTCAAGATAATCGCCCAAAAACTGAAAAAACTATGGCTCTTAGACTATGGAAACACTAAAACATGATTTTTTTTTGTTTCAAAAATAAAATCATTGTGTAAAACTTACATAAATAAAAATAAAGTATACATATTAGGTATCGCCGCGTCCGTATCGACCAGCTCTATAAAAATATCACATGACCTAACCCCCAGGTGACCACCGTAAAAAAATAAAAATAAAAACAGTGTAAAAAAAGGCATTTTTTGCCATCTTACGTCACAAAAAGTGCAATAGCAAGCGATCAAAAAGTCATATGCACCCCAAAATATTGCCAATCAAACCGTCATCTCATCCCGCAAAAAATTAGACCCTACTCCAAGATAATCCCCCAAAAACTGAAAAAGCTATGGCTCTTAGACTATGGAGACACTAAACAATTTTTTGGTTTTAAATGTATAAAACTTATATATTAGGTATCGCCGCGTCTGTGACAACCTGCTCTATAAAATTACCACATGATCTAACCTGTCAGATGAATGTTGTAAATAATGTAATATTTCTTGTTACCTTGCTGCACAAAAAGTATAATATAGAGCAACCAAAAATCATATGTACCCTAAACTAGTACCAACAATACTGCCACCCTATTCCGTACTTTCTAAAATGGGGTCACTTTTTTGGAATTTCTACTCTAGGGGTGCATCAGGGGGGCTTCAAATGGGACATGGTGTCAAAAAACAGTCCAGCAAAATCTGCCTTCCAAAAACCGTATGGCATTCCTTTCCTTCTGTGCCCTGCCGTGTGCCCGTACAGCAGTTTACGACCACATATGGGGTGTTTCTGTAAACTACAGAATCAGGGCCATAAATAATGAGTTTTGTTTGGCTGTTAACCCTTGCTTTGTAACTGGAAAAAAAATATTAAAATGGAAAATCTGCCAAAAAAGTGAAATTTTGAAATTGTATCTCTATTTTCCATTAAATCTTGTGCAACACCTAAAGGGTTAACATAGTTTGTAAAATCAGTTTTGAATACCTTGAGGGGTGTAGTTTCTTAGATAGGGTCACTTTTATGGAGTTTCTACTCTAGGGGTGCATCAGGGGGCTTCAAATGGGACATGGTGTCAAAAAAACTGTCTAGCAAAATCTGGCTTCCAAAAATCTGGCACCTTTCACTCTACGCCCCGCTGTGTGGCCGTACAGTAGTTTACGGCCACATATGGGGTGTTTCTGTAAACGGCAGAGTCAGGGCAATAAAGATACAGTCTTGTTTGGCTGTTAATCCTTGCTTTGTTAGTGGAAAAAATGGGTTAAAATGGAAAATTTGGCAAAAAAATGAAATTCTCAAATTTCATCCCCATTTGCCAATAACTCTTGTGCAACACCTAAAGGGTTAACGAAGTTTGTAAAATCAGTTTTGAATACCTTGAGGGGTGTAGTTTATAGAATGGGGTCATTTTTGGGCGGTTTCTTTTATGTAAGCCTCGCAAAGTGATTTCAGAGCTGTAGTGGTCCCTAAAAATTGGGTTTTTGTAAATTTCTGAAAAATTTCAAGATTTGCTTCTAAACTTCTAAGCCTTGTAACATCCCCAAAAAATAAAATATCATTCCCAAAATAATTCAAACATGAAGTAGACATATGGGGAATGTTAAGTCATCACAATTTTTGGGGGTATTAGTATGTATTACAGAAGTAGAGAAACTGAAACTTTGAAATTTTCAAATTTTTCCACATTTTTGGTGAATTTGGTATTTTATTATGCAAAAAAATTATTTTTTTTTACTTTATTTTACCAGTGTCATGAAGTACAATATGTGACGAAAAAACAATCTCAGAATGGCCTGGATAAGTCAAAGTGTTTTAAAGTTATCAGCACTTAAAGTGACACTGGTCAGATTTGCAAAAAATGGCCTGGTCCTTAAGGTGAAATAGGGCCGTGTCCTTAAGGGGTTAAAACAAAGGCCTAATGCACACACAAGTATGAAAGCACTATACAATCATAGACTCCCCTGGTGTCCTCTGAATTTTTTCTGTTGGATTCTGTATGAAAATAGTCAAAGCATATTCCTTTGCATGTAGTATTACTGAGCTATATCATGGGCATGATATAGTATGGTATGATTATTTTTTGTGGTATTCCTGTCAATTTATTCCTGCCAGTATTAACTTTTTCATTACTCTTATTATTATTGTTTCCCTCATTAGATTATATGACTCATGTATACTAGTCTCTTGTATACCTAGCATTTTAATTTGCGTATTTTTCACCCTTTCTAGGTTGATCTCACATACACATTCATTTATGCTCCATACTCATCTCTTTCTGTTGCAGTGATTGATGAGATTAAGGTCTGGGAAGACTGAAACGTCCAGCATGAACAAGCTGCATATACTTATGTACATCTTCAACTGAATCCTTTGATTAGTGATACCTTCTGTGAGACCTTGTGTACATTTAATTTGCACTAATGAAATTAATTTATTTACTTGCCATCCAAATTGCCATGCAAAACACAGGAGAATCACAGACTCAGTAGACTTCAACACCTTTAGGAACCCTAAAGCTCAGGTACACTCTGCCTTAAAGGGAACTTGTCACCAGGATTTTGTGTATAGAGCTGAGGACATGGGTTGCTAGATGGCCGCTAGCACATCCACAATACCCAGTCCCCATAGCTCTCTGCGCTTTTATTGTGTAAAAAAAACCAGATTTGATACATATGCAAATTAGCATAAAAGAGTCATATCTTACTTGTGTGACCAGAGAAGAGTCATATTTTCAAGCTCTGACTCATCTCAGGGTAATTTGCATATGTATCAAAGCGGTTTTTATGCACAATAAAAGCACACAGAGCTATGGGGACTGGGTTTTGCGATGTGCTAGTGGCCATCTAGCAACCCATGTCCTCAGCTCTATACCTAAAATACCGGTAACAGGTTCCCTTTAAATACCCAAGGACCCCTAACCAGCAGCACGATGAGTAACGTGTAACGTGGCATCCATGCCCACAGGGAGGAGCAGGGCAGTGGCGGCCATGGAATGCTGTCCTAACACACTGACGATTATGATTATAGCTAACAAGTTCTGAATGTCGAGTCTGTGTCGCTGACTAAGTGGAAAATATATCACAGCAGCTAGAATTATTGCACTATTACTAGACCGCAGCATTTTACTGTGGAATAGACTTCTATGGAAGGACTAAGCAACACGACAGTGATATCCAAGTATGTGAAACACAGGGACACGAAGCAAAAAATAAAGACTGAAGAGTATAATGTTGGAAATTGTAAAGTTATTTTGGAAGTCAGTTAAAGAGGATCTGTCACGAGTTTTCAACATGCAAACTTCTTACCGCTCCTTACTTCCCAGTCCCCTAGTATGTTTTTTTTCCCCCTTATACATCCTCCTTTTCTGAACACATGATTTAACCCCATAAGCATGCAGCCTAGTTTGGTACTTATGGCTCCCCAATTTTTTTTTTTTTCTCTGCATTTTAAAAGCCATTTTTTTTTTTCTTCCATCAACATAGCTACTTTGGGCGTGTTTTATAGGGGACAATAATTATATATTTTTTTTATAATTCTTTATTATTTTTCCTACAAGACAGACAATACATCCAGAGTGTACATCTCTGAACACAAAACATAAGTGCAATGAGCAATTCAATAAAATACATAGGGGCATTATGCAGTCATAAATAAAGTACAGTCAGTGCAAGCAATCAAAATATGATGACATATTCAAGCATTCCTCACATAGAATTAAGACACACTAGCAGATCAGAGTAACAGACGACCTAACGTCCTCTTCAGTTGACTCTCAAGGTACCATTCCGTAAGTGTGTAAAAGTCTCATAATTAACTGTATCTCTTCATCAGACATACAATGAATAATAAACGGTTTCCATTTTTGAAATAACCCCTTAGCTTTCTCGTGTTTTTGCAGCGAGAGAATTTAACCTCTCCAAATGAAATACATTTTTTTGGTTGTTTTATTATGAACTGCAACTCTGGAGTATCAGCTTAAAGCCATTTTCGCAGAATACTGCGCTTCACTACCATGCACACAGTGAATTCCCCACTTCCTCCCACAACCTCTTACTCTGTGGGCACGTCCAAATCCCATGAAATAAATCAGAGAAACCCACTCCACACTTCGGGCAATTGGTTATTCTATCTGGTTTAGCTGGATGAGGGGGGATATTAAAGCCATAGATAGCCCTATACATAAGTCGAACCTGAGTGTCCCTCCATGACTCATTGACAACATGCCTCCTAATCACTTCCCAACCTTTCACTATCTTTTGTTCAATATCTCCATCATCTAACTGCTCGGCCCATTTCCCAAATCTTTTGCTCCTATCTCTAGTCCCATCCTCCTTCTTCATGTCAGTGTAGATTGTAGAAATCAACACCTTCCCACCTCCCAAATCTAGAATCCTATACAGAACATTCCTACAAACCTCTTTCTGCACCAACACCAGCTGATTTATCACAGCCACCTTCACCTGAGACCATTGAATAGTTTGGAAGGACGACAATGAGAACTTTGCAATCAACTCTTCTCCCGTCAGCCATCTAGGCTCAGTGTCATGCAATAAATGTTTCACATATAAAATCCCCTTCCGCCTCCATTCCTCAAACAACTTATTCTTATTACCCTGTGCGAATTCAGGATTATTCCATAAAGGAAGATGCTTGGAGATCCTGTAGGACAACCAGTACTTTTTCCGAAGAATCCTCCACGCAGCTATTGTATCTTTGAACAACAAAGATTGTTTGATCCACACCGGAATAACCCGCAACCTTGAATGTAGCAACGCCACAGGAGACCAGGGAGCACAGAATTCCCTCTCTAACATTAAGGCTGAGTAAAAGCTAGAACCATTTATCCAATCGCAAACATGCTTGCCATGCAGGCCAAATTGTAACTTCTTATATCGGGAAAGGCTATCCCTCCTTGTTCAATCCCCTTCATTAGGGAACGTATTGGTATCCTAGGCCTCTTTCCATGCCACAAAAAGTTCTTGAATGCTTTAACAATTCTAGAGACATCTTTATGTTTTAACAAAATGAGGATAGTCTGCATAGGATAAAGCAATTTAGAGACTGACATCATCTTAGGCTACTTTCACACTAGCGTTCGGGCGGATCCGTTCTGAACGGATCCGCTCATATTAATGCAGACGGTGGCTCCGTTCAGAACGGATCCGTCTGCATTAAAATGGCAAAAAAAAGCTAAGTGTGAAAATAGCCTCGGACGGATCCGTCCAGACTTTCAATGTAAAGTCAATGGGGGACGGATCCGCTTGAAGATTGAGCCATATTGTGGCATCTTCAAACGGATCTGTCCCCATTGACTTACATTGTAAGTCTGGACGGATCCGCACGCCTCCGCACGGCCAGGCGGACACCCGAACGCTGCAAGCAGCATTCAGCTGTCCGCCTGTCCGTGCGGAGGCGAGCGGAGCGGAGGCTGAACGCCGCCAGACTGATGCAGTCTGAGCGGATCCGCTCCATTCAGACTGCATCAGGGCTGGACGGAGGCGTTCGGGTCCGCTCGTGAGCCCCTTCAAACGGAGCTCACGAGCGGACACCCGAACGCTAGTGTGAAAGCAGCCTTAATAAGATGATTTCGCCCCAGCAACGACAGCGGAAGATCATGCCATCTATGTAGTTCCTTAACTATTTTAGTTATTAACGGATCATAATTCAGTCTATACATGGATTCAGGAGTGGCCCCAACCTTTATACCCAAGTAAGTTATGTGAGAGCGTGCTATTGGTATACCCCCCAGATCACTTCCCGTCACCCTGCTGCCCCCCACCCTTCAAAAATAGGAACTCACTCTTTGATCTATTGATTTTTAGCCCAGAAAGAGAACCGAATTCCTCCAATGCCCCAGTAATCCTCCCAACATCCCTAACAGGGTTGGACATGAAAAGTAAGATGTTGTCAGCAAATAGAGCCGCATGCATCTGCTTCTTACCTAACCACATACTCTCAAATAGTTCCTCCGAGTCCAGCCATCTTGACAATGGCTCTATCGCCAAGTCGAACAAGAGAGGAGATAATGGGCAACCCTGCCTAGTTCCCCTTTGCAGCGAGAAAGAATCAGACAGATATCCTCCTGTACATACCCTTTCCCTTGCATACGAAACATCCCATTAATACCTACCGAGTCCAGGGTAAGACCCAGCCATTTCCAGTTAATACTATCGAAAGCCTTTTCAGCATCTAAAGTGAGAATGGCTGGGTCCTGCCCCCGGTACTCCGCCTTCCCCGCCATTGAAAGGGCTAGCAGTACCTTCCTTAAATTGGTAACAGCCGCCCGACCTTTAATGAAGCCTACTTGCGTAGGGGAAATCAAAGTGGGGAGAACAACAGCCAACCTATTAGCAAGCAACTTCGATAGAATTTTAAGATCATGATTTATTAGGGATATTGGCCTATAGGATGTCAGGCTTTCCGGATCTTTTCTAGCCTTATGAAGTAACGTTATGTGGGCTGTATTCATTCGCTCGTGCAACACATTCCCCTCAACTAGAGAAGAATAAAGCGACGTCAAATACGGTACTACCTGAGCATCCATAGCTTTGTAAAAGTCAGACGTATACCCATCCGGGCCTGGGGCTTTACCAGAGCGAAAGGATTTTATAATTGCCTGCACCTCCGCTGCCGTTAATGGGGCGTTCAGAGCACTCAATTGTTCTGCTGTCAGAGTTGGCTAGGAAATTCGCTCTAAGAAAGCCTTCCCCTTTTCCACCCTATCACCAGCATTTTGATACAATGCTGCCATATAGTGTCCAAATAACTTATTAATCTGTTGCGGCCTGTGCTCCCTGGTCCCGTCACCTTTCCTCACCACCTGGATATGGTTTAATGGGCGCCTACCTTTGGCCAATGAGGCCAGCAACTTCCCCGATTTGTTGCCAAATCTGTGCAGACAAGCATCTAACTGAGACCGTTTTGAAATCTCAAGTCTCTCTTAGCCGAGACCCAGCGTTCTTTGGCTATCTGGGTCTGGGCCAAGAGAAAGTTACTGTAAGCATCCCTTAAGTATGCACTCGATTTTTCATACTGCATCCTAGCTACCTTCTTAATAGAGGAGACATAAGCCAACAACCTACCTCTCAGAACAACTTTAGCCGTTTCCCAGAACAATACTGGATTATTCGCATGTTCCCTATTGTTATCAACAAATTTCATCCACCACCCTTTCAAAAGTTTCACAAATTCGTCATCCTTTACCAGGTAATTAGGGAACCTCCATATGAACTCACTTCCCCCAGTATACATTTCTCTAATATCTATTAGAAGCGGAGAATGATCCGAAATTACCATTTCACCTATTGCAATATCAGCCGCTCTATGTAAAATTGCTGATGACAAGAACAAATAATCGATTCTAGATCAACTCTTGTGCGAATGCGATTAGTGAGTGAATTCCCTCCCCTGAGGATTAGAAAACCTCCACACATCCTTGAGAGACAACGACTCAGCAAAGTCCACCAGAGTGTATTGGTGACTATGGCCACTAGCTGACCTCCTATCCTCATGCTGATTCATCACTGCATTGAAGTCCCCCCCCCCCCCCACTACTTTTGCGCTATGCACGTCTTGCAAAATTCTAGTACATAGCGAGTCAAAGAAGGCTTTTTGACCCTGATTCGGTGCATAAATATTGTATAGACTAAAGTCCCCAAAAGGGCCCGAAATGTGAAGATGCAACACCCTCCCCGTGTCATCTGCTTCCTCAGAATGAACTATATGCGACAAGTGATGATCTATTAAAATTAAAACTCCTGCTTTCCTATCTACAGCCGCAGAACCGTACACCTCCCCCACCCATAGCTTCTTCATCCTATGGAAGTCCGCTGTCGACAGATGGGTCTCCTGCAACAAGGCAATATCCGCCTTCATCCTACGTAATTGTCTCAGAACTTTCATGCGCTTGTTAGGAGATTTGAATCCTTTCACGTTCCACGAGACTATTCTCATAAATTTGTCACTAGCGTAAGACCCACCTGTCGATAGAAAACCCCTCCCCACCTTTCCGTCATAGCTTGAACATTATCTATTGAAGCGCTGCCTCCCAGCCCGACAGCACTCCACGGATCATTAGAAATTGATTGCTCATACATTGCCCCAAAACAAAGAAAAATAAGCCACATTAAAACCATGGCTAAGAAAAATGAATAAAACTAACAAAAGTAAATAACAGGTAGTGGACACCA
Source organism: Bufo gargarizans (assembly GCF_014858855.1). Classification (NCBI taxonomy): domain Eukaryota; kingdom Metazoa; phylum Chordata; class Amphibia; order Anura; family Bufonidae; genus Bufo; species Bufo gargarizans. Next base: position 181,611,402 of record NC_058083.1, read on the forward strand.
CAATCAGCTCAAGAACTTCCTTTTTTCTAGCATTGGACGCGGCACACCACCGCCAACTAGCTGCTATAATCTAAAGTCCCCAAAAATTATTAAATGTCCCTGTGAACATTCCTGGAACACTAGAAAGGAAAAAAAATAAAAAATTTGCAGAGTAGGTCCAAATAACCAGGACGTAACCTGACAATGAAATCATAGTCCTCCCGTCTTCCTCGCAAATTTTGCTCCCGAAGATTTCTGAAACGTAGCCAACCTCTGTGGAAGAGATGAAGAAATCTGAGGCACCTGGTGCCATCCATTGCCTCCAGCCCGCATGTTGGTATCTCAACGATCATCCTCCATGTCAGCGGATCCCTGCCTGTGATCCGCTTGATTCCGCATAAATTCCTTCGCCTCCATTGGATCCGTAAAATGCTTGGAGCTACCATCAGACAGTTGTATCCGCAGAATAGCAGGGTAGGCCAGTTGGAATCTGGTCCCGTTCTTATAGTGGCTAGTGCAAACTGCCCCAAAGGCCCTCCGCTTTCGCGCCACTTCCACTGAATAGTCTGCGAAAAGCATGACTTTAGTTCCTTTAAGAATCAATGGCTCCTTTCTCGTTCGGTAAGCCCGTAGAATATCCTCCTTGTCGGAGTAGTACTTACAAATCGCATGTCTGGGCCTCTGGTCCACTTTACACTCTATGGGCCCTCTCCACTTTCCTTCTTCCTCCCTGGAGACCCAGAGCCTGCGGTAGTTCCACTTCAAAAACATGGCGAAGTTCCGTTATTGACACAGATTCAGGTACACCGACCAAGTGTAAATTACGGCGCCTGGACCTGTTTTCAAGGTCCTCAACGCGGTCATTTAGCTTTTCAGCCAGCTGGTATAAGTCCTGCATCTTCTGTGCAGTGTCTGTAGCCTCCTCTTCAATACAAGCCACCCGCTGCTCCACCTCAGATACCCTGTGATCTTGTAATTCCACCTCCTCTTGTAATTTGTTAAGCGCCGCATGCAGGGTAGTTGATAAAGAGGCTATAATATTGGGGGCTAACTGTTTCGCCACTTCAGTGGCTAACATCTTGACATCCACCGCTTTGCCAGAGGTTTCAAAAAGATCCAGCTGTGTATTGTTAACTGGGGCTTCTTGTTCATCTGCCGATGCATGTCTCGGCGAGGAGGGAGGAAACGTGGCCTTCTTAGGACAGATCCCGTCCACACTCTCAGTGTCAGTTGCCGCCTAGGGAGTCGATTTCTGCCCACTTCTCAGCAGGTAACGCTCCATATAGTTGTCAGAGCCTCACCTTATCAAGGGCTCATTGTTTGCAGGGCAATCTGTAATTTTTATTTATACCATTTTGGGACACATGCAACTTTTTGATAATGATTTATTCTATTATTTTGGGAAAAGTCAAGGTGACCGACAATATTAATTCTGACAAACCTGGTAGTGAGAGCAGGGTGCCAGCTGTATAATACTTCTGACATCCACAAGTGATGTCGCAGACACAACTCCTGTGCCTGCTCCATCACCATGATGTGCTATTATGGCACTGAGGGTTAAAGGGGTTGTGCTGGCAATATATGATGACATCTTCAGGATCAGGATAGGTCATCAGTATTTGATCATCGATACTTAGAACCCCACTGATCAGCTGTTTGAAGAGGAAGTTGCGCCCCATGCGAGCGCTGCCTCCTGTACATTACACTGCCTGATTTGGAAGTCTCGGCAGTGCAGTGTAATTGAATGGACTGAGTACTTTTTACACTACGCCCCCACTGCAAGGGAGACAACGCATGGAGCGCCGTCTCATCTTCAAACAGCAGGGGTGCTGGGTTTCGGACCCTCGCCAATCAGATATTGATGACCTGTCCTATAGATCATCAATATATTGCCTGCACAACCCCTTTAATTTACTACACTCAGTGATGTTGTAGTACATCAGTCAACGGGAAGGGGTTAACAGAATATTACATTTATCCAGTGTCAGACTGACAGACTGGAGTTCCTTGGGCCCACCAGAGGACATATTTCTTGAGGCCCAAGCCCCTATATCATCAATAAAGTTTGATAGGTTTTGAATAAAAGAAATAGAACCTAAAAGCAAGTGATTGGCTCCAAAGACAGTAAATTAGTTTTTTCTCTCCTGGATCTTTGGGTCTTATTATCATTTCAGATCCTGGGCCCACCGGAGGATCTTCCAGTGCTCTGGTGGGTCAATCTGAACCTACATTTACCTGTGTGCGAATTTTGAGTGCAGGTCCAAGCTTCAGCCCCATTGTGTCCAAGAGGTGATCCTCTGTCAGTAAAGGGAGGGTTAGTCCATCAATATCATGGTCTTTAAACACCTAGAAGGAAAATAATTACAAATATGTAAGGTACAGAGGTAATGATATAATGAAGCTGTGGCTTCACATGCAGCATTTTTTTTTCTTTTTTTTTTTTTATAGAAAAACACCACTGCAGTATTTGCTGCAGCTTTTTGAGTCACAGCCAGGAAAGTCCCTCCTTACTATATCCATTAATTTTGAATCCACTTCTGGGTTGTCTAAAAAACCTGCATAAAAAAATTGCAACAAAGACTGCTGTTTTTTGTTGGTTTTGAGACATAAGTGAATTAATTCAACAGGAAGACATCGTTCCTTTATATTTCCTATTCCTCCTGGATTTTGCTCAAAAAACATTCCCTCTGCCTATGTATCACTCATAACAAAAAAGCCAGTGGAGATAATATATCCAAATTCATATCACTTTATTATGTATAAAATATAGAGCGAAAGGGCAAGATGGAAAAAGTATACAGAGAAGCAAAGGGCGTATATTCCACTAGACTGTCATGTATCCCCACAAGGCTAATAAGTACTTACCGGGTACCAGGTCCGTGCTGTGACTCACAAGCATCCAATGTGACGCGCGTTTCACCTCAGCGGCTTCGTCAGAAAGCCGCTGAGGTGAAACACACGTGGAGGTCCTGCACTTAGGGCTATTACATCCATCTGGGCTTGGTCATGTCTTCAGGTACGTCCCAGGTACGTCCCAGAACAAATGTGTCTATCGAGACATCATTATAGACACTGTCATATACAGCTTCTATATTAGGCCTATGTTATTGATCAGGTCATATATATATATATATATATATGTTATCGTGTGTTGTGTTTAGATTAGGCTGTGGATATTTTGGTACCAGGCACCATATATATATATGTTGCTTGCGGTTACCATGGACGTAGGCTGTGGATCGCACTAACATCCATGAAATTTTCTTTAACCCTTTCATGACCAAGGGTCATTGATGCCCCAGTGTCCAGGTCAAAATTTACAAATCTGACATGCGTCACTTTAGGTGGTAATTGCTTTGGAACACTTTTATTTATCCAAGCCATTCTGAGATTGTTTTCTCGTGACACATTGTACTTCATGATAGTCATAAATTAGAGTCAATATATTTCACCTTTATTTATGAAAAAATCCCAAATTTTGTCAAATTTTTTTAAAATTCACAATTTTTAAAATCTCAATTTCTCTGCTTCTAAAACAGAAAGTCATACCTAATAAAATATTTATTACTTAACATTTCCCATATGTCTACTTTATGTTGGCCTCATTTTGGAAATGTCATTTTATTTTTTTAGGACGTTAGAAGGCTTAGAAGTTTAGAAGCAATTTCTTAAAATTTTTAAGAACATTTCCAAAACCCACTTTTTAAGGACCAGTTCAGGTCTGAAGTCACTTTGTGGGGCTTACATAGTGGAAACCCCCCATAAATGACCCCATTGTAGAAACTACACCCCTCAAGTTACTCAAAACTGATTTTACAAACTAGGTGTTCTAGGTGTTCCACAAGAATTAAAGGAAAATGGAGATGAAATTTCTAAACTTCACTTTTTGGGCAGATTTTCCATTTTATTACATTTTTTTCTTTAACACATTGAGGGTTAACAGCCAAACATAACTCAACATTTATTACCCTGATTCTGCGATTTACAGAAACACCCCACATGTGGTCGTAAACTGATGTAAGGGCGCACGGCAGGGCGCAGAAGGAAAGGAGCGCCGTATGGTTTTTGAAAGGCAGATTTTTCTAAACTGGTTTTAGATGCCATGTCCCATTTAAAGCCCCCCTGATGCACCCTTACAGTAGAAACTCCCAAAAAGTGACTCTATTTTGGAAACTAGGGGATAAGGTGCCAGTTTTATTGGTACTATTTTGGGGTACATATGATTTTTAATTGCTCTATATAAAGTTTTTAGTGAGGCAAGGTAACTGAAAAATGGCTGTTTTGGCACAGTTTTATTTTTATTTTTTTTACAAGATTTATCTGACAGGGTAGATCATGTGCTATTTTTTTAGAGCAGGTTGTTACGGATGCAATGATATCAAATATGTCTACTTTCTTTGTTTGTTTCAGTTTTACATAATAAAGCAATTTTGAAAAAGAAATTATGTTTTTGTGTGTCCATTTTCTGAACGCCATATGTTTTTTATTTTTCTGCCGATCGTCTTGTGCAGGGGCTAGTTTTTTGCAGAAAGAGTTGAGGTTTTTATTGGTACAATTTTTGGGTACATAGGATTTTTTTGATCATTTATTATTACACTTTATGGGGCAAGGTGACCAAAAAATTGTCTGTTTTGGAACAGTTTTTATTCATTTATTTTTACAGCGTTTATCTGAGGGGTTAGGTCATGTGATAGTTTTATAGAGCAGATCGTTACGGATCTGGCAATACCTAATATGTATACTTTTTCTTATTTATTTAAGTTTTACACAATAATAGCATTTCTGAAACAAAAAAAATGATGTTTTAGTGTCTCCATAGTCTGAGAGCCATAGCTTTTTTATTTTTGGGGAGATTGTCTTAAATAGGGTATCATTTTTTGCGGGATGAGGTGACGGTTTGATTGGTACTATTTTGGGGATCATAAGCCTTTTTGATCGCTTGCTTTTGCACTTTTTGTGATGTAAGGTTTGCATTTTATTTTTTATGATGTTTATCGGACAGGGTCTATCATGTGATCTATTTATAGAGACGTCGTTATGGACGCGGTGATACCTAATATGTGTATATTTATTTATTTTTTATAGGAAAAGGCAATTTTTTTTTTTCATTTTACATTTTTACTTTTATTATTTTCAAGTCCCTCTTGGATCTTGAAGATCCAGTGGGGCTGATGGCTGTACTATACTTTGCATTACAAAGTTTTATTCAATCAGATGCCCTGTAGGTGGCAACAGCGGGCGCTTTTGCAAAGCGTCCGGTTGCCATGGCAACCATCGGGCGCTGCCATCGCAGCACGGCAGCCCCGATGGTGGAGAGAGGGAGCCGCGGCATCTATGGGGTTACAGCAGAGTGTCAGCATAGAGCTGACACTCTCTGCTGATGGTGGCAGCTCAGGAATGGAGCCGCCGCCATCACACACAGCAGGGGGACCGAACCGCATCGGGGGCAGCACTGGAACGGGGGGGGGGGGGGGGGTATCGCGGCCAACATTGAGGGAGGTGAGGCAGCACGAAATGGGGGCAGGAGGAATGTATGGGGCGGGGAGGGGGCGGACCGCATCAGGGCACTGGGCAGGCTTGAATGGGGAGATGAGCTTCAGGGGCAGGCGGACACAAGGGAGGGGCTTGGAGGGGCACAGATTTGGAGGGGCACAGATCGGGGGGGCACGAGGACACTACCTGATTTCAGGCTCTGATCTGCAGAGCGCAGATCAGAGCCTGAAACCGGCATTTTTTCACTGCCACGATCCGATTGGTTAGTCTGCACAGACTAACCAATCGGATCGATTGCCGGTAAGGGGCCACTCTGATTGGTCCCTTGCCGGCATTACTGAACTGTATGCTGTCCGTGACAGCAGCAGGACAGGGGCAGAAACTTTAATCCAAGCGCTTTGCAGCACTTGGATTAAAGAGCTGCCATGACGTCTATACACGTGGTAGCTGCACGGGGTATGTGCAGCTATCACGTATGTATACGGATTGCGATCGTGAAGGGGTTAAGATAATTGTATTATACTATGCAATTTTCCATTGGGGTGTGTATATCATATACTATACACCTCTTTGGTGTACATTGGATGCTTGTGAGTCACAGCATGGACCTGGTACCCGGTAAGTGCTTATTAGCCTTGTGGGGATACATGATAGTCCAGTGGAATATATGCCCTTTGCTTCTCTGTATACTTTTTCCATCTTGCCCTTTCTCTCTATATTTTATACATAATAAAGTGATATGAATTTGGATATATTATCTCCACTGGCTTTTTTGTTATGACATTGTATGTTATTCCAGGTGGAACGTTGTGCTGTCAATTATAGACAGAGAGGTTTTTTGTAGGTTTATATGTATGACTCATGTAACTTCTTTACTGTGGATTCTCGTGAGGAAAAAGCGCAGAATAATACAGTACCAGCAAAAACATATGAGATTAGACAAATCTCATGTACACTTTGCTTTTTCGTTCTGGGCGGTAATTGACCTGCCGTGTGGATTTTAAAATCCACAGCAAGTCAATTCTTTGTGCAGTTCTTTTGTGTGGATTTCACCACAAGTAAAGCATGGTTTTTGTTTTGGAAATGCGCAGAATTCTGCATGGAAATTCATGGGGAATTTCTGCTAGACAGCCTGCACCCGTGTGCAGGTAGCCTTAGGCTGGATTCACATGGGAGTCACGTTTTGGCTCAGGATGCGTCCCGGGTGCAATGCGTTTTGCTCGCGCGTGATAAAAAACTGAATGTGGTACCCAGACCCGAACTTCTTCACTGAAGTTCAGGTTTGGGTTCGGTATTGTGTAGATGTAATTATTTTCCCTTATAACATGGTTATAAGGGAAAATAATAGCATTCTTTAATACAGAATGCTTAGTACAAGGTCAATTGAGGGTTAAAAAATAAAATAAAAATTAACTGACCTCCTCCAATTGATCGCGTCTCCTGTTCTTTCTTCGGGACCTGTCAAAGGACCTGTGGTGATGTATCTGAGCTCATCACATAGTCCAATCACATGGTCCATCACCACGGTGATGGACCATGTGATTGGACCATGTGATGTGACGTCACCACAGGTCCTTTTTAGCCGTCAACTCATGATTAAAGAAGTAAGTAGAGACCGGCAACTATGCGATCAAGAGGAGGAGGTGAGTTAATTTTTTTTATTTTTTTAACCCTCAATCGACCTTCTACTAAGCATTCTGTATTAAAGAAATGCTATTACTTTCTCTTATAACCATGTTATAAGGGAAAATAATACAGTAAATATACTGTCATCTTAGCAACCATGCGGGAAAATCGCACCGCATCCGTACTTGCTTGCGGATGCTTGCGATTTTCACGCAGCCCCATTCACTTCTATGGGGCCTGCATTGCGTGATAAACGCACACTATAGAGCATGCTGCGATTTTCACGCAACGCACAAGTGATGCGTGAAAATCACTGCTTATGTGCACAGCCCTATAGAAATGAATGGGTCAGGATTCACCTCACGCATTGCACCCGCGCGGAAATCTCGCCCGTGTGAACCCAGCCTTAGGGAGATCCTGTGCTAAACTTTTAATATGCAGTCATGGTTTCTCTCTAGGCATATGTCACATCCAGGAGACTGCAGGACATTTACTAACTTTCATGCTTCTTCTTCTTTAATGTCTATTCAGATTATGTTTTCTGTTTAAGAATGAATGCAAGTAAGTATAGTAGTCAAGCACTAAGGAATACTTAGATATAGTAACTAATGCTGGAAGTACATTTAGTTCACCACCAGAATGTAAATCTGCCTTCCCTTAGCTCACAGCCAGGAGTGCTCACTACTGAATTCAGCCTGGTAATTCTGCACTCCAAGTGAATATAAAGTAGAGGGCACGTCCAGAGGTTTGGACAACTCCCCAAAGCAATACTGAAATGTATATGTTCTGGTAACATGTGATGCACTCTCAGATGATTTAATGTGACATTATGTACTCAGCAATCATTTATGGAGATTTCTGCATTGCTGTGTAGTAAAGACTCAGCATTTATTGTACAGTGCCATACACCGTGCATGCAATCAGGCACAGTCCAAAGTAAATCTGTTCTTGCCTGACTTGTTTCAACTTCCTTTGTAACGGAAGAGCTATATTTTCCCGATTTACCTTAAATGGTCACTAACTTTTCACAAAACTTTACATAAATCAATAGTACAAGCAACCACAAGAAACTTTGTAATATGTTTTATCAGTGAGCAATGTCTAGTTCTCCTGTTACCGGCTGTTTACAAGACCCTCCCCCCTCAACTTATTGCTTTTCACTTTGGAAAATGCCTTATTCCCACCCGGGACAGATCAACCATGCAGGAGGATCATAGTACACATGTCTATGGAGAGGGGAGGGGGAGGAGTGAGCAGGAGCTAAGGAGACACACACACACAGACTACACAGATACATAGGAAGCTTATAGCTTTCTGTAATGTCCTCCATTATCCTGGGGTTGCTTCTAAGTGACTGGAACACAGATAGGAAGGAGATTATCCTCCCTGTATGGGCAGTGCATGGCAGCTAGCCTTCAGCCAACATCTCTGAGAGAACTGCAAACCAGATATTCAGCAAGCACAGTGGAAAACTTCTAAACAATGCCGGATACAAGTGATAAAGTGGCCAGAAATAGTGTTATTCCTTGTGTACACACACCGTACTATTGACTAATGCGGAGTCTTGAAAGCTCAGTGACGCTTTAAGCATGTTTTACATTAACCCTATTAGACATCAGGCTGCTGACCAATCTATCATCCACACCATACATCGATAAACCCTACCTAAGCCCTCTCCTTCCATTCATCTCATTCTTGATTCTTGACATATGGACTGTTATTGTACTGAAACAAGCTGCACTATAGGTGAGCACATGCTGGGAAAATTCAGGAGGTCCCAATGCAATTCCTTTCTACAAACCTGATCACATATCATGATCCAGTCAATACATTCCTGATCAGCATTTATTGTTATTAGAGCATATTAAGACTTTAAAGTTCCCTATAAAGAGGTTGTCCAGCCTAGGAGCCGACAAACAGAAACCTCGGAACCTGTGCCCAATTAAAAGGAAAAACATACACTCATCTGTCCACAGGTCTGCTGTACCTGCGGCACATGTAAGGGGCTCCAGCATGGGAATGTGAACAGGTGCATATTTTTTAGGTGGCAAATAAATGTGAAATCATTTATTTATTTTATCTTAGTTTGTTTTGCTAGTAAATGTTCTACCCCAGCAATGAGTTACTTATGAATTCATAGGCTGCCATGTCTGTACTGTTTCAGCCAGCACATTAGCTCATCTCTTGTGAGAAGGCAGCAGATACCACAACCACCTCACCTGTGCATAAGCAGAACATCCTGGCAGGCTGGACACAAAGTTATAGACATCCTGAGAAGACCATTTACGAATATCCTGAAGAGTGGGCATCTCTTCTCTATTCAGGAACAGGCCATGTCCGCCTTTTTTCAAACACAAGGAAAAAAATATATATATTTATTAAAAAGTATAATGAAATGAGCTAATCTTTCTCAATTTACAATACTATAATTTTCATATACAAAATAAGAAATTATTACCTGAAAAGCAATAACAAATTCTCTACTCCTCCATGGCAGTTTTCTGCCATAAAAAAGTTGCACACCACAGTTTTTTAGATGCCATTGCGCCTTTAGGCTTGTTTCACATGAGCGAGTTCAAAACATTGAACTCGCAGCGTGCGTCGGCAGAAGCTCCCGTACTGACCTCTGTAGCACTGAAGGGGTCGCATAGAATTATATGTCAGTGTTAGGGCTCATTCACACGACCGTGGTTTGGTTTCGCATCCTAGCCGCATTTTTTTGCGGCTCGGGTGCGGACCTATTCACTTTAACACTGCGCCGTTCCATGGCCCTTCAAAAATTATCAGTCAGTTTTGTGGACAAGAATAGGCATTTCTATAAAGGGCCGTCCGTTTCATTCCGCAAATTGCAGAAGGCACATGGGCAGCATCCGCATTTTGTAGACCGCAAAACACGGCACGGTCGTGTGAACAAGCCCAATACATTCCAGAAATCTAAGGCCCCTTTCACACGAGCGAGTATTCCGCACAGGTGCAATGCGTGATGCGAACGCATTGCGCCCGCACTGAATCCGGACCCATTCATTTCAATGGGTCTGTGTACATGAGCGTTGTTTTTCACGAATCACTTATGCATTGCATGAAAATCTCAGCATGTTCTATTGCCTACATGCACACGAACGTATGTCTTCTGCGGTCCGCAAATCGCGGATCTGTGTTCCTTTTTTTTGTTTTTCACACTTTGGTTTCATAGGATTTATGCGCTTTGAGTCTTGGTTTTACCATGGCGATGACTCTGAGGATGAGGCCATACTGTACTGGCTTTTTACTTGGCGAAGCAGACAGCAGTCACTTCTGCTGGACGAGGAACCGAGGAGAAAGAGAAGACTTTGGGTCCATCCCATTATTTCCCAACGATACACGAAAGGCCACTTCCATACCCTGTACACTGATCTTCGTCAGTATCCTGAAAAGTTCTGGCCGTTCTGTCGGATGTCAGTGTCTACCTTTGATTGCCTGCTGTTGTGTCTACGTACTGTCCTCAGCTTCCAGGACACAATAATGAGTCACGCTGGGGTAAGCAATATGTTCTTTTATTGCTAACAGTAATGTAGAGGGCTTATGTCATTAGTAACATGGCTCTTTAAGCGCCTGATGTTACACATGTGCTAATGTAAACTGAACTTACCAGTCTTTGTCCCTTATTTATTTGTGCTATTGTTAATTTAAATAGTTTGTAATTTTAATAGCCAAATGACATGCAAAGATTAAAGGTAGTGTTCTATGTGAAGCTTGTTTTTTTTGTCTGGGCACGCCAACATCATGCTGAGAGTGTTCACAACATCATGTGTTGCCCATACTGTATATTTACCATGAAAATGGTAAATATAAAAGAGTTTATCAGAGTAGGGCCCACACGCCATTTTTGTTGTAGTGTTTCGCTTTGTTGTAAATGTTTTTGGTATGAAATTAGGTACTAAAAAGGGACATCGAATGTTTTCTTTTTTTGTCTACTACCAACAATTTTAAGTAAGCATTTTCCTAATGCCATAAATCCTTATTATTAACCCTTTCAACCCCAGGGCCAGTTTTCACCTTCCTGCCCAGGCCATCTGACATGTGTCACTTTATGTGGTAATAACTTTAAAACACTTACTTATCCAGGCCATTCTGAGACTGTTTTCTCGTCACATATTGTACTTCATGACAGTGGTAAAATTGAGTCAAATTATTTCATTTAAATTTTTTTTTAAATACCAAATTTACCAACAATTTGGAAAAATTTGCAAATTTCCAAGTTTAAATTTCTATACTTTTATAATAGTAATAACTACAAAAATAGTTACTACTTCACATTCCCCATATGTCTACTTCATGTTTGGATCATTCTGTGAATGCCATTTTATTTTTTGAGGACGTTAGAAGGCTTAGAAGTTTAAAAGCAAATCTTGAAATTTTTCTGAAAATTTCCAAAACCCACTTTTTAAGGACCAGTCAGGTCTGAAGTCACTTTGTGAGGCTTACATAATAGAAACCACCCAAAAATGACCCCATTTTAGAAACTATACCCCTTTAACCGCCTCCGGACCGCCTAACGCAGATGTGCGGTCCGGAGGCGGCAGCCCTGCGCTCAACGACGCATATACGCGTCATCTCGCGAGGGCCGGGATTTCCTGTGAACGCGCGCACACAGACGCGCGCGCTCACAGGAACGGAAGGTAAGCGAGTGGATCTCCAGCCTGCCAGCGGCGATCGCTCGCTGGCAGGCTGGAGATCCGAATTTTTTAACCCCTAACAGGTATATTAGATGCTGTTTTGATAACAGAGTCTAATATACCTGCTACCTGGTCCTCTGGTGGTCCCTTTTGTTAGGATCGACCACCAGAGGACTCAGGTAGCTCAGTACAGTCGCACCAAACACCACACTACACTACACCCCCCCCGTCACTTATTAACCCCTTATAAACCCCTGATCACCCATGATCACCCCATATAAACTCCCTGATCACCCCCCTGTCATTGATCACCCCCCTGTCAGACTCCGTTCAGACGTCCGTATGATTTTTACGGATCCACGGATACATGGATCGGATCCGCAAAACACATGCGGACGTCTGAATGGAGCCTTACAGGGGGGGTGATCAATGACAGGCGGGTGATCACCCATATACACTCCCTGATCACCCCCTGTCATTGATCACCCCCCTGTAAGGCTCCATTCAGACGTCCGCATGATTTTTACGGATCCATGGATACATGGATCGGATCCGCAAAACACATGCGGACGTCTGAATGGAGCCTTACAGGGGGGTGATCAATGACAGGCGGGTGATCACCCATATACACTCCCTGATCACCCCCTGTCATTGATCACCCCCCTGTAAGGCTCCATTCAGACGTCCGCATGATTTTTACGGATCCATGGATACATGGATCGGATCCGCAAAACACATGCGGACGTCTGAATGGAGCCTTACAGGGGGGTGATCAATGACAGGCGGGTGATCACCCATATACACTCCCTGATCACCCCCTGTCATTGATCACCCGCCTGTCATTGATCACCCCCCTGTAAGGCTCCATTCAGACGTCCGCATGTGTTTTGGTATCCATGGATCCGTAAAAATCATGCGGACGTCTGAATGGAGCCTTACAGGGGGGTGATCAATGACAGGCGGGTGATCACCCATATACACTCCCTGATCACCCCCTGTCATTGATCACCCGCCTGTCATTGATCACCCCCCTGTAAGGCTCCATTCAGACGTCCGCATGTGTTTTGCGGATCCGATCCATGGATCCGTAAAAATCATACGGACGTCTGAATGGAGCCTTACAGGGGGGGTGATCAGTGACAGGGGGGTGATCAGGGAGTCTATATGGGTGATCACCCGCCTGTCATTGATAACCCCCCTGTAAGGCTCCATTCAGACGTCCGCATGTGTTTTGCGGATCCGATCCATGGATCCGTAAAAATCATACGGACGTCTGAATGGAGCCTTACAGGGGGGGGTGATCAGTGACAGGGGGGTGATCCGGGTGTCTATATGGGTGATTACCCCCCTGTCATTGATCACCCCCCCCCTGTCATTGATCACCCCCCCCCCTGTAAGGCTCCATTCAGACTTTTTTTTGGCCCAAGTTAGCGGAATTTTTTTGTTTGTTTTTGTTTTTTCTTACAAAGTCTCATATTCCACTAACTTGTGTCAAAAAATAAAATCTCACATGAACTCGCCATACCCCTCACGGAATCCAAATGCGTAAACATTTTTAGACATTTATATTCCAGACTTCTTCTCACGCTTTAGGGCCCCTAAAAAGCCAGGGCAGTATAAAAACCCCACATGTGACCCCATTTCGGAAAGAAGACACCCCAAGGTATTCCGTGAGGGGCATATTGAGTCAATGAAAGATTGAAATTTTTGTCCTAAGTTAGCGGAAAGTGAGACTTTGTGAGAAAAAAACAAAAAAAATCAATATCCGCTAACTTATGCAAAAAAAAAATAATTTCTATGAACTCGCCAGGCCCCTCATTGAATACCTTGGGGTGTCTTCTTTCCAAAGTGGGGTCACATGTGGGGTATTTATACTGCCCTGGCTTTTTAGGGGCCCGAAAGTGTGAGAAGAAGTCTGGGATCCAAATGTCTAAAAATGCCCTCCTAAAAGGAATTTGGGCACCTTTGCGCATCTAGGCTGCAAAAAAGTGTCACACATCTGGTATCGCCGTACTCAGGAGAAGTTGGGAAATGTGTTTTGGGGTGTCACTTTACATATACCCATGCTGGGTGAGAAAAATATCTTGGTCAAATGCCAACTTTGTATAAAAAAATGGGAAAAGTTATCTTTTGCCAAGATATTTCTCTCACCCAGCATGGGTATATGTAAAATGACACCCCAAAACACATTCCCCAACTTCTCCCGAGTACGGCGATACCAGATGTGTGACACTTTTTTGCAGCCAGGGTGGGCAAAGGGGCACATATTCCAAAGAGCACCTTTCGGATTTCACAGGCCATTTTTTACAGATTTTGATTGCAAGGTACTTCTCACACATTTGGGCCCCTAAATTGCCAGGGCAGTATAACTACGCCACAAGTGACCCCATTTTGGAAAGAAGACACCCCAAGGTATTCCGTGAGGGGCACGGCGAGTTCCTAGAATTTTTTATTTTTTGTCACAAGTTAGCGGAAAATGATGATTTTTCTTTTTTTTTCTTTTTTCCTTACAAAGTCTCATATTCCACTAACTTGCGACAAAAAAAAAAAAATTTTAGGAACTCGCCGTGTCCCTCACGGAATACCTTGGGGTGTCTTCTTTCCAAAATGGGGTCACTTGTGGCGTAGTTATACTGCCCTGGCAATTTAGGGGCCCAAATGTGTGAGAAGTACCTTGCAATCAAAATGTGTAAAAAATGACCGGTGAAATCCGAAAGGTGCACTTTGGAATATGTGCCCCTTTGCCCACCTTGGCAGAAAAAAAGTGTGACACATCTGGTATCGCCGTACTCAGGAGAAGTTGGGGAATGTGTTTTGGGGTGTCATTTTACATATACCCATGCTGGGTGAGAAAAATATCTTGGTCAAATGCCAACTTTGTATAAAAAAAATTGGAAAAGTTGTCTTTTGCCAAGATATTTCTCTCACCCAGCATGGGTATATGTAAAATGACACCCCAAAACACATTCCCCAACTTCTCCTGAGTACGGCGATACCACATGTGTGACACTTTTTTGCTGCCAAGGTGGGCAAAGGGGCACATATTCCAAAGTGCACCTTTCGGATTTCACCGGTCATTTTTTACACATTTTGATTGCAAAGTTCTTCTCACACATTTGGGCCCCTAAATTGCCAGGGCAGTATAACTACCCCACAACTGACCCCATTTTGGAAAGAAGACACCCCAAGGTATTCTGTGAGGGGCATGGCGAGTTCCTAGAATTTTTTATTTTTTGTCGCAAGTTAGTGGAATATGAGACTTTGTAAGAAAAAAATAAAAATAAACAATCATCATCATTTTCCGCTAACTTGTGACAAAAAATAAAAAGTTCTATGAACTCACTATGCCCATCAGCGAATACCTTAGGGTGTCTACTTTCCGAAATGGGGTCATTTGTGGGGTTTTTCTACTGTTTGGGCATTGTAGAACCTCAGGAAACATGACAGGTGCTCAGAAAGTCAGAGCTGCTTCAAAAAGCGGAAATTCACATTTTTGTACCATAGTTTGTAAACGCTATAACTTTTACCCAAACCATTATTTTTTTTTGCCCAAACATTTTTTTTTTATCAAAGACATGTAGAACTATAAATTTTGCGAAAAATTTATATATGGATGTCGTTTTTTTTGCTAAATTTTACAGCTGAAAGTGAAAAAATTTTTTGCCAAAAAATCGTTACATTTCGATTAATAACAAAAAAAGTAAAAATGTCAGCAGCAATTAAATACCACCAAATGAAAGCTCTATTAGTGAGAAGAAAAGGAGGTAAAATTCATTTGGGTGGTAAGTTGCATGACCGAGCGATAAACGGTGAAAGGAGTGTAGTGCCGAAGTGTAAAAAGTGCTCTGGTCATGAAGGGGGTTTCAGCTAGCGGGGCTGAAGTGGTTAAGGTATTCAAAACAGATTTTACAAACTTTGTTAACCCTTTAGGTGTTCCACAAGAATTAATGGAAAATGGAGATGAAATTTCAGAATTTAACTTTTTTGGCAGATTTTCCATTTTAATCCATTTTTTTCCGCTAACAAAGCAGGGGTTAACAGCCAAACAGAAACTCAATATTTATGGCCCTGATTCTTTAGTTTACAGAAACACCCCATATGTGGTCGTAAACTTCTTTACAGGCACACGGCATTGCACACAAGGAAAGGAACGCCATATGGTTTTTAGAAAGCAGGTTTCACTGGGATAATTTTAAGCTGCCATGTCACATTTGAAGACCCCCTGATGCACCCCTAGAGTAGAAACTCCAAAAAAAGACCCCACTTTGAAAACTATGTGATAGGTTGGCAGTTTTGTTGGTACTATTTTAGGGTACATATGATTTTTAGTTGCTCTATATAACACTTTTTGTGAGGCAAGGTAACAAAAAATAGCTGTTTTGGCACCGTTTTTATTTTTGTTATTTACAATGTTCATCTGACAGGTTAGATCATGTGCTATTTTTATAGAGCAGGTTGTTACGGACGCGACAATACCAAATATGACTTTTTTGTTGTTGTTTGTTTCAGTTTTACATAATAAAGCATTTTAAAAAAAAATAATTTTTAGTGTCTCCATATTCTGAAAGCCATCATTTATTTTTATTTTTTGGGCGATTTGTCTTATGTAGGGGCACATTTTTTTTCGGTATGAGATGACAGTTTGATTGGTACTATTTTAGGGTGCGTATGACATTTTGAACGCTTGGTATTACACCTTTTGTGATGTAAGGTGAAAAAAAATGACTTTTTTGACACTTTTATTTTTATTCTTTTACGGTGTTCACCTGAGGAGTTAGTTAGTTCATGTGATATTTTTATACAGCAGGTTCTTACGGATGTGGCGATACCTAATATGTATACTTTTATTTATTTATTTATTTATGTTTTACACAATAACAGCATTTGTGAATAAAAAAATATTATGTTTAAATGTCTCAATATTCAGAGAGCCATAGTTGTTTTTTATTTTTTGGGCGATTGTCTTGAGTAGGGTCTCATTGTTTGCGGGATGAGATGGCGGTTTGATTAGTACTAATTTGGGGGGCGTATGACTTTTTGATAGCTTGGTATTACACTTTTTGTGATGTAAGGTGACCAAAAAATGGCTTTCATAGGGTTAGGTCATGTGATATTTTTATAGAGCAGGTCGTTACGGACGTGGCAATACCTAATATGTATACTTTTTTTTATTTATGTAAGTTTTACACAATTTTATCATTTTTAAAACAAAAAAATAATCATGTTTTAGTGTCTCCATAGTCTGAGAGCTATAGTTTTTCAGTTTTTGGGCGATTTTCTTAGGTAGGGTATCATTTTTGCAGGATGAGATGATGGTTTGATTGGCACTATTTTGGGATGCATATGACCTTTTGATTGCTTGCTATTACACTTTTTGTGATGTAAGGTGACAAAAAATAGCTTTTTTGACAGTTTTCATTTGATCTTTTTTACAATATTCACCCAAGGGGTTAGGTCATGTGGTATTTTTATAGGTCAGATTGTTACGGATGCGGCAATACCATATATTTTAATTTTTTTTACATTAAACACAATAAAAGCATTTTTGAAACAAAAAAAAAACATGTTTTAGTGTCTCCATAGTCTGAGAGACATATTTTTTTTTACTTTTAGGGCAATTGCCTTAGATAGGGGCTCATTTTTTGTGAGATGAGGTGACAGTTAGATTGGTACTATTTGGGGGGGGGGGCATATGCCTTTTTGATCGCTTGGTGTTGCACTTTTAGTGAATTGAGTTTTTTTTGGACGGTGTTCATCTGAGGGGTTAGGTCATGTGATATGTCTACTTTTCTCTTTTCCCCTTTTTTAAAAATATATATATTTTTTTACTTTTTTATGGGAAAAAGATGCGTTTTATTTTACTTGAAACTTTGCATTTTTTTGAAACTTGATTTTTATTTTTTCCACTTTATTATTTTGTCCCACTCTGGGGGGGGGGGGTGAACTTTTGGGGGTCTGATCCCCTTTTGAATGCATCACAATACTTCTGTATTGTGATGCATTGGCTGGAAGTGTATTACTAGTGTAATTAACTTACAGCCTGCATGCCTATGAGATCCAGGGGGCTGAATGTCACAGGCTAAGAGGGAAGGTAGCCTTGATGCCTAAGTAAGGCATTGGGCTGCCTTCCCTGCCATCGGGTCCTTGTCATAGCAGCGCGAGGACCCGATGGCTGCTCCCTCCCTCCCCATACATCGCATGTGCCACGGTCAGTGCGCATAAACATCAAAGGTTAATGCGCTGGCATCAGTGTTTTCACCGATGTCGGCGTATACATCAGGGGTCCAGCTGTCAGTCACTCCTGCCGCTGATCGGGCGGGCGCAGCTCCTGCACCCTCCCGATCAGCCCGCCGTAATAGTACGGCGCTGGGCGGCAAGTCACGTCCCGCTGCGCCGTACCATTATGGCGCTGGTCGGGAAGGAGTAAATGTTTTTTCCCCCCACAGATTTTTGGCAACTGGGAACTTATTTGCATCCCTGCATTTTGAGTTTCTTTTGGGAACCTCAACGATTTCTCGGATTGTGCATCACACTTGTCATGTCATCTGGCACAGACTTCGAGAGGCGGTGATGCCACAGCCCAAGGCCGAGGATTGGGTTCGGATCTCTAAGGGCTTCAATGAATGTGCGCAGTTTCCTAACTGCATCGGGGCACTGGATGGCAAGCAAATTCGTGTTAAGAAGTCGCCTCACTCTGGCACCTGATTCTTCAATTATAAACAATATTTTTCGGTAGTGCTTTTGGCTTTGGCTGATAGTAACTACCAGAAGACTGCCTGGATATGCAGGTCCGCCGGCTCCATTTGTCATCGTGGCTGATGAAGGGTTTGCATTGACTCCCCATGTTATGCAGCCCTTCCCCAGTAGCGGTTTGGATATCAGGAGGAGTATTTTCAACTACCGGTTGACTCGTGCCCGTCGGTATGTTGAGTGTGCTTTTGGCATACTCTGCAGCAAGTGGAGGGTGTTTAGGTCATCTATACAGATGGATCCGGAGAATGCTACCCTGGTGATTCAAGCTTGTGTTGTTCTACACAACTTCACCAGGATGCACAATCCTTCCTCTGCTGTTGACCAGAACCAATTTCCAACATCATCAGGTGTGGGTTTGGATCTGACCCTGCATAGATGATCTGGTACTGCAGGCATTGCAGTTCGAGAAATGTATGCAGACTTTTTCAGCATCCCAGAGGGGGCCGTGCCATGGCAGTTGGACGCTATTCGTGGCTGGGTTTGATATCTTCTGGGCTTGGTAGTTTTATTTATTTTTTCTAGATAGCTTTTTGAATTTATGTTGTAGTTGAGTGTAGGGACTCACAAGATAATAAGGACCCTTGACGTGGGCTTGTGGGCTGAGTTTTTTTTGGCCATTAAACAATAAATAAAATCTGATGAAAATGACTACAGATGCAGTTCAAAGTGTACTTTGGAATACATCAGTAAATATATTTGCAATCTTGGCCAAAAAACCTAATACCTCATTGAATAAGGAATATTTTTCTTAAGTATGCCAATTATTAAACTAATAGTACTTGATAAACTGTGTGTGTGTCTATCTTTTATGTTAAAATGTGTAGAAATGATGACATAATTTTGTTTACAAGCAAAACCATAAGGCAAGCGATTTTGAACTATGTTTTTTACTTATCCTATAAACCTCAAATCAAACAAATAAAGACAAACCATGTCAGTAACGTTACAGGATACATAAATAAAAAAATAAAAAAACACTTTTTGACAAATTTAACAAATCCCTGGTAAAACTGGTTGCCCCATAAGAGGGTTCATGCTGAACATTCCCCTGATCCGGGGCCCCTGATGTGTAATGGGCTGGACAATTGCCTTGGGAAAAAGGGGGTTTGTGGTTTGGCTCATGGCAAATCGTTGTGGCTGGACCGAAGGACCTCGGACTGGTGGCTGGCAAGGTGGATAGGTGGTGGGTATTTGATTTGGGGCCAAGATCACCTGGTGCCCCACTGTGTCTATTAGGGAATGTATGTCCCCTTGGTATGGGGAGGCATACATCTCTAGGACACTTGCTGTAGATGACATGTAACTACTTTGCCTCTCTGGAGTTACACGCCGCAGCAATGGTGCCATTCCCCTCATCATTATTTCCTCCTGAACGTCATCCCTCTTCCGGGCTAGGTAGTCAATAAATTGTGAATCTATTATTTCCCGAGTAGATAGCCCCGAAGAAGGCTGAGTGCCTCCCCTCCTTCGCCTCATCTGTGGTCGTTGGGCTGGTGCAGTGCACCCCACTGCAGGCCTTGACATTTCCCTCGGCTGGGGTTGTGGATCTTCAGCCGGGGTCTGGGTTGGAGTGGATGCTGACGAGAAGACAGCTGGAGTTTCAGCACCACCAAGATCGGAAAACTGAGATTCCTCCGCCTCCGGATCATCCAGGCTGTCCACAGTACTGTAGGGCAAATCAGATAAAAAATATATAGGACATTAGCCACAACTAACATTCTGAATATAATGCAATTCTTAGCAAAATAGTGCTGCATGTCCTAAATATAAGGTCAGCCGGCACAGAACCAACAAGGGTTACAAATGTTTGCCCTAAACATTTGTTGGCAAATTACATAATCAAACAATTGACAGACTGTTGCTTTGAATATTGTTCAAATAGCCTAAGACCAATGTAGGTTCATGGTTCTTTAGAGCTGTCCGAGTTTAAAAAATGTCAACACATTCCTGAGCTAACCAAGTGTGGAAATTCGGTCAGTCTGTATATATAAAGGGATAGGGCAAAAAACATTGCTTGGCATACTTTGCTAAACAGTGATTTTGGAGATTTTGGCTCAGGCGGGTTGGAAGCCAACATAAAAAAGAACTGCCAAGCATCAACTAGAAGTCAGCACAAAACCAAACTGTGCATCCTCTGTTAAAAAAATATAATCAGATGGGTAGGCCACAGCCATCATATATTTCAGACCAAATCTGGATGAAAGGTCTTACAATATACAAATAGCGGGCAATGACATACAGTTACAAACATGCTTTATGATTTATGAACAAAACTTACAGCCTCAAATCCATAACTGGTTTAAGGCATAAATGAGAAGATTGAGCAGCTCTCACCTCCTGCACCTGTGGTGAGCACAGTACCAGCCTGGACACGGCCGTAACAGCAAATCAACAAAAAGAGAAAATCCGGCTCTTGAACAACAGGAGACACTTTATTTAGCGGTAAAACTTCCAATCCTCATAGGCAAGGGTATAGTCAACGCGTTTCGGACCTTCGTGTATCAGTCCTTAATCATGACATCATGTCATGATTATGGACTGATACACGAAGGTCCGAAAAGCGTTAACTATACCCTTGCCTATGAGGATTGGAAGGTTTACCGCTAAATAAAGTGTCTCCTGTTGTTCAAGAGCCGGATTTTCTCTTTTTGTTGATAACTGGTTTAAGGAACCGTAACTGTTCGGTATACATGTACGGCCTTTTGCGGGATCCACCTTCACCACTGCGCTCCTTCTCTGTTATTTCCCGACGGAACTGGTCTCTGCAACTTTTTAGGTTTTTTGACTGTGGAAGCATAAAACATTTCGAACAATAATTACATAAGGTCTGTCTAAAAAAAAAAATACACATTCGAAGTAACATCAAATGATGATCCTAAACTAAAATAGCTTGAAAAAAAAAGGGATAATAAACAGTACAGTAGGGCATAGCTCACTAACAGGCCGCAGCCTACATATCAGTCCCAGATGTCCATGGGCCGCCCGCTGTAACTACACGGCCCAGGCGTGTTCCAGTCTGAGTTAGCTCTGTATACACAGCTAATGCATTTCTACTTTGTTTAGCAGGGATTACTATGGTGGCCGCTTACGCTGTCACCTCACCAGGCCAAACTCCACAGCAGCAAAACAATGTCCTTTCCAACATGTCGGCCCAGGTCTGGCTCACAGCAGCGTTTGAAAACGTACATGAACATCAAATGCCTATGAAAAAACACACCCGGGCAATGTCGGACAGTACATCGTTGTACTGATGTTGAGCACTGGATACTAATGTGTAAGAAATGGATGTAGGAGGTGAATATTGTGACTAGGCCTTTAACAATATAATATGTTTGGAAAGGGGACAGATGTCGCCATATCGATATTAACAAGCCCACATGTGTACTGTAAAGGGCACACGCTGTGTAGACATCACTACTGTGTGCTGGAGCAAAGGTCAGGACATGCATTAAAACATGTTTGTCTTCACACATTTGAAAACACATAATGAATGACAAACATGCCCAGGCCAAACCAGAAGCGTGTCCACAAAAGGGACACGAATATTACCTCATGTGACTACTTGCAAAATAAATTATGGAGAACACAGGTGGGGGGGGGGGGGGGGGACACAAGGGCAAGGACACAAAACCACATAGCTTGCACTAACCTAAATCTGCACGACCTCTGCTGTCTGCTCTGTCCCATTCTCCAGGCTTCAGTCGTCGTGCCGCTTTCTCCCATCTTTTTTATTTCTTGGTGCTGGTGTCCCAGAGCTCTGGGCATTTCTGGACACGCGTAATAAGCTTTTCAACATCCCAACGGGGCATTTTTCCAAGAGCACTGGCCAAAACCAGTTTAAACTTTGTGTACAAGTTCACAGGCCTTAGACAGGGGTTTCATAGCAACCATCCGCAAAAAATGCGGATGCAGATGACATACGGATGGCTTCCGTTTGTTATCCGCATTTGCGGACCTATTAACTTAAATTGGTCCGCAAACCGTTTATTGTGGACAAGAATAGGACGTGCTTTACTTTTTTTTGTGGAATGGAACCACGGACAACGGATGTGGAAAACAAACGGTTGACTATCCGCATTTTCAACAGCTCCATAGAAATGAATGGGTTCACATTCTATCCGCAAAAAAAAAAAAAAAAGGAACGGACGCGGAAACAAAATACGTTCGTGTGCATGCAGCCATATTCTGCGTTTTTCACGCAAAGTTGGCCCCATAGAAGTGAATGCAAGCAAGTGCGGGTGCGATGCATTTTTCATGGATGGTTGCTAAGAGATGTTGTTTGTACACCTTCAGTTTTTTATCACCCTCGTGCAAAACGCATTAAATCGCATTGCACCAGCGCGATAAAAACTGAACAACTGAACGCGATCACATACAAAACTGAATGAACTTGCTTGCAAAATCACTCATTTTTCACTGAACGCATACGCAACGCATCTGGACCTAATCCGCTCATCTGCAAGGGGCCTAAGGGTTACATAGGATCCTAAATCAATATAATGCTATTGGACCCTGTCAGTGCTACATACTGTAGGTCAGTACGGGGGCTTCCGCAGACACACGCTGCGAGTCCAATGCGTACGCTCTTGTGAAACCAGCCTTAGGCCTCCTTCACAAGAGCAAGTTTTCCGCAGGAAGTGAACGCATAGCACCCGCACTGAATCCTGACCCATTCATTTCAATGGGTCTATGTACATGAGCTTTTTTCTTTTCGCGCATCAGTTCTGCGTTGCATGAGAATTGCAGCATGTTCTATATTTTGCATTTTTCACTGCTGCCCTGGCCCTATGGATGTGTAATCCGAAAGCAGGTGCGGATGCAATACGTTTTTCACTGAGGTTGCTAGGAGATGTTGTTTGCAAACCTTCAGTTTTTTTTTTTACGCGCGTGAATAACATCAAAACACACTGCACCCGCACAGAAAAAAAAAACAACTGAACTCAATCGCAGACCAAACTGACTGATCTTACTTGCAAAATGGTGCGCGTTTCACTGAACGCAGTTAATTTGTCCCCAGCGAACTCTCTATGCAACTGCTCACATAGACACATAGCTGTGGTTCACCTGATGAAAATGCTGTTTTTCTTTTGTTAATCCAAAGGCTCCGTTCCCGGGTTATGATACTTTTTCTTAATATGCCAATTACGCCTTTGTTGCAAGGAGGGCATGATCGTTGCACACAAGCTCCACTCCTTTCTGTGGTCAGACCCTTCCTGGCTGCTTTGATTGATAGGGCTAAGCAGTGGCAAAACAGCGTGGGAGAGCCGATCACAGAAAGGAGTGGAGCTTGTGTGCAACAAGTGCAACGATCATGCCCTCCTTGCACCAAAGGCATCATTTGCATATTAAGAAAAAGTGTCATTACTCAGGAATATAGTCAAGATATTTTTGTATGCATGGTTAGGCTACTTTCACACTGGCGTTTTGGCTTTCCGTTTGTGAGATCCGTTCAGGGCTCTCACAAGTAGTCCAAAACGGATCAGTTATGCCCTAATGCATTCTGAATGGAAAATGATCCGCTCAGAATGCATCAGATTGCCTCCGTTCCGTCTCCATTCCGCTTTGAAGGCGGACACCAAAGTAAAAGCAAAATAGGGTTTAAAAAAAAAAAGAGCTCATGAGGGTGCCTGCACACAGTGCGGATTTATGTGCAGAAAATCTGCACCAAAACTGCAACAAAAAACGCACATAAATCAATACTATTCATCGCGTTTTTGTGTGGTTTTTGGCACTAACAATTGGCATGCTGAGGATTGTAAAATCCGCACATCAGATCAATTTCTGCACCTAAGGCTACTTTCACACTAGCGGCACGGATCTCCGGCAGGCTGTTCCGTCGGGTGAACAGCCTGTCGTATCCGTCCTGCCGCTAGTGAACGTGTGCCCCCGGACTGCCGCTCTGTCCCAATTGACTATAATGAGGGTGGCGGGGCGGAGTTCCCGGCGAGGCACGGCAGCGCACGGTGAGAGGCTGCCGGAATAAATGTCTGACATGTCGTAGTTTTATTCCAGCAGCCTCTCGCCGTGCGCTGCTGTGCCTCCACTGGAACTATGCCCCCACCCCTATTATAGTCAATAAGGACGGAGCGGCAGTCCGGGGGCACACGTTCACTAGCAGCAGCCGCACAAAATCTGCATCTAATCTGCATTGTGTGCAGCCACTGTTTACGTGAATTGGATCCACTTAACTTCAATTGTGAAAATGCATCTGTCAAGAAATGGAACTTGCCAGTGTGAGACCAAGGCCGTCTGCATACGGGTGCGGAAGATTTGCACGAATTTCCATGCGGAGTTATGTGCTGATTTGCTGCTAATTTTATGCGGTTTTGCTGCAGATCTCACCCTTCCATTGAAAAGGGTGAAATCTGCAACAAACATAATTTACATGCTGCAGATTTTGAAATCCGCAATGCAAGTCAATATCCACGCAGAAAAAATCTGCAAAGTGTAATATCATACACTTTGCTGATACTGTAACACACTGCGGTTTTTCCGCACATATTCCGCAGTGTGTGCAGGTGGCCTGACAAAGTTTTTCTTACCACAGCCTCACATGGCTTGCCTCTTCTGTTTATAAACGCTTGTTCATTGGGTGATGGGCATCTTTCATCAAGATGAACGATACCCATTATCGGCAGCAAATCCCTAGATGTGCTGCCGATAATGAATACAACTGAATTGTTCCTCTCGCATTCACTATGCATCTGTCTGTGTAATCTGCCCCTCTAAAACTGCCCCACATCACCCAATGAGCAAGTGAAACGCTCATTCATCAGGTGAAACAGTCGTTCACATGGACACCTAAATCATTGTTTCTGGACAGCAGATCGTAATGTCTAAACAGCACTCTGCTGCCCAGAAAGAATACATCTGTATGAGGACAAGTGATAGCAGTAGCCATCGCTCGTCGTCATACTGTGGAGGTGACAGCGGCATGTAAATGATGCTCTTCACCTCCTCCAATTCTTCCCTTCCGACAATCATGTGCTCCATCACTGCATGTCAATTTAGCTGTACTATAAAAACATGCAGTGCCTAAGTGAGGTGTCTCATATTGTTTTTATCTACATTACTAATGTATGAATACATTGGATACGTTATTGAACAAGAAGGTGTAATTCACACCTGCAAGCAGAGAAGGATTCACTGCTACTGGAAAGCTGAATGGACTTGTTGAAAGGTGAACTGGAGACTGGTAAAGGTATCTGTCATCAAATGTTGGCCCTGGATTGGTAAGTTCCTTGTCAGCCCCAGTCCTACTTCTGTTGGACATGGAATCAACAGGATTACTTGTCTTCTCCTGGTTGTCTTGGGTTTCCATCACAGTCTTTTCTGTTGCAGAATCTCTATTTGATTTTTCTTGGTCGCATCTTGTTAAGGCCTCTGCATCCTCTTCTTTTTTCTCCTCTTTCTCCTCTTCAGTAGCAGAAGGTGAAGACTGGGGTTTATTTTCTGCTATGCTCTTGGGCACACTCATGTTGCTCTCTGCCATTTTTGGATTGCCAGTTCTTCTGCCTGGTCTCCGTGCTCTCTCTCTTTGCAAGCTGTTTATGGGAGTATATGGACTGGTCTTTAAAATTGAGCTGCCGTGAAGGATGTCCAGAGCATTGCGATGGACAAACAAATCGGAGGGAAGCTGGCCTTCTGGACACATCTGCCGACCTCTGAAGGCTACTGGGTTGGATGGCATCCCATGGTAGAGAAATGGTGTGTCCATATCAACAAAACCTTTTCTATGAGACTTTTCTATTTCCCTTTGGTGATACATTGCATTAATGTCCATATCCATCCTGTACAACAAAGTAAAAATGAGCTTTTTAAAGTAAACTGAAAGAAGTAAACTATCAATAAAGGGAATATATTGTTAGATACTGCTGGAGAAATTACAACCAACCTGTCCTATTCAACAACCATTACAGGTAGATGTAATGTTACACACATTCATATTGATGGTTGTCCGTGTACTGTAATAAATACATGGATAGATCAGGTCTGCCAGAGCAGGAGGTGATGCTTGACTGTGGCAGTCCATAAAGGTGGCTTCCAAGCAGTGGACCTTTATCTATGACACCCACATAACGTAATAAGGCATATGGACAGAGGCTGTTGGGACAAGACAACCCCATGTAACCCCAAGTTACTTATTATAAAGTTGACATATGAAAGAACTATTTTTGCTTAAAGGCTTTTATCATTGTAGTTTACTCATTTTGGGCTGGAAATATTTTTTTTCAATTGGTCTTGACCACTCATAGACAGTAAATGGCATTTATCATGTAGAGAAAGTTAATACAAGGCACTTACTAATGTATTCTGATTGTCCATATTGCTTCCTTTGCTGGTTTGATCCATTTTTTCCATCACATAATACACTGCTCGTAGTCAGGGGTTACAACCACCCTGCAATCCAGAAGCGGTGGTCGTGCTTCTACAACCTAGGAAACAGCAATGGCCTATCTGGTGGCCAGGACTACGGGAAATTAGTAAGTGCCTTGTAATAACTTTCTCTACATGATGAATGCCATTTGCTGAAGTGAGATAACCCCTTTAATTGAAACTATATTCTTATCAGTTTGATAAGAATTTAGCTATAATGAGTGTTTTTGAGCCGTCAGGACATCAGAGATAAGGGTTATACATTGAGCCATCAGAGCAGCACCCTGATGGACTCACTTATAAAGCAGAGGGAAATGGAGAAAAACTGTAATTTTTTTTTTACTAAGGACCAATTGAAAAAAATTATCTTTAGCCCAAAATGAGTAAAATGTACTGATTAAAAAAATTGCTTCTGAAGGGATTCATAGCCTTTAAATGTATTTTTTATGCTATGGTTAAACCTAATTCTTCCTGTAAGAAAACAGTATGACAGCTGTATATCTTTGCAAATATTCTGAGCATACAATAAATAATTAGCTTTGCACTGCATGCACTATGTGGAATATTAATATTTAGAGTAAGAAGATTTTATGTTATCTTTGTATTCACTAAAAGAGTTCAAGGGGCCTGGATGTATTTCTGGAGTGTAATAATATTACAGGCTATAGCTACTAGAGAGGGGTCGCTGATCCAGGGAGTTATTCTGATTGCCTGATTGGAGTCGGGAAGGAATTTTTTCACCCTAAAGTGAGGGAAATTGGCTTTTACTATACATCACAGTTTTTTTTTTTTCCTCTGGATCAACTTGCAGGATAACAGGCCGAACTGGATGGACAAATGTATCCCAGTTGTAACAGAATAGAGAAGAACCATTAGATCAGTGGTCCAGTGGTGGAAAACCCATTTAGGACACAGCTATTTAGGACCTAAAGTCAACACAATTTTTTTTTCCATCACTGCATTATGGGAGCCATAACCTTTACATTTTCCTGTTAACATAACCATATGGGGGGCATTAAGGTAGCATAACTATTGTGAGGGGGCATTAAGGTGGCATAACTATTGTGAAGGGGCACTAAGGTGACATAACTACTGTGAGGGGGTTTAACTAATGTGAGGGGGAAATAAGGTGGCATAACTATTGTGAGGGGGCACTAAGGTGGAATAAATACTATGAAGGGGCAGTAAGGTGGCTTAAATACTGTGAGGGGGCACTAACGTAGTATAACTACTGTAGGGGTCATAACTACTGTAGTTAGGAATCACTAAGTGGTCATAACTACTGTGAGGGGACACTATGGGGGTATGACTAATGTGATGGGACATAACTACTGTGAATTAGCACTAAGGGTGCATAACTACAGTGTGAGGGCACTAAGGGAAGGCCCACTCATGAAATTTTGCCGCTGGACCGACCAATATATTAAGACAACCCTAATTGCATGCTATAAGATACATATGACCCTTGCTGCTCATGTCATTTTTTGACAGTTTGCACTAAGAGTTATAGCGCCAGTGCCCTAAATGTACATCTGATTGAACCAACAGGTTAGATAGATATATAAAGGCTGCCTAAAAGTGAGGAAATTGAAATTTTTTCCTGATAAGATATAACAATGTTTTATCTATTTACATGAGCTACTGATTTATGCCACAAAAAAGGTTTAACAATAGACCCTTTGTAAATATATTTTTTCTTCTATACTTAGTTTGTATCATTAGCTGAAACTTTTAAATACCTGTTCAAAGCTTGTTTCTGTAGTAGCTCCTGTCTCCTGGCCATAAAATCCAAAGGCTCAGTGTGTAAAAAGTTGCTGTAACCTATCAACAAAGCAGAGGAGCTGTTTATACACATCCGATTCAAGTGGTTCTGATGATTGCATTAGAGAGTGACATTTCAGTAAATATATATTACAGGAGAAGAATCTGTATCAGATCGATCGCTATATATGTGATTATAGCATTACCTGGAGTAGAGAAAGCTCTGTTGGGCATGACACTTGAATGACCAGGAATTGATGATCCAAAGTGTGCCGACAAATGCACTTGTCTTGTGTCATTGGGAATCATCAGATCATTTGATGGTAATAGTTCCCCTCTAACAAAAATAAATAACATTTGTTTTTCTATAATCAGAATATATGAGTCATGTCCTGGTATGTTGAGTAATGGATGGGGCTAGGCAGTAATTATATTCTAAATTTTGAGTGGTGTATATCTTCTAAAAATAATAAAATTGTACATTTTGCTTCATTATTGGGTCAATATGAGAAATGAACATTCATGCGAAAACTCGTTCCCAATAATTGCCTCATGTTAATGTGCCGCTGATCACCTGAAAAAAGAGCAATCTGCTGATTTGTTAGGTGATCAGTCATTTCTGTGGCACATAAAATCATTGTTTGGTGGCAGCACAAGCAATTAATCGCTATGGGCATGAAAGATCATAGTGGTGATCATTTGTCCCCTTGCAGAGGAGATCATTGCTACATGTGAATTCAGCTCTCCCCTCTGCACAATTATTGGGGACAGTTTGTTTCTGATTATTGCCTTTCCTATTGGCCCTTGTAAATGGGCTCTTACCATACAATCAAGTTTACAATAATGGGAACTAACAGATTAAAATAGAACAGTCATTTGGTCTATATATCATTTTTACTGTTAAGACAGTAACATAGGTTCTGATGATCAACGACAGAACCTAACACTTGGTATTTCTCCCCCATGAATGCAGCTTGGGAGAGAAATTCAGTATATGGAGCACAGTAAGCAAGTCATTGTTGGCACCTGTCTAACAGTCGCGAGTCAAACTGGGTTGGAATAAATGGCATCCTTTGCTGGACTGGCACCACAACCTGAGGATTGACAGACATCATCTGGTTTCTCATCATAATCTCTTGCTTTTGCCTTAGTTCTAGACAGATGATAAAAGGAGGGAAAATGCAAATTAACATTATTTATACAGTCCATATAGTACAAGACTCAACTGCAAAACTAAGGGTTGTGCAACTATCCGTCATCCAATATTTGTATTCTTTTCTTCTTTTTGTATTCCTTTCTATTTGGAAGTTTAAGCTATAGCTTCTTCTTTGCACCTCTTAGTTATCTCTAATAACTGATGTACACCGGTATTTACTGTGCCCGTCATGTTTATAGCTACAAGTAGCTCTCCTAAAATGTGCACCTAATCAAGCTTGCAGGCAGCCCATATGGAATGCCCCATACATCCCTTTAAAGGGCTTTGTTGCAGGAATTTTTGCGACTGTCCCATTTATCTCAATGGGGCTTGCAGAAATCCATTCAATCACAGAAAATTCCGCAACAGATCTGCCGTATGTGAATTTACCCTGGCTATTTATGTGTACTAGCATCAGTAGGTTGCACTAATCTGGTCCTTCTTAATCCAGACATCAGCACTAATATCAGATTTAGTCACCCACATGCTAATCCTAACATGTATTCTACATTTGGGTAATGTGCTCATTAAACAACTGTAATGTACACTCACCTAAAGAATTATTAGGAACACCTGTTCTATTTCTCATTAATGCGATTATCTAGTCAACCAATCACATGGCAGTTGCTTCAATGCATGTAGGGTTGTGGTCCTGGTCAAGACAATCTCCTGAACTCCAAACTGAATGTCAGAATGGGAAAGAAAGGTGGGCTACAAGAGCAGAAGACCCCACCGGGTACCACTCATCTCCACTACAAATAGGAAAAAGAGGCTACAATTTGCACAAGCTCACCAAAATTGGACTGTTGAAGACTGGAAAAATGTTGCCTGGTCTGATGAGTCTCGATTTCTGTTGAGACATTCAAATGGTAGAGTCCGAATTTGGCGTAAACAGAATGAGAACATGTATCCATCATGCCTTGTTACCACTGTGCAGGCTGGTGGTGGTGGTGTAATGGTGTGCGGGATGTTTTCTGGGCACACTTTAGGCCCCTTAGTGCCAATTGGCCATCGTTTAAATGCCACGGGCTACCTGAGCATTGTTTCTGACCATGTCCATCCCTTCATGACCACCATGTACCCATCCTCTGATGGCTACTTCCAGCAGGATAATGCACCATGTCACAAAGCTCGAATCATTTCAAATTGGTTTCTTGAACATGACAATGAGTTCATTGTACTAAAATGGCCCCCACAGTCACCAGATCTCAACCCAATAGAGCATCTTTGGGATGTGGTGGAACGGGAGCTTCGTGCCCTGGATGTGCATCCCTCAAATCTCCATCAAATGCAAGATGCTATCCTATCAATATGGGCCAACATTTCTAAAGAATGCTATCAGCACCTTGTTGAATCAATGCCATGTAGAATTAAGGCAGTTCTGAAGGCAAAAGGGGGTCCAACACCGTATTAATATGGTGTTCCTAATAATTCTTTAGGTGAGTGTATATGGCCAGCTTCCCTCTTTTTGTATAGACTTTTAGGTTATCGCTAGAGATGAGCGAATCGAAGTTGACGAAGTGGAATTCGATCAGAATTTCTGGAAAAATTCTATTCACACCAAATCCAAATTTCCTCACGCTTTGTGGTAACGAATTCCTAAAATGGCTGCTGGACATGTTAGGACATGGAGCAAGGAACTCTGGAAACGAGGGATCACCCATAATGCCATGCATGCAGCCAATCAGCAGCCAGCCAGCCCTGTGATGTCACAGCCCTATAAATAGCCTCAGCCATCTTCGATTCAGCCATTTTCCAGTGTACTTAGTGCAGGGAGAGACGTCAGCAGGTGCTAGGGAAAGTGCTAAGAAAGACTTGAAAACTTTTATTTTGCTGAATAGAAGTTCAGGGAAAGAGCATTAGAAGTGTAGGGAAAGGATAGGGAGGAATTATTCCACAGTATTGAAGCAGGCTTCAATAGGAAAGTTTAAAGCATGGGTAATAAGAACAATTCTATTACACCTTGCTGCACTGACTGCGAATCCAAATTGCCACAATACTGCTGCTTTCAGGTTTGCAATAGATGAAAACTCTGTAATTCCAGCAAACCGTTGTTTTTATTGGGGTGCAAGTGCTGTGTGATACAGCCATTAACAAGGTGTATTACTAGGACATATCTCTAAGTCTTATTAGCCCTTGTGCAGTGCAGTTATATATTCCAAAGCCTTTTTTGTTGTGTATTAGTGGCAAAAGTATTATTTGCTGTTTTGTGGTGAAATGAGAAAATTTCAGCCCTTTTTGGTTTGCATTAGTGGCCCAAAAAAAGTATTATTTGCCGTTCACCGGTGCAGTTATATGTTCTAAAGCTTTTTGGCCGTTCAGAGGTGCAGTTATATGTTCGAAAGCTTTTTTGGCATGTATTAGTAGCAAAAAAATGTATTATTTGCCATTGTGTGGTGAAGAAAGAAAATTAAAGCCCTTTTTGGCGTGTATTTGTCACGGCGGGGAGTGGGGAAAACCCCCCACCGTGCGGTGTCAAAGGGTAAAAGGGGATCAGCCTGGCCAAAAGGAGTAATAAGGGAGCAGGTCACCTCCTACAGTGTCCCTAATCCTCTCCCTGACTCCTCACCGTATGAGTGGCCCCCGATGGTAGGACGACTCATACTCAGGATTCCTAGAGACCCTAAGTCGCCCTGATAATCCCTCACCAAGGAGCAGGGAAGAGACAACCTGTCCATCCCAGTGATGGAGGAACAGGAGTCCCTATCTGAGGCCAGGCTGCAAGGAGAGGGGAACACATACAGCTTAAGAAGATGGCAGATAAGTGAAACCAATAATACACTTACCTGCCACAGACACACTGACTGGAACCCGTGCACTAGTGCTGCTGTCCACACCAACATTAAAAGACACAGCACACACCAGAAACCACACAGGAACACAGGACACCCATAGCTGCAATAAACATGAGACAGGGGAATGTCTAGTAAGCAAGCTGGACACCAAACACCACCAGACATGTAACACCAAACAAGACATACAAACACACTGAACATAACCCACTCCATACAAATAAGGACAGGAAGGGAAGGAGACACCGGGATAACATTGAACATCTATGACCACAAGGGTGGCCCTCACTGGACAGATGGAACACCCTGGACTAGAGCAGAGCTCCAGCACCAACGACAGCTGAAGTACCACTGACTCCAGCCAGGAAACCACAGAAGATATAAGCCAAGTGAACCCTTACAGTACCAGACAGAGGGAGGCTACAACTTAAAGGGGAAGTGCACACACAAGCATACTAAACCACATAACCACCGGCAACAGCATGCGTGGCAACCATGTCACAGCAATCACACAGAAGGCCGAGACACTGCCACCACATGCTCTCACAGCAATACGTCGCTGCAGGCAACTGCAAGTGTGGCAACAGTGTCACAGCGTACACCTTAGGCCGTGACAGTATTAGTGGCAAAAAGAAAGTATTATTTGCCGTTCAGCTGTGCAGTTATATGTTCTAAAGCCTTTTTTGGTGAGCATTAGTGGGAAAAAAGGGCTTATTAGCCGTTGTGTGGTGAAGTGAGAAAATTACAGCCCTTTTTGGTGTGCATTAGTGGCCCAAAAAAAGTATTATTTGCCATTTAGCGGTGCAGTTATGTGTTCTAAAGCTTTTTTGGTCATTCAGCAGTGCAGTTATATGTTCTAAAGCTTTTTTTGGGCGTGTATTAGTGGCCCAAAAAATGTATTATTTGCCGTTGTGTGGTAAAGTGACAAAATTGCAGCCTTTTTTGGGGTGTATTAATTTCCTTTTTATTTACTTATTTGATCTAACAGTATGTCAGACAGAGAAGTGACAGGCCCTGCACAGGGGAGGGGCACAGGTCTAAATGTTTCTGGCGCAGGGACAGGTTACAGCAGAGTAAGAGGGCGTGGCAGCAGGGTTACTTCCAGTGGCCTGAGCTCCCAGTGTCAGCTAGCGGTCGTGTCTTGACCAGCAACCCAGCAGTTCTTGAATGGTTGTCCCAAGTCACATCAGACACCTCCAGCCAAGAGCCGGTGGGTTCGTCAGACACAACCCTTAGTTGGCATGGCTGGGGAAAAGGCCCTGTGCCCAAACCTGTCATCATCCTGCCTCTGTCCTTTTCTGTTCCCTCAGCCAGAGAAGTATTATATGCTGTGAGCTTAGCTTCACTATACAGCGAGGATGAGCTACTAGAGGACAGTCAGCAGCTACCGCCCAGCCAAGATCTGGGGGAGACATCCGCCGCTTCCTCCGGTAGATGGGCAAGTAGTGATGAGGAGAGTGGCGTGGGAGCTGGCGTTGCGAGCGGTCAGGCTCCTGGCTCAGAGACCATTGAGGAGGACATCAGTGACGTGCAGTCAATACTCGATGATGATGTAGCCGATCGTAAATGGGAGCTGGGTGATGAAGGGGCTGTGCAGTTATATGTTCTAAAGCCCACTCAGGTCTCCTCATGCTGCTGCTGCTACCTCCACAGTACGTCACCTTGCCACTCTGTGGCCTCCTCATGCTGGTTCTAACTCAACACTATTCCACCTTGCCACTCTGTGGCCTCCTCATGCTGCTGCCACTTCCATACAATGTCACCTTGCCACTCTATGGCCTACTCATGCTGCTGGTAACTCAACTCTATGTCACCTTGCCACTCTGTGTCCTCCTCATGCTGCTGCCACCTCCACACTATGTCACCTTGCCCCTCTGTGGTCTCCTTATGCTGTTGCTAAATCAACACTATGTCACTGGGCCACTCTGTGGCCTCCTCATGCTGCTGCTGCCAGCTCCACACTATGTCACCTTGCCACTCTGTGGTCTCCTCATGCTGCTACTAATTCAACACAATGTCACTGGGTCACTCTGTGGCCTCCTCATGCTGCTGCTGTTGCCACCTCCACACTATTGTAAAAAATTATGTTACAGCAGCATCTCCAACGATCTCCTATATTGTAGTATTTCAAAGCATATGTGCAAACAGATAATGCAACGTTTCGGCTGTCCTCAGCCTTTGTCAAGCATGCATGCTCATATGCTTGACAAAGGCTGAAGATAGCCGAAACATTGCATTATTTGTTTGCACATATGCTTTGAAATACTACAATAAGGGAGATCGTTGGAGATGCTGCTGTAACATAATTTTTTACAATTGTTCTGTGTCCACCTGGGATCCGTGGTATTGGATACAGCTGCTGCATTCCACATACAAGCTCTGGGATACCATTGTGTGCTGCTTGTATTCACCTTGATTTAGCTCCACACTATGTCACCTTGCCACTCTGTGGTCTCCTCATGCTGCAGCCAACTGACAACTCTGTCTCTAGGCAACTATGGGGTCTCATGCTGCTTCCACCTCCACATTATCTCACCTTGCCACTCTGTGGCCTCCTCATGCTGCTGCTAACTCAACACTATGTCTCCTTGCCACTTTGTGGCCTCTTCATGCTGCTGCTGCCACCTCTTACCACTCTGTGGCCTCCTCATGCTGCTGCTAACTCAACACTATGTCACCTTGCCACTCTGTGGCCTCCTCATGCTGCTGCTGCCACCTCAACACTATGTCACCTTGCCCCTCTATGGTCTCCTAATGCTGCTGCTTAATCGGCACTATGTCACTTGGCCACTCTGTGGCCTCCTCATGTTGCTGCCACCTCCAGACTATGTCATCTTGCCACTCTGTGGCCTCCTCATGCTGCTGCTAACTCCACCCTGGGTTTCTTTGCACACGGTTATTTCAGGTAAGCTCTGGTCTCCCATTGCCCCCCGCTGATTGTGTGGTCAATTCTTGTCCACCGGCACTTTGCCCTGTTTGATACAATTTCCATCCTCACATGTTTGTATCTACTTCTAGTGGGGGTGCATGAGCTGACCGTGCTTTACCTGATATTGTATGGTTCTATTTCTCCATTCACTTCTTGCATGGACTGGGCACTGCACCCAAGATCGCTTATTCCCATGTCAGATACTATGTATATTACATCTCTTCATTTGTCTCAACCGTGTGCTCCTTCCTCCCAGGGTGGTGCTGTTGTTTTTTCTCCGCTCCCATCACCTTGTTTCACGGCATCTCATGTATTAATTTACCCTTCTCCTTTTTTTGTTATCATTTTTTAACTTATTGTAATAAAATTTATATATTTTTGGTAATATGAGCTCTCTTTTCATTTGTTTCTGCTATTTCACTCGGGAGCTTTTACCGAGTTACACTTTAGGTGTATCCCCTGTGGCTATTCAGGGTGGGCACTGTTTCTTACCCGCCTTGGGGATACCCTGGGTCATTTTTGTTTGTCTAACTCAACACTGTGTCACCTTGCCACTCTGTGGCCTCCTCATGCTGCTGCTGCCACCTACACACTATGTCACCTTGCCCCTCTATGGTCTCCTAATGCTGCTGCTTAATCGGCACTATGTCACTTGGCCACTCTGTGGCCTCCTCATGTTGCTGCTGCCACCTCCACACTATGTCACATTGCCACTCTGTGGCCTTCTCATACTTCTGCTGCAACCTCCACACTATGTCAGCTTGCCACTCTGTGGCCTCCTAATGCTGCTGCTAACTCAACACTATGTCACCTTGCCACTCTGTGGCCTCCTCATGTTGCTGCCACCTCCAGACTATGTCACCTTGCCACTCTGTGGCCTCCTCATGCTGCTGCTGCCACCTCCACAGTATATCACCTTGCCACTCTGTGGCCTCCTCATGCTGCTGCTAACTAAACACTATGTCACCCTGCCACTCTGAGGCCTCCTCATGCTGCTGCCACCTCCACACTATGTTACCTTTCCACTCTGTGGCCTCTTCATGCTGCTGCTAGCTCAAGACTCTGTCTCCTTGCCACTCTGTGGCCTCCTGTCACGACCATGGTCATGGTCGTGACTCCTGTAACCGCACGCAGTTGCCTGCGGTCTAGGTCTGGTTGTCAATCACAGGTGAGGGCTGTAGTATGTTGCCTCACCTGTGGTTGCCGCTGGCAACATTATTTATGTGGCAGCATAGCAGCCTGAGCTGTTGCGAGGCAGCTTGCTATGTTGTGCATGCGGTTGCACTTGGCAACGTGTGTTTATATGTGTGCACTTTCCTTGTCTGGTGTGCACAGGGTTTATTGTGTGTGTATTCCCTTTTAAGTTGCTGTCTTCTCTTCCCTGGTGTTGGAAGGGTTAACTTCCTTCCTAGTGTGTGTGCACTGGGTGTGTCTGTGTGTGGGTGTGGCTACATGGGCTATAAAGCCTCAGTTAAGATCAGTAGTCTGAAGGGTACTCCAGCCTTGTTTGTAAGCTGGAGGCACCCTCCTGGTCCCTTATACCATCTGCCAGTGAGGGCCACCCTTGTGGTCATAAATGTTTATATGTGATGTTAAGATGATGTTGTTTTCCTTTCATGTTTAATGCAGGTATGGATCTGGGTTCCTGTGTGTGTATGTGTGTTTGCTGTGTCCATTTATGTTTGGTCTGGACATCAGCTTGTGAGCATGGGATCCAGTCAGCAAGGCTGTGGCAGGTAGGTGTGAACAAGAGTAGTTCTCCTGCCATATCCATATGTCTGTTTATGTACCCCATCGCCTTGCAGCTTGGCCAGTGAGACTCCTGTTCCTCCGTGTCCAGAAGGAACAGGTCGTCTTACCCTGCTCCTTGTTCCAGGGCAATCCTGAGGGCGAGTAGGAAGTATTAGGTTCCGGTGTATGAGCCCTCCCACCATCAGGATTGGCTCAGATGGTTAGGAGTTAGGGTCAGGTTAGGGATGCGATAGGAGGTGACCTGCTCCCTAATTCTGTTGTCCTGGCCGAGCAGCCAATAACCTTCACACTCTGTCATTGTGCCACTCTGTGGCCTCCTCATGCTGCTGATGCCACCTCCACACTATGTCACCTTGCCACTTTGTGGTCTCCTCATGCTGCTGCTAAATCAACACTATGTCACTGGGCCACTCTGTGGCTTCCTCATGCTGCTGCCACCTACCCACTATGCCATTGGGCCACTCTGTGGACTACGGTCCCATCAGAATTGGCTTATGATTTGGTAGCCAAAAGCAGAAGTGGGTACAAAACACAGAAGACATGCAAATATTACATTCATCTCATTACACTCATCATTATGAGCTGGAGCTTTTCAATACAAGATGTTGGCAGATTGACTGGGTCAATTAAAGAAAGTGACCCAGCATTTTGCTAAGAGAATTAGTCACTTATTTATGTTGCCCTTAGTTAGGACACCATAAAACTGGTGACAGGTTCCCTTTAACTACCATAGAAAGCTCTCTATGCGGGTTACTGCAAGGCACATCGTTCTCCACCACTATACAGTTCATCTTTAGTTATGGCTAGACAAGACAAGATAATTGGCACTAATTTAAAAAGCCTTTACATGGGCTGATCAAAACGGCCTGGGGGACGGTTCATCCAACTTCCTTACACTTTACATTACATAGGTAGCGTGTCCCCTGTTTACATAATGTGCTGCCAAGCAGTAAGCATTTTTATGATTACATAAAGGCCCTTGTTACACAGCGCAACTATTGGCCAAAAGAAACATTATTTTCCAATCAGTGGCCCCTGAAAAGGGCTCTTAAAGATATTGTAATTAGCCAATGACTACAAAGGTCTCACCATAGGATTTAATGCATTTAATAAAGATTGTCAAAAATTGCTTCTTCCCTGATGCTAACATTTACAGACACAACCACACCAAATGGCAATTTGTAAGACTTTGCTGAAGTGGCTGTATTTTATTAGGAGGCAAGTGCAACAAGTTTTAAAGGGGTTCTCCAGGACATAGAACTCCTTTTAATTTTTCCATGCAGGGTGCAGAGATTTAAAAAAAACATAAGACTCGCCTGTTGCTTTGGTTCCAGCACCGAGCTCTTCTTTCCTTTCTCCCCACTGGTGATATGAAAAGGGGTTCTCAGTCTTAGAGAACCCCTTTAATCTTGAACTAAAGTCTTTATCAGGCATCTTAATTGATTACATTTGAAATCGTCTCAATACCAATTTCCCTCAAACACACAGATACACCAAGACTAATGTCATAGAAAGCCAGTTAACGTATCAGTCAGTATAGTATATCTTCCATGTAATTTATCATTTAGCTATTATAGCCTGCCTACATTCAGTGCGCTGCCTGTGCTGTTCATAGTGCGACCTGCGCTGATGAATGGCATGAAAAGTCTAAGGCCCCTTTCACACGGGCGTTGCGGGAAAATGTGTGGGTGCGTTGCGGGAACACCCGCGATTTTTCCACGCGAGTGCAAAACATTGTAATGCGTTTTGCACTCGCGTGAGAAAAATCACGCGTGTTTGGTACCCAAACCCGAACTTCTTCACAGAAGTTCGGGCTTGGGATCGATGTTCTGTAGATTGTATTATTTTCCCTTATAACATGATTATAAGGGAAAATAATAGCATTCTGAATACAGAATGCATAGTACAATAGCGCTGGAAGGGTTAAAAAAATAAAAAAAATTTTAACTCACCTTAGTCCACTTGCTCGCGTAGCCCGGCATCTCCTTCTGTCTTCATCTGAGCTTTGTGCAGTAACAAGGACCTTTGGTGACGTCACAGTCATCACATGATCCATCACCATGGTAAAAGAGCATGTGATGACTGTGACGTCACCAAAGGTCCTTGTTACTGCACAAAACTCAGATGAAGACAGAAGAGTTGCCGGGCTACGCGAGCAAGTGGATTAAGGTGAGTTAAATAATTTTTTATTTTTTTTTAACCCTTCCAGCGCAATTTTACTATGCATTCTGTATTCAGAATGCTATTATTTTCCCTTATAATCATGTTATAAGGGAAAATAATAATGATCGGGTCTCCATCCCGATCGTCTCCTAACAACCGTGCGTGAAAATCGCACCGCATCCGCACTTGCTTGCGGATGCTTGCGATTTTCACGCAACCCCATTCACTTCTATGGGGCCTGCGTTGCGTGGATTATCGCACCGCAACACACAAAGAGGAGCATGCTGCGATTTTCACGCAATGCATAAGTGATGCGTGAAAATCACCGCTCATGTGAACAGCCCCATAGAAATGAATGGGTCGGTATTCAGTGCGGGTGCAATGCGTTCAACTCACGTATCGCATCCGCGCGGAATACTCGCCCGTGTGAAAGGGGCCTAAGGCCTATTGGTACACCATAGACATGTCATGGTTTTATTCCAGCCGCCTCTTGGCATGTTTTCCGTGCTGCGGCCGGACCTCCTGCCCATCCCATTATAGTGAATGGGGACGGAGAGGAACTTCCTGCGCACGGTGCACTAGCGGCAGCACGGATCCGGCAGGCTGTTCCCCTGCCAGAACAGCCTGCTGGAGAAGGCTGCCGCTAGTGTGAAAGTAGCCTAAATAACTGGGGTTTGGGTTGCAGTTTGGGCACTCGGTCTCTAAAAAGTTCGCCATCACTGACAAGAGGTTTTACAGGATAGGTCATCATTATCAGATCTGCGGGGGTGCAACACCTGGGTCCCCCGCTGATGAGCTCTTAGAATAGGCCTTGAGTGCCGCAGCCTCATCCTAATAACATTACTGTACATCGGTCATATGGCCTACTCGCAGCTCAGCCCCATTCAAGTCAAAGGGACTGACTGCAATACCAAGTGCTGCCACTATACAATGTATGCCGCTGTCTGGGAGCCCGCTGGAAAGCTGCTGGGAGCCCGCATTACTCACCAGAGATGCAGCTCCCTGAAACAGTGGGTGGGGGTGCCGGGACTTGGTCTCACTGATGTGATAATGATGACCTATCCGGAGGATAAGTCATGATTATCTTTTCCAGGATAACCCTTTTAAGTATAGTGGTGAACAGATAACACAGAATACAATTCTAGATCAAAACCATAGCTGGAACAGCACACTGCCTGTTAACTATTTCCTACCCATATACAGAACTTTAGAATACATAGTGCATAGTAAAGTCACATTAACTGAAAGTGCAGTTAAAGAGTTCGCATCTCAGTAAACATTTTAAGAACTTTAGAAGTAAACCATTGTGAATTGTCTGTATTATAACTTTAACCCTTTAGCAGTGAACTGTCAGGTCACTGCACATGTATGAGTGTGATCAGCTTTGTATTGCAAGTCATCATCCTGGGATAATACTGGACATCATCACAGGTTCCAATGGGACATGTCTGACAAATGGATCTATCTACTGTATCTATCTGTCTGTCTATCTATCTAGTATATTAGTATAGTGTTTACCTGCTGTTGGTATGCATCCTGTGAGTTGATACAGATGCTTTCCTTCCAAATTAGTCTGGTCACTAATCATAGACATTTTTCGCATACGTCTGTAAAAAGAGAATACAGTACACCATTACTTGAGGTTAGCACTGGTGGCTTGCAGAGCTGGGATTCTAGATTTGAGTCTGACCAAGGCCAAATCTGCATGGAGTTTGTATGTTCTCCTTGTGTTTCCTCTAGGTTCTCCAGTTTCTTCCCACACTCCAAAGACATCTGTAAAGTACTGCAGAATATGTCAGTGTTTCATAAGTAAGTAAAAGAATTAACAAAAAAAATGGAATGCTAAAACAAATATTGGAGTGTAAAACAGGGTTAGAAGCATGGAGTTATTTAATGAAATGTGAACATGATATACAGTCGTGGCCAAAAGTTTTGAGAATTACATAAATATTGGAAATTGGAAAAGTTGCTGCTTAAGTTTTTATAATAGCAATTTGCATATACTCCAGAATGCTATGAAGAGTGATCAGATGAATTGCATAGTCCTTCTTTGCCATGAAAATTAACTTAATCCCAAAAAAACCTTTCCACTGCATTTCATTGCTGTCATTAAAGGACCTGCTGAGATCATTTCAGTAATCGTCTTATTAACTCAGGTGAGAATGTTGACAAGCACAAGGCTGGAGATCATTATGTCAGGCTGATTGAGTTAAAATGGCAGACTTGACCTGTTAAAAGGAGGGTGATGCTTGAAATCATTGTTCTTCCATTGTTAACCATGGTGACCTGAAAAGAAACGCGTGCAGCCATCATTGCGTTGCATAAAAATGGCTTCACAGGCAAGGATATTGTGGCTACTAAGATTGCACCTCAATCAATAATTTATAGGATCATCAAGAACTTCTAGGAAAGAGGTTCAATTCTTGTTAAGAAGGCTTCAGGGTGTCCAAGAAAGTCCAGCAAGCGCCAGTATCGTCTCCTAAAGAGGAGTGCCACCAGTGCAGAGCTTGCTCAGGAATGGCAGCAGGCAGGTGTGAGCGCATCTGCATGCACAATGAGGCGAAGACTTTTGGAAGATGGCCTGGTGTCAAGAAGGGCAGCAAGGAAGCCAATTATCTAAAAAAAAAACCCATCAGGGACAGATTGATCTTCTGCAGAAAATTTGGTGAATGGACTGATGAGGACTGGGGCAAAGTCATATTCTCCCATGAAGCCTCTTTCCGATTGTTTGGGGCAACAGGAAAAAGGCTTGTCCGGAGAAGAAAAGGTGAGCGCTACCATCAGTCCTGTGTCATGCCAACAGTAAAGCATCCTGAGACCATTCATGTGTGGGGTTGCTTCTCATCCAAGGGAGTGGGCTCACTCACAATTTTGCCCAAAAACACAGCCATGAATAAAGAATGGTACCAAAACACCCTCCAACTGCAACTTCTTCCAACAATCCAACAACAGTTTGGTGAAGAACAATGCATTTTCCAGCACGATGGAGCACTGTACCATAAGGCAAAAGTGAGATAACTAAGTGGCTCTGAAACTCCCCAGATCTTAATCCCATTGAGAACATGTGGTCAATCCTCAAGAGGCGGGTGGACAAACAAAAACCCACTAATGCTGATAAACTCCAAGAAGTGATTATGAAAGAATGGGTTGCTATCAGTCAGGAATTGGCCCAGAAGTTGATTGAGAGCATGCCCAGTCAAATTGCAGAGGTCCTGAAAAAGAAGGGCCAACACTGCAAATACTGACTCTTTGCATTAATGTCATGTAATTGTCGATAAAAGCCTTTGAAACGTATGAAGTGTGTGTAATTATATTTCACTATATCACAGAAACAACTGAAACAAAGATCTAAAAGCAGTTTAGCAGCAAACTTTGTGAAAACTAATATTTGTGTCATTCTCAAAACTTTTGGCCACGACTGTAGGTATTTATACTTGAGAAACAAAACTGTAAGGCTAAAAGTATATATATATATATATATATATATATATATATATACACACACACACACACACACACAGTATCTTACAAAATTGAGT
This sequence comes from Bufo gargarizans, assembly GCF_014858855.1. Classification (NCBI taxonomy): domain Eukaryota; kingdom Metazoa; phylum Chordata; class Amphibia; order Anura; family Bufonidae; genus Bufo; species Bufo gargarizans. The sequence continues at coordinate 181,654,415 of NC_058083.1, forward strand.
ACACCCCTGACATTTTTGTAAATATTTTTCTTTATCTTTTCATGGGACAACACTGAAGATCTGACACTTTGATACAATGTAAAGTAGTCAGTGTACGGCTTGTATAACAGTGTAAATTTAGTGTGCCCTCAAAATAACACACAGCTATTAATGTCTAAACTGCTGGCAACAAAAGTGACTACACCCCCAAAGTGAAAAATGGCCAAATTGTGCCCAATTTGCCATTTTACCTCTCTGCTGTCATGTGACTCGTTAGTGTTACAAGGTCTCAGGTGTGAATGGGGAGCAGATGTGTTAGATTTGATGGTATTGCTCTCACACTCTCTCATACTAGTCATTGGAAGTTCAATATGGCACCTCATGGCAAAGAACTCTCTGAGGATCTGAAAAAAAAAAAAAAGGTTGCTCTACATAAAGATGGCCTAGGCTATAAGAAGATTGCCAACACCCTGAAACTGAGCTGCAGCATGGTGGCCAAGACCATGGAGCGGTTTAACAAGACAGGTTCCAATCAGAACAGGCCTCGCCATTGTGACCAAAGAAGTTGAGTGCACGTGCTCAGTGTCATATACAGAGGTTGTCTTTTCAAAATAGACGTATAAGTGATGCTAGCATGGCTGCAGAGGAGAAAGGGGTCAGGGGTCAGCCTGTCAGTACTCAGACCATACTCCACACACTTTATTAAACTGGTCTGCATATGTCACGGCCATGGCCATGGTCGTGACTCCTGTAACCGCATGCAGTTGCCTGCGGTCTAGGTCTGGTTGTCAATCACAGGTGAGGGCTGTAGTATGTTGCCTCACCTGTGGTTGCCGCTGGCAACATTGTTTATGTGGCAGCATAGCAGCCTGAGCTGTTGTGAGGCAGCTTGCTATGTTGTGCATGCGGTTGCACCTGGCAACCTGTCTATTTAGGTGTGCCTTGTTTCTGTTTCTGTGCACGAGGTTTATTTATGGGTGCACGTCCCCTTTAAGTGGCTTTCTTCCCTTCCCTGGTGTTGGAAGGGTTAACTTCCTTCCTAGTGTGTGTGCACTGGGTGTGTCTGTGTGGGTGTGGCTACATGGGCTATTTAACCTCAGTTGAGACCTGATGTCTGAGGGGTACTCCAGCCTTGTAGTAAGCTGGAGGCACCCTCCTGGTCTCTAATACCATCTGCCAGTGAGGGCCACCCTTGTGGTCATAAAATGTTATACATGATGTTTAGTTGATGTTCTTTTCTCTTTCATATTTTATGCACCTATGGATCTGGGTTCCTGTGTGTTTGTGTGTGTGCTGTGTCCATTTATGTTTGGGTGTGGACACTAGCTTGTATTGCACGGGATCCAGTCTGTGTGTCTGTGGCAGGTAGGTGTGGAAGTACTTTTCATCCTCCTGCCATATCCATAGGCTGTTCATGTTCCTATCCCCTTGCAGCTTGGCCACTTTAGACTCCTGTTTCTCCGCGTCCAGGAGGAACGGGCTGTCTACCCAGCTCCTAGCTCGGAGATCTGCGGAGGGTGAGTAGGGATCCGAGGTTTCTGAGCATGAGCCCTCCTACCTTCAAGGTCGGCTCATGTAGCTAGGAGTCAGGGTCAGATTAGGGAAGCTCTAGGAGGTGACCTGCTCCCTAATTCTGTGGTCCTGGCCAAGTAGCGACCTACCATCTTCTGGCCTCGCATGGCTGAGGGTTTTCCCCATCCTCAGCCGTGAAAGCATGGCTGTCGTCACAGAGGGAAGCCTCTCTAAAGATGATGCACAAGAAATCCTGCAAACAGTTTGCTGAAGACAAGCAGACTAAGGACATGGATTAGTATTACTGGAACCATGTTGTGTGGTCTGATGAGACCAAAATAAACTTATCTGGTTCAGATGGTGTCAAGCGTGTGTGGTGGCAACCAGGTGAGGAGTACAAAGACAAGTGTGCCTTGCCTACAGTCAAGCTTTGCGATGGGAGTGTCATGGTTTGCTGCTGCCTGAGTCCTGCCAGCTGTGGGGAGCTACAGTTCATTGAGGGAACCATGAATGCCAACATGTATTGTGACAATGACATACTAAAGCAGAGCATAATACCCTCCCTTTGGAAACTGGGAAACAGGGCAGTATTCCAACATGATAACAACCCCTAACACACCTCCAAGACAACCACTACCTTGCTAAAGAGGATAAAGGTGCTGGACTGGCCAAGCATGTCTCCAGACCTAAACCCTCTTGAGCATCTGTGGGGCATCCTCAAACGGAAGTGGAGGAGCACAAGGTCTCTAACATCCACCAGCTCCATGATGTTGTCATGGAGGAGTGGAAGAGGATTCCAGTGGCAACCTGTGAAGCTCTAGTGAACTCCATGCCCAAGAGTGTTAAGGCAGTGCTGGAAAATAATGGTGGCCACACAAAATATTTACAATTTGGGGTGTATTCACTTTTGTTACCTGTTTAGACATGAATGGATGTGTGTTGAGTTATTTTGAGGGCACACCAAATTTACATTGCTGTACAGGCTGTACACTGACTACTTTACATTGTATCAAAGTGTAATATCGTCAGTGTTGTCCCATAAAAAGATATAATAAAATATTTACAAAAATGTGAGGGGTGTACCCACACTTTTGTGAGATACTGTATATAGTGAGGCCATTTTTATAAGTGGAAGATTTTCAGTTCAGATTCTACACTGAATCAAGTATTGTGCAATGCAAGTATTTACAAACGCCATTTACTCACTGGGGAAACTTATTTGGATTTGAGGACATGGCAGATTCCCCAATCCATGTTTTTCCAGACTTCACCCTTCGGCATTGCAGATGGTTAATCGATAGTCATATCCACAGCAAAATCTTTTTTTTGCAGATGTCCTAGCCTGTCCTGCAGTGCAAATTTCCACGATGTGTAAACAAGTGTTCTTCACACTTGTAGACACATTTATGTACAATACATATCTAAACTACAGTAGGTCAGTTACTCTTGTGTTGCCAACAGATTTTGTCATGCTTGTCTACCACAGACCATTCTTGCCTCCGGGACTTTTAGAGTGCTATACCTAAAGCTTTGAAAGTGCAAACATTTCAGAATTTATAGTATGGAGTTTTATTTTCTAGTTGGCCTATCTATGAATTGCCACATGTATTAAGCAAGCTTTTTCTGGAGATTACAGAGTCCATCCTCAAACAAGTGCTTGTTTTCTCCAATCGCCACTTCTCATTTGCACTCTTAGCACTTTGGATAGACACAATTCTTCCACTGCAGTAGCTTTATACAATATTACACGATTTACTTTATAATTGCAATTCTGGCAGTCCGTGCCCAGCAACATCTCCCTGCTCCTGGCAGACACGTCTACTGGAATACTTACCTGTACCTCAGCTTGGAATCTTCTGTGACCCATGCCCACCTTCATCTATTTACTTTACAAAATAGTGTTAAGCCTGTTCAATCCAAGCTGGGGTTGCAGCCTCTCTTTTCCTGCCTGCAGTTTCTCTTTCTACCTGTGGGGCACATATTCCCTCTGGCTCTTTCAAGGGAACCTGTCATCAACTGTATGCTGCCCATACTAATGGCAGCATAAAGTAGAGACCGGTGAGTTGATTTCAGCAGGTCTGTCATTTATAAGTTAAAAGTAAGTGGTTGCCGAGAAACCACATCACAATCATTGCAGACTGGGCCTGGGAAAGAGTCCCGGCCACCTGAGAAGAGTCCTGGTTATTCATGGATCCCTGCTCTCCTCGCCCACCTGCTGATGACTGACAGTCTACTACCTAGTTTTCTCCCTTTCTCTCTAGGAGAGAACTGCCAATCATCAGCAGATGGGTGAGAGAGCAGGAGATTATGGATAACCAGGACTCTTCTCAGGTAGATGTGACTCTTTTCAAGGCCCGGGCTGTAATGATTATGATGCTGGTTCTCAGCAACCACTTACATGAGTGACACATCGCTGAAATCAGCATGTCTGTCACTATTTTATGCTGCCCTCAGTGAGGTCAGCATAAAGTTGATGACAGGTTCCCTTTAAAGGAGTCGTGCAATAATGTCTGTGTTGGTGTGTGTGGGGGGCGGGTTGGCAAAACCTGCAAACGGAAAATTGCAATTATGTAACCTATACTGAACATTAGGATTTGGTGGTATGTTAAATTCATATATATCTGCATTACATTCGTGATTTGTAAGAGTTTGTGTGTAACCTTTAGCATTTTTATTGCTTTGTTTTCCTTAAGATATGCATACCTTGTCATTTATGAATATTGTACTATTGATTTACAGCCTGTAATACTCATCAGACTGGCTCAATGTCTGTATAGAACTTCTTCTGTTGATCTGTGCTTTATAATACGTAGTATTTACAACAGACACCACACACATATCCTTTTTCCGCACCCGCTGCACTTTAATTGACAGGGCCAGGCAATGTAAATGTCATCACTCCTAGTCTTGCACCTTTGTCATGTGCTTCAGTACCCGGCGCAGGCACAGTACAGGTGAGAGGCTCACCAGCAGTTCTCCTCTGTACTGTGCCTGCGACGGGTACTGAAGTGCACTGCAAAGGTGCAAGACTAGGAGAAGTCAGGGCAAAGTGTGATGACGTTTACACTGCCTTGCCATGTCAATCAAAGTGCAGAGGACATGGCAGCAGCAGGGAGAATTGAGACAATTGGATATTGCATACTGTACAGTCGTGGCCAAAAGTTTTGAGAATGACACAAATATTAGTTTTCACTAAGTTTGCTGCTAAACTGCTTTTAGATCTTTGTTTCAGTTGTTTCTGTGATGTAGTGAAATATAATTACACGCACTTCATACGTTTCAAAGGCTTTTATCGACAATTACATGACATTTATGCAAAGAGTCAGTATTTGCAGTGTTGGCCCTTCTTTTTCAGGACCTCTGCAATTTGACTGGGCATGCTCTCAATCAACTTCTGGGCCAATTCCTGACTGATGGCAACCCATTCTTTCATAATCACTTCTTGGAGTTTGTCAGAATTAGTGGGTTTTTGTTTGTCCACCCGCCTCTTGAGGATTGACCACAAGTTCTCAATGAGATTAAGATCTGGGGAGTTTCCAGGCCATGGACCCAAAATGTCAACGTTTTGGTCCCCGAGCCACTTAGTTATCACTTTTGCCTTATGGAACGGTGCTCCATCGTGCTGGAAAATGCATTGTTCTTCACCAAACTGTTGCTGGATTGTTGGAAGAAGTTGCAGTTGGAGGGTGTTTTGGTACCATTCTTTATTCATGGCTGTGTTTTTGGGCAAAATTCTGAGTGAGCCCACTCCCTTGGATGAGAAGCAACCCCACACATGAATGGTCTCAGGATGCTTTACTGTTGGCATGACACAGGACTGATGGTAGCGCTCACCTTTTCTTCTCCGGACAAGACTTTTTCCTGATGCCCCAAACAAACGGAAAGAGGCTTCATCGGAGAATATGACTTTGCCCCAGTCCTCAGCAGTCCATTCACCATATTTTCTGCAGAAGATCAATCTGTCCCTGATGTTTTTTTTGGAGAGAAGTGGCTTCTTTGCTGCCCTTCTTGACACCAGGCCATCTTCCAAAAGTCTTCGCCTCACTGTGCGTGCAGATGCACTCACACCTGCCTGCTGCCATTCCTGAGCAAGCTCTCCACTGGTGGCACTCCAATCCCGCAGCTGAATCCTCTTTAGGAGACAATCCTGGCGCTTGCTGGACTTTCTTGGACGCCCTGAAGCCTTCTTAACAAGAATTGAACCTCTTTCCTAGAAGTTCTTGATGATCCTATAAATTATTGATTGAGGTGCAATCTTAGTAGCCACAATATCCTTGCCTGTGAAGCCATTTTTATGCAACGCAATGATGGCTGCACGCGTTTCTTTTCAGGTCACCATGGTTAACAATGGAAGAACAATGATTTCAAGCATCACCCTCCTTTTAACAGGTCAAGTCTGCCATTTTAACTCAATCAGTCTGACATAATGATCTCCAGCCTTGTGCTCGTCAACATTCTCACCTGAGTTAATAAGACGATTACTGAAATGATCTCAGCAGGTCCTTTAATGACAGCAATGAAATGCAGTGGAAAGGTTTTTTTGGGATTAAGTAAATTTTCATGGCAAAGAAGGACTATGCAATTCATCTGATCACTCTTCATAACATTCTGGAGTATATGCAAATGGCTATTATAAAAACTTAAGCAGCAACTTTTCCAATTTCCAATATTTATGTAATTATCAAAACTTTTGGCCACGACTGTATATTAAAAGTTCAGTTTTCTCAGAACTAAAGCCACAGATGGGGATGGGACCAAGACTGCCAGCTTTGATTAGCCTGTTTCAATACAATGATGCTGGCGAGTGGAGTTGATACTGCATGGCGAGTGGAGTTGATACCAAAAAGTTATATTTTGGTCTCATCTGACCACATGACCTTCTCCCATGCCTCCTCTGGATAATCCTGATGGTCACTGGCAAACTTCAAATGGGCCTGGACATGTGCTGGCGTGAGCAGGGGCACCTTGCGTACCCTGCAAGATTATAATCCATGACGGTGTAGTGTGTTACTATTGGTAATCTTTGTGGTTCCAGATGTCTTCAGTTCATTAAAAAGGTCCTCCCGTGTAATTCTGGGTTGATTCCTAAACGTTCTCAGAATCATCCCTACCCCACGAGGCGAGATCTTGCATGGAGCCCCAGACCGAGGAAGATTGACAGTCATCTTTTGTTTCTTCCATTTTCTAATAATTGCACCAACAGTTGTTGCCTTCTCACCAAGCTGCTTGCCTATTGTCCTGTAGCCCATCCCAGCCTTGTGCAGGTCTACAATTTTGTCCCTGGTGTCCTTAGACAGCTCTTTGGTCTTGCCCATGGTGGAGAGGTTGGAGTGTGATTAATTGAGTGTGTGGACATGTGTCTTTTCTACAGGTAACGAGTTCAAACAGGTGCAATTAATTCAGGTAATGAGTGCAGAGTAGAAGGACTTCTTAAAGAAAAACTAGGTCTGTGAGAGCCAGAATATTTGCTGGTTCGTAGGTGATCAAATACTTATTGCATGCAATAAAATGCAAATTAATTATTTACAAATTATACAATGTGATTTTCTGGATTTTTTTTTAGATTGTGTCTCTCACAGTTGACATGTACCTACGATAAAAATTACAGATCTCTCCATTTTTTGTGGGTGGGAAAACTTGCTAAATTGCCAATGTATCAAATATTTATTTTCCCCACTGTATTTAGGAAACAAGTAAACAAAAAAACTTACCTGTATTCACTGTGTTACAACTGCCAAGAGAGTGTGGATAAGGGGAAGGGTTTAAAATGCGTCATTTTGCTCCAAAATTCTGGCACTAAATTCTGTTGTAAAGTAAGCCAATCATAAGGTTAAACAAATGTGTCTAAAGGTGTGCCAGATTTATGATCCAGCCTGAGCCAAGGTGATAAATTTGGCAGATCTTTAGTCTATATTTTGGACCTGATAAGGATTCTTAGTATTGTTTGTGTATTTGGAACATAATATATTATTCAGTTTCATATTGATAAATGTTATGATACGTTTTGTTACTGTGTTGAGCATTTTATAGCCGTGTATATAAAAACATAATACATAATTTACTATCCTACTGATAAAATAGAGGTAATTGAATGGCAGTGGTTCTGGGTCTTTGCCAGTTAAATTCTGAAGATAAAAAGAAGCTCATTTCTTTTTTATGCCACAGGCTGTTTGTTTTGTTGTCCTAGTCCGGATTCGCATCTCTGCTATTATTTCATATTTTTTTTCCATTATAATAATATTGGCAGTGTTGGATTGTCACAGGACATTCACCAATGGAACTCAATTATAATGGAATCTTTTGGGTTTCTGTCATGGCATCTTGTATATTACTGGACAAATTAGAGCTGCATCCTGAGCTATTTTCTCCAGCATCTTTTATGAAATCTGTGACGAAGGCTCCTAACGGTGTGAACTTAACTTTATGTCTAAATACATCCATTTTGGAATGGCAAAATAATTTCAGTTACCTGTATAGAATAGATGACCACCATCTGCCTCTTCTTGGTGGTGCTATATTGACTTCATAATCACAGAGCTACAGTAGATCTCACAAAGCATGAGACTGAAGCAACTACCTAGACAGTTCTGTGAGGCTGTGGGCTATTGTAGCATGTTTGTTTCCTTCTAATACTGTATTAGTTGTGTTATTTCCTCATAAGGTTTATAATTTCTGCTGTCAGTGAATGGAAAAATCCTGGTCACATTCAGAGGCTGAAAACTAGTCCTGGCTAGAAGAATATTGTCTACACCATAAACACTGTCACAAGCCCATCAGTTGTGCGAATATAAATGTTTCTGCTCAGAGATCTTGAATTAAAAAATACACAAGAAATGTGTGTAACTTTTTATTATATAGTTATTTAACTTTCCATAAGACTAGACACATCTTTATTCTATAAAACTGTGTGGGCTATAAACGTGGCTATAGATATGATCAGGGGCAGACTGGGAATTCAAAGTGACCCTGGAAAAAATACTAAAAGTGTCCCTTTTTGTAGTTGAGTCCAATCTGATGGAAGGCAGGGCCAGCTATACCATATTGTGGCACATTATACCACCCCATATACCACAGTCCATCACAAAATACTGCAACCAACAGCAGAAAATACATACCCAAAAATTTCCACTGGTTGGCCGGGAGGAGGACTCAGGCGCCCCCCTGGGCATCGACCCACCGGGAAATTTCCCCGTAAGGTCTATGGCCAATCCGCCCCTGGATATGATATCATGCTGCCAAATCTGCAAGTTTTTTTTCCTTTTTTAGGAAACTGACAGCTATTATCACTATTTAGAGGGCACATAATCTAATCTATTGATAATTATGATAACATATTATAAATATTGCACTTGCAACATTTTTTTCTTCTTTAGACAGATTATGGTAATACCTAGGCTCCATTATGATTCGATTTTCAGTAGGCCTGAATATGCTAGTAATACACAGACCCATACTGCCATCTACTGGTGACTAGTTCATGTTATGTTATGTAACTACTGCAAAACACCTCAATCTGGCACACCTGAATTTGGCTGTGGTCTTTTTCTACATGCATTTCTTGCTCTGGCTTTTGTGGCATCTTTCCTGTCTTTTTTCCCCGCACACTGGTGGTCATTGATACCCCTGTGCTGTTGGAGAATAGGAAGAAAAAGGAAAAAAGGAAGTTTATTCAACCACTCAAGGATCTGGAAAAATCCCCAGAGTGTCTGAAAGTAGGCGCCAACAGTGGTGGTAAAGTGGGTCCGAGTAACGCAAGGAAGGCAGCTCAAGAAGTGTCCAATGAAGGCACTCAATGTAAAAATGAGGGAGGGGGGAGGTCAATTGAACGGAGTTCAAATGACCAAGGGAGGTGGGGAAACGTACAAAAGCACCAGACCAAGCTATGAGTGGGTAAAGAATGTAGTATCTTGGTGGTATAGTAACACAATATAAAGTGGAATAAAATAGTACAAGGTATATTTAAAAAGTACAAAGTGGATTGAAACCGATAGACAGATGAAGTTCACTTCCTGCTAACGGTATCAGTAGGAGATTAAGAACAAAAGGTTAAAAACAAGAAATATAAGATAAAATGGATGGGAAACATCCAGTGAGGCACTTACTTCACTGGGGGGTCGTCAGCAGGATAAGCATAAAACACCTGTGACGGTTCCCCCCTGGCCAGGATCGTGTGTAGAATCTCAGTGAATGATGGCAGCGAGGCAGAGCGCTTCTGATCAAATCACCTTTATTGTATGATATATGGCTCAACGCGTTTCGGGGATCAACATTTCCCCTTCCTCAGGAGAAAGATTTTCAGTAGGCCTGAATATGCTAGTAATACACAGACCCATACTGCCATCTACTGGTGACTAGTTCATGTTATGTAACTACTGCTAAACACCTCAATCTGGCACACCTGAATTTTTTCTACATGCATTTCTTGCTCTGGCTTTTGTGGCATCTTTCCTGTCTTTTTCCCACAGACTGGTGGTCTTCGATACCCCTGTGCTGTTGGAGAATGCTATTTAATGAGATGCAGGTCTCCTCATAAATTATATACAAAAAGATTGAGGACGCTCACCATCTTATTGGAGCCCGGGCTGCTGGCCACCCACCAGTCTCAAAGATTGTAACAAATATATTTAAAAGAATGGCTGGCTCACAATATTTTGCAAGTATTTTTACTCAAAAAACATATACAGTACAGACCAAAAGTTTGGACACACCTTCTCATTCATAGAGTTTTCTTTATTTTCATGACTATGAAAATTGTAGATTCACACTGAAGGCATCAAAACTATGAATTAACACATGTGGAATTATATACATAACAAAAAAGTGTGAAACAACAGAAAATATGTCATATTCTAGGTTCTTCATAGTAGCCACCTTTTGCTTTGATTACTGCTTTGAACACTCTTGGCATTCTCTTGATGAGCTTCAAGAGGTAGTCACCTGAAATGGTTTTCACTTCACAGGTGTGCCCTGTCAGGTTTAATAAGTGGGATTTCTTGCCTTATAAATGGGGTTGGGACCATCAGTTGCGTTGTGGAGAAGTCAGGTGGACACTTTTTTGTGTTATAGTCATGAAAATAAAGAAAACTCTTTGAATGAGAAGGTGTGTCCCACTGAATAGCTCTTTCACATGAGCCTCTTATTTTTGGCCCGGATAAGAGGCGGGTGCGTTGCGGGAAAATGCGCGATTTTTCCGCGCGAGTGCAAAACATTGTCATGCGTTTTGCACTCGTGTGAGAAAAATCGCGTATGTTTGGTACCCAAACTTCTTCACAGAAGTTCGGGTTTGGGATCAGTGTTCTGTAGATTGTATTATTTTCCCTTATAACATGGTTATAAGGGAAAATAATAGCATTCTGAATACAGAATGCATAGTAAAACAGCGCTGGAGGGGTTAAAAAAATAATAATAATAATTTAACTCACCTTAGTCCACTTGATCGCGAAGCCCGCCATCTCCTTGTGTCTCCTTTGTTGAATAGGACCTGTGGTGAGCATTAAATACAGGTAAAGGACCTTTGATGTTGTTGATGATGTCACTCCGGATTTATTCAAAATTGAAGGCATACTGAACCAGCATGGCTACCACAGCATCTTGCAGCGGCATGCTATTCCATCCGGTTTGCGTTTAGTTGGAAAATCATTTATTTTTCAACAGGACAATGACCCCAAACACACCTCCAGGCTGTGTAAGGGCTATTTGACCATGAAGGAGAGTGATGGGGAGCTGCGCCAGATGACCTGGCCTCCACAGTCACTGGACCTGAACCCAATCGAGATGATTTAGGGTGAGCTGGACCGCAGAGTGAAGGCAAAAGGGCCAACAAGTGCTAAGCATCTCTGGGAACTCCTTCAAGACTGTTGGAAGACCATTTCAGGTGACTACCTCTTGAAGCTCATCAAGAGAATGCCAAGAGTGTGTAAAGCAGTAATCAAAGCAAAAGGTGGCTACTTTGAAGAACCTAGAATATGACATATGTTCAGTTGTTTCACACTTTTTTGTGTTATAGTCATGAAAATAAACAAAACTCTTTGAATGAGAAGGTGTGTCCAAACTTTTGGTCTGTACTGTACATAAAAACATTTAATCGAACAATATATCATAAATCCCCCAAACTGTATTCACAATAAGTTCATAAATTGATAAAACTGGTCCTTCTACAATGCAGAGCTCACGCATAAAAAATGTAAAATAAAAACATATAAAAATGTGGTTGTTCACTGATATTTGGGTGCGTGATTTGAGATCCAACAATATATTTTTAACAATATGTTTTTTTATAAAGTAATTCGTAACCAGTCTGTGGGGCACATTTATTAAGAGAGTTACCGGTAGTCAAAAAATAGTCGCATGTCCCTTTTTTATCCGGCTGTGCGACAATATACACTGCCAGTTTTAAGCCATGTTCGTCAGTTGAGTGGGATGGGGGCCATGCCGGGGCCAAGACTCAAGCTAATTTACTAACAATTGTAAATATTGGCAAAAAACTATACCTGACAGTTTTTTCGCCAGGTGCTAGTACTGCAATACATGCACTTTGTCATGCCTAGATTGAAATCTACTCCAGCCCTGACTGGAATAGCTTTCAATTGTCATGTGCACCAGAAAACTGGGGTAAATGTTAGTAAATTTGCTGTGGCTGATGGACTCGCCTCTGCCCCGTCCCCAGACTGCGCCCTCCTGAGTGTCGAAGGCAGGGTCAAAACGCTAACTTTAGTTGCACATGAGTTTAAAACGTCACAAAATGGGGCCTTGTAACTTTTTTATGTCAAAAACTGGTGTAGGGAGTCTTAAAAAGTAACCCCTAATGTGTCTTACAACTAGCTAATTCCTAAAAAAAAAACTGCAAAAGATCCAGCATGCTGTGTTTGTGAAAAGGAGCAACAAAAACACCACCTAAAGAACAAAAATACCAGTAGAATAAAAACTTGTGTGTATTTCCCATAGACTTTCAGTTAACATCAGACTTTTTTTTTGCTTATTTGTGATGTTTTCGTTTTAACAGACAGTGGGCCTCATTTATCAAAACTGTCGGAAAGGAAAGCTGTCTTTGTTGTCCATAGCAACCAATCAGACCTCATCTTTTATTTCTAAAAGTGTTCTGAAAAATGAAAGGTGAGTTCTGATTGGTTGCTATGGTTCAACTAAAACAGTTTTCCTGTTAAATAGTTTTGTTAAATGAGGTGCGTTTTAGCACATGTTTTTTATTATAATTTTTTTTTTTTTTGCAAGACAAGTATTCATGTCACTTGCTCTGCGGATTAATATGAAAAAAGCCATGGTAAAAAAAAAATATACGGGTAAACTGAATTTAAACATTCTATAAAAAAATGCAAATCACTTAGGCCTAGTTCACACGATCTTTTTTTTTGCGAGTGTACGGGACGTTTTTTGTGTTCTGTATACGGTCCGTATACGGAACCATTCATTTCAATGGTTCCGCATTAAAAACAGAATGTGTTCCGTAAGCATTCCGTTTTCGTATTTTCGTTTTTCCGTTCCGTTGAAAGATAGAACATGTCCTATTATTGCCTGCAAATCACGTTCCGTGGCTCCATTCAAGTCAATGGGTCCGCAAAAAAACGGAGCACATGTCCTATTATTCCGTATCCGTTCAGTTTTTGGGGAACCATCTATTGAAAATGTTATGCCCAGCCCAATTTTTTCTATGTAATTACTGTATACTGTATATGCCATACTGAAGAACGGAATGGAAAAACAGAACGGAAACACAACGGAACTCAAAAACGGAACAACGGATCCGTGAAAAACGGACCGCAAAAAATCTATAAAAGCTATTCGTTCGTGTGAACTAGGCCATAGACATTTTTTTTTAAGAAGGCAAAAAAAAAAAAAATAGATGTCTATGGGCCAAAAAATGGTACACCCAGAGCAAGCTGTGATTTTAAAAAATGCACAAAAATAAGGCTACTTTCACACTGGCGTTTTGAATTCCGTTTGTGAGATTCATTTTAGGGATCTCACAAACAGTTCAAAACGGATCAGTTCAGCCCCAATGCATTCTGAATGGATGCGGATCCGTTCAGAATGCATCAGTTTGGCTCCGTTCCGCCTCTATTCCGCTCTGGATGCGGACACCAAAACGCTGCTTGCAGCGCCTGGCGATGCGGAGCCAAACGGATCCGTCCTGACACACAATGTAAGTCAATGGGGGCGGATCCGTTATCACTAGCACAATATGGTGCAATTGAAAACGGATCTGTCCCCCGTTGACTTTCAATGTAAGTCAGGACAGATCCGTTTTGACTTTGTTCTTCATAATGCAAACGGATTCGTTCTGAACGGATACAAGCGTTTGCATTATAGGTGCGGATCCGTCTGTGCAGATACAAGACGGATCCGCACCTAACGCAGGTGTGAACGTAGCCCAAGACACACATTTCATAATTCTCGTAGACTTACAACTTCTGGAGCTGATATTCTTTAAAATGCCACAAAAATGCCTAAAAAACACCAGACTTAGGGATTGTTCACATGGCAGTGGATCATGGACCTGTGCTGTCCATGTTCTCCTTAGACAGCACACGTATCCATTGATTTTAATGTGTTTATTCACACATTCACAGTCAGTGGAAAAACAATAGAAGCACCCACTACTCTCGTCCATGTTGAAGACCTAACGATTCAGCCTAACATATGGAAAGAAGATGACGCGCAGAGCGCAAAAAGCAGACATAAGGACCAACAAGGTTTGGTCATAGACATCTTCACAGATGAAATAATACTTTTTTACGAACGTCAAACATGTGAACAAGGCTTTAGATACTTTTTTATTTATTTAATCAGAGTATTTTTACTTACTGTTACTTCAATGTAACTATTTATTTGTTTCCTTTAACCCCTTCCTGCATAGAGCGTACATATACAGTGGGCAGGTCTTCAAAGATGGCGCCCGCTGTTTTAAACAGAGGACGCCCGGGGCTAATGTCTGATGATGCATTGGCGTCTATGAGAAAAGACATCTAATAATTGCATGTTCAAGTTCCCTATGGAAACTTTTAAAAAGTGTAAAAAATATTTTTAAAAATATAGAAAAATGTATAAAAATATAAAAATTCAAATCACCCCCTTTCCCCAAAAGCAAAATAAAAATAAACATCATGGGCATCACTGCGTGTGAGAAAGCCTTTTCTATTAAAATATAACAAATATTTATCTTGAATGGCAAAAAGTAAAAAAAAATGTAATGGCCGAATTGCTGTTTTTTGGTTACTTCACCTGCCTCAATAAACTGAAATTGATAAGAAAATAAAAATCATACATATCCCAAATTGAGCTCTATACACATAACTACAAAAAATGTATAGGGATCAGAATATGGTGACAAAAATAAAACAACATTTTTTTCAATGTTTTTTTCAGTATTAAAACAAGAAAAACTATACAAATGTGGTATCAACGTAATCGTACTGACCCTGAAAGTATCAGGTCATCTTTTCCGCAACAAAACCCATAAAACTGTGGCGGAATTGTGTTTTTCTTTTCCATTTCCACCCCATTTGGAACTGTTTCCAACTTCCCACTACATTGTATGTAACATCAAATGGTGCCATTAGAAAGTACATCTCGCAAAAAAAAACAACAAAAAAAACCTCATAAGTCTTTGTCAATGGAAACATTAAAAAATTATGACCCCGGAAAGGCAGGAAGTAAAAAAAGAAAAACCCTCCCTGGGTGACGGGGTTAATGTGTAAATCAGTTTTCTTAATATGCACACACTTTGCCTCAAAACACTCTACACATAAAACCTGCAGTCAGGTTCAATATCTACACAAGATGTCTATTATAAGTGAGCAGTCTTAAAACCCCTACGTTTATATAGAATAGTTCCCAAAAACTGATGTGTTTCATTTGCCCATACACAGAATAGTATTACAGGCCGGTGCTTATAGAATTCATTGTGCTTGTATTGTGCCTTCATTCCCCTCTGGTTTTCACTTGAATGGGTCCGCGATCCGGCCGTTCTGCAAAAATATAGGACATGTTCTATCTTTTTGCTGAACGGAAGTATGGGAAGAAACCCCACGGAAGCACTCCGTAGTGGTTCCGTAGGGTTCCGTTCCGCACCATTCCGCATCTCCAGATTTGCGGACCTATTGAAGTGAATGGAATAGACTTAAAGATGTCGATCCATATCCAAATGCGGTCCATATCCAAATGTTGATGGCACACGGATAGTATTTTCCATTTTAGTAAATTACATACGACAGTATATTACCTATCATCATGTGCATGAGGCCTAAACATCATGAATTTTCTATGTGACACTCAAATTTCTGCTGCAGATGTGCACAAGGATTCTATGGGGTTAATCCGCAGATTTTGCAGGCAGGATCCACAGAAATAATGAACTTGCATTGGAGGATGATTATGAACTCCTAAAATCCTAAACATGTGAACAGGACCTTAGGACCTCATGTGCCACCGCACAAGGTTCATGTACACGGAAATGTCACTTTAAAGAAAAAAACTAAGGAGAAAAGACACTTTTTGGCTTAATATTGCTATTATGTTTTATTAATTAAAGGGGTTGTCTGACATAATTACAAATTTGGGACACGCTCCCTAATTGCCTGAAATAAAAAATCATGTTATACTCCCCTTTTTCAGCGCCATTCTCTGTGATGCTGGTTCGGTCCTCCTACTGCTACTTGTATACAAACTGCACGGGTGCTGGTATACGGCACATGACTGCTGTAGCCAATCACTGTCCTCAGCAGTCGAATGTTGAGCTGACTCTTATAATCTTGTATGTCATCTGATACCAGCAGACCACAAATGAAGACTGGCATATAATAAATGTCTGCCAAAGTGTTTATCTACAGCCACCACTAAGGGAAGCTCAATAGATCTGAGTTCAGTGCTAGCTATATTAACACGTTAAGGACCTTGGACGAAAATGCTCGTCCTAACTGGCCGGCAATTCAGGCACTAGAACGAGCATTCTCGTCATAGGGTTAACGCGCTGCCCCACACGTGCTGCTGCGATCAGCAGGAGGGGCCCGGCTGATACTGACAGCCGGGCCCCTGCTGTATTTGCCAGCATCGGTGAAAACACAGATGCCAGCAGATTAACCCTCTGTATGCCGCGGTCACAGTAACCGCGGCATACAGGGGGTTTGCGGCAGCTTGTATATCCCCATCGGGTGCCCTTGCTGCGGTGACGGGGACCCGATGGTTGCTATGGCAGCCCCGATGCCTTGAACAGGCATCGGGACTGCCAGCTACGGAAGCCCAGGAGATCCAGCCCCAGGGCTGGGTCTCCTAGGCAACTGTTAAGCCCCTTTCACACGGGCGAGTATTCCGCGCGGGTGCGATGCGTGAGTTGAACGCATTGCACCCGCACTGAATCCGGACCCATTCATTTCTATGGGGCTGTTCACATGAGCGCTGATTTTCACGCATCACTTATGCGTTGTGTGAAAAACGCAGCATGTTCTATATTCTGCGTTTTTCACGTAACGCAGGCCCCATAGAAATGAATGGGGTTGCGTGAAAATCGCAAGCATCCGCAAGCAAGTGCGGATGCGGTGCGATTTTCACGCATGGGTTCTAGGTGACAGTATTCACTGTATTATTTTCCCAGAATGCATAGTATAATAGTGCTGGAGGGGTGAAAAAAAATAAAAAAATTAACTCACCTTCTCCTCTTGATCGCGTAGTTCCCGGTCTCTTTACTTCTTTAATGATGAGCTGTGGGCTAAAGGACCTGTGGTGACGTCAGATCACATGCTCCATCACCACGGTGATGGACCATGTGATTGGAGCATGTGATCTGACGTCACCACAGGACATTTAGCCCACAACTCATCATTAAAGAAGTAAAGAGACCGGGAACTACGCGATCAAGAGGAGAAGGTGAGTTAATTTTTTTCATTTTTTTTCACCCCTCCAGCACAATTATACTATGCATTTTGTATTTAGAATGCTATTATTTTCCCTTATAACCATGTTATAAGGGAAAATAATACAATCTTCAGAACATCAATCCCAAACATGCGCGATTTTTCTCACGCGAGTGCAAAACGCATTACAATGTTTTGCACTCGCGCGGAAAAATCGCACGTGTTCTCGCAACGCACCAGCCTCTTATCCGGGCCAAAAATAAAACACCGTGTGAAAGAGGCCTTATTGTCTTACAGTGTAAGACACTGACAGTTCAAAAAGCACAATACAAATGTATTGTGCTGAAAGCACAAAGTATAAAAGTCCCGTAGGCGGCGCTCACCTGGTCAGTCTTGCAGTGGAAGCACGGACGGTGCTTGGAAGGGGCACCAGTTGCAAACTGTATAAAAATAAGACGGGATGTCCAGCTTTCCAAAAAAGACATTGTTCTTTATTCCAAAATAACACAGGATAAAAAACAATACAACACGTGTTGTATTGTTTTTTATCCTGTGTTATTTTGGAATAAAGAACAAAGTCTTTTTTGGAAAGCTGGACATCCCGTCTTATTTTTATACAAATGTATTGTGCTGTATTGAAACAGGGATCAGACCCTGAAATGTCCCATAGTGGGACAAAAAATAAAGTGAAAAAAGAATTGAAAAAAAGTAAAGTTTTGCAAAAAGTACCCTTTTCCCTAAATAAAATTTTAATAAAAAAAAAAGAAAATAGGCAAAAAAAGAAAAGTAGACATATTAGATATCGCCGTGTCCATATCGACCAGCTCTATAAAAATATCACATGACCTAACCCCTCAGGTGATCACCGTCAAAAAAATAAAATAAAACTGTGCTAAAAAAAAAAAAAATTTTTGTTACCTTACATCACTAAAAGTGCAACACCAAGCGATCAAAAAGGCGTATTCCCCTCCAAAATATTACCAATCTAACCATCACCTTCTCCCACTAAAATGAGCCCCCCAAAAAATAAAAAAAATAGTGGAGACACGAAAACATGATTTTTTTTGTTTAAAAAGTGCTTATATTGTGTTAATGTAAAAAAAAAAAGAAAAAAGGTTGACATATTAGGTATCACAGCATCCGTAACAACCAGCTATATAAAAATACCATATATTATAACGCAATAAAAAATAAAACGGTGTGAATTTTTTTTTGTCATCTTACATAATAAAAAGTGTAATAGTAAGCAATCAAAAAGTCATACGCACCCCAAAATAGTGCCAATCAAACCGTCATCTCATCCCGCAAAAATGATTCTCTACCTAAGACAATTCCCCCCCCCCCCCCCAAAAAAAAACCTATGCCTCTCAGACTATGGAGAACCTGCCGCATACGTAAGAACCTGCTGTATAAAAATATCACATGAAAAAAACCCTCAGATGAACACCATAAAAAATAAAATAAAAACTGTGTAAAAAAAGCCATCTTTTTGTCACCTTACATCAAAAAAAGTGTAATACCAAGCGATCAAACTGTCATAAGCACCCCAAAATTGGACCAATCAAACCGTCATCTCATCCCGCAAAAAATGCAACCCTACCTAAGACAATCGCCCAAAAAAAAATAATAATCTATGGCTCTCATAATATGGAGACACTAAAACATCTTTTTTTTTTGTTTAAAAAATGCTGTTATTGTGTAAAACTAAAATAAATAAATAAAAAAGTATACATATTAGGTATTGCTGCGTCCGTAAGAACCTGCTGTATATAAATATCACATGACATAACCCCTCAGGTGAACACCGTAAAAAATAAAAATAAAAAGTGTGTCAACATTTTTTGTCACCTTACATCACAAAAAGTGTAATACCAAGCGATCAAAAAGTCATGTGCACCCTAAAATAGTACCCAATCAAACTGTCATCTCATACTGAAAAAAATGAGCCTCTACATAAGACAGTCGCCCCCCAAAAAAAAAAATATGGCTTTCAGAATATGGAGTCACTAAAAAAATATTTTTTCTCAAAAATGCTTTATTATGTAAAACTGAAACAAACAACCTACATATTTGGTATTGTCATGTCCGTAACAACCTGCTCTATAAAAATACCACATGACCTAAAGGGTTAACAAAGTTAGTAAAATCAGTTTTGAATACCTTGAGTGGTGTAGCTTCTAAATTAGTTTCTAAAATGGGGTCACTTTTTTGGAGTTTCTACTCTAGGGGTGCATCAGGGGGTCTTCAAATGTGACATGGCAGCTTAAAATTATCCCAGTGAAATCTGCTTTCCAAAAACCCTATGGCGTTCCTTTCCTTCGGCGCAATGCTGTGTGCCCGTACAGCAGTTTACAACCACATATAGGGTGTTTCTATAAACTACAAAATTAGGGCAATAAATATTGAGTTTTGTTTGACTGTTAACCCTTGCTTTGTTAATCTGTCAAAAAAGTGAAATTCTGAAATGTTATCTCCATATTCCATTAATTCTTGTGGAACACCTAAAGGGTTAACAAAGTTTGTAAAATCAGTTTTGAATACCTTGAGGGGCGTAGTTTCTAAAATGAGGCCATTTTTGGGTGGTTTCTATTATGTAAGCCTCACAAAGTGACTTCAGACCTGAACTGGTCCTTAAAAAGTGGGTTTTGGAAATTTTATGAAAATTTTCAAGATTTGCTTCTAAAATTCTAAGCCTTCTAATGTTCCCCAAAAATTTAATTTCATTCACAAAATGATCCAAACATGAAGTAGACATATGGTGAATGTAAAGTCATAATTATTTTTGGAGTTATTACTGTTATAAAAGTAGAGAAATAGAAATTTGCAAATTTTTCCAAATATTTGGTAAATTTGGTATGTTTTTATAAATAAAAATGAAATTTTTTGACTCAATTTTACCACTCTCATGAAGTACAATATGTGACGAGAAAAAAAAATCTCAGAATGGCCTGGATAAGTAAAGGCATTTTAAAGTTATTGCCACATAAAGTGACACATGTCAGATTTGCTAAAAATGGCCTGGTCCTTAAGGTGAAAAATGGCAGGGTCCTGAAGGGGTTCGTCCATACGCAGTTAGCTCCCCCTAGTTTGCACTGGAAGCAGCCAGAAATGTATCATTTAAAAGGCTTATCCAGCAGCAGAAAAATATAATTGCACCTATTATTATAAATGGACACAGTAATATACTTTTTTGTTCTAATCAGTATAGATATTCCTATTTTAGTTTTCCTCTCCTGCTCACAGCAGTTCCACTTTAGCAGTCCTGGCATAGGCAGTGAACAGCTCCCCCTCCACCTGTCAGCAATGTGCTCAAACGGTGCTGACTTTCAGGCTCAAACCATTAGCTAAGCCAGTCCTCTTCTATGTCATGGCTGATGTGGACAGAGAGATAACAGAAGGCTGACTTCAAGGGGTTCTCTGGAAATGATAAAAAATGGCCTCCAACAACTTTCCCTAGAATGTGACAAAGAAGGGTTGCCTCTGTTTGCACAGTGTGGGGGGCCAGAGCCTCTCTACACTGTGCTCCAGTGCCTAACTCCACTTCATAATGCTGAGAGTTTGCTGTCAGGCTGCTTACTCCGATGGCATATCTCATGCACAATCACTCAATTACTATCTATTGTAGAGCAGGAACTCTGCTTTACTATAAATAGTAATGATGTGATCCTGTGTGAGCTATGCCGTCATGGCTGAGCAGTCTGACAAGAACAGGAATCCCTCCTTCCCATTCCTGTTAGACTGCTTAGCCATGACAGCATATAGCACACAGGATCACAGTATTACTAATAGTACAGTAGAGTTCATGCTCTACATTAGATAGTAACGGAGCAATCATACATGATGTATGCTTACAGGCTGAGCAGCCTTACAGCAAATTTCAGCATCTATATACAGCTGCAAGAAAAAGTATGTGAACCCTTTGGAATGATATGGATTTCTTCACAAATTGGTCATAAAATGTGTTCTGATTTTCATCTAAGTCAACACAATAGACAATCACAGTCTGCTTAAACTAATAACACACAAATAATTAAATGTTACCATGTTTTTATTGAACACACCATGTAAACATTCACAGTGCAGGTGGAAAAAGTATATGAACCCCTAGACTAATGACATCTCCAAGAGCTAATTGAAGTGAGGTGTCAGCCAACTGGAGTCCAATCAATGAGATGAGATTGGAGGTGTTGGTTACAGCTGCCCTGCCCTATAAAAAACACACACCAGTTCTGAGATTGCTTTTCACAAGAAGCATTGCCTGATGTGAATGATGCCTCACAAAAAAGAGCTCTCTACTTGCATAAAGCTGGAAAGGGTTATAAAAGTATTTCCAAAAGCCTTGCTGTTCATCAGTCCACGGTAAGACAAATTGTCTATAATTGGAGAAAGTTCAGCACTGCTGCTACTCTCCCTAGGAGTGGCCGTCCTGTAAAGATGACTGCAAGAGCACAGCACAGACTGCTCAATCAGGTGAAGAAGAATCCTAGAGTGTCAGCTAAAGACTTACAAAAGTCTCTGGCATATGCTAACATCCCTGTTAGCGAATCTACGATATGTAAAACACTAAACAAGAATGGATTTCATGGGATGATACCACAGAGGAAGCCACTGCTGTCCAAAAAAGACATTGCTGCACGTTTACAGTTTGCACAAGAACACCTGGATGTTCCACAAAATATTCTGTGGACAGATAAAACCAAAGTTGAGTTATTTGGAAGAAACACACAATGCTATGTGTGGAGAAAAAGAGGCACAGCACACATCAAAACCTCATCCCAACTGTGAAGTATGGTGGTGTGGGCATCATGGTTTGGGGCTGCTTTGCTGCATCAGGGCCTGGACGGATTGCTATCATCGAAGGAAAAATGAATTACCAAGTTTATCAAGACATTTTGCAAGAGAACTTAAGGCCATCTGTCCACCAGCTGAAGCTTAACAGAAGATGGGTGTTGCAACAGGACAACAACCCAAAGCATAGAAGTAAATCAACAACAGAATGGCTTAAACAGTAGAAAATACGCCTTCTGGCGTGGCCCAGTCAGAGTCCTGACCTCAACCCGATTGAGATGCTGAGGCATGACCACAAGAAAGCGATTCACACCAGACACCCCAAGAATATTGCTGAACTGAAACAGTTCTGTAAAGAGGAATGGTCAAGAATTACTCCTGACCGTTGTGCACGTCTGATCTGTATTTACAGGAAACGTTTGGTTGAAGTTATTGCTGCCAAAGGAGGTTCAACCAGTTATTAAATCCAAGGGTTCACATACTTTTTCCACCTGTACTGTGAATGTTTACATTGTGTATTCAATAAAAACATGGTAACATTAAATTCTTTGTGTGTTATTAGTTTAGGCAGACTGTGATTGTCTATTGTTGTGACTTAGATGAAGATCAGATCACATTTTATGACCAATTTGTGCAGAAATCTATATCATTCCAAAGGGTTCACATACTTTTTCTTGCAACTGTATATAAAGAAGGACGTATATATGTGTTCCGCGATCACTCAAAAACGAAACGATCGATTTCAACAAAACTTGGTATACACATCACTTGCTACCTGGAAAGAAATCTTGTGGGGGGTCACAGCCCTCTAGGACATACCGTTCCTGAGATATTCCCAAAAAATGACCTGCATTAGCCAATACAAGCCTGCAAGTCTTTCTCTTCATATGCCAACTGCCATACACACGATCACATGTCCCTTATCAGCCAATAGAAGCTCATAGGCCCTTAGTCTCCACATACACACAGTTTTACTCCAGGTTTCCATAACAACCCAGACATTTTTATTCACTGCTGTAGGTCAGCTTTAGGCTAGGGCTACATGACGACATGTGTCACGCGACAATAAGTCACACGACACATAGGGCACAGGGCACAACTACACTGCTACATGTGTCGCGCAACATTGATGTCGCACCAATGTCACGCAACAATTTTTATAATGATAGGCTATGGTGTTGCGACACGTGACATACTGCGACTGCGACACGATAATCGCAGAAAAATCCATCTTGGATGGATTTTTTGCAACTGTTGTGTTGCAGTCGCCGCATGTCACAGTGTGACACCATAGCCTATCATTATAAAAATTGTTGAGACAAAATGTTGCTCGACATATGTCGTTGTGTAGCCCTAGCATTAAAGGGGCAGGGTGCTGTGGAGGTTACTGTTCAAGGGGCGGGCACTGTGGACGTCACTGTTAAAGTGGCAGAGCACTGTGGAGGTCACTGTTAAAGGGGCGGGCACTGGGGAGGTCACTGTTAAAGAAACGGGTGCTGTAGAGGCCACTGTTAAAGAGGCAGGCACTGTGGAGGTCACTGTTAAAGGGCCGGGGCGCTGTGAAGGTCACTATTAAAAGGGCGGGCACTGTGGAGGTCACTGTTAAAGAGGCGGGCACTGTGGAGGTCACTGTTAAAGGAGCAACCGCTGTGGAGGTCACTGTTAAAGGGGCGGGCTCTGTGGAGGTCACTGTTAAAGAGGCGTTCACTGTGGATGTTATTGTTAAGGGGGCAGGCCGCTGTGGAGGTTACTGTTAAGGGGCAGGGGCCACTATTAAAGGGGCAACTGCTGTGGAGGTCACTGTTAAGGCAGTGTAGTACTGTGGAGGTCACTATAAAGGGGCGGGCCCCTGAGGAGGTCACTGTCAAGGGAGTGGAGTGCTGTGAAACTCACTGTTAAAGGGGCGGGCTGCTGTAAAGCTCAAAGTTAAGGGGATGGGCTGCTGTGAAGGTCCCATTTTAAAGTGGCGGGCCACTGTGGGGGGGGGTCAGTGTTAAGGGGTGGGGGACTGTGGAGTTCACTGTTAGTGTACTTTCACACTTGCGGCAGGACGGATCCGACAGGCTGTTCACCATGTCGGATCCGCCCTGCGGCTATTTCGCCGTGCCGCCGCTCCGTCCCCATTGACTATAATCAGGAGTGCAGTGTAATGAGGCTCTGCCCCTCACCTTCCTTAGTAGCTCTGCAAGTAGAGGCAATTTGTTCTTGTAACATTCTAGGATGGGTTGCTGGAGACCATTTTTAATCATTCCTGGTGAACCCCTTTAACTAATGATCCAAGCAAGACAGCCAGCCCAAACAGAGGAGGAGGGTCCAGATATAAACAAAAAGAATATTAGTAAGTTCAGTTTTATGACATTTCATACAAAATGCCACTGGACAAAACCATAGCTCTATGACTGTAGGATGAGACATGACTGAAAAATTACGCCCTATTAAGATGAGTTATGAAATTGGTCCTCATAGAACTTTGGACCTAAAAACTCAATTCTAGAAAATGATAGTTCAGTCTAAGTTTTGCTCTAAGGCCATATGATTTCTGTGTACACCTCTCTCTGAATCTCTAGTGAAATTCTTACCCTCAGGACCTTCTATTAAAATGTGCCTTATTCCCATTTCTAAACATTTAGTGATGGGCAGGTTTGCGTTCTGTGACATCTTGCACCATCTGCTCAGCATTAGTCTGGGAACACCTGAGTCTTTTCTTATCCCATCTTACAAATCCGGTGTTGTTTAGTATTTGGCAGGGATGAGAACACTAAACTCCTCTTTCAGAGTCTTAGCCTCAGCGAACCCTTGTTGCCAGAAGTCAGAGATCTCACACTGAATTAAAATCTGTTCTTATTCCTTAACGGAAAGTGACAAGGTGCAGACATCAAGAGCATAGATCAGATATTACTCTGTCACACATCAAATCATAGTATCTCAAAGCATCGCAAAATCATAGTACTTGGCTTTTGACTGTAGAGGTGGCCACTCATAAGCACCAATGATAACATACAGAAGGTCCTCATAAAGAAAACGTTGGAAGCGCATATCTCTTGAAGGAAGTAACTTGCCGTCAACTGGCTTGGTGGGTATATGGATAAAAGGGGCTATTTATCAGAGTTGCAAAATGGGATGATTATTGGCTTTTGGCCTAAGGGTGGCAGCATTTTTGCAACTACGCAATTTGTGAGCTGTTCACATGCTGGTCTGGTGAAAGTGTATCCTAAGCGGACAAATGGCACCATTGTAAACAAGCGTGGTGAAAACTGCAGAGCACCAGGTGCCATTTATGTGAGAGGTGAACATCGGGTATGAAAGTGTGCAAGGACTGACCAACATGCTACAGTGGAGAAGCTCACCACCAAAATGAACCAGGAGACTTCCAGACAGTGTCTAAAACAACAGTTCAAGGAACCCTACTGTGTATGGAGCCCTAACGCAACCGATGGTCACTGTATCAAACTTTAATTTCGTGGTAGAGTGTTTCTTTCTCCGATGAGCCATGTTTTCTCTTCATCGAATGGATGAACGTTGCTGTGTCGGGCGAGAAAAATCAGGGAAGAAACACCTCGCAGTCGTAACCATTGCTGGAAGAATACAAGCTGATGGTTGCAGTGTTATGGTCTGGAGAATGTTTTCGTGGGATTCTCTGGGCCTACTCAGCCACGTAGAAGGCTCTCTTAACTGATTTAGGTATAAATCCATCCTTGCAGATCACATACACACATACAGTGCCTTGAAAAAGTATTCATGCTCTTTGAATTTTTCCATATTTTTCATGTTATACCCACAAACTTAAATGTATATTATTGGGTTTTTATGATAGACCAATACAAAGTAGCACATACGGTATGTGTGATGTAAAAGGAAAATGTTAGTTTTCAACATTTTTATATATAAAAATCTGTAAAGTGTGGTGTGCATTTGTTTTCAGCCCCCCTGAGTCAATACTTTGTAGGACCACCTGTTGCTTTAATTATAGCTGCAAGTCTTTTTGGGTATGTCTCTACCAGCTTTGCATATCTAGAGGCTAAAATGTTGCCCATTCTTCTATGCAAAATAGCTCCAGCTCAGTCAGATTGGATGGAGGGTGTCTGTGAACAGCAATT